>NW_028227265.1:15780000-16380000 GCF_978045245.1 Mus caroli | reverse complement strand
AATCTTTCCCAGCCTTTCCTCCAGAACTTTAGGTGGTTTATCATTCTGCTTCTGTAGTTTATCTTAAATTGGTGTTTGTGCTATTGTTTATAATTATATTTGTTTTGTGTGTGTTTGTGTGTGTGCTTGTGAGAGAGACAGAGACAGAGGCAGAGGCAGAGACAAGAGACAGAAAGAGACAGAGAAACAAAGAGAGAGAGACAGAGAGACAGAGAGAGACATGCCATGGCCCACATGTGGAAGTCAGCAAGCAACTTGCAGATTTTAGTTGTTTTCTTGCACCATATGAGTTCTGGGTATCAAACTGCAATCAGGCTTGGCTGCAAGCATCTTTTCACACTGAATCATCGTATCCATCCATCTTGTGATTGATTTAAACAATCATCATTATGTGTTTAATTTTGCTGAGTTTTAAGCAAAGCAGAGCAGACATGCACAAGAAGTTGCATTTAGGGTCTTTTGAGTTCTTTCCAGGGCCTGGACCATTGCACCATCCTGGGGATGTTCTCCGCATCTTTCTTGGGCTAATACATCAGAGGAGAATGGCACAAAGCTTTCCTGTTCTAAGTTACTTCTTTCTTGATTCCATATGGATTTTTTTGTTACAACCCCTGGATGGTTCCAAGAATTCTCTCAAAGTGTGTTTGGATTATTTCTGCTTGTTTTTATCATGTTCTCCTTATGTTTGTGAGGGCAGGGGCGAGACTTAGAGTGAATTTTTTCTTGAAATATACTTTGGATTTTTTTAACTGTTTTTTTTAACTCTTTCTTTCTTTCTTTCTTTCTTTCTTTCTTTCTTTCTTTCTTTCTTCCCTTCCCTTCCCTTCCCTTCCCTTCCCTTCCCTTCCCTTCCCTTCCCTTCCCTTCCCTTCCCTTCCCTTCCCTTCCCTTCCCTTCCCTTCCCTTCCCTTCCCTTCCCTTCCCTTCCCTTCCCTTCCCTTCCCTTCCCTTCCCTTCCCTTCCCTTCCCTTCCCTTCCCTTCCCTTCCCTTCCCTTCCCTTCCCTTCCCTTCCCTTCCCTTCCCTTCCCTTCCCTTCCCTTCCCTCCCCTCCCCTCCCCTCCCCTCCCCTCCCCTCCCCTCCCCTCCCTTCCCTCCCCTCCCCTCCCCTCCCCTCCCCTCCCCTCCCCTCCCCTCCCCTTCCCTCCCCTCCCCTCCCCTCCCCTCCCCTCCCCTCCCCTCCCCTCCCCTCCCCTCCCCTCCCCTCCCCTCCCCTCCCCTCCCCTCCCCTCCCCTCCCCTCCCCTCCCCTCCCCTCCCCTCCCCTCCCCTCCCCTCCCCTCCCCTCCCCTCCCCTCCCCTTCCCTCCCCTCCCGTTCCCTTCCCTCCCTTCCCCTCCCCTCCCCTCCCCTCCCCTCCCTCCCCTTCCCTCCCCTCCCCTCCCCTCCCCTCCCCTCCCCTCCCCTCCCCTTCCCTTCCCTTCCCTTCCCTTCCCTTCCCTTCCCTTCCCTTCCCTTCCTTTCTTTTCTTTCTTTCTTTCTTTCTTTCTTTCTTTCTTTCTTTCTTTCTTTCTTTTCAGAACAGAATTTCTCCCTGTGGCTCTGACTCTCCTAGAACTAGCTCTGTAGTTTGTTGTAGGCTAGTCGTGAACTCAGAGGTCTAGCTGCCTCTACATCTCAAAATCTGGGCTTAATAACATGTGCTACCACAATCCAGCAATAAATGCACTTTTATCTTGCCCATAAATATTTTACTCCACATTTCTCTCCCTCTCCCTCTCCCTCTCCCCTTCTCCCACTCCCTCTCCCCCCTCTGTGTGTGTGTGTGTGTGTGTGTGTGTGTGTGTGTATGTGTGTGTATTGCACACATGAAGATGGAATGAAGGGTCTGTGATTTAAACCAACACCATAAATAATGGCTCTTAAAATAAAGAATGGGGTAAATGGGGTAAATGTTCTCCATTCAAAGGGATCTCCAGTGAGAATAGGTCCTGAAGAGTAGGTTAGCTGTTAAGGAGTGGCCATACTTTAAGGTTTCCCTTAATGCATTTTTAATACATTTTAATTCATTTGTTTGTTTGTGTGTGGGAGGCATCCATGTACAGGTCAAAGAACAATGGTGGAAATTGGTTCAAACTCCTTCAATCATATGTGTCCGGAGGAACTGAACAAAGACCCCCAGACTTGATGACAGGTACCCCTTAGCTGCTGGGCCATCTCAACAGCCCCTAGGTTCCTTACTATAGCTTCATTAAAACATTGATAATGGAGCAAAAGGAATAACTGGGACAGTTGCCTTATTTAACCACTTGAATATATATATATATACATATATATATATATATATATATATATTCAATATATTGTAATAGGCAGATTTTGAAGTATATAAATAAATTCAAATATATAGTATACACTCATATAAATATATTAGTATATATAATATATTTTACATATATATCCTTGAAAATCTTGACGTGAATGGTGGCAGGATATTATGTAGTAGACTGTACAGTAATATCACTGCTAATTTTCTGATAGAGTTTTAGGCTACTACTAAGAATTTCTTATTACAAAACACTGATCTGTGACAAACACCATAGGATCAAGAACAGCCCTGGAATATTGACTATTAGAGTCTTTGCTGCCTCCTCCAAGACTAGATTTAGACCTTCTGATAAGATAAAAATCTATGGAATATTTAAAAAGGAACCAGTTTACATAGGATTTATAAAATGCACTTTACTCCAGAAAAGAATATTGTTTTGGATGAAGCATACTAATTAGGAGATATGAAGAGAGAAGAGAGAGAGAGAGAGAGAGAGAGAGAGAGAGAGAGAGAGAGAGAGAGAGAGAGAGAGAGAGAGAGAATGAATAATTGTATCTGGCAGAGTACCAAACAGAAAGTATCTCACTATTCTGTCTACATGAAGGTTGGAGAAATACATCATATAAGACAGAACTTAAGCATTTGAATTACTTTGTTTTAAGCATTTGAATTATTTTGTTTATCTTATACATAACGGAGGACCATCACTGGCAGAACTTTAAGATAAATTAGCTTAGATCAAGGAAAACAGGAAAATATTGAATACATTACAAAGCCTTTACTGGCTTAAATTCTTGCTCACAAAACTGGCTTGTTAACTTAATCTTTTAAAGATTCACAAAAGGCTGGGAGTAAGTGTTTTGTTCTGTGTTGCTCGTGACTTTCACTAATTAAATCTGCCTTTTTAACTGAGCATAAAAGCAGGAGGGAGAAAGTTGATTGTCAAGGGTATGCAGAGACAGAACATCATTTACTTTCAGTCTTGGTGCGAATCTTATCCAAATAATTAAAAACAGTTCAAACAGAGTTCCAAGAGAAGGAGGGATCCCAGTTGGAGACCGTGGGAGAAAGATGGTTGGTGAATGAGATGGTAGGTTGAAAAGCCACTTTGAATATAGATAAAAATTTATGGCTGATTTAACACCTGCACCTATTTTAATTGAGGTTGTGAAGAGGTATGAAAAGGCATCCTTTAATTTTTGTTGATGTTTACAGGCCTCTCTTAGATAAAAGATAAAGATTGACTGATTTAATGACCCCAGTGTCACAACTACGTTTTCCAATTCAACAATTGACTCAAACTCAGTTTTGATCTATTAAGATCTAAATTTCTGAAATATTCTCTAACCACATGGAAGTAATTTCCTACCCAATTATGTATCACTGGGTATATTTTCCTCAAAATCATTACTTATATGACACTTCAAAGTATACTATACTGAAGGTTTTGATGGAGATGTCCAGATAGGCAGCATGTCACATAATACAGTATCTTGTACACTGAGGGGTGAATTTCAAAAGAAATGATCCACAGTTAATTTGAAGGTAGCAAATAGTAAGATTTTAGTAATAAAATTTTATGAAGAGAATGTCTTCTGAGATACGTGTGCTATTTATCTTCCTCATTGACACACAGGGCAAAGGGCAAAGAGGGTCTTCGTTAATATATATATGTGTGTGTGTGTGTGTGTGTGTGTGTGTGACTGAATGGATAGAAATAGTAGAAAGTGACGCTTCAATGAAACCCCATGGAAAGTTTGCTCTAAGCTTCCTGAAAGCAGAAAATAGAATGGATCTGATTCTTCCCTTTATAAATCAAAACCCAAAACAAACTTCAAAACAGTTCTATAGGATTGCTCAGTGGTTAAATATTCTTGCCACAAAATTCAGTGAGTTCAGTTCCTGGGATCAACCCACATGTTGGAAGAAGAGAACTAACTTTTTCTTTTTTTAATTTTGAAGATTTATTTATTTATTTTATGTATATGAGTACACCATTGCTCTCTTCAGACACACCAGAAGAGGGCATCAAATCCCATTACAGATGGTTGTGAGACACCATGTGGCTGCTGGGAATTGAACTTAGGACCTCTGGAAGAGCAGTCAGTGCTCTTAACCTCTGAGCCATCTCTCCAGCCCCAAGAACTACCTCTTGCCAGTTGGCTTTGGATCTCTATATGTTGCATGTGAACAGAAACACACCAAATAAAAACATGGCTGTTTAAAACAATAAGTCGGCAACAACAAGAAAACTATTGTAAAGGCTTAAAGGGATAAGGACAAAATTTATAACAAAAAGCACCAGGCAGGGGATTGCTCAGGATTTTCTCTGAATAGGGACCAAGTGTGTGCACACCTTCCAGTCCCCCCACCCCCAAATCAGATGTGGAATTGGATGTAGCAAGAGTCAGCTTGGATCTATTTTGATGCCCGAGCAAGTAAATTTTCTAGGAAGATAGAATTTCATTGAACTTCTGTGTGGTTCAAACGTCCTCTAAACTTTGGGGTTTGAGAGATATTTAGTTAGGAATATTATAGAAAACATCAAGGATTGCAGCAGGGTTCAGCCAGCAGATTGGCAGGCAAGAAGGGTTCTAAAGAAGTCAAAAACCTGAGAGAGAGAGAGAGAGAGAGAGAGAGAGAGAGAGAGAGAGAGAGAGAGAGAGAGAGGAAATCTGTTTTCAGCAGCATCTTCTGGGTCTGAAGAGAGTGAAGCCAATTAACAAAAGCATCCTCTAAGTCTGTGTTCTACCAGGTCCTCAGTCCCCTTTCCATCACCAGACCAGGTGGCACTTGGTGAAAATGTGGGGACCCAGAAAGGAGCTGCTGCTCATCCTGCCCTCAGTATGTTCTTTCTGTCAGCACACCCGGAAGAAGAAGGCAACCAAAATGGAGTCATTCATAAGCAGTCTTTGTGGGATATGGAATTGCTGAATATATACTATCCATTCCACCTTAAGAATGCCATAGGGCATGTACTGGCTAGTTTCGTGTCAACTTGACACAGCTGGGGTTATCACAGAGAAAGGAGCTTCAGTTGAGGAAATGCCTCCATGAGATACAACTGTAAGGCATTTTCTCAATTAGTGATCAAGGGGGAAAGGAAAGGCCCCTTGTGGGTGGGACCATCTCTGGGCTGGTAGTCTTGGATTCTATAAGAGAGCAGGCTGAGCAAGCCAGGGGAAGCAAGCCAGTAAGAAACATCCCTCCATGGTCTCTGCATCAGCTCCTGCTTCCTGACCTGCTTGAGTTCCCATCCTGACTTCCTTCAGTGATGAACAGCAATGTGGAAATGTAAGCTGAAAAAACCCTTTCCTCCCTAACTGCTTCTTGGTTATGATGTTTGTGCAGGAATAGAAACCTTATGGGAAAAGAGGCCCCTTGGTCTTGCAAACTTTATATGCCTCAGTACAGGGGAACACCAGGGCCAAGAAGTGGAAGTGGGTGGGTAGGGGAGTGAGGGGGAAGTATGGGGGACTTTTGGGATAGCATTTGAAATGTAAATGAAGAAAATACCTAATTAAAAAAAAGTAATAAGAATAACACATCCCAGCAAAAAACCAAAAACAAAAACAACAAAAAAGAACTGCGAGCAAAAGTTTGAGTCAAATTCGAATGTTCCCAAACTTATAGGGTTTGTTTATCTGTTTGATTGTGTCTTATTTCTATTGCTATGATATGATATGACAAAGTAAACTTTGAGGCTCACAGTTTCAAAGAATTTGTCCATAACTGTTGTGGTGGTTTGAATATGCTTGACTCATAGGGAGTGGCACTATTGGGAGGTGCTTGACTCATAGGGAGTGGCACTACTGGGAGGTGTGGCCTTGCTGGAGGAAGTGTCTCACTGTGGGGGATGGGCTTTAAGACCCTCCTCCTAGCCACTTGCAAGACAGTCTTCTCCTAGTGTCCTTTATATCAATGTGTAGAACTCTCAGGTCTCCTCCCGTCATACCTGCCTAGATGCTGCCATGTTCCTGCCTTGACTATAATGGACTGAACCTCTGAACCTGTAAGCCAGTCCAATTAAATGTCCAATTTGAGAGTTGCCTTGGTCATGGTGTCTGTTCACAACAGTAAAACTCTTACTAAGATAACCATCATGGTAGGGGACATGGCAGCCAGCAGGCAGGGGAGGATCTGCAGCATTCATTGAGAGCTCACAACTTATCCAAAAATGAGAGGCTGAGAGAAAACAAACTGAAATTTGTGGTCTTTAGAAATCTCAAATCAATCTCCTGTAACAAGGCCAGACCTCCCAATCTTTCCAAAGTCCATCAACTGGGGACCAAGTATTCATATGAGGACTATTTTCTTTCAAACCTCCACAATTTGTTAGTGGTGTTCTAAGAAGAAAACACAGATCCTTGACACCATGGTAAGCATTCATTCCACTTCTGGGTTGTATTTCCCAGCCTTCAATTGGTTTTAATGGCTTAGGATTTATCTGGCATTATCCTATGTTTTGTACATTTTGTAACTCATTGTAATCATAATTACTTTGGGCTGGGTTTGAAAGACTCAAAAACTCCCAAAGGGAGGCACTTACTCAAGCCTCGGGTCAGCCGCGCACCCAAGAAGACACTGAGACCGGTACTTAAGATGTATAGAGAGTAAGATTTAATACAGCAACGACAAGAAAGCACATAAAAGCACATATACCAGAGCCCTATAAAGCAACAGCAAGCAAATACATGAACTAGAGCTCTGGGGTCGAAACCCACACACCCCGCATGGTGTAGAGGGGATTCGACAATTAGCCCAAACTTTTCACAAGCTTTTATAGGAAGGAGGCAAGGGGGGGAGCAGGGCAGGGAAAATACAGGTTTTACGTCACTAAGAGATTCAGCCAAGGGTTTTTTTCAAAGTGCTTTTGCAACCGCGTCCCACACTTTGGCCATGTACTTGATTCATTGGAACTGAGGTTTTTACTCACACCCTTATCTCAAAAATGTCCCTGGCACAGTCCTTAGTTGGGAGGGGTTGGACTGGGTTCGTTCCAGGAGACCCTTATCTCAGAAATGTCCCCGGAACAGTTTTCATTTGAGAGGGGGTCTGACTCTGGTGTGAGAGTTCAGAATGTACTCTGGGGTGAGAAGTTCTGGTGGTCAGTAATTTTCCTCTTTCATTCCCCACTCCTTCTAGTGAGTAATTCTAATCTTAGAATTTCAGAAGTCTATATTTTTATGCGGAGAATACTGCATTTACTCTATTTTAACATGGGAACAAAAACAGAATAAGAAGCATTAGTAAACAGAACTAGGCAGGGGCCCTTTTAGCGAGGCTTGAGGGTCTGGGCATGATGTAGGTGCACGTAGACCAGATCTCTGGCTGGAACTGGTGAGATGTCCTTGGGGTACCCAGCTCGTTCACTGTCTCAGCTGTTGGGATCCCTGGAGCAATGTCGTCCGCGTACTCAGTCCAATCCTTTTCAGTTGTGACCAGACCACCTGCAAGCCTTTTAACTTAGCATACAGATCATTATTAACAACATAGGTTTAAACACATCATTTGAGACTATGATGGGCATAGGAGTTTCATAAAAGATCTTAAAAAGAGTAAAACTGAATACGTTTGAATAGGGCATAGGGAAGGAACACCAAGTCTGTGCCAGTCTCCACGATTAATTTTGTCAAGGTCTGTCTTAGAGTTTTAAACTAATTTTTATCTTATCCTGAGCTCTGAGGTCTATACACACAATGTAATTTTTATTTGACCTCTAAATACTTGGCCACACCCTGACTTACCTGGGCAACAAAGCAGGGCTATTATCTGACACTATTGCTTTTGGCACTCTGAACCTTGGAAAAATTTTCTTCAATAATCTTCTTGATGACTATGTGAGCAGTCTCATTTATCCATTTTGAGAACGTTTTTTTTCTGCAGATGTCAACAGCTTTCTTTGTCTGTATATTGTTCCATACAGTGGCAAAAGCATACCTGCTGTCAGTGTAGACTTTTATAAAGCTTGTATCAAAGCCACAAGTTTAGCTTTTTGGGCTGAAGTCCCTTTAGGGAGGCTGCTGGCCTAGATCACTTGCTTTTTGTCCACCACTGCACTGCTGTCCCCGCCTTCCGCTTACCTTCAATCGTGAGGCTACTGCCGTCCGTGTACCAGCTCAAACTCTCAGGCCAAGGCTGATCTGATCTTTACTTGCCGAGGTAAGTAGCCCCCTCTGTTGGTAGATGGCCCCATGGATATGAGCTGCTTTTCATCAACTACTGCTGCTCCTGTGACAAAGCTGCTGCCATCTGTGTACCAGGCAGGCACACCTGGCCAAGGCTGATCAGTCAGATCTCTTCTTGTTCCAGTTTCCTCAGCCAGGACATCAGCACATTGATGTACAGGAGTGGAGTCATCCGCCAAGGAGCAGTAAACTCTGGTAGTGGGTATAGTCACATGCTGACCCAGAGTAAGCTTGTCAGCGTCTTTAACAAGCAGGGCTGCCTTTATGCTGTCAAAGGCTTTTTGGTGTTCCTCAGTCCAGGTGAATGGGACTTTTTCTTTCTGCAAAAGCCCGCCGTCCCCAGAAACTCACATACTTGGCGCGGGGTGGTGGGGGTTGGGATCAGCATCACAGTCTTTTTCTTGGCTTCGGTGAGCCACAGCTTTTCGTCGTCTCGGCACCTCGGTACGACATAACTGAGCTTTCTTGGCTGATACCCGGTACCCCAACTCACCCAGTTCATTCAGGAGCTTCTAGGAGGGCCAGAATTTCTTCTTTGTCTTTGATGTCTCTGCCTTTAGCCAACCGCAGGGCTTGGGTTAGTGCCAAGAGTTCATGTTTTCCAGAGCATTAGTCAGCCATCGGTCAGGGGGCTGAACCACACTTTTAGGGCATGTGCCAAGTTTTGTCTCAGAGTCAGTTTATCTGCGTCCTTGACCAGAAGCCACTTATGTGCAGACAAGCAGGTCATCTTACAGTCACCAGGTCTAATTTTCACAAGTATGCCACCGGTCTTTTTCAGGGTCCCAATCTCTGAGTAAGAACCTCTTTGGCAATACTTTTGTTCTCAGTCACATCTAGGAGTCCCAAAGTTAGGGACAACATTAGGGCAGTCTCAATAGCATCTAAGGCCATCCAAGGTTGTTCTTTATTTCTTATACGAGGGGCTGTTTATCTTTTTAATGCAGCAAAACCTGGAATCCACAGTTTGCAAAGGCCCGCAGTGTCCAGGAACCTTTTAAACTTGCTTTGCATTGGTCAGTGGAGGAATATGAAAACACAGTCTCTTTTTTAAGGACTCAGCTTCTGTGTTAGCACCCCTTCTGCTATCTCTTTATTTTTAGCCACGAACAGGTAAAGGGTTTGGTCATGAGGGGGGCTCCTCTTCTTTTTGTTAGGACAGTCTCTCACCCAGTGTTCTTCTTTTTCAACAGCAAACACTCTGATCTTTAGCCAAAAGCTTTCCTTTTTTTTTGTTGCCAGGTACTAAGTTTTCTAGTCTCCCTGACTTTTGTGACCAGCATTTTTTACAGATCATCTCTAAGTGCTAGTATTATTAGCAAGTGTCACTTTGCTAGGTTCTAGTCTTTGTCATTTATCTCCCTTTGCTCCTGTTTCTTCTTTCTTCTGCCTCCCGCCTCTCTCTCTCTCACACACACTTTCTCTGCCTCTTTCACTAGATCACATAACTGTCTCCCTCTCTATCTATAAATATATCTTTTTGTTCTCTTTCCTTTGAATGTTATCTAATTATTACATCTATATTCTGTCACTTAACTTTTTTCATAGTTTACCTCTTTTTACTGTTAACCTATTTCTTTTGAGTCTGCTGAAGCTTTGCTCTCAATTCTTCTTTGCAGACCTCTATCTTTCTCTTAACTTTTGTAACTTTTTATTACCTATTACCTAGGTCAGATTGATGGGACATTTTCTAGTCCCACAGACATGAGACCCTCATCAGAGCCTGGCAGTCAGGTGCTCCTTACCTTGTATGTCTCCCTCACCGGAGCTTAGAACAAACTCACACAGCTCAGGGTAGTGCCTGAGAAGAGAAAACACATGGGGCAGAGAAGGGAGTGTAGCTCTTACATCTGGCTGCACACTGATATCTCAAAATGAACACAATTTTTTCTGTTAACAGTTAGCAAGAGACAGGATACAGGGGACAGGAGAATGAGCCTTTCTCCCACCCAAGAGGCAGGCAAAGGCTGAAAACAAATCCTTTGATGTGAAGAGTCCAGCGCTGAGTCTCTGCTGCGCGCCGGAATGCAGCGTAAACTCCTGGGAGTGGCAAACAAACGCTGGCAGGCAGAGGCTGCAATTTAACTATTTAACTACCTGATAGACACCGGGTGTTCTCTGCACTGTCTTTAGGGAGGGAGCACGCAGCCGGCCGGCACAAGGGAGTGCGGGTAGACTCTGGGGGGGGGGGACCAAAAGAGGGACGCTGTAGTCGGCCCCTCCCCAGCTGTGGCAGGCTTCACAGCCACTCCGGGACTGGCAGGCGGGGGCCAGCAGGCCGCTGCACTCACTATCAGCATTTCACAACTCGGGGCACAGACAGCCTCTGCTTCTGCCGTGCCTGCAGAAGCCAGAACCTCAGCACCACTGCTGCTATCAAAGCCCCAACTGCGCCACCAAAGCCGGAAATCTTTAGCCCAGCTCTGCATTTCAGAGCTCTTTTGAGCAGCCTGGGACTCACCAGCACTGAGTTTTTTTCCCTTTCTTTTTTAAAACTGTTGCTGACAAATTCTGTCCTGACGTCAGTCCAAGTCTACAGTCGACAAAGGGTTAACACACACACACACACACACACAGTCTTGTCATGTGACCACAAACAAGCACACTCGTCCACGCCTGGACTTACACAACCAGCCAAACACTTTTTTCTGACGGGGTCGGATTTCACATTGACTCCTTTTCCTGATAGGAGTGGGATTCCACATCCACTCCCGCCCTGGCAGAGAGAACTCTCTCTCTCTTTCACTCTGCCAGGCAACAGCCAGGTCTTTTTGACTGTTCTGTACCCTGGGCACTCCTTCCAGGGTCTCCCTTGGAACATCTTTTTGGGGTGCAGATTGTGAGGCCATAGACAGTCGTCCTCTCACAGCCACTGCCAGAATAAACCCACAATCTCAGAATACACAAATGCAGCAGTTCCACACCTACACACCCAGCAGATTGTCCCATTTCTAGAATAATAGCAGACACGACAAAAGCAGACACAAGACTTAGACAAAAGAAACCAAAAACAGCGGCGACTTCCCGTCGCCCACAGGCAACTCACAGATTCAGATGGCCTTTCCAAGGCCGGCCAGCTTAGACCTTCCACCTAAGTGATGGTCTCTCGGCCTTCAGAGGGGTCCGCCAAGCGTCCTTGGCCCTCCCCTTGTCTTCCTGGGGCGTCCCCCAGGGCGATCGGACGGTGAGCACCAGATACGTCTATCTCTACCCACCCCGTGCTCTCTATTGAGACCTGCTTGGTCTCCAGTCAGATGGCCTCTCCCAGGCCCACAGTAAACAGAACACAGACACTAGACCAAAGCAGAACAGTAAATCTTACTTCTGAGCGGGTCCAGGACTTCTGGGTAAACGCGCTGATTCCCGGCCAATGCACCAAATGAAAGACTCAAAAACTCCCAAAGGGAGGCACTTACTCAAGCCTCGGGTCAGCCGTGCACCCAAGAAGACACTGAGACCGGTACTTAAGATGTATAGAGAGTAAGATTTAATACAGCAACGACAAGAAAGCACATAAAAGCACATATACCAGAGCCCTATAAAGCAACAGCAAGCAAATACATGAACTAGAGCTCTGGGGTCGAAACCCACACACCCCGCATGGTGTAGAGGGGATTCGACAATTAGCCCAAACTTTTCACAAGCTTTTATAGGAAGGAGGCAAGGGGGGGAGCAGGGCAGGGAAAATACAGGTTTTACGTCACTAAGAGATTCAGCCAAGGGTTTTTTTCAAAGTGCTTTTGCAACCGCGTCCCACACTTTGGCCATGTACTTGATTCATTGGAACTGAGGTTTTTACTCACACCCTTATCTCAAAAATGTCCCTGGCACAGTCCTTAGTTGGGAGGGGTTGGACTGGGTTCGTTCCAGGAGACCCTTATCTCAGAAATGTCCCCGGAACAGTTTTCATTTGAGAGGGGGTCTGACTCTGGTGTGAGAGTTCAGAATGTACTCTGGGGTGAGAAGTTCTGGTGGTCAGTAATTTTCCTCTTTCAGGTTCTTTATCTTTTTCTCATGATCTTTGTTTGTGTTTTGAAAAATTCAAACATGTTCACAACATATCATGGTCATATCCATCCTCTAGTTCCTCTTCCCAGCTTTGACCCATACCACCTTACAAGATATGTATTTTATATTTATATTTATAGCCTACAATTATTATTTTAATTAGTGCCACCCATATGTACAAGTAGGTGGAGTCATTCGCTGAGGCATGGAAAACCTACCAGTGACTGCTACATTCAAAGGAAAGTGACTCTCTCCCATCAACACTTGTTGCCACTGCCATTAGTTTTTGTTTAGCTAGAGGTGAGGCATTGTGAGGCCCTCAATGCTCCATGGTGGAATTTTTAATTCTTTTCATCTTGTGTAATCTGCTCAATGTATTGTACCTACCTTCAGGAGATATTGTATATTTTCAGACTATTTGAACTTTGAGAAGAACAGCAATATTACATAAACATCAATCATACCAAAGTACAAAAGAGACCGTTAAGGGTGAACCATACAAATAAGATTGACTCAACACCATTATGTATAATCTCAATTTTTATTTTTTAAAATCATATTGGAGGGAATACTTATAGATTAAAATATATTTTTATTTTAAAGCCACATTCCAAGAATAACAGAGAGAATTGGATTTAGGTGAATGAGATATTTCTTAGAATGTAATGTGTCAAAATTCTGGGAAAGTCACAATGTTCTGAGTTTCTGGGTTTCATGATCCACATGTTCAAATAATTTTTTTTTGTAGATTCTAAACCAAGGAAGAAATGATGTGTATAAATTAGCTTCTAAGATAGAATGCTGTATTAATGTTGAAGCTTTGGTTTCTTTGGAAAACACAGAAATAGTATAAGAATCTGTTTTCATTTGAATCCCAGATTGGGGGTATGGGGCTGTTTCAGCTGATGGTGACTTGCCTTGTGCTTTAGCAGGGGCCAGAGTTTATGAGCTGATGATAGTTTCTGTTATTGTGTGATGTTTGGACATTTGGGAACTTTTTAGATAGTATATAAAGGCCAGGGCCCAAGAGGGTGAGGGTTGTTTGTTGCTGGGTTGTTGGCTTTTTTGGTGGTTGGTTGGTTAGTTGGTTGTTGTTTAGTTGTTGGCTGTTGTTGGTTGTGATTTGTTAAGTAGTTGTGAGCAAAGAAGACACAGAAACAAGAAGAGAAATTAAATATCCTGATGGGAAGATCAAAGTTGCCTTAAGGAATTTGATGTTTTTAATCAGCAGAGAACAGATTAATAGCATCGCCCCCTTTCCCACCAATGACTTCACTTAGGGATCTTTTTCTGTTACTCTCTACCCTTTTCTCTCTCTTATCTAGGGTTAGGGGTTTGAAAGGGAAGAGGAAAGGGGTGTTGAAAGGTGAAAGAAGGAAGAACCCACAGAGTAGCCAAAAGACAAGCTACAAGATACAAATAGTGAGGACACCCCAAAGTCAAAAAGAGTCTGTAGTCGAAAAGATGCTGACCTTGTGTGTCAATAACTTAGTGTGTGTGGGTTGATCAGTATTTTGAAGTGAAGACCAGTGGGGACATTCAACATTAATTTTTAGGTGCTTGAAGACTAATTGCAGCCATGGAATGCTCAAAGAAACATATTTCCTCTTTAGAGGTCATGCTGACAAGGGACACTTCATAAATAATACAAATGCCATGAGAATCGTGAGGCTGGAGGCAGAATTGGATTCATTTTTGCATTAAGACCTGGAAAAAATGAAAGCAAGGAAAGATCAACTAGTCATCAAAAACATTTTATAAATGCTCATTACAAAAAGGAGGGGAAAGCTGTGCAAATTGAGATGATATGTTCACCTCAAATCACAGAGCCCAAACCCAACCCTGTTGTTATGAATCTTTTATCAAATGGGACAAATATTGAACAGCTGGGGATTACTGCATGCTGCTGCTAAGAATGAAACCCTATGATTTTTTTCAGCCTTCTCCCCCCAACAGACAAAACCATCTGTCACTTTATTCAACAACAAAAAAATGGAATAGTATGGGCAACCGTAGCCTCTGACTGAACAATAAATAACTGTGCAGAATGTAAAGAAATAGGGCTACAACCATGATTTAAACACCATTATTATATGGCCCATAGTGACATCAGCAAGGATGGAATTGTTGAGGGCATTAAAGTGAAATCCC
Organism: Mus caroli; assembly: GCF_978045245.1. Classification (NCBI taxonomy): domain Eukaryota; kingdom Metazoa; phylum Chordata; class Mammalia; order Rodentia; family Muridae; genus Mus; species Mus caroli. The sequence goes on along the minus strand of NW_028227265.1, from coordinate 16,365,388 downwards.
ATTCTGAGTGGAATAAGAGGGATGGAATGGGTGGAGGAAGAGCTGGCAAAGTCCCAATAGCAAAAGAGCTATTGGCCACTGATGGCTGCTAGGAAGGAGACAAAAAGCCTGACACCCTTTCTGGGCTTTCATGGGACTGCATGCATATGGAACATGGACATACATGCATGCACAACAGCCATATGCAAACAGTAAAAATAAATGATTATATTTTAAAAAGAAAAAAAAAAAAACACTGATTGCTCTTTCAGAGAATCTGGATTATATTCCTAGCACCTACATGGTAGCTAACAACCATCCATAATTCTTGTTCCATGGATTCCAGTGCTCTCTTCTGGCCTCTGCAGACACAAGGTGTGCACATGTTACACAAATACACAGTGCATACATTGTCAAACACCAGTGCATTTAAAATAAACATGGTTATATAGGAATATTTATTATCAGAAGTAACCAACAAGGTGGCTGCTTTTTCTAGTCCGGTGCTGTTTCTTGCACCATGGGCTATAATTTGAGTTTGCATGTTTTTTGCATGTCTAGGACTCCACAACCGCAAACATTAATGAGTAGCCCACTGTATTTAAGGCATTTAAATATATCTCAGAAAAAAAAAATCCCTGGATACCTAAATCAACTGTCTCTCCAGGCACTCTGAACCAGAGCCAATTTACTGTCCTTTCCACATGGGTGAGCCAACCGATTTTGTAAAGCCTTTTTTGTAAAATCGGTCAAGTAAAACTTATTCCCTAAAATTTACTTTCTAATGAGTTGTTAGGGCATCACGGGTTGCTTTTAACAGGCACTTTGCAAAAAAAGAGACTCAAGAAAGGGGAATGCATGCTTTTCTTGTAACACTGTGTTAATAATCCCGAATGGAATGGGAAGCTAGACCTTGTGTAGAGGAAAGTATTGCAACAAGATTTGTTCACCTAAGCTTCAGCTATTGCTGGGATAGTGGTACGTTCGGTTGCCAGAAGACAGTACCTTTTGGAATCCACAGTGGCCACCGACAGTCCCAGGATTTGCTGAGGGGGAGGAGGTAGACGGACTCCCTGTTCCTGAGCAGTGACTCACAGCAACAGGATAGAGAAAAAGACCAAGGTCTGCCCAAAGCTTGTGGTCAGAGAAGTTGACCCTGGCTCTCAGACTTGGCTCTTCACGGTCCCGGGTGACTATTCATTCGATATCAATGAATGTATTAGTTATCCCTACATTTATTATTCATGCAGCTTTAGTGGAATTAGGGATGAAAAGCCTCAGGCCATCAGAGCCTCAGCAGCTTTGGAGCTCCAGCCACAGCTGAGAAGCATTAATGGTTGGTCCTGATCATTCTTGATGGCCCTCAAGGGTAAACCCTTTCAGCATTTGATACATTTCCTTCGTTACTCCCCATGATGTCATCAAATCCATCACTAGAACTCTCCTTGCAAAGGTCTGTTACTCTTGCTAAGTAGTAAGTTGACATTGGAAATGAGTCTTGACCTGTCCATAATGATCTCAAGCCTCCTTCATGGCAGAGACAGACAGATATAATGAGTAGCACTTGTGGCTTCTTCCTCCTCCTCCTCCTTTTCCTGAGGATGCCCTGAGCAAGTGTGCTTTTCCTCAGCCAAGAAGATAATGGAACTGCACTTAGAATATGAGAGGACTTTCCTGCCCTGAAATCATCTAAGTGGATCATTTAGTGAAAAGGATCCAGGTAAGAGACAGTTGCCTTGTCCTTGGCTCTCTGGAAAATGTTCCAGTTGTGCCTGGGTGAAATCCTTCACTGATATTGGATGCCAAGTACACCACTCTCCATCTTCCTGAAGGGCTTAAGCTATAGCCTTCTGCCAAGACTACCCCACTAGAGAGAGCAAAGTTCACATACTACACATGGTCTGCAAATATGTGGCCTTTGGTTTTCCTTTAACTTGAGAGTGGTATAGAGTGCATAAGGGTATAGAGTGCATAAGGTATAGAGTGGTATAGAGTGCATAAGGGTATAGAGTGCATAAGAGCTAACAGTTCTCCCCAGTGAGAATGGTAATGATATTTTAAGGGCATCAGAATGATTTGAAGATGGTGTGCTTTTAGATTACATATATATGTCATATATTATTTAGGTCTCCATTATTAATTCACATCCTACACAAATATGAGTATATAGTTGCTTCAGAATAAAATGTTTCTTAAAAAAAAAAACCTGAATCTTTCTTTGTCTGCTGCTCATTTCCTATTTGAAAGCACAACCCACTATATCTGACAAAATTAATCTTTTTTTTTTTTTACAGCATTGAGTGTTGTTGGAAATGTCACCCTCCTTAACATCCCAAGAAGAAATTAATTAGAATTTAACTTGTAATATGTTTAACTTGTAAAGTAAATGGTACATATATCATCTCTGTGCAAACAAACAATGCCCTCTTGAGTCTGGCTACTTTGGGGAGGATATTCATCACTTGCTAAGTAAGAGAGACAAAACAGCAGTTCTATCAGGACTCTACTAAGTCAGGCAAAAGCAGAGAATCAGTCCTCAGTGTCCCTAACTCTGGGAGAGGACAGTGTTTAAAACCCCACTTTGGCTGCAAATCACATCTGGCTTTCTTGGTTTGTTTAAAAGCCATGCTTGTGAGTTTAGAATACTATATTTTAAACCCAAATATACGTCGTGCTTAAATGAACTGTTAACTGGGCTTGATCCAGATGGTACCTATATTCAAGGATATATCAGGTCCTTCCTCCTAAGAGCACCTAAGGAGCCATTTTAATGTGATATCTAACTCTCTAAATTTGGTGTCTGTCTTTAAAGACTTTCCTAATGACTGGCTTAGGCCATCTATACTCAAGTGAATTCCGCAGTGTTTCAGGGAACAAGGAAATCAAAACTGACCAATTTAAGAGATGTGGAGGGGCACTATTGATTTTTTAAAATGCAATTTTAAAGGATTTTCTGACAGTTTTAGTGGTAGTTGGAAGAATGTCAAATTTACCTTTTATTAGAAGGATGGATTAAATGCAAGAGGCCAGAGGAAGGCTGCTTTCCTGTTCCCAAACCCACCTCAAGCTGTATGCTGCAACCTTTTCTTAACTGGAGTCAGCTTAAGTATTCAAGACAGAACAGCTTGCCTTCGTCATCATTTTCTCTGTTTTCCTTAGTTGAAATGCTGCACAAGATAAAATAAAACATAATTTAAACTGTTCAGAACCAATGAGGTTCGGCAATTGAGTACATTAGCACAGAGCTTTGATTCTATTTTCTTATTATTTATTTATTATTTATTTATTATTTCTGCCACGGAAGCTGCTTGATTCTGCGTTCCAGCTGTTCTGCTCTCAGGGCTCAGCTTCTGTTAATGAAGTGGATGCCGTGCCAAATACGAGACTGTCGGTAGGAGAGAGGAAATATAGAAGCTGTATTTTCCAAATAGGAAAGTATAATTACTTTGATGTAGCTTAATAAAGGCATGCCATTAATTTTCATCGCAGATTCTACTAAATACCGTTGACTGGTCAAAACTGCAGATCCTGCCATCCCCACTCACCTGTCCGACTACTTACTGTGCGTTAGATTCTAAAACCACAGAGAGGGTAACTGGCGCATGCCTGAGAGTAGGGCATGCTCTCCTATACTGTAGTGTTTCTCCATACAGTGGCCAGTCGCGCGTGGTTTCGTTGGTATTATGTTGTGCTTTATGTCCTTATAAGGTGGAGGCTAAGCATGCTATGAATTTTACAGCTGTAGCATCCTCTCCATGAGCAAACCAAAAATAGCACCATACCCCCTAACTTCTTACGGCTGGGCTTATTTGGAGCTTTAATATTTTCAGAGCAAGTCAGCCACCTACCACAGTAAAAATAGCTCTCATATTCCATGTGGTGCGAATGGGGGACTCACCAATATTTAATGGGCTTAGTTAGGGCACTCCGAGTCTTTTCTCCCAATTAAACTCAAGAATAGCCTAGCTTGCAAAATTAAAGAATTTCACGAAAGAAATACGAAACACCAACTGCTCTAAATAAAAGAAATCCTGCTTGATAACTCATTTCACATGAAGATAATGAGATCTGGGATCTTTTTTATGGTTTCCTTAGGTTTGAAGGTCAGAAATATTTCTGTTACCCAGTGATTTCCACGGCTCATTAACAGAAATATGTGGTCCTTTCGGCTAGACTGTTTTCCTTTGATTATCACATGAAGAGTATATACTCTCCATAAAAGATGATTTATTATAATTTGGAAATAATAGCGTTTTTTTTTCAAACAGGAGATACAGTAGTATGCGAATCCTACAAGGTATCCAGAAGAGCGGGGACATTATCATAGGCAGCTCTCATATCCTGTGCTGCTTCCCTCATTATTATTAACATTTTATGGTATCGTGGTGGATTGTTAAAACTAAGAGACTGACATTGGAATCTCAGCATCAACAGAGCCCTAGTTTCTTTCAGATGCCTGTCCCCCGTGAATGCTTATTTTCTCTTCCAGGGTCCCATACAGGAATGTAAGCCACACTTAGTTCTCAAGTCTCTCCAGTTCCCTCCAATCTGAACCATTCCTCGGCTGTTCTGATTTCCACTCTGGACAAAGGACCATGCAGAGCTTCTGTTGAACGTCCTCCAGTGTGAGAGGGGTCAGACCTTTACCTCATGGTTTTATCTGGGCCATCTGTTTGGGAGAGGACAACCACAGATATACTTTGCCACCTGATAGTGAGACATAGATGGTCTCCAACATGATCTTTTCAATGGCGCTAACTCTTGCAACTGGTTTAAGGCCAGGTTTACAGATATCTCTAACTTAAAAACTCCTTGACTTTCCTACCTGTTGTCTGAGATCAAGTGACCAAGTTTAATCTACATTCAGTGGAGATGGAGGGCGCGGAGGACAAATTTCACCGCCAGGATGGGAGGATTATCCATATATATAATTTTGATTTCATTCATACAAAAGTTAATTCTCTCACATTTATTTATTCAATTAGTTATTTATATCAGTATGACACATTGGTATTTACTTTGGCTTGTCATTCAATACCCTGTTATTTATTTTATGGCTCAAATCACCAAGTGTTGGTTTTATTTCAGCTTTAAATTGGCTCCTTTACACACCTCATCCCCACCCCTTTATCTTATTTCCATATCTTATCCATGCTTACCCTTTTGTCCCATCACTAAAACCAGTTATGTCTTCAAGGGTGCATAATTGTATCTAAGGCCAGTATTAAGCCACTACATACGCTCACATATGTTCATCTTAGTTGTATCTAAAAGGCCCTCACACAGAAAAGGCTGGGTTATATATAGATACTTAATGCCCCACATTAACAATTACATTTAACAATTAACAATATAATTAACTATGTATGCACATACCACACACATATATGTGTGTTTGTATGTCATATGATGTGTCTGACTTCATTCTGGTAACACAGTGCTCATTCTGGATTTTAACTTAACTTAAAATGCTTTTCTTCAGCAAAATAAATACTGCCTCAACTCTAGCACATGTGAACAATTCCAAATTAATATATACCCCAATGAGAAACAAATTTACCAGTTAGAGAAAAACACACATTCACACATACACACACACACACAATTGTGAACACGCATGCATATGTACAGACAGACACATACATGGTGTGTGCACACTAACTCTTTTTGTGTGTATGTAGATGCATACATGTACACACTCATACACACACAAACACATACACACATAGATGCATGCATGCATGCACACATACACATTATCCATGTGTGTGTGTGTGTGTGTGTATGTGTGTATGCATGCGCTTTTGTGTGTTGGCATAGCTATTAGGTTTATAATTCTAATCAAAACACCTTTTTCTAGTGTTCCATGGGTCAGACAACATTTCTGTCTATTGATTTATGTGAGATTATTGGAGGCTTTCTGTATACCAGGAAATTCATTTTTCATAGCCCATATTCCATTCCGGAATTCCAAACATCCTGCTTGATTTGGTTTTTTGATTTCACGAACATTTTCCACAGTCAGTATGATGGTTGAATCAGAGTGGACCCTATAGTCTCATCTATTTAAATGCTGAGTCATCAAGGAATGACACTACTGGAGATGAATTAGGAGGTATGACCTTGTTGTAAGAAGCATATCATATGGTCTCCAGAAGGTCACATCAAACCCAGTGGCTCTCAATCTTCCTACTGTCTGCAGATCCTGATATAGAACTCTCAGCTGCTTCTTCAGCACGATGTCTGCTTTGGTGCTATCATGACGAGCATGGTCCAAATCTCTGAAACTATAAGCAAGCCCCAATTAAATGCTTCCTTTTTATTCAGCATTGGCATGGCCATGATGTCTTTTCCCAGCAACAGAATCCTGCCAAGACACTGTTTCTTTTTTTTTTTTTCTTTTTAAAGATTTATTTATTATATGTAAGTACACTGTAGCTGTCTTCAGACACTCCAGAAGAGGGCGCCAGATCTCATTACGGATGGTTGTGAGCCACCATGTGGTTGCTGGGATTTGAACTCTGGACCTTTGGAAGAGCAGTCGGGTGCTCTTACCCACTGAGCCATATCACCAGCCCAAGACACTGTTTCTTTTGTGATTTGGAGTTTACAACTGGGCACACACACAAGATTATGGACCCACCACCTAAACGTTTGACCCATGCTTTCTTCAGTCACTCACTAGTTCCCACCAAACCTTTGAAATCTCTTGTGTAGTTCTCCAAACATCTAATTGTCTCCAAATTCATAGTTTTATTTATTGTGTTTTATGTATATGCGTGTTTTGCCTAAATGTATGTGGGTGCACCACATGTGTGCAGTGCCCACAGAGATCAGAAGAGGGCTTCTGATCCCCTGGATCTGGAGTTATAAATGCTTGTGAGCCACCATGTGGATCCTAGGAACCTAGTTCCAGTTCTCTTAAACAAGTGCTCTCAACCATGGAGCACCCCTCCAGCAGGTGAATGCCACAGGAATGTAATCGCATAGCATATACTCTTAACAGCCTGATGTACTCTTATCAGACATTTGAGAGTTAGCTGATTTTGCATGAATTATCAGCTCATTCATTTTCTTCCCTAGGCAATATTCCATCTAAGTCCCAGTCTATGACAATTCACGTACTCTTCATTTCTTGACATTCATTCCTTATGTTGAGCTTTAGCAGCTATGAAGCAAGTTATCATATGCAGTCCCACAGTGATGGATAGTTTGTGGAGGTCATTTTCCTTTTTCCTCCTTTTCTTTTTGCTTTTGTTCTGATGACAGCCTATCTCCATGCTACACAGGTTTGTCTTGTGACCCTCCTGCTCCAGCCTCCTCAATCAGAAAGCCAAGTAATCCTTTAAAGGGCTACTGTTTCAGGTGTTCAGCTCTGCCTAACTTTATAGGAAGCTCTTAAAGAACCAGGAGTCAATTATCTTTCACCAACTCACCATCAGTAGGGCAAAAATTGGTGGGTTTTATTTTTTTTTGTTGTTGTTCTTATTCTGCTTACACACCAACATTTTTCAATGTTTTAGGGGCTAAGTCATTGCAAGAGGTGGATGGTAATTCCACTATGGAGGTTCCCAAAGGACATGTGATAACTAAGTGTTAGAATGTATTCACTGTCCACTTCTCTTCTTTTGTATTTTTTTCAAACTTCATGGGTTTCTTTCCTTATATTTTAATTTTAGTGAAGGCCAAACTGCTAACTTTCATTCCTGGATCATAAAGTTTTATCACTAAACACAAGTCACCCAAATTTTCTCTGATGCTTTATCCTAAATGTCTTATACTTATAATTTTATATTTGCACTGGGAACTGTGGTACATTTTGTAAGATAACTTCCTTACAAGATGAGAGATATGTGCATGTATTCAGTTTTTAAAGGTTAGTTCTTTGATAATTTGGTACAATACGTTTTGATTATATTCATCTCCTGCCCCAACTCTTTCCTGATTGGCTGGGAGTGGAAGGCTAGTCATTCAGGCATGGTGTGCTGAAGACAACTGCCTTTCTTTATTGAATTATGTGTGTCCTTGTGTTAGAAAGCAGCTGATTGCATCTGTATGTCGGCTTTGTGTAAGACCTCAGCATCGAACTTCTCCTCAATACCCCTCTGTTTTGCCAGTTCTGCCTGTTTTAGTCCTTGTCTTTGTCCTTGCTCTTTTTCAGAAGTATTTAATTACTCTGAAGATACAATCACTTTTATACTTTTTTATTCTCCGGAAAGTAAAATATATACATAGTCATAAGGCTTTAATAAGAAAACACATTTATTTTTAAACAATTTCCTGCATCTTTCTTAAGTCATATTTAGTATATGTCTTTTGCTGCAAAAAAGTAGTATTAGATAATTTGTATTAATTTTAGATAAAGCAAATTGGCATACAAGGAAAAAGACCAGAAAAGAAGAAGAAAGACATGGAAGAAATAATAAGAGACAAATTCCCCAGGAAGATGTCATGACCCTTCATACATGTGTACTTAATAATCAGATGTCACAGCAGGAACCAAACACTGACAAAATTGTGTGTAGGAAACCCACTAGGATAGTCAGTGATTTTTATCACTCCTTTCAGTAGCTGATAGATCAAGAAAGTAGAAAATCAGTAACTATAGAGTTGACACAATAGGGCTATCAATCATTTTGATCTAATTGACACTTATAACACACTACATTCCCAAACTGCAAAATACATATTCTCATGACAGTCACTTGGAACATTCACCAAGCTCCTAGGCTATAATGCCCACTATCAACCTGTAAAATAACCAGAAACCCTGTGCTATGACATGATGAGATTAGATTACAAAAAATAAATTAAAAAAAGGTAACTGGAAAAATTCCAAATATTTGATGATTAAAAACAAAGAAAAACATACTTCTATATAACCCATGAGTCAGAGAAGTCTCAAATGACAGTGAGATTATTTCAGATGTATAGTGACAATAAAAATACAGCATGACAGTTGGAAAGACACAAAAATGCAGTGCTTAAAGGCAAATCTTTAGCATTAAATAAATGCAGCAGAAAAAGATAGGGCTGAAATGAATGCATCAGCCACTTCCATCCTTGAAACTTCAGAGAAAGAAGAGTAATGTTAAGTCTAAAACAAAAAGAAGAAAATGCATGGGAAAAAAAAAAAAGGAGACAGGCACCAATGACTCTGGAGGCAAACACAAAGAGAACCAGCAAAAGCAAGAGCTAAGCTTTGAAAACGATTCTTTAAATAGAAAAAAAACCACTAGGCATGTGTTCTGTTTCACTGTCAAAATGGCCCCCCAAAGCCCATGTGGCTTGGGTCCCTGCTGTGATCTTAATGGTAGGTAGTAGAATCCTTAAGAGGTGGATGGAGTCTCCTTTAAAGGTGATCAAATCAGGAAGGTGTGACCTTAAAGCAGATAGTTGTACTTTGTTCCTTTCTCTCTTCTTTTCCAGGCAACCATGAGGTTAACAGGCCAACTCTTCAACATGACCTCTTCATGGTGCACTGTGTGGCCACAGGTTCATAGCACAAGGCCCAACTAATCACAGTATGGTACCTTGAAACTCTGAGCAGTAACAAGCTTCTTCCTCTTTTTAAGATAATTAACTCATGTATTTGGTGGCAGCCACAGAAAAGTGACTGATGTTTTAGGCTAGTCAAAAGAAGAGGAAAGGAGCTGAGAGGGGAAAGAGAAAGATGGAAAGGAGGGAGCAGTGGGAGGGAGGGCAGGGGAGAGGAGAGGGGTGATGAGCATTGCAACTTACAGGGCTCATTGTTATTGATTCTGTAGATATTACCAGCATAAAAGAAGAAAATTATGGACAATTCTCTACCCCAAATTCCATAAATTAGATGAAATGAGCCAATTCCAGGGAAACAACAAGCTATTGAAATTTGTCAGATAAGAAAGAGATAATCTGAAGAGGCCTGAATCTATTAAAGAGATTGAATCAATAATTAATTACTCTGAAGAAGAAAAAGAAAGCATCAGGTCCAGATGTTTCTCTGACAACTTTCCAAACATTTAAGGAAGAAATTAAGCCAATTCTTCATAATAGAAATGGAAGCAGAGACATCACTCTGTAATTGATTCTGTAAGGATAACATTACCCCACTAACAAAACCAAATAAAACATTACAAGAAAGGAAAACTACAGATCAATTTGCTTTAGGAATATAGATATGAAAGATACCCTACAATATTAGCCATAGTAATATGAAAATAGATAGAAAGATTATATCAGACAGAAGAAGTGGCTCAGCTATTAAGAGCACTGGCTGCTCTTCCAGAAGACCTAGGTTCAATTCTTAGCACCTACTTAGTGGCTTACAACCATTTGTAATCTTGTTCCAGGCCATTCAACTCCCTATTCTGCCCTCCATGAGTACCAGGCACATATTCAGCCTATAGGCAAACAAGCATTCACATATGTAAAATAAAAACAAATCTTAAAAAACAAAGCTATTATAAAAGATTATACCACAAGTATGTAAAATTTTATACAAGAAAGACATGATTTTGAAAACTCAAACATCAACGTTAGGGTTGGAGAGATGGTCCTGTGGTTAGAGTGCACACTGGCTAGAGAATGCATTGTAATAGAAATAGATGAGAGAAAAATAAGGCACATTACTTCCATGAAAGAAAGCTAGCTAAAATCACACTTTCTAAGGGGAGCAGACCTGCACTAGAACTGGCATGATTTAGTGATATGAAGCAGTGTTTTTCAAAGGATTTCAACTATCCAGATACACAGAAAGTAGTTTTCTTTTGTCCATTTTGTCATTGTTGGTGGAATGTATGGATGGACAGAGCCATTACTGACCCCCTCCCTAGGCCTTTCTAGGTACTTGACATTGCCTCTCATCTAAAGGGCATTATTCTCTCCAGGGACCTTACCTGTCTGCCCAAAATTGGTTCCTTCATATCTGGAGCAGTATAGGGGCCCATGAGAAGAACAGAGACTAGCAAAGGGTGTAGCCTAGTTTAACAGATGACATATGGGTGAAAGTAAGAAATCTTTGTTCTGATCATAACTGCGAAGCCATGAGATTTAGGTATTGGCTGTGTCTTAGTCATATTTTATTGCTATGAAAAGACACCATGACCATAGCAACTCTTATAAAGGGAAACATTTAATTGAGGCTGGCTTACAGTTTCAAAGTTTTAGTCTATTTTCATCATGAGGGGAAAACATGACAGTATGCAGAAAGACGTAGTACTGATGGAGCTGAGAGTTCTACATCTTGATTTTCAGGTAGAAGAATGAGACCATGCCCATACTAGGCATAGCTTGAGCATATGAGACCTCAAACCCCACCCTGACAATGATACATTTCCTCCAACTAAGCCATACCTCCTAATGGTGTGGCTTCGTACCGGCCAAGCATTCAAACATTGGAGTCTGGGGAGGGGCGGGGAGTCATACTTATTCAAAGCACCACAGGCTGACTGTGTTTGGCAATTATTTCTTAATACATTTTTTTCTTGCTTGCTTGCTCACAAGATTGTCTCTCTAACCAAGTACTTTTAGCTGCCTCTGTGTAGTCTATCTGACTTGAACCTAGAATCTTGCTCAATGGACACCCCATTGAGTTCCTACACACCCTTATACCTGCTCTGTGGAGCTCTTATCCTCTTCTTAACTCTCCTCTCAATAGCTGTAGTGACAAATATGTTCACTTGGGTCTCTTCTATTCTAGTCTCCATCTCCTCATGTATAGTTAATTTTGGTTGTCGCCCTGCACAAAACACAAGTCCAAGTGGATCAAAGACCTCAACGTAAAACTGGATACACTAAATCTGATAGAAGAGAAAGTATGGAATATCCTTAACAGATTGGCAAAGAAGACAGTGCCCTTAAACAGCCCAGGCATTAATATTAATTAACCATAATTAAGATTAATTAATTAATATGAATTAATAAATTAAGATTAATTAAAAACTTTGAATATCTTAGGGTTTTGTTGCTGTGAAGAGACACAATGAAAACATTTAATTGGGGCTGGCTTACAGTTTCAGATGTTCAATTCATTATCATCATGGCAGGAAGCATGGCAGTGTACAGGCAGACATGGTGCTAGAGGGGCAAGAGTTCTACATCTTGATCAGTCAGGAGGAGATGATCTTGCACACTGAATGCAGCTTGAGCTTATATATGAGATTTTAAAACCCATATCCATAGTGGCACAATTCCTCCAACAAGGCCGCACGTATCCCAAAATGGCCACACCTCCTAATAGTGCCAAACACATTCAAACACATGAATCTATGAGGGCCAAACTTACTCAAACCACCACATTCCACTTCCTGGCCCCTATAGGCTTGAAGCCATAACATAATGCTAAAATGCATTTAGCCCAATGTCAAAAGTCCCCATAGTTTCTCAGGGTTTCAACAATGTTTAAAAGTAGGAAGTTCAAAGTCTCCTCTGAGATTCATGCAATCTCTTAACTGCAATCTCCTATAAAATCAAAATTAAAAAACAGATCACATACTTTCATCATCAGAGGATATAATTACTATCCCAAAACATGGGGAGTGGAGCATGGTGAGAAAATACTGGACCAAAGCAAGACTGAAAACCAGTTGGACAAACTCCAAACTCAATCTCTATGTCTGATGTAAAAATGCTTTTCATATCTCTAACTTATTTCATCTTGGTTGGCTGCAGTATCCTTTTGTTTTGTTTTTTTTTTCTCTTGGGCTGTTTCCACTCCCTGTTAACACCTTTCCTTGGCAGGTATCCCATGTCTCTGTCATCTCTAACCTCTTGTGGTCTCCAAGGTGACTCAGGATTCACTTTCATAGCTTCTGCAACACAACTTCTGCTGCTGCTGTTCTTGGTGGTCATCCCATGGTACCAGCATCTCCAAAACAATGGGGTCTTCTGCTTCAACTGGTCTGTAGTTTCACCATAGATTGTCATAGGCTCTCTGAATAGTGCCGAGCCTCAACTTCTTTGCATGTCCCCTTCAGTCCTGGGCCATCAACTGTAATTGAGACTGCACCTTTACCAGTGGCCTCACTTGGACTTTCACAGTGCCAAGCCTCAACTGCTCTCCATGACCCCTTCCTGCCTTCATGCCACCAGGGTGATTCTTACACATTACCAAGTCTGGCAGCCAGCACAATATCTATATCTGGCTTCATGCATTCAGAAAACATTTCCAAGAAATTTTCACATCAGTGATGCTGGTCTCTTTTTAATCACCATTAATTTCTTTGCTCCAGATAATCAACATTAATTGTCCTAATAACCCCTTCTATTCTTGATTCTATTGCTAGAGCCATGTAGCTGAAGCCGAAGCTGCCAAGCTCTGCTGCTTGCCTACACTGGAGTAGGGATGGCCCCTTGTTTTATTACATCTTCTCAGCTTTCTGCTTTTGATGATTTTCTTCATTGCCTGTGCTTGGCTCTCCTAGAACTTGCTCTCTAGACTGGATTGACCTCAGAGATCTGCATGCCCCTGTCTCCCGAGTGCTGGAATTAAAGGCATGTATCACCACATCTAGTCCTTTAACTTTTCTTTACCTGGAACTTTCTCTGTACCAGGCCTTTCTTGAACTCAAGAGATCTACCAGCTGAAACACTCCACTCCTGGTAATAATTCTGTGTTAGTTAGACTTCTCTAAAGTTGCAAAACTAATGGAATATATATCCAGAAACTGGAAACAACCTAGATGTCCCTCAGCTGAAGAATGGATAAAGTTATCTTTTACACATTTACACAGTGGAGTATTACTTAGCCATCAACAGAAATGGCATCAAGAAATTTGCAGGCAAATGGATAAAACTTGAAAAGATCATCCTGAGTGAGGTAATCCAGACCTGGAAAGACAAACATATTATATATTCACTTATAAGTGAATATTAGTCATAAAGTATAGAATAACCATGCTACAAAACTCCCAAAGAAATTAAGTATCAAGGACAGCCCAAGGGGAAATTCTTGAATCTCACTGAGAAAAGGAAATAAATTAACACAGAAGGCAGATATATGGAAGGGACTAGGTGGGAGAGGGGGTGGGGATGGGAAAAGGTAGGATGAGGTATAGGGAGAAGAGAGAGAGGAGAGAGAGAGAGAGGGAGAGAGAGAGAGAGAGAGAGAGAGAGAGAGAGAGAGAGAGAGAGAGAGAGAGAGAGAGAGAGAATAAGTACCAGGAGAAACAACTATATAAGGGGGCTGGAATTTCTGGGACAAGCTAGAAATCTAGGACAATAGATACTCCCAGAAATCTATGAGAGTGACCATAGCTAAGACCCCTAGCAATGGGAGACATGGAACCTGAAACTGCCATCTCTGTAACCAAAGAATTAAAGGATTGGGACACCAACCCAGTCACATTTTTTCCTGCCTATAAGATGTGCAGGAGTAAAGTATGGAACAGAATTTGAGGGAAGGATCAACAATGACTGTCCCAGCTTGAGACCCATCCATGAGAGCAAGCCCACCTCTGAGACTATGAGACCCATCCCATGAGAGCGAGCCCACCTCTGAGACTATAAGTGATATTCTACTTTACTCGCAGACATGAGCCTAGCATTGTACACAGAGAGGCTTCACCAAGCAAGTGATAGGAACTAATGCAGAGACCCATAGCCAAACATTACGTGGATTTTGGAGAATCCTGCGAAAGAGAGGGAGGCCTCACCTTTTCTGAGAGAAGGGGAGAATGGGTTGGAGAAATGGAGTTGAGAGGTGGGGTCTGGGAGGAGAAGAGGGAATGGAAGCTGCAATTGAGATGTAAAATACATTAATAATAGTAATAATAATAATTAATAATAGATGATGAAGAAGAAGAAATTCCTAGAACTTTAGGGACACACATCTTTGGGTGTGTTTATGAGACTATTTGTAGACAGAATTATAATGGTAAATTTAATATAAACCTATGCAGTAAATTAATACAGAATATGTTTTTCTTTACTGTAGCTAGTTCCCCAATCATGATATAGAGAAACCAAAGTTTGTTTTCACCTTAAAGTATGATAACTAAACATGCTAGTCTAATCCTCCAATCCAATCTGGCTACCCCCAGCCAAAATCTCTGAGATGCATGCATTTTTGTACTGGTCTGGGTCTCTGGGCTGGGCTGGATATTTGTGTTTCAGGTATATTCTGCCTGATGTCTCTCTGGACCCCTTCTTCTATGGTGACTCTTCTCTCCTCTCTTTCTCTCCCCACTTCCCTGCCTGGCAGAAGTCCAGCCCTATCCTCTCTATTGCTGAGTTATTGGCTTTCTCAGTTTTCATTGACAAGGTAGGGGATAAATGATGAGCATTGTTTGCACAGACTTGAGACATGCGATTCTTGACATAAGCTTTACATTGCTGTGTTCCGATTGCAAAGGAGATATGAGGGCAGAGAAATCAGCATTTGAATAATACAAAGATAAACTTTACACAGTGCACAAAAACACTACACCTACACAGAATTTCAATGAAGTGATAAGACCTATCTTGAATATAGGTAACACTATCGCATGAACTAGAATCTTGAACTGAAAATAAAAGCTGGGGGTGGGGTTGAGCTGGGGGTGGTGGTGGGGGGGGGGGCTGGTTTGGGGGGTGGGGTGAGAGTGGGGTGGGATTTGTGAGAATGGCAGCTGAGTACCAGCGTTCCCTTTTCGCTGCTTCCTGCCAGGATGTAAGCAAGCAGCCTCCTGATGGTATAGTAGGAAAGACACCATGGCTTACCTATCATTATGGATTCTCCCCAGAGCTGTGAGCCAAAGAAATCTCTCCCCTTTAGCTGCTCATAGCAGGCATTTTGTCACAGGGAGAACAAATGCAACTATAGACCTCCGCAGTGCTTTCCTATTGGTGAGAGATGAACATGTCTAATAAAAGATTTCAAATGTGCTACTCTCCAGTGTTAGTGGAGGGAAATACCAGGCGTGTTGCCCAGGACTGAGATTCCAGTGGAGAAGAGAGTACAAGAGCATGGGGAAACCCACCTTTCCCCTCTGCAGTATTTTTAAGCATCCATTAATGCTACTGAAGCTAAAGAAACCTCTGGGCTGATCTCTAGAGTATGGTGATGCTTAACTTCACTGATGATTCCAGTTGCTTGGACTAAAAGACAAAGTTATAGCATGATTTCAATGCCATAAGCATATTAGTATGTTATGTAATGGATCCTTGTTAGTATGGTTACTTTGGATAACCTTGAAATCAGCAGGAAGAGGGATGACCTGAGGCTTTGTCTGCCCACAGGTCATGGAACTACCTAGAAGAGTCTCCTATTCCTGATTAGTTGCCTTTTCCTAGGAAAAGAAAGCAGAGGAACTTTATTCTCTGCAAAGACAGAGAGGGGGGCAAGACAGGGAGACAAAGAGTGATACAGAGAGGCAAATAGAGAGGCAGAGAGACAGAGATGATAGATAGATAGATAGATAGATAGATAGATAGATAGATAGATAGATAGATAGATAGATATAGATAGATGAGAGAGACAGAGACAGAGAGATATAGAGATACAGAGATAGAGGATGGTGAACACAGGTTAAGGAAAAATGATTCTGACATATGTTAAAATAAGAATGATTTTATTCAAAGCTAATTTAATAGAACTAGCCTATTAGGAAAGAGTGATTCGACTCAACTTTCAGTACACAAAGAATACATGGAAACTGACAACTAACCAATATAGGGAGGCATTCTGCAGATGGAAAACCACCACAAATAAACAATAAGAGTAGGGGGATCTTAACAAAATGACCATGATGGGAATGTTCTTTGTCAACTTGATTTGGTTTAGAAATGCCTAGGACATTAGTATAATCTGGGTGTTGGAAATGGTGTTTCCAGAGATAAATACATTGTAAGAACTTTGACTTATTGAATTGATTCATTTGATGATATGTTCCCATATGGCAATATTATTGAGAGATGGTGAAAAACCAGAGGTATAGAAAAACCAGAGGTTAGAGGAAGTGGTTCCCTATGGTGTTTCCTTGGTGGTCATTGTTAGCTTTGCCCTCTTTCTGTGCCCTAATTTCTCTGTTTTTATGTAAACCTTGATATAGGACAATCTTCCACCCTATGAATCTACCACCATGATGTCCTACCAAAGTTCACAAGACTCAGTAAGCATTTCCTAAACCCTTTGAAACCACAAATCAAAATGGATGTTTTCCTATCAGATATTGTTTATATCAGATATTTTAAGCCCGATAATATAAAAGTAACTAACATATAACTAACTAAGATATAATTATACCTTAAAGACAGGAGGGAATGAATTCATCACATATGAAGGTGACAAAATATCAAAGGTAGAGAGATACTCATTTCATGGGCTTAGAGAATGAGAGATACAGGCTACACAAGGTCAAAACAGACATGGAAACTGAGGTCAAGCCTAATCAAGATGACCAAGAAGACAACTCAGAAAAATCAAAACAAAGTGTGGTCAAAGAGAGTGAGTGTCTTTGTCACGAGTCAAAGTTGGACTTGGCTTTGGTCTTGACACTGGTGTCGTAGCCTATTTGATAACCCATGGTCCCTTCTAGGACAAGGTTCTGCAACTGGAGGGGGGGACATGAGGATATCATGTATGAACAAAGGGAAGGAATAGCTTGCTATAAATGGCTGGAAATGGTGAAGGCAGTGACCATGCACACATGTAACCATTGGGGCTTTTCTATGTTCACCCCAGTCCCTGAATATTCACATGGAGGCTTATTTACTTATGAATTAATGCCTAGCTCTTAAGCTAGGCTTGTTCCCAACTAGCTTGTAACTCAATTCTCACATCTATACTAATCTAGGTTCTACCACATGGCTGTTTTCATCTCCTCAGTTTCATATATCTGGCTTCCTTCACATCTCTGTGGTGAATCTCCCAGGTCTGATTCTTTTCCATCATCCTCTCTCTCTTCTGGAAATCCCACCCACTTTCTCCTCTCTTGCTATAGGCCATTCAGCTCTTTATTGTCAGTGATGCTTTTACACAGTGCATACGAGATTATCCCTACACACAGCTCACTCAGCATCCCCCTTGTTGGCATCCTCTTCATCTCTACAACCCCTAGACCCCTAGACTTCTGCCTCCTTTCCACAGCCACCTCTGGCCAGCTTAACAGTGTCGTCTCCATTGGGTGATGGTGTTCCATGCTGCTCTTTGGCTGCTGCCCCCACAGCATTGGCTTCTAGTCAACTCCCTTCTGTTCTGTGATCCAGGCTGCCAGGAACCACAGTCAGTCTCATTTTAATTTTGACAGCCCTAGTTTATCATGTAAAGCACTCTTCTGTTAACTACTTCCTCTAGACCTTATATGCCAGCTGGTCATTTCCTGCCAGAAAAAAAAAACTGGTTTACAACACAAAGACTCATCAGTTTTGAAAGTTCAAAACACTTCCCGAATCTGTTACTTCTTGAGAAGCGATATCAGTCATGGTCAACTTGTCCTGTTCAGTCTCATTGTATGCCATCTCATTGTCTTGTTTATTCTTCTATGTATGCTTCATGGTAGAAACTCAGAAATTTTTTTTCTCATGAACAGAGTAATGAAATTACAACCGAACTTTGTGCTCTAGTTTACCTCTCATTGCTGTGATAAAACAACTTGGTTCGTGTGTGTAAGGTAGGTATGTGGCTTTCCTGTCCTGATTATAGTCCTTCATGGAGGATAGTCAGGGCAGGAACTTAATCAGGATTAGAAGAAGGAACAAGGAAGTGATGCTGCTCACTTGCTTGCTTCATCTGGCTTGCTCAGCTATCTTCTTTATACAACCCACTATCATCTGCCTCAAGGATGACGCTGCATTTAGTGGGCCAGGGCTGCCCCAGATCAGTTAGCAATTAATAGTATGTCCCATAGGCCAATCCAATTACAATGATTCCCCAATTGAGATTTCCCCAAACACATCTAGGTTTGAGTCAATATGACAAAATATAACCAAAACATATTGTTTATAGGAATTGTATGCTTGATAGGTTCAATCACACCCTTAGGATTTGGGGTAGAGCAATAATGATGCAATGTGTTGAAGAGCAAGTAATGCATTAAATAGAGCTTCTGACATCCATGTTCTTAAAATATTCTTCAATGAGAAGCCAGAGATAGACCCTGTCAGTTCACTCACATGAAGCTCCTCGGTCTTTAGCCAGCTGGGTAGCTTCTCTCACTTCATTTATCTTCCTTGAATTCCTTTCAGCTATTCTTTGCTCCTCATAACTTTAAATTATTTGTTGTTGCTTACAGACTGGCATTTTTCCATAACCCTATTTGCTGTGCCAAAACAAGGTGCTATAGACTGGCGAAGGCATGCTCCGGACTTTACAGAATCTGAGTGAAAAGCAACAGAATCTCTAGCATTGTAGAGAAAGGTCACTGAAAATATTCCTTCCATCTATCTGCTGTGCTCTCAAACATTATAGGATGGAAACACACCAAAAGAATGAAGTCAGGATGATATATCTGAAAGCTTTCCGGACAGGACCCAACCTACCATTGCAGGGTCAGACAGCTGGGTGACTGATTTCATTTGGTTCCTTTTGGTAGGAAACCCCAAGCATGTAAAGTCTTTGTAGGCTTTCTAAAGTTCTTTTATGTCTAACTTCCATTAAAACTGGAAAGTGCATACTTGTTCAAGATCTCTTACTAAGATAACATAAAAAATAATATAACATTTCATGGAGAAAGAAAACAGTGTATGTCATAGTTAGCTTCAACTGTCAAAATGACACAGCCTAGTGTTACCTGAGAAGGGCAATCTTTCCCTGAAAAGTGTGTCTCAGATGAAGAATTGCCTAGATTAGATTGGCTGTGGGTGCATCTGTGGGAGATTGTTATAGTTGATAATTGGCATAAGAGGGCCCAGCCCACTGTGGGTGGCAACATTCCCTGAGCAGTTGGTCCTAGGCTATATTACAAAATAGCTAAATATAAGCTGCATGAGGCATCAGGCATTATTCCTCCATGATTTCTGTTTCAAATTTCTGCTTGAGTTCTTGTTTTTAATCCCTCAGTGATGAACCATGATCTGGATGTGAGTGTGCAATACACCCTTGACACCCCTAAGTTGCTTTTGGTCAGCATGTCTTCTCACAACAACAGAAAGGAATAAAGATCCATGTTTATGTAGGTGGGTTGATTTAATATGTGTCAAGTGCCATCATTTTAGAATTATAATAAGAAGTATGTGTATACATGTGTGCTTGTACACAATCCTAAGTACATATACACAGCACACAGGGTACATATTTCATCCCCTATATCCAAAGTTATCCCATTTACAGCTCCATATCTTTTGCCACCTCATTTCAAGCTAACCATTCTGAAATGATGTCCCTATCACCAGTCTTCTTTTCTCAATTTGACTCTGATTTTGGATTTTTATGTTAGATTTTTAAAAAGAAAGGAAGAAAGGAAGAAAAAAGAAAGAAAGAAAAAGAAAAGGAAAGAAAGAAAAGAAAAAAATTAAGAGAACTGAAAGTAAGAGAGAAAATAAGGAAATGAAGGTAATCCATGCAATACCTAAATCATCTGTTGATCTTTAAGGAAAGCAGCAGCATCTCTATATTAAAGCCCTTAATAGCACGGACCAAATGACATTGGTGTAGGGAAGGAATTACGTATGGTGAGGACAGGCTAAATAAAGAGATGGGTGGTAGCGTATATGTGTTGCATACATTCCTCAAAGATAAAAGTCAGAAGTGAGAAACCACAACACTTGGGAAAACTGTATGGGAATTTGAACAATTCCTATACTTGTTTTGGTTGAAAATCCATAAAGCAGCTGATTTGCAAAGATTCTTAACCATATTTCCAGTGGGACCGCGCCATTGCAATGGATCTCTTTTATTTATGTGAGGAAGTCAAACTTATCCAATACTTACTCCTTTGCTTGTAACCCTTTCCCTGTTGTCCCAAAACGGAACTTCCCTTCACACCATTTTTTTTTAACACTACTGTCTGTTATCCTAGGCGTTACTCTATTATGACTCTATTATGTCTAGGATAAAGAGATTCAGATAGGATGTCAAGATGTGACACATACGTCCATTCTTTTCACATTTATATGTGAGAAGTTGGTGGTTCTTTGCTGTGATAATATACAGTGAGGGGTAGTTCTACAATTAAATTGGTGTGCTTATTAATCTCTACTATATGATATAATTTATGATATAAAGGGGCATAATTTCAGTTTACACAGCCTATATCATAGCATCATTATCTTTGTGTTTGTGCGTGTGCTCGTGTGCATCTAGATATGCACTCTTACACAGGTCACAGGTGTGTGTGTGTGTGTGTGTGTGTGTGTAGGGCAGTGGCCAATCTCAAGAATGGGTTCCTCAGGTTCAGAGATGGCCCATTCTGTGTGATGATATGAGTTCTCTCAGTGGAACATGGGGCTCATGGGTTAAGGTGGTCTGGTTGCCAGCAATCCTCAGACATCTTTCTATTGCTGCTTCCCCAGCTCAAGGGTCAGAAGCACACAGCATGGTCAACACTTCATACAGGTAGCAAGGCTTCAACTAGGGGCCTCATGGCTCTGCTGCAAACACATTAAAAGCTGAGCTGTCTCCCTAATGTTTTTTTCATTTTCTCTTCTCTTTATTTCTTTTCTATGAGAATTAGGAAAAGAAAGACATTGAAAGCATAAATACAGCGATGAATACAGATCGAATTGCAATTAGCTTTGAGAGCAAAATAAAAACCAAATAGTTATCGCATTCAAATTAAAATGTAAAAGTATGAAAATTTGATCCCACCAAATCTATGACAATTTATGCATACATTATGGTTTAATAAAAATTAATAATAGACTATATTAGCATATTGTAATTAGCTTTATAATTAAGGATCTTGTATGCAAATAATAGAAGAAATTGACTATATATCAACTCAATGGAAAGCAACCACTAATTCATCATTTTCAAAATGTGTTTGTAGTTTCCCAAAATAGAGACATAAATATCAGATGAAGTTCGAAGCAATTGATTGGAGATGTGTGATTTATTCTTACCAAATATTGTCATTCTGTGTAAAGCATTTTAAACTCATGTTTCTCTCCACATAACCACAGTGCTGGCTCTTGCTTCCACACCTACTTCCTGTAAGATGCTTCTAGAGTTGTGACATCTGTTGCATTTCATTGTTTCAAGCCAAATACACTGAAAGGTCTGTCACAGAAACTAAAGGAAGTTTGTATGGCATGAAATAATGTTTATGTCCTCTTTTGAAATCTGGTCACTTTTCATATTTTATGTAATAGACCTACCATGTTTATTGGAAGAGACACCTTCAGAAAAGTCCCCAATGAAATCAGTTACCATGTAATTGATACATAGAAGCAAGTGACCCAGAGGGAAGTCACCACTTTGTGGAGAAGTCCTGGGCTCTTTTATGACTGTGACTTTGACATTTTTATTATTAATAATAAATCCTTATATACTTCATCAGACAATTTAGGAGCTGTTTTGAATAGTTTCTCAAGCTACTATTTTCCATTTCAGTAAACATACACCTATATTTTTGTAATTTAATTGCCTTTTCTCATTTTAAAAAACAGAATCTGTCCAACTATGTCACTGAACCCAAGATGCTCCTGTCTCAGCCTTCTGAGTGGTAGGGTTATGAATCACACACAGCTTAACACTCTTCTTTTTATATTTTTCTCACAATTTAATTTTCTATCCCTACAAATTTAGGATCAAGTTTTAAATGAAGGTGACAATCAAGATTTCATTTTGAATATATTTACACAAACAGCAAGGTCAGTGGGTAAACATTATCTTAAAACATATAAAATAATAAAGAGCAACAATCTCTTTAATCTTTATATATAAAAAATATGTGATCCATGTCATAGCTACTGATGGAAAAACTTGAAAAACAGGTGGAGAGCCAAAAGTGAGACAGGAGATAAATCACTTGGCTTAGCACACAGTGTTGACTATCAAGGAGGAGCAGAGCTAATATTCACAATTGGCATTGAAAGTTCAAACCGTGGCTCCTCGTGTGCCTTTAGCCAACAAGACTGATCAGTCATACTTGTTTAGTGAATAAATAAAATGATTCCATGCCAATGTTTCATTTTCACTTCTTTGGCCAAGGTTTGACTATTGCCTCTCTTATGTCTTCTTTGTCAGTGTCATGGCCTTACATGAAACTGAAGTGGGGAACTGTTTGGACATGGAAAATATTAGGCAGGCCAGTGTCTACAGCTGAGAGCTTAGAATTAGTAAAAATATTCTAAGACGAGGTTGGTAACAAATTTAGCTAATATGCGGGGAGTTAGAGTAGGAATTGGGCCTGGTATGAAACTGATACCGGAGTGCATACAGTTATAACAGATTGTAAGTAACAAATTAGATGTGAGAATAGATATAACAAAGCTCTTGGTATAATCCTAATGATTTTCAGTGACTGGGTTCCATCTACCCTTAAGTTCACAGGGTGACAGTTGGTGTGTTAGAATGCTTGGATGAAATCTCCCTCTACCTAACCTATGGCCTTGGGATGACTCAACGCAGCCATTCCAACTGTGGACCTGGGGTATACACGGAACATGCATACATTGAGTACATTTTGTGTATCGAGACTTGAAAGACTTGGGATTATTTTTTCTCTCCAGCTTGGAAATCCTTATGATTCTTTGAGATCTCCTTGCTTAAAGTCAGTCAGTTTTATCTAGTATCTTAGATCTTCAATTGGCCATTTGAATTGACATTTATATGATGGCTAGATAGGGGATTAAAAAGTAGCAGGGAAGGGGGAAACAGCTTCTATGTGAAGAAAGTAGCCAGTGATGGGGCTGTGGACTATGGGAGAACTTGCTGTTCTGGACAGAGGACTGTCTTGGATGAAAGAGGGATGGTTTGCCCTCAGCAGGGAACAATACTTCTAGACAGGCAGACCATGAACTTCACAATCTATAACCAAGATAAAGAAAAAAATCAATGTCTCATCTGTGATCTTGAAAAAAATCAATTTCAAAATTAAAATGAAAAAGAAAAATATGCACATAAAGAAAGGGAAGCAACCATAACAAATGTTATTAAGCCTCAAGCACAGTGAACTGAGTGACCATCAGTTCTAGGTTGTCCTTTAAGGAAGCCCTTGGGCTGTTTGTGATATACATTTCTAATTTGGGTTGCTGGTGCTAGGTGTAATTAGGAAACGGGTGTTTTCTCCAAACTAACTGTTCTCAACATGTGTTTCTATAGAACACTGACTTTAAATATCCTGACCTGGATAGCAATTTTCAGGCCAGATTTCCTCAGCATATCCCAAGTACCAGCTGGAAAAATCCTCAGGTATTTACCATGGAAACAAGGCACTGCCCTTGGGCAGTTCTGTATTTTCTATTCCTACTGCCCCTTTCTCTCCCAACCACCTTGGGGGGCATTGATGGTTAAGAAGACCTCCATTACAGAAGATTCTACATCAAAGAATCTTCATGGATCTTTATGAGGCTTCAACAATATGGAACTCCTTTTTATGCCTTACCATCAAAGTAACTATGAAGGCCTTGATAGTAGAGAGGGTAAAATGGGCTCTAGATTCACTTAAGCAAAAAGCCTACAGTGATGACTTGGTGCAAGGTTTTATTTCTGGCTGAGGTTTTGTACAGAGAGAGTGAAAGACCAAAATCTGGTCCAAAGCTGACTAGGGATGGGAACAGGAGAATCCCTTCCTCCATCTGTGAGAAATGCTGCTGTGATCCGAGGTCATCTTAATTAATTTGTTTTGACCAGCCTGGTATTTCCTTGAACTATATCAAATGCCACATTAATTTTGACTTACTTCCCAGAAGCAGCTCTTGTCTAAAATAATCATGAAAGCCAAAAGATAACCCAAGTTCTGTCTTACAATCCTGAAAGATATGGATGCATTTTATGTTTTCCATTGAAATTGTAGAACACCCTGCTCCAAAGTTGTAGAACTAATTAGTTTTGAATTACCCATCATGCATTCCCCCATGGCATTCTACAGCCAGAGTGTATAGTCAAAGCCATGTGCCACAGCACCGTTTTCTCAGGTAGAGACTCTACAGAAGGGTTCTCTTTTCATGATTTCCATTAAAATATTTTCAGTCTCTAATATTATATAGATAATTCCAGATCAGTAAGTCTTTGGTTTAAATTATGTGCCATCTGCTAGGCACCCTGATGAAGTACCTTGCCATCCTGTCCCATCCTCTCTGGGATGAGAATTGTCCCTTTGTCTAGCTATTATACATCGGTTATATACTGATTATATACTCTACCAGCCTGTTTTGCAACTACCATCAGTTATGAGATCGACTGTTACCAGTGCTGTGATCAGTGACATAAACTGAAGTACCCTGCACAGGAGGATGGTGTTTCAAATGTTAATTCTTGCTGCACTATTTTCCAGGGAACCATTAGAAGATGGGGATCTATGTGGAAGAAGTAGACCAAGAGTGACAGAATTTTAAGCTTGTACCTAAACCCTGGGTCCTGACAGACTTTTTGCTGATCCACTGTGATGTGAATGGCCTATGTCACATGTCCCAGATGCCATGATATGAATCTCTCTGCTGTGCTTTCCCCATCATGATGAACTTAAACCCTGAACCCAAATATGTCTTCAACTTGCTTGTGTCTGTCAAGGATTATCATCATAGCAATGCAAAATGTATCAACCTATCAAGTAACGGTTATTGTACCTAGTAATGGTCCAATAATGATGCAATAGAGAGTTAAAATCTACCATGCCACCAATTCAGATGTGCCAAAGGAGAGTGGGAGAATACTTCCTTTAGGGGGAAAGGTCTCAAAACATATAAAACATTTACTTGTACCGGCAGGTACTTTCAGTGGTTCTGAAATGTCTCCGTCCATAAATCAGAGGAATGCCTATATTTGGAATTCAACTTTTTTTGATACATTACTTCTGCAAGTATGTGTAATGGAGGAAGGGATGTCTTTAAGGAAAGATTCTACTAATGGAGGTTTCAAAGAAGATGGCTGCTGTAAGCAAGCTAATTAGACATTCACTGCTAACAATCTTGACCTCAATTAGGTGAAGGATTCCTAATTAAATCCTTTCAGGCTTTTGTGTTAAATGGTAATTGAATGCCTAAAAGTTTCTCACAATTATATCATATTAACAAGAATGTATTTGCATTTTTAATGCTTTATTGATTTCCAATTCATTATAGAGCTGCTTATGTTATTTCACAGTGCCGTTGAAACCTTTGTAAACCTTTGTAAACTGTTCTTTGGTGTCCAGACACTTGGGTACAGGTTAGAAAAGTAGCAAAGTTTGTGACCCACTCTGGGCATTTGCAGTCTGCAGTAGTTTAGCTGCCTCTGCCCACAGCTGTCACCACCTCTTTAAACATTCATGAGCATGTGTGCAGGAAGAAGACTCAGGGAAGCTGGAGACACACAGTCTAGACCACGCTCTTGGCTGTTGGTAAATCTCATACTCTCATGAAGTGCCATCTCTTTTGAGGTAGGCCTTCTTTGCAGACTTATTTACTCTATTAAGTGTATGGGTGTTGTGTATGCATGTATGTATGTGTAACATGTGCATGTTTGGTGTTTGCAGAGGCTAGAAGAGGATGTTGGATACCGTGGGACTGAAGTTATGGCTAGTTGTGAGCCATCCATCGTGTGGATTCTGGGAATCAAACCCAGGTCCTGTCCAAGAGCAAAAATGCTCTAAACCACTGAGCCATCTTAATAGCCCTGATTCCAGCCCACCCTTCAGAGTTTACATATAATTAGTTCTCTGAATGATTTGATCCTACACTTAGAATCTGCAGATTTCAATATGTTGTATGGTCATTTTCTTGACACAAAATTATGGCTAATAATTTATGTCTATGTTCATTAGAGATGTGAGTGTGGCCTCATATCATTTCATTCATCTGTCTCCTTAAAATTTTTAATTGCATCTGTTAACAGTATTTCTTTTAATTCAATGATCCTGTCAACCTACCTCTAAAATAAATTGTTACAAATGTGAAACCTAAATATTTTACCGGTGTGCAGTTACTTTCAAATCAGTTCTGAGCCTGGATTACTCTTTGGTACTGAAGGTTAAACTGGAAGTTTGAAATGATGGAATTAAATTCAAGATGTAGATGGATTTCAATAAATTGGAGAGAAAATATGTTTGCTGCTTTCCAAAATTCAGACTGGTTTCTCTAGTAGGGAAAGTTTTTAATAAAACTAAATAAAAAGAATGAAATTACTTTTCTATATACATCTCTTAAACAAACAAACAAACAAACAAACAAACAACCCCACAGTTCCTCCTGGTCTTACATTTTCCTTCAGATTGTATCTTTACAACTTCAAGAAGGGTGTTCTAGAATGTTCATTGCGTAGTTATTCTGGCCATTACTGGGTGTGCATCATTTATACATGCATTAGATTCATAATCTATTAGGCATATAAACCAAGGTTGTAAAAATCAAACACCTCAGCTACGGAGATAGAAAAATTGGTCAGTGCCTGGCGATACAGGCACAACAGCCTGGATTCAGATCCCTAGCAGCCAAGTGAAAGGCCAGGCATGCCAAAACACATCACTAGGGCTGATGCTGGGTGAAATGCAGGTCTCTGAAGTATGCAGATCCCTGGAGCTTGTGTGCATTGGTGTTTTGCCTGTGTGAATCCCTGTGAGATGGTGTCAGATCCCTTGAATGGAGGTATAGTTATAAGCTGCCATGTGGGTATTGGGAATTAAACCAGGGTCCAGTGGAAAAGCAGCCAGTGCTGTTGACCCACGAGCCATCACTCCGGTCTTTTCGTTTCTTTTTCTTCAGTAATGTCCCATTAGGGAGTTTTTAGAAGATGATGACAAAGGCCATGATGAAAACAATCACATTTGGATTTTATGAGGTCCACCTTTTTAATATGCCAGAGATATTTACTTAAGATTATCACTCATGCTTATAGACATGGCCTTTTAGCAGAACACACACTCTAAGACTCAAGCCCAAGGATAACAGTAATTTTTCTTTTACATGCCATACAATAGCAGAACAGAAATGATGTAATAGCTAAATCTCAAGTTGCCACAGATTATTCATTTCAAGTCTTTGGTACAACTTACAAGAAAATAATATTTTCCAAACATTCATATACAAGGAGATGTGTGCAGTTATTCAAATATGATTAGGAGTACACAGTAGTAAGTCAGCCAGCAAGCACACTCCTCCCAGAGGAATGTGACCACTGCAAGAGGTGTGGAAGGGCAGCAAGAAGCAGTCAGAGACTGCCTCCTTTTTCATTTATATAAGAGCAGAGCTCATTGTCTGACTAACAAAATAATGGCATTTTCACATGTTTTATTCCTGGTGTTCATAGAGCCAATGACTGGGATATTTCTATGCCAATCCAACTTCTTTTGAAATAATCTTTTAAATTTCATTTATTTATTATTTGACAATTTCTTATACATATATAGCAATTATAATTATTATGAATATATAATATAATTAACATATTATATATAGTATATAATACATAATAAAGTACAATACATAATCCATGTAAATAATACATAATATGTAACATATAATTAACATATAATAAAATATAATATATAATACATACTATTATGCAGAATATATGTTAAATAATATGTATTGTATATTAAATACATAATATGTAATTATATATAAATATAATAATTTTATATGTATAATAATTTTAGTCATTTTCATCTATTTGTCACTCTACCCTCTTTCTTCTGTTCAAACTCTTCTTCCTAACAATGGTTCCTCCTCTTCTCTCTCTCTCTCTCTCTCTCTCCCTCTCTCTCTCTCTCTCTCTCTCTCTCTCTCTCTCTGTGTGTGTGTGTGTGTGTGTGTGATATGAATTATTTGGGTTTGTCTTCATGAGCAAGAAGCTGTTTACTGGAGCATGGGGAACTTATCAATAGATAGACCAATAAAAAAACTTACAAGCCCCCTCGCTGATGACCAATAGTCCCTCAGGAATGGAGTGTCATGAGCCCTTCTCCTAATTCTGATGAAATGTCGATGGGCCCAATCTCATGCTATCTTGTGCAGGGAATTACAGCTGCAGTGAGTTCATGAGCTCAAGAGCCAGACCCTGTCCAGAAGACATCTGTTTGACGTACAGATTTCCATACAGTGCTACTTCTCTAAAAATCTTTAAAAACATTTAATATAGGCAGCACAGCATAATATAGAAAAATATATCAATATTCCTATTAATCTGTTTGTGTTTACCTGATCTATTTTCTGCAGTGTCTTACATAATACAGCACCCTCGAATTCAAACACAAAAATTACTTTCTAGAGGTAAACTCATAATGAAGGAATAATACAGACGATAATGATTTTAACTAATGCAGGTCTATATGCCGTTTCCAAGTACTTTACATACTATGACTTTTACCTCCTATCTGAATATACAGCTATTATCATATGTGTCATATTAAAATTTTCAGCTGAGTGATTTTATCCAGTTGTCTACCCAACTTGAGGGAACATCATAGTGTTCATGCAAGTCTCCAGTCTTTTCAGCTCAACAGATCTTGACCTTGTCATTTTGATTTGTTTTGGAAGGTGCATGTACCTAGGAACTACATGTCTGATCCTTGTAGTCTTAAACATCATCACATCTAAACGACGAGTTTTATAACGTTCCCCACAAATAAAGCCCCCACAAATGGCGGCATAGTCTTCATGCTATCTGACATCTCCTTCATGTGTTCCAGCTCTTGTGTTACACTGCTATAACTGCATTATTTCTTTTGATTTATTATCTTCTTAAAGATTTAACACATTTTTTGTAAATGGTCTTTCTCTCCTAGTGTGTGTGTGTGTGTGTGTGTGTGTGTGTTCGTCTGTCTGTCTGTCTTTGTCTTGTCTTTGAGTGTATACCAATCATGTCCAGGTACCTACAGAAACTGCAAGGTAGTGTCAAACGCTTTAGATCTGGAGTTACAGGCAGCTATGTGCTTCTTAGCATGGGTGCTGGTACCCAAATGTGGGTCCTCTGGAAAATCACTGAGTGTTCTTAACCACACAGCATCTCTGCAGCCTTGTTTAGCAATGCTTTTCTCAATGAAGTTTGTTTGCCTGTCTTTAAGAAGCCTGTGTTTTCTGGTGTGCATGTGCTTTGGGTATGGAGTTCTTTGTTAGGAGTGATGTGGAGTTTAGAGCATACAGAATCTCAGCACATGTCCGTGCTCCTGCTTCTTGGCTACTGCAGATGCTTTGTATCCCTATGAGCTGCTTCCCCCGCCCTGTGATGGAAGGCCTGGCAGAAGCAAGGGAGGAAGGATTTATCTAAGCTCACAGTCATCACACAGTCATCATGGCAGTGATGGCACAGCAGTGGGCAGCACGAGGCTGTCTGTCACGTCTCAATGGACAGAGGAAGCAAAGTGTGGCTACAATCCTCTACTGCATATACTCATGGAACTATTTCTTCCATGTAGGCGTCACTTCCCAATTGTTCCGCAACTTTTCAAAAACAGTTACCAGTTGGGGACCAGGCATTATTCTCTAGTCTTCTTTCCTCTGCCCTACAGTGCTGTTGCCATTCATTTTGTTAATCTATAGTGATGCACTAGATTAACTAAGAGTAAGATGTACTGTATTGTTTCATGTATTATTTCCCAATGTTGTTCTTTTATGTCCTTTTTAATTTTTTTAACTTTCTCCTACCTATGAAATTTTTTCTAATGTGTGTAGGAGATCAGGTTTATTGGCTACAAATCCTTCAGCCTTCATTTATTTTGTCCTCTTGAAAGATAATTTCCCTGAAACTAAAAAAACAAAACAAAACAAAACCACTTAGACTGTTGTTTCTTTTAATTTATTTTACCCAGTGGTCATTATAGTTGCATGGTGTTTAAAAAAAAAAAAAAACAAACCACTGTGATTCTGAGCTTATTCCTCTGGCAATAAGATCATTTCTCCTTGCTCTTCTATTAAGATTCCATTACTTACTTGTTTGTGTGCACAGCGTACATGTGACTGTCAGAGGACAAGTTGCAGAAGAGGGTTCTCTTCTTTGACAATGTAGATTCTGGGGATTGAAGACAAGGCCCCACTGCAGCAATCCTGAAGACCAAGTTATATCGCTGGCCCAAGGTTCTATTTTGTTCTTTTGTTGTTGTTGTTCTTTTTTTTTTCAGCCTGTGGCATCCTTGGTTTTAGATTTCTGTGATTTATCTTTTCAGTGCCCTCTGAATTTCCTGGATGGATGATTTGCTGCCTGACTCATGTTGGCAATGATCTGGCTATTATCCTGTCAAGTATTGTACCTGTTGTTTTTCTCATTACGGCAACAAAATACTCAACAAAAAGAACTTGAGGAAAGAAGAGGTTTTGATTCACAGCTTGAAGGCACAGTCCATTCTGGGAGGGAAGGCACAGAAATAGGAGTTTAATTCAGGGGCCCAGACTATGGACGGATGCTCTTCACATTCAGACTGGGTCTTCCTGACTCAGGCAATCCTTTCTGGAAATGCTTTCACTTGCTTCCATGCTCAGTGAATTGTTTCCTAGATGATTCTAAGTCCAATCAACTTGACACTGAGGGTATCTCTGCCCCATTGCTGCTCACAGCACACTAACGACTCTCACATGCTCCCTACTTGTTTTGAAGTTGTCTTAAAGTCGTTAGATGTTATATCGTGGGGAATTATGTCTACCGCTCTTTGTACTGCCCAGCGTTTTGGCTTGCGATGTCTAGACTGACTATCTACAAGTTTAGGAACATTTCTTTAGCTGTATCTAGTCATCTGCAGGTAGCATTTTCAGACATCTTTTGCTTACCTGTTATTTCTGCTTTCTTTTGATTCTATCTTAGAGCTACTGCATCTGAGTCTGCATGTCCCATAGATTCTATGTACTAGTTTGTAGTTTCGGATGTTTCTGCTCCACTTGTCCTGATCTTGTTTTGTTTTGCTGTATTTTATACTGAGAACCTGCCTTTTGCTGCTGCTGAGATCTGTTTAATTCTTGCACATATTTTCTTGTTGGTAAGTACACAAATGATAATTTGTAATTTCTTTTCATCAACAACTGCAAATCAAAATCTACTCTGACTTATACCTTTGTGTTGTCCTATTCCTATATTTTAGTTTATTCAAACTAAATTTTTAGTTTATTCAAACATTTTTAAATACATTGTTTCCAATATTCTAAAATCTATAGTTCTTCTGATTCTGTTAATTTTTGTGTGGTGGCTTTTTCCCTTAATATGTCTTATAATTCTGAATTATGAAGTCATCTTGGATGAATCTATCTCAAAACCCAACTCCTTAGATCGATGGAATGCCTATTCTTTTGTAAATATGTTATTAACTCCAGCAAGGGTGCAGGTGCAGTATCAATAGTGAATGGTTTTAAATTTATTTCTCAGCCTGGGTTTTTCTCAATTACAACAATATTAGGAATTCAAACCTCTCAAGTATAGGAAGACATGCTTGGGTTTATAAATATTCAGGGGATTCTCTACCAAAAGCCCCAGCTGGAAGAGGCAAAGTCCCTCAGTTGCTGCTGTATGAAAAGGATAATAATTGGAATTCTCTACTAGGATATCTCAAAGTGTTTCAAATTCAGCATACCTGAGTGTGAACATCTTACCTTCTCCCCAAGCCAGCTTGTAGCATATGCATATCACAGATTGCTAGTCTTAGATGTTAGATGAAGTCTTTTGGTGGAGTGTGCACTGAACATCAGGGGCTGAAGTGGGAAGGCCAATGCCTATTCAGAAAAATTCAAGGGTGGAAATGTTTTCTAGAGATTGGATTGGTGGATACAGACACAGAGACATTCAGTAGTTAGCATATTGAGCCCAAGGTAAACTCAATTTATGGGCTAATTGAGGATATTTCAGTAAGCATGCAGAAGCCCAGTTGTGGGGGATAAGTGAGCCCCAATTATGGTCTTTGCTTTATAGGGTAGACTTATCAAAAGAGTCACCTATTAAAATGGTTTATGGATATAAAGATCATTTCATTGAATTTGATCAGAGATGGGAACTAATTTAAATATAGAAGAAAAACCAATGGACTTGCTATAAAAATTTAATGAAAAGCAATACAATAATTTACTGGAATAAACACTGTCTACTACAAATCAGCATCACACAGGAAATAGAGAACCAATCGTTTTGTTTTCTGGTCATTTAAGAGTCAGGTTGAAAAGCTATCTTAAGCATCCTAAGGATTTAGGGGCAGTTAATAGTTGCTAACAATTAGGGGCTCGGTAGGCCAGATTCTCTCTGACTATCTGTAGGCTTGTGTAGTTACTGGGGTGGAGACATTTTCTTCAATAACAGACACTGGTAGGTTGGTCTTGTAGTTAACCCCCTGCACACATTCCCTCACGCAACCCTAAGGAAATTAATTGATAATATAATTATTAATAATAATAATAATAATGGCATAAAAGTAGAAGGGATATTTTAGGGGTGGAGGACACAGGCATGTAATGTGGTATCATGTGACCAAAATACATTGTATACAGGAATGTAATATCATAATGAAAGCCATTGTTATGTAATGTACTAATTGGGAGGATCCTTATTTTACCTTGCATTATCTTTCTCAGCCAACTTAGGAAAAAATAACAAACTTAGACTTAAAAGTTGACTCATAGATAAATATCTTTCAATTTTTTTCATAACTAGTGCAGGTTTCCTGGGTCACTGAGTATCATTTTTGGTTCTGTATTCCAATACCATTGTGGTCTATGTTTAAATGTTTGTGTTCTTGCTCTACAGAGCTACCCACCCTGAACCCATCTTTCTGCCTGGTCTCCTCTCCTCTATGCAGCACCTCTCTAGACAGTAGCTGCAACAGAAGTCCCTTGACCCCTCCATAGAGCCTTCTGTTAAACGCATATCACCCACCTTTCAGCCAAATGCTGATGATCCTGTGTTGAAAGCTCAGAAGTTAGGACTGGTGATACAGGCCTGTAACCCTAGCGACACTGGAGGCTGGGTCAGGAGGGTGACAAGTTCAAGGCTTGTCTAAACAGCTTACCTGAGATCTTCTACATCGAATGGGGATGTAGCTCAGCAGTAGAGCACTTATTCTTCCATGTATGAGGTCCTCAGTTCAATCCTTTGTCCTACAAAAGAAAAGGAAACTTAAATAGGCACCCACCCGCCCTCTGCTCCTTTGTTGTAGTGTTAAGAAGTCCATGTACACTTCCAACCTTTTCATAATGAAGTGCTTACTCCACAAGCAGCAGGTAAGCCTTTCTTATTAATTCAGAGCACATCACTTTATTTACGGAGCCAAACCACATCATATCCTGCTCATAATTCTCCAATGATTTCCCATCTCACTCAGAAGAAAATTCAAACTTCTAAAGCAACATACAGGCAAGAGCCTGGTTGATGTGATCAGAAAGCGGGCTGTCTTCCTTCTGTAGCCTATTTAGGGCTCATCTACAATGTTGGTACTCCAGGGACTGTGTTTCTGATCTTGAAATACAAAATTATATTATGTCCTCTGTCACTCTGTCTTCTACGCTGCCTTTATTGCACTTCTTTCTCAGCCATAGCAAAGTAAGTGTCTCTACAAATGTTCTCATGTTGCTTTGTTAGTTATTGCCAGCCTGCGTACCTAGAGCTTGCTGCTAATTTTAAAGCAGCCAGGTCCCTCCCTGCCTGAAGCAAAGTAGGTGCTTTATTAATATGCATTGACCCATTGGAAATGTTATCTCAACCTGTTTAGTGGCCTGAATAAAAGGTGGAAGCAAATTTAATAATCTGACATATTATTAAGCATAAAACAATAAAAAGGTAGATTAGTAGAAAGAAGTACACATGGGTGGGCCTCTGGCTTGCTCTTGTGGGTGGTGTGCTGCTTTCCAGAAGCAATGGTGGTAGTAGAGATGAGGGTCTGGGAGAGGTGTCAGGATGACCGGCATTCACCTAAGAACTGGCTCTTGCAAACAACCTGTTTGTTCTGTCCAGAGGAAGAGAGTGTGAGAATAAGCTTGGACTTGATGAAATTTGGATGACATAGAGCCTGATTTGAAAACATAAACCCTTTGTCTCTAGGGCAGCCCAGTCACTAGTGCAGGTGGATCCCATGGTGAGACTCTACCAGGAGAAGATAATTAGCCATCCATGCATGGAAACTAGACTTCTGCACTCCTCTTGGCTCCAGGAGGCAGCAAGAGCCAGTGCTAATTGTAGGTCTGGAGCTGTGGCTAGCTTCCTGGGGGATATTTGGAAGTAAAATTGGTCATGGGAAGGTGATAGGCTTGACATGGAGAAAATTAGGTTATACCAAAAATACATGAGGAGAATCAAATCAAAGCAAAGTGAGGTGTTTCCTGATTTGGGAGGAAAGGGAAGAGTAGAATCCAAGCATTGAGATTCATGGTTTTTCTCTTTCTTTGGCAGTGAGTGGGGTAGGTTCCACAGGAGAGTCTCGTCTCTAGATTACAAAACGATGACAAGGAAGGTGTTTATTTCAAAGCCATCCTCCTACGGGTGACTGTGTCTTAGCTAGGGCCTACTGCATGGCATTGCTAGAACATGGCTTTATTTCCCTGATTCTTTCTACTTCCTCTTTGTTCTGTGAAGGAGGGATTCGCTCCAGCCTGCATATAGGACACAGGGAGAAGATTTGACCCTAAACAGTATTTTTTTTAAAAAAACTGCTTCTTGTTTCCAACCAATTTAAAGTTTGAAATATGCAATAAATAATAAACAAATAATAAAGCAATCATCGTCTTGGAACAGTTCTCTCGATGAGCCAGGTGTCATGGATTATCTTCAATGCCAATAACTAGGATCTTAAATCAGGCAAAATATTAACCATTAACATATTCTCGTGAATAGAAATCAGAGGTGGCTTACCATTTCATATCAGTAGAGGCTGTCAAATACTTTAAAATTAAATAACAGAAACATTTTAGTAGAATATTTTATTAAAGTATAAAGGCTTGATAGGTAGTAGGTCAGTCTATAGTAATTCTGATTTATCAGACATGGAAATATAGATGTGTTAGGTAACTGGTAGAGTTTAAAATATAAAGTATTCTGTGTACATGTGTGCACATTCTACATTCGTGCTTGTGGGAACAAGTGTGTTTGTGGATGCAGATGTGCATATGTGTGAACAGACTCACACCATAATATGTGTATGTGCATGTGAACATGAGAGGATAATCTCACATGTATGTTGTTCCTCTGGTTTTATCTCTATATATATATATATAAAGAGAGAGAGAGAGAGAGAGGCTCTCTCACTGGACTGGAATTTGCTAAGATGCCTAGATTATCAGGTCAGAGAGTATCAGGCATCCTCCTGTCTCTGCATAAACCAAAACATAGGTTAAAACTATACATCAAACCCAGATTCTGCCACATGATTTCTGGAGATTGATTTCAGGTCCTCGAGCTCCCAAGAAAAGTGCTTTATCGACTGAGCCATCTCTCCAATATTGAATCACTAATTTGATGCTTTGCTTTTGAAGTTTTTCAAAACTTCCCCTAACTAACCCCTTCTCCCCTCATCCCCCAACCTCTTCCCAACCTTTGGGGATCTGAATTCTACTCTCTCCTATAAGATGAGCTTTCCATACTTCTCACTTATATGTGAAAATCATTGCTTTGTATTCAAATGTAGATAATAACTCATTATAGATGTCTTCAGTACTAAAGGTTTACAGCTCCATAGTGGTAAAGTTTACTGAAGCAGCCTTTTCAAGCTGTTGCTTTCAACTTAAATGTACTTTGGGCTGAAGGACAATTTGATAGCAGTCACTGTCATGATTTTCATGTTAATCTTTGCCCTCCTGGTAATGGAGACCTTTACATCTAAGTGGGTGGAGAAGGGGAGAAGGGGTTAGTTTGCTGTTTCAAAGTCATTGTTAAACAGATGATTAAGTTCTAATGTTCTGTGTGCAGTAGCTTATTATTGTTGATTATTTTTTCGGTTGTTTAGATGAGAAAGGTTTGAATGTTTTTACCCAAATGAAATTATAAGTACTTCAAGTGATGGGTAAGTTAGGGGCAATAAAAGTGCCCCATGTTGAAATATTGTGAATTCCAGGACTCAGTTTCAATGAACTTGGAGACAAGTTTCAACTCCACCACACAGTATGACCAAGGCAAAACACACTAATCGTGTGACCCTTCTGGGCTGTTTTTTGATTTGTTTTTTAAGTTGCTAATATGATGTTCCATGTGCCATTACAGCAGGTAACTCACAGCTGAGGTGCTAGATTAATTACCACGGGAATTCAGAAAAAGGACAGAATGATGCTTGTTGAGATGATGGGGGAGGAGAGGAAGAAAGGAGGGACCATCATTCCAAAACTATTTAGTGGTTTACACACTCTGACTTAGTCATTCACTTCTAACAACCACCACTATTTTTTATTTTATGCGATAAAACTGATATGTGTTTGAGCGACTTTCCATCAAATTGATGTATTATTACATTCAATAGTTATTTCATAGTGGGTTGATGCATAATAGAAATATAATAGAAATGCAGGGCAGAAAGGTGGGCCATCAGAGAATTCAACACAGAAGTAATTTTAAGCCAAAATTATTATTATTATTTTTTTTTTTGGTTTTCGAGACAGGGTTTCTCTGTATAGCTCTGGCTGTCCTGGAACTCACTTTGTAGACCAGGCTGGCCTCGAACTCAGAAATCCACCTGCCTCTGCCTCCCGAGTGCTCCCCAACAGGCTTTCCTTTCTTTAGTAATCAATTGTCTAGGGACAACATCACACCACTGGTCGAAGAACAAGATAGCTTTTTAGATGACTCTCAGATGTGAAAGTGTTCTGGCTAGGTGTTCTTTTTGAGCTATGATTTCTGGCCCCACCAATGTGTGAGTCTCTACTTCTCATCAGATAGAAGCATGGAGAAAGTTTCACCAAGTGTGGAGAGTAGCGTTTGCTACCCACTGCCACTCATCCTGTTTTCTGACAGGTCCAGGCCCTTATTAGAACCTGACACTACATTCCTCATTGAGCTCAGATGTTAATTCATGAAAATACGAGCATCTATAAACATCTGCAGTGAGGAACAGTCATCTATTCACTGGCAGGCCTGAGGAAACACAACCGATGATGGTATTAATAAAAGATCCATTTCATTTACACGAACTCAGATCGCACAGCAGTATAGGACACAGAAATCCCTGTGGCTGAAGGAAGAAGACACAAGAATAGGTTTAGTCTCTTTGCTTTTCTACATGAAAATCATCCCAGATGAATAATTTAAGAATACAGTATGGCTGTATTAATCATTTACTCATTCTCTGGTTGTTAAGGCAAATATCCCCAAATCATTTTTTAATAATGTGTAATTCTTCTCTTGATATTTGTTACATTATTTCCTCAACTAAATTGTTACCTGCTATAAACACAATCCATATATGCACTTTCTATTCTTTGTGGTGGGTTGGTGATTCTTGACTGAAGCAGTAGTGCCTGGTTACATGGTTAAAAAAATGAGAGGAAAATGGTAGGGAGAGGAAGTGAGAGGAAGTGAAACCCCCAGACACACATCAAGGTCTGCTCCTATGCTAGAAGTAGAAAGAACACACTGTGGCAAGCCAGGACATGGAGGAATTGGACTTTCTCATTAATTCTATATGGAAGCTTAGCAGTTCACAGCACTTGTTGCTGTTTCAGGTTGTATGTAAGATGGACAGGTGGGAAGATCATCCACAGGATGGGTATCTTCCAGATACAAATGACTGATAGGTCAAGTTAACAAGGACACTACAGCAGGGCAGAATCTTCAGAGGAAAGACCACTGGCTAGCAAAAGATGTAAAGATAAATAGAAAAAGGGGGAAAAATCCAACAAAGGTCATCAGACTGCCTGGGCATATGTGGTAATATTAATGCTGCTAAAAAAACATACTTAAAAATAAGCAAACAATCTAGAAGTTCTAGTTAGTAGATGGTATGCTTTTATAAGTGACCCAGAGTACTGTGTACCACAACCAGCTTCATTAAGCAGTAGCTAAACTTGCACCTTGATAAATTGATAGAACTTACAAAAACAAGAATGCCATTTCCCTAGACCAGTATAAGTTCCAGCAACATTCTAAATATGTATCCATATAGCCACAGGTGAGTGCAGCTCTCATCTTTTATCGAACAAAGAGCTTATTTTATTGCATTGAATGGGGACTATCACAGAGATCCTCACCTCATAAAAATGCAGACAGCGATTGATGATGGGGTGCCCAGTCACAGTTAATGTATCTACAACCCAACTCCTATACCTAAGATCAGAGAAAACGGAATGCAAAGAGTGTCAAAGCCAGGGGAACAGGATGCGTGCTGCTACATAAAGTCATCTAGCCATGGCAGGGAAGCTGTATCCATGCAATCGCAACAGTAGGCTTGCTGACAAAGAGTTCTGTACTGACAGCACCAGCTTACATCCCAACATGGACCTCAGACGTTTCATAAGCCACTCTCCCCCTCCCCAACTGCATCACATGAAGAAATCTACTGAGACTGAGAGAAAGACTTATTCAGTGACTGCTGAGAGAGGGGGAGAATGTTTTCTCCAGGAATGAGAGGCTAGCCCATCTCAGATGGGCAACCCTAAAAACATGCATATATGAATAATACTAAATGGGTTATGGTTCTGTCTGTCTCTCTGTCTCTCTGTCTCTCTGTCTCTGTCTCTGTCTCTCTGTCTCTGTCTCTGTCTCTGTCTCTGTCTCTGTCTCTGTCTCTCTCTCTCTCGGTGTGTGTGTGTGTGTGTGTGTGTGTGTGTGTGTGTGTGTGTGTATGGATGTGTGAGGAAGCTGAGAATTTGAGCTAGGGTCTGCTTTTTAGTGAGGTGTGCTTAATGTACCACCAGCTTTTGACTCTTGTTATACCTCCATGTATAGCACAAACCAGCAACATTTTAATTTTCCAATTGGAGGATGTCTTTTCAGAACTTAGCATTCCTTAAATGTGATGTTTCTGTTTTCCACCCATGAGCAGCAATTTTGGCTGTTGTTTGTTACAATAAACTCCCTATTTCCAGAACTGATCAAATGTCACTTTCCAGGCTTTGTTAAGGGTCTTGTAATTTCTCTCCCAGCTCTTTGTTTTCTCGGCTACTTTTCTGAATTTTACGTATTTCTTTATGGTAACATCTCACATCTAGATACTGTGTTCTCTGTCAGGCATCTATTTGCACAGCAAATCACCTTAAAATTTATCCATTGAAAACAGTAAGGCTGGGGATGTGGCAGTTGGTAGAGTACTTACTTAATTTGTAAAAGACCTAAGGGTTCATCCCCAGCTACACACACACACACACACACACACACACACACACTCAGAGTGATATTATGCCACATTGTCATAATCACACACACACTCAGAGTGGTATTATGCCATATTGTCATAATCCTAGTTCTTAGGGGATAGAGGCAAGAGGACCTGAGCTTCAAGGTCATACTGAGCTACTTAGGGATTTTGAAGCTAGTCTGGGCTCTACTAGTCCCTCCCTGTCCCCAAGGTAACAACAGTACTTTATCTATGTTAACTCCATGAGTCAGGTAGGCAGTATGCTCTCACCTGGATTCTGACCTCTTTAAATTGACTGTGAGTCAGGCTCTCCAGACTCTTCCCCAAGGTGGCCAGGAGTTTCTAAGAGAAACAGTTGCTTGGTAACAGCCTCACCATCATCACTGACTTCTACCCGTCAACACACATCCTCAGCCAAGGAGGGAGTCAGGCACAGGAGAAATAACCTTATTTCCAAAGTAGGAAGACCTGCAAATTCCCAGTGAGGAAGGATGTGAAAGAATGGAACTCGTTGCTTTCCTTTTTTTTTTTTTTTTGGTTTTTCGAGACAGGGTTTCTCTGTATAGCCCTGGCTGTCCTGGAACTCACTTTGTAGACCAGGCTGGCCTTGAACTTAGAAATCCACCTGCCTCTGCCTGTTGCTTTCCTTTTATGGGGAGGATAGAACAAGGTCTCATGTAGCCCAGGGTGACCTGGAATTCACTATGGAGCCAAGGATAACCTTTCACTTCTGATTATCCAGCATCCACCTTCTGAGTGCCTGGATTACAGATATGCACTACCATGTCCCCATGTGATACTAGGGATGGAAGCCATGGTCTTGTGCATGCTAGGAGAGCACTGTATCAACAGAACCATATCTTTCTTTCTTTCTTTCTTTCTTTCTTTCTTTCTTTCTTTCTTTCTTTCTCCCCCTCCCCCTCCCCTCCCCCTCCCCCACCCCTCCCCCTCCCCCTCCCCTTTCCTCCTCCATCTCTCTCCTAAATTTTAAAGTAACTGTCTATAGTAAACTGGTATTTAGATATGAGATCCTACCATAGCAAACATCTATGTGAGACTGGAAAGTAGATAGAAACAGAAAGTTTAGAAATAAATTGCAAGAACTTGGCAAACACTGAGAAGAATGGGTTATTAACATCTTGTCTACTTTGCACGGAGGAAGGGCTGTAAAAGTACAGTGAGATTGGGTGTGGAGATAGGGAGGGAAGCTTGGCATCCTATCTCTCCATTGAGTATGGTAGGAGGATTCTCTTTCATTTGTTTATCCAGAAAATGATGTGTGGATGCATGCCACACACCAGGAAGTGTCCAGTTAGGAGCTCAACTGTGAGCCTGACAGACAAAACACCTGCCTCCTTGAAAGCCACATGCTGGTAGAGGAAGCAAGAGGACAGGCAAGGAAAACAATCAATAAGCAAGATCATTAGAGGATATGCACTGCAGAGAAACAGAAACAGCGACTTAGTACAGAGACTGTGCAGCGGAGAGCGTGGTTGGCAGAGCTTGCCCCTGACCTGAGAGCTGGAAAGATATGAACTAGCCCAAGGAGGAGGGAAGGGCAGGCTGGCAGGTTCAAAATGCTCCAGTGTCAGCCATAGCATGGTACACCCATATTACTGTGAAGCCAGCAGGCTGGACCACAAGGAGTAGCCTTGTATCAATGGGATTGAGGTCAGGTGAAAGTCACATTTCTCTACGAGATTTGTTAACATGTTAGGCTAATTATCTATCTAATTATGTATAAGTGTAAACCTGGCACAAAGAACAATGCAGACTCTGTACTTCAAAAGGCCATGCCAAAACAGTCAAGCAAATACAGTGTATGCTTGTTTCCATAGTCAAACTAAATGATTGCTAAAGGTAAGGTCTTCAGGATATGCCTAGCTTAGTAGAAAATGTATGCAAAGTTTCCTTTTCATGCATTTCAGGGGAGAGAGAGAGAGAGAGAGAGAGAGAGAGAGAGAGAGAGAGAGAGAGAGAGAGAGAGAGAGAATATGAATAAAAATGTTTCATGTCTGTCACTTTATGCCTTTTGCAGAAATGACCAGGCTTAGGGGCTGCAGAGATGGCTCAGCAGTTAAGAGCATTTGCAGCTCTTGTGGATGAGATCCACTCAAGTTACCCCCACCTAGAATTACATCTCTAGGGAATCTAATACACTTTTCTGGACAATGTGGCCACCTACACACATGTGCACATGTCAACACACAGGTACACATATATCCTTGCAATTAAAAACAAAGAAAAATAAGTACCTAATAAAAATAAAGAACTGACCACCATTGTTTTTATTTTGGCATGAGAGAAAATATCCTAAGCACAGCACATTTATGCTTAAAATCATCCCAACACTCCTAAATCATTTCTCACAGAAACTTTTGTATTTAAATTTATTATAATAAGAAATAAAAATTAGCAAATGGTTTAATACGTTGTAGTCTAGGAAACAGCTAGCCTGAGCTACATAATGAAACACTTTCTTTAAATAAAAAAAAAAAAAGAAAGAAATAAAAACAAAATAAGCAAAACAGCACTCATGTTTCTCTACTTAGGTTGATTCCAGCTGGATCCAAAAAGGAGAGACAGAGACAGAGAGAGAGACAGAGAGAGAGACAGAGAGAGAGACAGAGACAGAGACAGAGACAGAGACAGAGACAGAGAGAGAGACAGAGACAGAGAGAGGTGTTTTCTGGGTATGGAAACATGACTCTGAAGTTAAAGGCATGCACTATTCTTGCAATGGCTCCTAGCATCCACATCTGGCCTGTAACTCCAGTGCCAGAAGAATCCATCCATGCACTACATTAGCCTCTGAGGAAACCTGGGCTTTTACACATGAGTAAAAATAAAATACAACCTATACAAAAATGTCTCTGATTACTGTTATATAATTATTGTGCTGGGTCCCCTAGTGCCTTTCTTTATGACCTCATTCTCTGTACTCTGAATGGAAATTGTATCAATTATAATCAAATTTCACACTTTGACTTTTTCTCATAGCAAAACAATAGAGGATTTCTAATAAAGCTATACTAACAGATAATCATAATCCAGAAATCTGTGTCTTGAGAACACGCTAATGTTGGAAGCTATTGGTAATGTGGTAACATGAATATTATTACCAAAAGTTATGGCTCTGTCATTCCTCAGGGGATTTTAAGAGATGATCCTCTTTAAGAATTACCAAAGTACTGAAGCCAAAGTTCCCTCCATCTCCGTAATCATATCAGTCTGTCTACCTAAGCGCCTCGCCCTAAGGGTATAAGCACCTTTGCTACATTAACTTGGTCCTTTTATATATTTTCAGTACGGTTTTTTTTTTTTTTTTTTTGGATTTCTGTAACCTCCATCTCTGATAACTTAGCTATTTACCAATTCTGGCGAAGTGTCAGAAACTCTTGGGCAGTTCTTAAGAGCTGTCACCAGGGGGCGCTGATTCAATTCTCACTTGTGCTTGCAACTCTTCCAGAGGACCAGAGTTCAGTTTCCAGCACCCATATTACTCTCGACCACTTGTAACTCTAGCTGCAGGGCATCTAACACCCTCTTCTGGCCTCTGAGGGTACCTTCACTCATGAGTCCAGACATACATATATACAGAATTCAAAATAAAAATGGAACTAATACCCCAAACTGCTTGGGTAGCAAGGACAAGAGACTAGATACCCCCAGAGATCTAGGATAAAACCAAATACTACTATTCTAACACAGAAATAAACAAACCTATTGCAGCGATAAAATGACCCCTAACGACATTCTGCTGTACTCATAGATCAGCGCCTTGCTCAGCCATCATCAGAGTTCTTCCTGCGGTGAGAACGCTACAGACA
Source organism: Mus caroli (assembly GCF_978045245.1). Classification (NCBI taxonomy): domain Eukaryota; kingdom Metazoa; phylum Chordata; class Mammalia; order Rodentia; family Muridae; genus Mus; species Mus caroli. The sequence goes on along the minus strand of NW_028227265.1, from coordinate 16,321,368 downwards.
CCCACAGCCAAACAGGGTGCAGAGAGTGAGACCTTGGACCACTCAACCCTAACGGGGATGTCTGTATCAAATCCCTCCTCACAGGACTCAGGGAACCCACAGAAAGGGAGGAAGAAAGAGCGTAAGAGCCAGAGGAAATGGAGGACACCAAGGAAACAAGCCTTCTAACTCAACATGATCAGAGCTCATATGAGCTCACAGAGACTGAAGCAGCATGCATAGCGTCTGCACAGGTCTGCACCAGACCCTCTGCCCTTCTATGATGACTTCCAGTTTAGTGTTTTGATGGGATTCATGAGCGTGTGAATGAGTGGATCTCTGAGTCTTGCGCCTTCTCTTGGGCTCTTTTCCTTCTGTTCGCTTGTCTTGTCCAACTCTGATGCAATAGGTTTTCTTATATATCATTATATTATTATATTACATTTAACTTTATTATCCCTCAGAAGCCTGTTTATTTTTTTAATGAGACAGGAAGGGAGTGGATCTTGATGAGAGGAGAGGTGTGGAGGTCCTGACAGGAGCAGGGGGGAGGGGAAAACATAATCAGGCTGAATCTATTTTTATTTAAAAAAAAAAAAAGCAAAAACTAAAACATTTTTAAAAAGGAGTCCTAAGGTCGACGTGTTCCTTTACATCCAGGTCCTAGTGGGCTAAGGTGAGCCCACTGCTGGGTTACAGTCCAGCCCAACTTCCAGCCATTGCCTGAGTATTTCTTTGGTTGAATCGCATTTAGTTTTCCATAACATCAGTTTCATCCATGAATGCATGATAACATTTTAAATCCACATCTCATTTACCATCCTCTTATGTGCACAGATCAGCTTTCATGGTCACGTGTTATTAGGTTCTTTGGGCTGAGCGTCCACGTGACAGGAATGTAAAGGTGTCACGTGATAAGATGCGTTTTGCATTCATGTTGCTTTTACTTATCATATATTAGGAGAATAATTAGCAGCTTGGGAAATAATCATAAACATAGATACCCTTAGGTTCTAACACAACCACTTCGAGCCTTAATTTCTCTGGTGTGAAAAATCTGAATTAACATGTGGCCATTAGGGATTGTCCAAATATTATTATTCGGCACTTACTTTTGATGAGTTACAATATTAATTAAATGCTACAACTAAAGGACACTGTATGCAAATTAGGCAAATTAAGAGAAATTTATATTTTTTAACTTAATCTAGATCATGCACAAGAAGTAAATGTGTTAGTTTGCATGTAGGTCAGTGGAGTCACAGTTTCAATCAAGTAAAACTATATGCATATGTCACAGAAGCTTGTATGTGCCAGCTATTACTAGTTTGACATTTATGTCAGGGAGCTAAATTCTTTTGGCATTGCAAAGTCAAGAACACTACAATCCCTCTGATCTAGGCCACAGAAAATGACAAGAATCCCCACTCTTGTATGTACATAGAGAAGAATCTTCTCACAGAATTGCAGTTGTTTCTAAAAACTGCTTGCATACTCATGAACTATAGAAATGGTGCTAAACATTAAATTTTATTTTAGAAGACATATTGTTATTTCTTTTTTTTTCCATATTGTTATTTCTACTCTATAGACAGGGTTTAGGTTTGGAAAGATTTACTCATTTTTTTAATGGCAGGAAATGGGAAATTAATAAGATTTAGGATCTCAATTTTTAAAGATATCTTTTATTCTCACTGGTGTGTGTGTGTGTGTGTGTGTGTGTGTGTGTGTGTGTGTGTGTGTGCATTACTGCATGGGCCCAAGGAAGCCAGAAGAAGGTTTGAGATCCACTGGAGCTGAAGTTACAGGTCGTTGTGAGCTACCCAACATGTGCGTTGCAGACAAAACTCAAGTCTTCTGAAAGAGGAGCCTGTGCTCTTAGCTGCTGAGACATCTCTCTGGCTACACGACTTCATTAAAAACAAAGTGGAATGAAGCAGCGCCGTCTTTAGACTGCTGGAAAAAGAACAAACTTGATTTCAGAGTACTGTGATGTGGGAAGTTGGCTCAGGGCTTCATGTCACCACAGAGGAAGGACATTTGCTTAAATGCTGATTCCTAGAAAGCACTGCAGACCAGATGGCTATGATTTCTTAAATATTTCAAAAATAGCTTTGGCCTGAACATAGCACCAAGCATGAAGACAGTCTCTCCGAATCTGCATGAATAACTGGATTGTATAACGGAGCCCAGGCTGTGCATAAGAAGAGTGTAGTAAATCATTCAGCATGGCTGTTGAAATCAAGGACTAGGAATCCAGGGAGGTCAACTCACTAACTGAGGTCAGAGTAGCCCTTCTTGGCAGACATGGTACGATGCTAATATCTCAGGAGTTCTTTCTACAATGTCATTATTTGCAGTGCAAATTATAAATTCTGTAGACACAGGGGCTTGGTTAAAAAGTATTAGGATAAGAGAAACACTGCTGGAATTTTTATTCTAAAAAAAAAAACAAAAAACAAAAAACTATCACTGGCAATGTGACTGGCCAGAAGTGAGGATGCCAATTAGTATAGTCTACTTCTTCTAGAGGAAGTGGTTGCAAAACTAAAGACCATATTTGATGACATGAGAGGCATCTCTGATTGTCAAGACTGGGGAGGGGTTAAGGGAATCCAGCAGACAAAGGCTAAGGGTGCTGTTTAAATATCCTGTAGTGGATGGGATGTTCCCACAGCACTTCCGCTCACGTGACCCTTTCCCAGTAATCATCTGGTCCAGTTGTCAGTAGCACACCCATGTTCAACACACTTCCATATTCCGGTGTAATGCCACCTGTGTCTGAGTGAGTACAGTTGCAGTGTCTGGAGTTCAAGTTGCCCTCAGCCATTAATATTCACCGTGGATCTATGAGTACCAATCCTTATAACGTATCTTCCGGTGAAAGGGTGAGGATACAAATGGCCCAGCTCTGCGGTACAGGCCTCACGGCTTCATGAAGGATTTCATCTTTGAATTCTAAGCTAATTAAATGCCTGTGTTCCCAACACTGAAGAGGCTGAAACTGGAGGGTTGCTGTGAGTTCCAAACCTGCCTGGGCTGCAGTGGAAAACCCTGTCTCAAAAGAAAAAAAGAAGAGATTAATGATAGCACCATACGTGATAAGGGGCTTACACAGAGGGAGAGCTTCCTGCTGGGGGCTTCCATTCTATCTGTGGAGGCAGACATGGAAGTCCTCATTGTTAATGACAGTTAGTCTACAGGTACGAGGGATGCTGCCCCAGGGTTGGCGGACCTGTATGTAACCTCTAGGATTATGCAAAGCTGCAAGGAGAAAGTAACACTTCTGGTACAATTTTAAGGAAAATAAATAAATAAAAGGAAGAAATCTAGTCTCATGGAACCCCTTTGTAGGCTGAAACCTCCCTTTCTGCTCACCACTCACCAGAGGTAGTGGAAAGGAAAGGTTATTGGGATCTGGGAGAAGTGGGCCTGTATAGAAATTGTACTTTGAAGCAAATCCAATCTGTGTTGTCAGGAAACCAGCAGTTCAGCTCACAGGATTCAGTAGTGGCAGCTTTGATCCATTCCCCAATACTTCATGAATATACCAGCGGTCCAGTTCAGTAGTGTTAAGCTAGCAAACACAAATGTCAGCAAGGTGGCATGACCCGGCAGATATAGCCAGGACTCAACCCTATTGGCCCGAGTCAACAAGAGCAACCAGGACCACCAGGGATGCCAGGGGAAGCTCTCGGCTGTGCCTCTCTCTGCAAAGCTGAGAGACCAGTGGAGTGTTGTAAAGCAAGCTATGCAAGCCAGCCACTGTCGCTGTCCACTGAGTCCTCTTTATACTCCCTCCAAACATCATGTGTCCTCCAATGGGCCTTGCCTCACCATGTGAGTCTGTATCACCTGACATCACTTTGCCAATCGGCCCAAGTCCAAGGCAGTGTGCAAGAAGCCGCCAGAGCACCACTAGACATTTTGTGTGTGTGTGTGTGTGCATTTCTCTCTCTGGAGTCACGACAAGAGGAGATCCACAACACAATGTAAGGCAAACCAACACATGTGTGTCATGAAGAATTTGTCATCAAGCATCCTTTCACATGTTTGCTTTAGCAAATCATCCTTTCACCTGTGCCTGCTTCAGTGAACTGTCCATTGACATAACTGACTTTCCAAAGAAAGAAGTTTCCACTTTGTCCCTTGCACAAAATTGCTAATCTAGATCACAGAGAAAGTTGGTGGGAGAGGAACACAAACAAGTTTTTGCCAAGACTTCAGGCCTAACACTGGCATACTTTTTTCGTCTTCTTTCCATGTTTTTAAGAATTATTTTTATTGTTTGAGAATTTCATATGTGTATAAAACCCATGCTCAAATTCCTTCCATCCAACTTTCCTGTTCTTTCTCCACCACTGTTCCTTCCCAGAGTCCTCTGTTTTGTTTCTCAACCTACTCTTTCCCCTTGATGCTGCCCGAATGTGCAGAAGTGTAGAACCATCCACTGAACCATATGTAGCATCTTGGGAACCACATCCCTAAAGAAAACTGACTCCCAGCCTACCAGATTCACTTACTCTTAGGGAGACATTTAAATGTTCCAATGAGGCTGGGCAGCAATAAAAATAATTAAGACAGATTATAACTCCAAGCAGGAAGTGGTTTTTTTTTGACAGTCTAATTTTTTTTTCTGCTTTGTAAAACTTTTCTCAGAAGAGCAATGCCATACTCCTGAACTTCATAGGTTTTCACAGAATATGTCTGACACCTTTCCCAGGGGTGAATGCTAAATGAACCAGAAATTGAGATGGTAATGTTTTTGTGGTTTCATTCTGTTGCTGTGATAAAAAGCAACCATGAAACGAGAAGGATTAATTTTTTTTTTTTTGCACCTCCAGATCTCAGCCCATCACTGAGAAAAGTCAGAAGCATTGAAGGAATGCTGTCTGTCAGCTTGCTCACTGGTTCGCTTTCACACATGCTCTGCTAGCTTTCTATGTAGCCCAGGCCCACCTGCTCAGGAAATGGCTTGACCCACAGCGAGCTGGGCCTTTTGCAAAAAAATTGTCCACAGGCCAACCTGATTAAAGACAAATACTCCACTGAGGTCCTCTTCAGGTGATGCCAGGCTGTGTCAAGTTGACTGTTAATGCTAACTAGGACAAGTGGGAATGGCCACTATACAAGGAATGCAGCCATTTTGGGGAGTTTGATGCAGCTGCTAAGTGGCAAAATGCTTCAGCCTGTGCTGTTGGTCTAATGCACACTTTGCCAGCAACATGACTAAACCAAAACAGAGTTAGCAGTGTGTGTGTAGAGGTCAAGGAGGCGAAGAGAAAAGGGCACAGAGTCCAGATTCTCAACAGCCTGATTCGAATCTGATTCAGCTTCTTGCCTGCCCTTTGGCCAGGTAAGGACGTGCAGCAGTTGGATTTAATTGTTGTCGTGTCGAGTCCCAGGTTGTTAACTCTGAAACGGAGCACTGTTGGAGAAATGAGGCTGGCTAGGAACCTAGAAAACACAGAGCTGAATGATAAATGTGTTAAATAGATGCTGCCGTTAGCTGTTGTTTTCTCTTAGTGAGTGATGTCTTATTTTACATGGCTCTGATACCAAACAATCATAAGGTCCAGATAGCTCTTGTATGCTGCTATTTCTAAGTAGTTTAACTATTTAGTTGGTGTTTTGGTGTGGATATGCATGTGTGTGTGTGTGTGTGTGTGTGTGTGTGTTGTCTGAGTTTCTTTCCATCATTTTCCTTAAGGTAAGGTCTCTTCCTGAACCTAGAGCTAACCAGGTTCAGCTATACTGTCACGCTTGTAAACTACAGGGATCCTCCTGTCTCTGCCTCCCCAGCACTGAAATTCACCTAACTGTTTATGTAGGCGGTGAGGATTGAACTCAGGAAATTGAGAGGAAAGCCCTTTGTGTACAGAGACGTGGCTTTAACCCTATATGTGCTCATACATTCAGCTTTCTTTGATGAAATTATAAGGCAGTGCCACGAAAAGGAAGATTTATTTTGGATTGTAGGAGAGTTGAACATGACGTAGAATTGTTTGTTGTTGTTATCTTGATAGTTTGAAGTTATTTGAAGATTGAGTAGATGTAGGTATTTTTTGCTATAATATTAACAAGGTCCGGATGTTGTGTTCTTTCTGTCTTTGCTTGTCTCTCTGACTCTGTTTTTCTCTGTCTGTGTCTGTCTCTGCCTCTCTCTCTCTCTCTCTCTCTCTCTCTCTCTCTCTCTCTCAACAAAAAAATTTTGATAGTGCTAAGTGCCAAACCCGAGGCTGGCATGTAGTAGGAAATAATTCTACCAGTGAGCTACATTCCCATCCCCTGTTTGTTCTGTTTGTTTTAAGGCAGGGTCGCTTGATATAACCCAAGCCTGCTTCAACTTGATGTCTTTCTGCCCTGTCCTACCTCTTAAGTCCAGCGTTTCAAGCATGCCCCACAAAGCCCATATTTTCTTTGCCATCTAAAGGGAACACCCAGCTCATAGACTTCTATTGTCAGTGATAAGTAGCCATGCTAAGAAATAATGATTGAAATAGTTGCATTTTTTAGTTTTAAGAGAGTTGTGCTCTGTGAGAAAAGTTTAGTGAACTTCTACAGATTTCCCAGAGGGCCTAAAGAAGCTTGTCAGAACGTCACTGGTACTGATAATGTCATAAAATAATGGCAAAGACATTGTCTTTGTCTTTAGGGAACTGTATCAGAAAATATGGAATGCTTGGATATTTTCTAGGTTGCACATTTGCTTCAAATTTGTATATGGGAGATTTTTTTTCATCCCCTACCTTGGTTACTGTTTTGCCTACCAAATTGAATGATTACAGTTCCCTGTTTACACTGAAAGGTGATTTGACCTGCTATTTAAAATGTAAAACAAACTGTCCAAGCATCTTTAACAGACTGAACAAGGGGGAGAGTAATTGAAAGTGGGCAGAGCAAGCAATTAATTCCACGGCTCATCAAATCACTAAATCCCCCTGGTCTACTGCTATAATTTTATGATTTAGAAACAAAATCCACAATATATTCAAAAAGTTTCCTTTTCTAAAGTAAGCACATAAGACCCCATCTGGTCTTCCAGCATAATTAATATATTGACAATTAAATCAATTGCTTAGACTTATGCGGTAGTCTCACAAGTTACTTAATAATTTAAAAAAATCACTTTACTGAATGTAGTGGTATGTGCCTGCACTCTCAGAGCTTTGGAGGGTGAGACAAGAGAATTGTGAATTCCGTGGCCTGCCTGGTCTATGTAGTAAGTTCAAGGCTACAGAGTGAGACACTGTCTCAATAAACAAACAAACAAACAAACAAATAAAACAACAGAAACTTATTATAAGCTTTCTCTATCTTAAGCAGTGTGCAACATGCTATGAATACATAAGGGAACAAGACAAGGTATCTTTCCTTATAGCCTGCTAGTGTATGTGAGGTTACTTCCAGTCAAGTGCTACCCTCTTGCCCTGAAGTTGATACACAAGCTACAGGCAGGCTTCAAGAATGAGAGGGCTAGTTGCACTGAATACTGATAATAGTTAGGATTTAATAGATGGATACCAATGACTAAACTATTCATCTTTGGAGAGATGAATGGACCTGCTTTTTCATCTTCTCGTGACCCCCCTTTTCCATTCCTTGGTTGAAAATGAGCAGTATTTCCATGCCTTATTATCCAAGATATTTTTTAAAAGAAGCTTTTTTTTTATTGATTCAAAAGAATGACAGCCAAATGAGAATAATAATCAAATTATGAACTCAATCATTTAGCATTCAACAAGTTATACATACATATATGCACAGGGAAGTTAAAAATGGGGTCCTTTGGCTATTGGGTGGCTGATATCATTTGCCCTTTTTCCTAAGAAAAACTAGTTTTCTATTTGATTGATGGATACCAATGACTAAACTATTCAGCTTCGGCAAGTGGGGACTGTTACCATTGCAGGTCTCCTGGATTCCTGGGAGAATCAACTGAGCCAATATATGACATGCTTAGAAGCTAGGCTTGCAGGTACTAAGTGTATCAGTGTATGAGGTATCAGTGTTGTGTTGTCGTGCACAACCAAAAGCATCTGTAGCATGAAGGGACTGCAACCCTCTCCTGGGGCTTTCTCCTGTCATTCTACACTTCACTTGAAGATAGGGTTTTGGAGGGTACTGGGAGAAGACAGAACTATGTATGGGCTTTCTTCACTAAATCCCAGACATTGCTTCTATATTTTCAGAGCTTAAACAAGGTGACTTGTGTTCAGGGAGGATGTCACTGGGGATTTGGATGTGGGCTAGAATGGAATCTTATGGAAGATGAATATATGGGAAGTCTCCATTATCTAGAGAGAGAGAGAGAGAGAGAGCTATCTTTGAGTGGGAAGAGAAAAGCAGTATCCCAGTCTGGACCTTAAGACAGGCTCCAGCATAATCCACATCCTTGACACTTGACCAATGAGAAAGCTTCCCAGAATCCTTTGATGAGAGTACTGCTCAGTATTACTTAGAGGCCACACAAGCCATAGAGTGAAACTGGTCTCTGCGTAAAAACCTGAGTCCAACGTCCCACAGGCAGGGTTGTTGCTGTCTTTCACAGATCTAGGAGTCCTCTGTGCTCAAAGGCAGAAGACATCCATAGGCAGATTCATCCAGTGACAGCGTAGACCCCAGTAGAACAAGGAGATCGCAGCATTGAAACATTCCCTTACACGCATGCAGTTGGAAACATCGGTGGTCACTCTGGTGCCACAATGACCATCCTCATCAATAGCTGGCATGATAAGTTTTGTAAGAAAGACCCCGTGTAGGGAGCCTAAGACTTTTCCAGAACACTGACCTAAGAGAGGCAGCTATGGGGACTGTGAATGAGTTCACACACATCATTAAGATTTTCCAGTCTTCACACAACAGCTTACTTGGGAATAAGGAGCAAAACAAAAAGGCATAGACTAGAGAGAGGCAGCCATGAAATGGGCCTTAAACTTTGCAGGCACTTTCTCCCAGTGAACCCGGGTTTAATAGACCTTTGTGCTAGGAAACCGTGGACTCAAATTGGTTTGTTTTTTTAAATGGGGCTGTGGGTTCCCCAAGTCCTTACCATGGGTTGTTATTGGCAAGAATTGTCTCAGAACCTTTGGAATAACTGCATTTTTCTTGCTTTAGTTGGATTAAACTTGATCAGGAAACTAGAAAGGGATCGTCTGTGGGGAGGGAGAAAAAAAATATCTGAAGAGAGGAGGAAAGTATACCTTTGGTAATATGAATCAGGGAAGGGGAATAATGAATGGAGCTTTAACTGGGTAGAGGGATAGACTGGGAGGGAAGTAGGGAGATGGGGAGGAGATAACTTACACTAAAAATATCTAGACAAGCCAAGTGGAAACCTATTATTTTATAAGTCTCATATATATGAACATTTATATTCATATTAAAGAGTATACTAGAGTTACTATACATAGGGGCAGATTCTCCTCCAAGAAGCCATAGGTTGTAAGCTTAAAAGCCCAGTGCCAGATATGGGATACTTTCCCTCAGGTTGTTGGTCCTAGAGAACTCCAAACAACCTGAGATATTGCTATTGTCCTTGGTTGCCAGAGCTTGTTGGAAAGACCCTATTCACAGTAGTGCCACATACTTTGGTTGCAGGACATGGAAAAATCAAGTTGGTACTGATCAAGCAGCTCCCTCCCTGTTGTCCAACTTGGATAGAACTGGAAGATGCTATGTAGTTATCTTGGGGAGAGGACTCACCAGCAGTCTTACCCAGATAAGAATCTTGTGCAGTAAAAGAAGTAATTAGATATGCACTCACTGATAAGTGGATATTAGCCCCCAAAACTTAGAATACCCAAGATACAATTTGCAAAACACAAGAAAATCAAGAAGAGGGAAGACCAATGTGTGGATACTTCATTCCTCCTTAGAATAGGGAACAAAATACCCATGAAAGGAGTTACAGAGACAAAGTTTGGAGCTAAGACGAAAGGATGACTATCCAGAGACTGCCCCACCTGGGGATCCATTCCATAATCAGCCACCAACCCAGACACTATTGCATATGCCAGCGAGATTTTCATGAAGGGACCCTGGTATAGCTGTCTCCTATGAGGCTATGCCAGTGCCTGGCAAATACAGAAGTGGATGCTCACAGTCATCTACAGGATGGAACACAGGGGCCCCAATGGAGAAGCTAGAGAAAGCACTCAAGGAGCTGAAGGGGTCTGCAACCCTATAGATGGAACAACAATATGAACTAACCAGTACCCCCTGAGCTCATGTCTCTAGCTGCATATGTAGCAGAAGATGGCCTAGTTGGCCATCACTGAGAAGAGAGGCCCCTTGGTATTGCAAACTTTATATACCCCCAGTACAGGGGAATTCCAGGGCCAAGAAGTGGGAGTAGGTGGGTAGGGGAGCAGGGCTGTGGGAGGGTATAGGGAACTTTCGGGATGGCATTTGAAATGCAAATAAAGAAAATATCTAATTAAAAAAAAGAAAGAAAGAAAAAAAAAAAGAATCTTGTGTAGTTAGAGGCATGACCAGATTGAAAAGATGTGCCCATGGGCGCAATAGTGACATGAATATTATGCAATACCAACTTCTTCCTTATTGGTCCATTTTATAGGAGCAAACATTCATGGAGCTAAAAATCTAGGTAAGAAGATGGTTGCGCGCTCATTAGCCCCAGGGATGACCATACTACTATTATCTTGCTGAATGTACATCATAGCTCTCTACCTATAAGTTAGTGAAGTTCTCAAAACTCAGCAGACAGTTTCTCTGTGCAGTGGATAGCAGTTAATGCAGAAATTCACAGCTGCTTAGAAATGCAGAGAAGAGATATCTGTGGGCTGCACAGCTATATGTGAGACATCTGCATCATACTCCTTCCCTCAAGATTTAGCAACCAATGCAAGAAGGTCAGAGAGGACTGGGGTGCTATCGTGTATTCCCAACACGATAGAACCACTATTCTCATGAGCTCACATAAACCTGATTGCCTGTACAAGACTTGCACAAGCTCAAGCCAGTCAGCATTTCAGCTTGGAAGGGAACAGCCTCAGGAATTCCCATTTCTAGCTCAGGAGCTGTGAACAATAGATGACTTCTGGAGAAAGGAAAATCGAAAATCTTTCCTGTTGATTATGCTTCATTGGACTGTCCCAAATTCATGAGTATGTGAGCAGCACATGTTGGATTTGGACTACTAAAAAAAAAAAATATAGAATTGGTATGAGTAGTGAACTTGGAGGAGTTAGAAGAGAGTATGGAGAAGTAGGGTTAAAATATCTTATGTGTGTGTATGGAATTCTCAAAAAAATACAAATATTGCATTAATTTTCTAACACCAGAAATTTTTATTTCCTTTTCCACAGCAGATGTTTGACAGTTCTGTAGAGTCTTACTGTTTATATGCAGAGCTGATAATGGTCCCTTTGAAGCATCTAAAGATGTTTTCCTATATGTAGACCCAGTACCCAAAGTTCCACACAAAGGCAAATGATCCTCCAACAGAGATTCAAGTTGGAATCATTTTGTTTCCTGCAATATGACCACTGCTTCGAGAACAACGATTGTCAATCAGGGATCATTTATTTTTCTTTTATCCCCAAATTACTAGTCATTGATTTTGTACAGTACACTTCCTTCTCATAACTTTCCCCGAGGGAATAAGTGGAAGACCATAGGATCTTAGAACTTCCAAAGAACTTTAGAAAGATTCTGATTTAATTGTGTGCATGTGTGTTTATAGGTAAGTGTTCGTATGCATGTATATACCTATTCCTTGAAAGCCAGAAGACAAGCTCAGGTGTCTTCCCATAGGTGGTGTCCACCTTTTGGTTTTTGATAGTGTATCTCACTGACCTAGAACTGGTTGTGAAGCTAAAACTGGCTGATCAGCCACCCCTAGAGATCTCTCTGTACCTAGCACTGGGGTTTTCTAATACGTGCAACAAACCTGCCTTTTTTAAAACATGGGACTGGGAATTGAATTCAGGTCTTTCTGCTTGGGCAAACAGTTTACTGACCGAGCTCTCTCTCCAGCCCTATCTTATTTATGGTTTAGTGTTATATCTAGACTGTGACTAGGATGGTTAGTAACTGCTTGGTTTTTTTTTTTCCTTTTACTATTTGCTGTCACCATTTACTATTGAGGGGTACACCTTTCTGATTCCAGTCCAGAACACAAATTGGGGTGAAAGTTTAGAGGAAGCCTAAAAATATATCTAGCACACTTCTAGCTTCAACATGAGGCATATCATAATCAACCTACCTTCTTTAAGATATCCATTCCAGAAGGAAAACACCTGAAGAGGTTGATCCCACATCTGTTCCCACTCAAAGCATTGTGAACAGGGTTGTTTGTCTTTGCTGTGCATTTGAATTTGTTGTGGTTGGCACACCTGGGAAGAAGGAACCTTAATTAAAAATTGCCACCATCAAGACTGAACTGTAGACATGTCCATCGGGGTGTTTTCTTGACAGTTAATTGACAAAGGAAGGCCCAGTACACTTAGGCTAATACCATCTGTACTGCCTGTTTTTGTGTGTCAACTCGACACACAATGAGATGAGAGGCATCACACAGAAAGGAGCCTCAGTTGAGTAAATGCCTCCATGAGATCCAGCTGTAGGGCATTTTCTCAATTAGTGATCAAGGGGAAAGGATCCAGCCTATGGTGGGTGGTGCCATCCCTGAGCTGGTAGTCCTGAATCCTGTGAGAAAAAGCAAGCTGAGCAAGCTACATGAAGCAAGTCAGTAAGCAGCACCGCTCTATGGTCTCTGCATCAGCGCCTACCTCCAGGTTCCAGCCCTGCTTGAGTTCTTGTCCCGACTTCCTCCAATGATGGACTGTGATCTGGAAGTGTAAGATTAATTAACCCTTTCTTCCCCAGCTTGTGTTTTTGGTTATGGTTTTTCATCACAGCAAGAGAAACCCTAAGCCACCATCCCTGAGAAGACATAAAAAAAAAACATCTGGATATAGATGGGGAGCAAGCCAGTAAGAAGTGTTTTTCCTTCATCTCTGCTTCAGCTCCTGCCTTGAGTCCCTGCCTTGGTTTCCCTTCATGACATGCTGTAACTTATAAGCCAAACAAATGGTTTCCTCCCCAACTTGTTTAGAGTCCTGGGGCTTATCACAGCAACAGGAAGCAAACTTAACAGGATTCCTAAATAAATGATCTTGAGTTACCAAATAGAGCATTTATCCACATTTTAGAGCCTGCTGAACTGGGAGGAAAGAATGCAGTTTCCTTCCGAAGAGGGAAATTAACTTGATTGATAGATTTCCAGACAGCCAACTTGTCTGTAGAAAGGGAAGTGCTTCCAGTTGAGAATTCCCAGGTTTTATTGGACTTGTGTAGAAGGAGATGCTGGTGATGCAGGAGGTGAATGTCTGCTACAGAATGGGTATTTTGCAATGACTTCCTTCACAGTGTGTTCATTTGAAGAATAAAGAGGTCTTTATGGTTACTGGGGGTTTAATGAGGATCACAATGGCCCGCAGACACTTACGGCAGCATTTAAATAACCCATAACCTCTGTGTTTATCATGAGGGGGAACCTGCAAATTTTTAGGAATTACAAACATTTCTGCTATAAAACGTTGCCATTTCCACAGCCTTTCCCAATGATTCCCTTCTTGCTATATTGCAAGGTATAAATGGCAGGATGTGTGTTGCTATGGAAACGACCTCCTGTCTATCTGTTACTCAAACACATGAAAGATAAGGCAAGCGATTATGCTTTCCCAGCAGATAGCTTGGTGAAGGTTCCTTCCCCTTCCCCCCAAGTATCCCCCCTCCCCCCAAATATCTTCCCTTTTTAACCATTTGAACCAAATGAAATTTTGAGGTAGTGTTGGAAGGGAAATGATGAGCTAATTTAAGACACCAATGTTTTCTAGAAACATAAAGAATGAGGTGGAAATGAAAGGTCAGAGATGTGACTGATGCTACTGTCCATAAGCTTCTTAAACCATTGGCCTCTCCTATGCCATGGAACATTAGCTTGCATGCATATCAGAGTCAGCTGCAGGACCTGATTGGCTGCTCTACCATGTGTTCCCCTTCCAGCCCCTGATTGGCTGCTCTACCTTGTGTTCCCCTTCGAGCCTGTAGGTCTGAGGATTCCTGTTTTTCCTAAATCCCATGGGATGCTAAGACTTTTGGTCTAAATACAAAACTTGAGAACTACTCTTCCCAGTTTGTTGAAAGCATTTTACTGTTTAAAAAGAATACACATATAGCCAGTGACATAGCACATCTAGAAAGGGCCAACATGCCTGAGGATATGAGTTTGATCCTTGGGACTTTCTTTTTTTTTTTTTTGAATTAATTTTTTTTATTAGGTATTTTCCTCATTTATATTTCCAATGCTATCCAAAAAGTCCCCAATACACTCCCCCCACTCCCCTACCCACCCACTCCTACTTTTTGGCCCTGGCGTTCCCCTATACTGGGGCATATAAAGTTTGCAAGTCCAATGGGCCTCTCTTTCCAGTGATGGCCGACTAGGCCATCTTTTGATACATATGCAGCTAGAGTCAAGAGCTCTGGGGTACTGGTTAGTTCAAGACTTCAGGTGATCTATCCTTGGGACTTTCTGATGGAAAGCAGAACTGACTCCTTGAAGTTGACACATGCTCACATACACATGCACACAAACACACAATGAGTAAATCAATAAATAAATGTAAAAAGGATCTATACCACACTCTTTAACTACTTCCAGCTCCAGGTTAGTGGTGTGAGATGTCTTTTTCACTGTGCCACCTTCACTTCTATGTGTCTGGAGAACTTACCATTCCAGCTTAAAAACACTGTACATGCTAATCAGTAACTGTCTAGTCTCTGCTTCTTTGGCAGCCACCTCTCATCTCTCCATCCATTACTACTATTTTGACATACTGTAAAAACCTCATAAAATAGACTCATATGATATAAAACTGGCTTATTTCACTTGGCACACAATCTTCAAGTCATGTACACTATGGAAGAGATAGACAGACAGCTAGATAGATAGCTGATAGCTGATAGGTAATAGACAGCTAATAGATGATGATGACTGATACATGATAGATGGTTGATAAATAAACATATAGATAGATAATTGAGAAACAGATATATAGATAGGTAGATATGAAACATATGTTTGTTTCTGCCTTTTGACTATTCTAAGCAAAGCTGCCATGAACATGATTGTATAAATATCCATCTGAGAATTTTTTAGGGAAAATAATCAGCATTGGATTTTTTATTCTAAACATTTCACCTGCATGATTATACTCCACTTTAGAAAAAGGTATGCTGTTAATATTATATGCATTTTAAAAAGAAGCAAGCTGAGACAATTCACCTTGCTTTCCTAAGGTCACACAGTTGGTGAACAGCCTAATTTTCAGTGGAGGCAAGCTGGCTCCAGGCTCAGGCACCCAGCACACTCCACTGCTTTCTCTACCCCAATGAAGTATTTTCTTAGTCACATAACACACTTCTTGCTCATAAAAATACTAAATTTCTACAATAAGGGTAAAGGTAAGTACCTTTAAAAGTATATGACTCATATAAAATTAAAGAATCAAATGTATGAGTATTTAAAAGGTCATACAAACAAGTCTACCTAGGTTAATTATATTTTTATTTTATTTAATTTCTGGAACAAAGTAGGCTAAGTCATTTCTGAAGTATGTCATTTGAAGGTCAAACATATTTTCAATTGCCTGAAGACCTCTACTCTGAGCAGTAGAAACGACAGTCTTACAGTTGAATGAGTTGTCCTTTGAATGGCTAAGATAGCTGGACTGGCCCCTTGTCATATATTCAGCTCTCTGGCTAATTAAAGCAAACCATCCATTGAGAAATTCTAGCAGAGGAATCTACATCCAGTTAAATTAAATTAGCATGCTGCATGAATCGCAGGCTATGACTGGCATGGAAGAACCCAACAGAGAACATAGGATGCAGGCAAGCAATGCAAGTGGCTAAGGGAGCCTTGGAGATCTGCTTAAAGGGCTGGGTCGCATCTATTTCAGAAAAGCCCTTTGCTCTGCTGTGGATTGCCTACTTCCTGTCTAAGAAACACATGGCTTAGTGCACTGGGCACTGTGTGTCAAGTTCCAGAATCGATGGAGAAGGTGGATTACAGGGGCCTAAGGAGATTTCTTATATTGGTAGCCAAGAGCTGCTGTGAATTGCTGAGTGCAACAGCCATATCATGTCCAAAAATTGGCATCCCATAGCCCTTCTCCCCAGGTGCCAGATCTTATATTCTGTCTGCCCCTGACCTGCCTTCTAGGACACTCCCTGAGAATTTCAGTGTGGATGGGGGAGGAGCCCCCAAATTCGTTCCTTCATTGGAAGTACTATTTTTTGATGGTTGCTGATGGAGGCAGAGTCACTCTCCTACAGGGACAGGATTGCTGGTAGGTTGTTCGTGCTCCAGTGAATAGCCACATACCCGTGAGCAGTTAGGCAGCACTAGTTGGACTCAGGGGGTTATTAATAACAATTAAAAAAGGATATGAAATTGGAAAGGAAATGGGGTGAAGACACTAGAGGGGACTGGAGGGAGGTGGTATTGAATGGATATTATCAACATATATAGTATAGATGTATGAAACTTTTGAAGAATGAAAATATTATTTCAAAAGGGTAGGAGTGCCACCCACTAGGGATATTTTTGATGTATTTTAAAAGGTACATGTTTTTACTCTGGAAATTGTCCTCTGGTTATCATGGAGTTTCATATTAGTCTATGGAAGGAAACAGGCTTGTCCATTCCCCAGGCATTATCTTGGGTCACACATGCGAGTCCTTCTGTTTGTCAGCCTTGTGCTATGAGAAAACCAGAGGATCATTACTGCATCGATCTGCTTCCTGAGGAAATCCAACCTCTAAGTAGAAGGAACTAAACTGAAGAGAAGATAGACTCTCTAAGAAAGGCACTTCTTAGGCTGGCTTAGTGATTAAGAATGCTTGCTGCTCATCCAGCACCCTCATCAGGTGGACCATAACTGCCTGTAACTCCAGCCCCAGGCTGCCTGATGCCCTCTTCTGGCCTCTCTGTGTACCAACATTCACATGCACACATATGCAGCTATGCACAGAGGCACATAAATAAAAACAAGATCTTTAGAAAAGGCACTACACTCTGATGTAACTTGGATGGGAAGAAGATACACAAAGTCTTAGGAATTCATTCAGAAGGATTTATTTTATATGATCAATGGCATCATGGAACATGGCAACCTTGCAAATACATGTGTTCTTGACTCTAGGCTAAGCATACATGGTCTCCAGTCTTATGTTCTATAACCTAAATGCTGTCAGCTCCTCAAATGACCTAACTTTGCTTATCTGTTGCCTTGGATGAGTTGTGCTTTCTGAGTGTCTCCCAAGGGAGACCTAAACAGGCATCTGTTCATTCCAGTTAGAGCATCAAAGAACTGGTCCAGCCCAGGGCTAGCTGCATGAACCAGCAAGTTGATTGGCATTCCTCACAGTAGTATGGAGAATGTGTGGCATGGATGGTTTGAAGGCAGCTGTGTCCACAAATGTCCCACCCCAGCATGGGTGAGGACTCACAGAAACTTCACTCCTGGTGTGCCTTGAACAGATTGCAAACAGTGTGGCTAATCAGAAAGACTCCTATTTTCATCAAATGTTCCTGCATATACAACCTTGGGGAAGGGTCTTGTGTACTTTGTAAGCTTCAAGATAGTCCTGCCTTAATAGATTTTGCTCACTTTCGGACCTTACAAGTCTTTATCCTTCTTCAGGAATGAATGCTTTTGTTCAGAGGAAACAACTACACAACAGGAAGATTCTACCTAGCATCTGTCTAGCAGAAGGTATTTCCCCATCAATTAACATCAATATAACCTGACTAGGTCTTTTTGTTTAAAAGTGTGTGTGTGTGTGTGTGTGTGTGTGTGTGGTGTATATGAATGAGAGCACATACACATGTGTATACAGGTTCATATGCATGTGCCTCTCTGTGTATGCGTGTGTGTGTGTGTGTGTGTGTGTGTGTGTGGTGTATATGAATGAGAGCACATACACATGTGTATACAGGTGCATATGCATGTGCCTCTCTGTGTATGTGTGTGCATATGTGCATGTGTGTGTATGTGTGTATGTATGATATATGGTGTGTGGGTGTTACATCAGAAGATGTTGTATCTCTCAGAGCTGGAGTTACTAGCATCTTCAGGATGCTTAGCTTGCGTCCTGAGACCTGAACTCAGGTCCTCATGACTGCACAATTGCTTTTAACATTTGACCCATCTCTCAAGCCCCTCTGAATTCTTTTAGATGAACACCTAAGATTGCTGTTTAACAAATTTATTAAAAATAAGTTATTAAATACCAAAGGACTTACATGCCAGTGTTTCCTTGTACACTAAACCTCATATTTCTATATTACAGGTTAATGATGACCATTGACATTGAAAAGGACAAACTAAAGGTGAGTGTGTACCTTGATAGTGTTAAACCACTTTATTTGTTATTTCTGCCTTGAGTCAAGCATTTATTTTTCATACTAATTATTTCGTATAGAACAATTTTTAAGGGTTTCTCTTGCATTTTGATACAACATTGAATCTGGGATATATCCTGGTGGAGTGTAATCCTGTTCCTACAGCTTTGAGCATCCTCCTTCTTTAGCTTGTGCCTGTTTCTTCAAACTCTTTCATTTCTAGACCAGTCTTTTATTATCTTCAGTTGCATGACTCTCTTCAAAGACTGCCTTTCCTGGTACCTCTTTCCCTTTAGTAGAGTGTTCATGGTATCTCTGATGATCCAGATATTGCAGTGATTTTTCAACCTCCCTAATTCTACAACTCCTTAATACAGTTCCTCATGTTGTGGTGACCCCCAAGGATACAATTATTTACATTGCTACTTCATAGCTGTAATTTTGCTACTGTTATTAACCATAATGTAAATTTCTGTTATGCAGGATATCTGATATGTGACCCCCTATAGAAGGGCCATTTGACCTCCAAAGGGGTCTCAACCCACAGGTTAAGAACCACTGTGATATCACACATGAAGTCCATGCCTCATTTACAAAGCTACATTCTGCTGTGTTGTCTTTTCTCAGAGATATTAATGGTTTCTTGAAGATATGACTGCAAACATTTGGTTCTTTAAAGTCAAAGATTGTGCCCAGATACTCAGTGTTCTACTTTCTTTTTTTTTTTTTTTTTTCACC
This sequence comes from Mus caroli, assembly GCF_978045245.1. Lineage (NCBI taxonomy): Eukaryota > Metazoa > Chordata > Mammalia > Rodentia > Muridae > Mus > Mus caroli. Next base: position 16,302,212 of record NW_028227265.1, on the reverse strand, counting down.
TTACACTTTTTTTTTAATTAGGTAATTTCCTCAATTACATTTCCAATGCTATCCAAAAAGTCCCCAATACACTCCCCCCCCCCCCAGTTCCCCACCCATCCACCCCCACCCCTTGGCCCTGGCATTCCCCTGTACTGGGGCATATAAAGTTGGCAAGTCCAATGGGCCTCTCTTTCCAGTGGTGGCCGACTAGGCCATCTTTTGATACAAATGCAGCTAGAGACAAGAGCTCTGGGGTACTGGTTAGTTCATAATAATGATCTACCTATGGGGTTGCAGTTCCCTTTAGCTCCTTGGGTTCTTTCTCTAGCTCCTCCATTGGGGGCCCTGTGATCCATCCAATAGCTGACTGTGAGCATCCACTTCTTTGTTTGCTAGGCCCCCGCATTGTCTCACAAGAGACAGCTATATCTGAGTCCTTTCAGCAAAATCTTGCTAGTGTATGCAATGGTGTCAGCGTTTGGAAGCTGATTATGGGATGGATCCCTGGAATCCCTGGATATAGTGTTCTACTTTCTATCAGCCAGTATTTTCAATTGCTTACAGGACTAAGATATACTGGGTCACTTATATAAACTCAGGATTTATTGGGAGAAAGTTGGGAGACTCAAAGGATCTGTGGTCTGAAGAACTGGGCTACGTCATCCACAGGACCAATAAGCCAGATTGTGCTAGGTCTCTTATAAGCCAGATCGTGCTATGTCTCTTACACACTAGCTGGAAAACATGGGCAGTCCTACTTATTTCTCTAAGCATGATTTTGGGTGGCAGATTCGTGCAGAGTTGGCCCCCTTTTGGCAAGTGCTAGCAGAGACTGGCTGCCTTGAGTCTGTCTGTATATCGTCTCATTACCTAAACAGGAGTCACTTAATGCTTTATACTGCAACACCCTTAAAGGCCCAAGTGTGCAGGACAGTTAGTGCCCATGGGGCCACATTTGAGCAATGGGCAACATGTTCCCCTATCCAGGTCTTAGGCATTCATTTCTGCCATCTACCTCATCCAATATCCCCAGGTAGTACTAGATGGGGTGTCCTGGCAGTCCATCATGGTGGTTAAGTAGTGCACACAGCTCTCCATTAATATTCTTTCCTTCCCATTTACAACTTTAAGCCACACCCCCACCCCCAGAATTACATCTCTCCAAAACTATGAGCTCAAAAATCCTTTTTTCTTCAGGAGGGCCTAAGGAAGCCCTGTTTGATTATTATTCCTCTTACATATATATTAGCTTACAAACTAAAGAATACCCTGTTTGTGTTCAAATGTTTCTCTGGTGGCTGGAGAGAGTTGGGTGAGGGCTTAAGAGAGCTCCCTCTTGTTTCATAGGACTTGGGTTTGGGCCACCGAATCCACATGATAGCTCAGAACATCTGTAACTCAGGTCCAGGAAAGATGTTGCCCCCTTCGGGCCTGTATGGGTTCCTGGATGCACATGATGCACACACACACACACACACACACACACACACACACACACACACACAGTTACTCTATTGATTGTAGTGCATACTATGAATTAATTTGAAGTCTAATTTAAGCTTACTTTTGATACACATAGGTTTATGCTGAGCCCTTAGAGTACTACTGTCTCTCTGGCCCAGGGATAATTGAAGCTGATTAGATTATGACTTTCAAATTTTGTAAGGTTTTGGGATATTTTGTCATGGAAATAATAATCATTGTCTTTGCTACACGTTTATTCATGCGTTTTACTCATACCATTGCCTGCTACTAAGGACAATCCGCATGAAGAGTTGGGGTGAGAGATGCTCTCAAATTTTGTTTATTTTGATGCTTTGCCTCCATTTTAATGATGAATACTTTATTAATTATTGAACTCTATGTTGATTATAAGTTCTTTCATTTTTTTTATAATTATGTGGTACAGCTACAGTTTGCCTGTATTACTTCTTATTTTTATTTTAAAGATTTATTTCATGTATGTGTGTGTGTGTGTGTGTGTGTGTCTGTATTTACCTGCTTTATAGTATATGTATTACATTCATGTCTGCAGAAAAGGGCATGAGCTGCTATGTGGGTTCTGGGAACCAAACTTGTATCCTCTTTAAAAACAGTAAGTGATCTTGATCATTGATCCAAGTTTCTATTCTCAGGGGATTCACTCTATAGGCTAGTTACCAGTCCTATCATTTTAATGGTAATATTGATATCTGGGGTTTTTTTCTGACTGATTTTTGAGATTAATTTACCTATTTTATTTTTTATTAGTCTTTATCTGTGGACTTCTACTAATTATATTTCTGTGTGGTATTTGTTAGCACTTCATAAGCTTGTGGCTCGGTATATTTTATTAACTTTGGAGATGTTTCATTGCTTTTCCCTTCTCTCCTGGGACTACAGTTGCATGTACATCAGCCTCGTGTCCATGACCCATCTGTTTAAATTACTTTCATTATTTTAAATGCTGGTTTCTCTTTGTGCTTCATGCTTGGCCTTTCTTCTCATCTGTTCTGTTAAGTTATTTCTCTCATTGTGTCAAAACTACCCTCAGCTCTCCAGGTAAGAGCTGGTCTCAGTTTTTTGGCTGTATTTCTCCAAGTTTCATCTGACACTTTATTGAAGGCTTTTGCTTCCTGCCAAATTCTGTCCTGCCATTTAATGTTTCCAAAACTATCATTGTTTCAAGGTACATATTACATATTTGTACTGATTCTCTTTTCCATCTGTTTTATATATGGTTTTTCTTATTCTTCTTTTATGTCAGGTTTTGATTCATTTGAATTTTAAATGCTAGACCAGAGGTATGACATAAGTATTTCTATTTTAAGCAGATAACTAGCTACAAGTAGAACTCCTGACTCTAATGAGGAATTGTGTTCACTTCAAAGTAGCCATTTCAGTGTTGGTTGTAGGAGCTTTCTGGTGTGACTTTGTGTAGAGACATCAGGAACACCCCCCCACCACCACCACCCCCAAAAAAATCTGGAATAACTTACCAGGACACTTCCCAATCTCAGTGTTGGTCTTTTTCTCTTCTAATTTCATGTAACTGTGGAAATATCTGCTTTCCTGTTCTCTTTGCAACTTTTAGAGTTGCCAGGGTCTTGTCTGAAGAATAGAACCAAATACCAGGACCAAGTATCATGGCTTTTCTCTTTTCCTAGATGTTAGCTCCACTAATATCCAAGTGTCTTCGATGTATATGTGTGTGTGTGTGTGTGTGTGTGTGTGTGTGTGAGAGAGAGAGAGAGAGAGAGAGAGAGAGAGAGAGAGAGAGAATATGTATGAGATTGAGTGGGTATGTGCATGCCTGAGTATGTGAGTGTGTGTCTCCATGTGTGTATGCACGTGTGTGAATGTGTATGCATACGTTTGAGTGTATGTATGAATGTGAGGTCATTCACTCAAATGTCACCCAGTTTATATTAGTAACCCTCACGATGGAATTTGGTCTGATGTACTAGCCTGTTATTAACATCAGCTGAACTTCTGCTCTTGGATTTTAAATGCTAAAATTTTCCCTAAAATCTCACCCTCTTCCTCAGGCAGAATCCAGCTGAGCTGTGTGTTCTGGCTCAGATGCTTGCTGGATATTGACTCACAGATCAGCAAGGTGATGATATCTTCCATTTTGTTTGCTGGCAATTAAAGTGTTATTTGTTTAGAGGAAAAACATTTTTCTTCCAAATGTGGATGGTGAAGATAAAAGCCATTTATAATATGAACCATCAAAGCTGCAAAGCTAGGGAGCAGAAACAGCCTCATGAGATTGTCAGAAGATCTAAACAGATGAGTAATTATAAAAACCAGTAATATTTCCTTTTCATACACTATATTGACTTCTGTACAGAGAGAGTGATCTCACAGAACCAAGGGCATGATGACAATAAATAATAAATGGATAAAGAAACATAAAGACCCCACATGTATATGGATGTGAAGTCATTTAGGGTGAGTCTACTGAAAAACAGAGGCAGATCATGAATCCTTAAAGTAAATTGAAATTGAAGAAAATCATTGTTCTTGTTAAAGTTGTGGTGATGGGGAGGCTCAGCTACCTAGACCTGGTTCTTTTAGATTTTTTTTCATGCACATGCAAAGAAATGTGAACATAATGGCTTAATTCAAACAAGCAGAGGAGTGGAAGTCAAAGACCGTCTGCTGTTATATCCAGAACCCGAGTCAGTCAGGTACAAATCCTTCCCTACTGCAGTAAGAAGTTGATGCTAGTGCTTGAGAAATGTTGACATGGCAACTTCCAACCATCCAGACAGTGAAATTAGGAAGCAGTCTTTGCTTTGTGGATTCAGAGGAAGATGAAAGTCAGAGGCAATCAAGGTGGATACTCACAGAAGCAAAGACAAGCTTCAAAACTTGGTGGATTGATACCATTAATAATAGCTAGGAAAACAAGTCTGAAAGCCTGACAGCGACGAGTCCTGTCTTCAGAGCAGGATGCTCGCTTCTGCTTCCGCTTCTCCCATTACTCAGTTGTTGGGGCTTAGTATCTGTCAATTTGGGGACTGGCAGGGGATTCAGGAGACAATGAAACAGATGAATGGAGAGTAAGGAGTTTTATTTGTTCATTCGTTTGTTTGTTTTTAGAAGATTTAGTAACACCACAGACATCCAGAGAGGTGACAGCATTCTAGAGCTCTGAAGAGCTCTAGAGCTCTGAACTCAGGGCCCATGCCAGAACCCGGCAGCATGGTAGGGTCTCTAGAGAGAGAAATCAGAGTCCATGTGGAGTCTGTTGTTACAGCTTTCTGAGGATGGGAGAGGCCCACAGCAAAAACCTACAGCTAGGCCCTCTTATCTATCTATCTATCTATCTATCTATCTATCTATCTATCTATCTTTGATTCTTTGAGAATTTCATATAATATATTTTTGTCATATTTACCAACCACTTCTTCTCCTAATTCCTCCTAGAAACATCCCACCTACCTACCCCAGCTTCATGTCCTTTTATTTTTATTAGATATTTTCTTCATTTACAATTCAAATGCTATCCCAAAAACCCCTTATACCCTCCCCCTACCCTGCTCTCCAACCTAACCACTCTTGCTTCCTGGCTTTGGTATTCCCCTGTACTGGGGCATATAATCTTTGCAAGACCAAGGGCCTCTCCTTCCAATGATGGCCGATTAGGCCATCTTCTGCTACATATGCAGGTAAAGACACAAGTTCAGGGGATACTGGTTAGTTCAAATTGCTGTTCCTCCTATAGGGTTAGAGATCCCTTCAGCTCCTTGGGTACTTTCTCTAGCTTCTCCATTGGGGGCCCTGTGTTCCATCCAATAGATGACTCTGAGCATCCACTTCTGTATTTGCCAGGCACTGGCATAGCCTCACAAGAGTCAGCTATATCAGGGTCCTGTCAGCAAAATCTTGCTGGTGTATGCAATAGTGTCTGTGTTTGGTGGTTGATTATGGTATGAATCCCCAGATGGGGCAGTATCTGCATGGTCGTTCCTTCCTTCTCATCTCTAAAGTTTGTCTCTGTAACTCATGTCCTCTTTTTAAAACATATTTCTTCCTTTGACCTTATAATTATACGCATTTCCCCTTTCCTTTCCTCCCTCTAAGTCCTCCAATATACCCCTCCCTGATTTCCTTAAAATTAATAGCCTTCCCACCTATTAATAATTGCTGCATGCATATATACCTGCATATGATCTGCTCAGTCTGTATAATGTTATCCATATACATGTGCTCAGGGTTGATCAATTGGTACTGGATAATCAATTACTATGTTCTTCTCTGGAAAAAAACCTTTTCTCCCACGTTTAGCATCCCTTACCTTCTGCAGGACTGAGAACCAGTGAGCTTTCTGTGTCAGCACATCGATTGATATTGTCCTTGCTCAATTTACATTTAGGCAGCCATGTTGGCAAGACTTTACTGGTATAGCTTTTCTGATGGGTGACAGAGAAGAGAGTGAATTGTTTTGAAAATGTGGCTTTGATGTAAACTTACTTTCCAAGTGCCATATCCTGGCACAGGGAAGTCTATTAGGCAGTGGTTCACAGACAATGTGTCAGTGTGGTGCCTGTCAGTTTCTGTTGAAGAGGAGAAAAGGCAGCTGCATATATTTTATCCCGAGACTCTACTAGAGCCCGATCTTACAATCTTGCAGGATCATTTTCTACCTAAATGTTGATCATTATTGCCTAAAAATGTTGTAGGTTATAACAGATGGTTGTATGTATGCAGCCTTATGCAAAAATGATACACATACTTAATACATTTTATTTTATTTTTGATTTTCTAAATATTTCTTGTAGTTTGATTGCCAAATTATAAGCAGTGAACTTTGCAGATAACAGAGCTGTTGCAATATCAAAAGGCCGACCATGCCTTTTAAAGCCCATATTCCTTGAAAAAGTTAGCTTAAAATTGATGCATGGAACTTGTTTGTGAATGGGGTCTTATGTATTCCAGGCTAGCCTTGACTTCACTGTGTAGCCAAGGATGACCCCTCTACCTCCTGAGTGATGAGATTAGGGTTGTGCGTTGTCATTCAATTGTGATCATTCTAGGGTTTGAACTCAGGGCTTCCTGATATCTAGCCAAGGTTCTAACCTGAGCTATACTTCAGCCTACGCAGAAGCCAATCTTGTTCTTTGCTAATCACTCTGTGAGCCCTTTCCATGACCGAGCCACTTTAAGATGAAGCATGAGGTCTGGAGGAATACATATGGACATATGGCTCATTTCCATTCCCTTCAGGATTTGGTTCCCCAAATCTTGACTCCTTTAAAATACTTTATCTCCAGTCTCTGGCTGTTCCACCTGAGAGCCTGTGAAAAGCACAACTTTAGATGCTTTGTGCTGGCTTTTTTGCAGCTGACCCCATGCTGTTCAACAATCTGCAAATGCATTCCCAGAAAATGTAGGATGTTGGGCTCACCTCCAGTATTTTTCCCTTCTCTCCAGGTTCTTGGCTTCACATCTAATAACTGTCTTGATTGCTTTCTGATACCTGCCCAAATTTTTTTGTTGTTGTTGTTTTAATTTTGTTTTTGCATTTACCTTTTCTAGTGTTCTTGGTGTAGACTTGGGTCAGCTCTATGCTAATCTAATATACCCAGAAATAGAAATCTTCAGTTACTATATTTTTGGTCTAAGTATTAAAACCCTGAAAAAATTGGTCATGGTCAATATATAATAAAGTTCCCTTGAACCTAGAATGATTAAGTAAATGTCTGCCCATAGTCCAAATAAGAATTATTTATTGATCTAAAAATTCAAAATGAGTCTTTTGTTCCTTGAGATTCCAACACTCAGAATGCAGTTTGAAAGTATTTATATTTATTGAAACAATTCAATGTACCTTTAATTCAACTAAACTCTAAGATATAGGGACTGGAGAGATAGCTCTGTGGGAAAGAGCATTTGATGTTCTTTCAGAGCCCAGTGGTAAATGGAGCAGCTCCCAAGCACATGTGACTCCAGCTCCAGGGGATATGATGCCCTCTTCTCCAGGTACACCCGCAACATGCATGAAATACACACACACACACACACACACACACACACACACTGCTCTTTTTAAATCCACGAAATAGCATGTTCTTGTTGCAGAAAGTATTTTACATAATTAGCTCTTGTTGTAGCTGGCATTTATTGTACATAAGCACTTTAATCCACATTCTCATTAAATACAACTCATTAAGTATGCAAAAGATTACTGCTATTTATATATTTGAGACGAAGAAGCAAGAAAAAGGACAAAAGGATCCTGACGAAAGGCACCGGAGAAGCCAAAATTCCAACTCGAGTGTATTTTATTGCAAAGCCTATTGGTGTATGTGTTATGTACATTCTTGGATAAGTTTGCATCTTGTTAGATTTGGAGAGGAGATGTTGAGTACAAACTATAAGTAAATATAAATAGGGGTGCATATAGGCAGGTATCTATCCACTAAAAAAGAATGGTCATTTTCTGATATTGTTTGTGCCATCGACACCCAAGGACAAACGAAGCCAGTGCTTTCACCTCTTGTCATCAAGTTTGCTCAATCTGCCACAACCTTTTAATAGTTTGCAATCCCCAGTGGGAAAGCCAGCACAGAAGCTTCACCAGGAGCTACAGCTGTTCCCACATCCCGGCTTGTTAGCTCAATAATGCGGAAGGGGATATGAAGGCTGTGGGGCCCCCGTGATGATGATATTATTGGACTTTAGGATACTATTAACAATTTGCAATACAAATGACTTGTCTGCAGGAAGGGAATCGCACTGTAGTCATGCCCAATCAATGTAAGAATTTCAAAACAAGCGAACATGTGGGGAAGCACGGGTGGGGGTACCAAGAACTAAGCTTTCAGCTTGCCACCAGCCTGCCAGTCGGAGAGTTCAAAGTCAGAACACAAGTGGTTGTTAGCTGTATTGTAGAATTCTCCATCCCTATCACTGAAAATAGACAAAGATAAAGGAAAAAAATACTATCTTCCATGAACAGGGAAAAAGAGTATCTTTTGCTTCCATGCTTAGACTCCTGGTACCACTCCCTGAAGACCACATGCAGGGATGTACCTTTTGACATTGTGCCTTGATGTTGTCATCTACAACTGTCTGGAGCTCTATTCATAGCTATCCTGGGATCCACAAGGTGGGAGGACTGCAGTCTGGACATAGCTCATTGTAGACCAAAAAGTAGAACTTGCTCCTCACACAGTGAATGAAGGTTTGGGGTATATCTTCACAATATACTGTAATTTTAGTTTTTGATGTGTTAATTTTCATAGTGCTTATTTCACCCTCCTAATGGTGAATATGTAACAGAAATCCTGTCTGAAATAAGAGTTAAGTGTTTCTGAACAAAGGGAAGGGCTGAGTATATATATATATATATATATATATATATATATATATGTAACACTAACTCCAAGAGCACAGGCTCTGGTATAAATAGAGCTACACTTGGCCAATTGTTTTTTCCTTTCCTCTTTTGGAGCAATGGGTTTCCTTCCTTTGTTTCTTTAAGGGACAAAAGACTTAGGAACTTTTAAATTTATACTTTCACTTCACGTCTTACACCTATTAAGATTCAATTCTCTTTATGTTGGCCACAAAATGTAAAGGGTATTGAGAAAATGATTTACTGAAAGCAATTAAAATCAATCATTAAAACTAACCAGTATCCCTCTCTGAATCATATTAGTCTGCCGTCTGAAGACACTTATTCCTAATTTCTAGAATTAAAACAAAGTTTTGAACCCTAAATGGAAAGAACACACCATTATTTACTTAAATACTGACTATTTGTTTGGCTTTAATGTGCAGTTGTAAAAAAAAAAAAAAAAGAAAAAAATGTCATTTTGATAGCTGGGTATTTGGTTATTTTGTATCCCCAGTATAGTCTTTCTTAGGAGTTAGTTAAGTCAAGCTGAACGGAGACCCAAAGGGACCTCAGGCTCACCTTATCTGTGATGTGGCTCCTGTATGCTCAAATGTAGATCTCCACCTGTTCTCACTATTCTCAGATGGTTGTGCCTTCCAGTGGTGAACACAACACATTCCAATTGCTCTTCCGACTTTATTGATCACCAGGGCACAAGACTAAGGTCAGGTTTGTTGAGTAATTGAAAACTAACGTCCTCTGTTCTCATGATGAAAATGATCACTTCTACTTGACACAATTAAATCAACCCTAGTGACCAGATATGTGTTAGGTTGGTTGACTGACTTTAAAACAGAATAGAATGTAATGCAAGGGGGTGTGGAGTTGACAGACTCAGCAGAGGACTTGTAGTTCTTTCTCTTAGTCTGGACCCCTTTAACAAATTCTAGAGCTCTATATAATAACTCAATAACTCAAGCCTGAGTTTCCATCGGAATCACCTGGGGGACTTGTTACTGCAGAGGTTGCCACCAGTTTCTTATTCTGGGTAAGTCTGAGGTGAGACTGAGAATTGGTGTTTTTAACAAGCTCTCAGGTGGTGCTGATGGGCCTAGTGCAGTTAAAACATTTGAAGACTGATTGCTCTGGGAGCTTGGGGAGCTATGTAGTCCAGGCTGGCCTTGTACCCCTGAACTATTGCCAGTACCTCTGTGGCTCCAGTAGGCCTGGGCTAGAAGCAAAATATTCCTGCCATTATTGCTGCCCTGATTCTCCCAGGCAAGGGCATGGAGCATAGACAAGGGCATAGTGTCTGATAGATGGGGAAGGTATCATTGCAGTGTGAATTCCAGGAAGTTGACTGATGGACCCTGTGAAGCTGCTGCCAAGAGAAGCCCTGGGTTCCCCTACATCTGCCAGTGTTTCCTGTCTATTTGTGAGAGAGTCTGAGAAGTGGCTTCTTGTTGTGCTGTGGTTTTCGGTTTGTTGTCTGCCTCATTAACTAGAAGGAGGGTAAGAATGAGGTTGGGGTGCAGTGACCCGCTTCAGAATAACCGGGAAAGGTTACTAGTGGTTTTTAAAACAGGATGAGTTTCATCCCTCCTGGGTCTTCCCACTGGTGGGTTATACAATGAGATGTTTACTTCTCTGAAATGGTGACCTGATATGATATTTTGTCTCCATTCTTTCTCATTGCTTTTTATTATTTTAATGAATGTTTTTATTTTGGAAAACAATGAGCCTTGCAAACATTAATGAATACTGCTTTGCACTCTCAGCTCCCCCTTCTTCTAGATCATGAACTGTTGAAACTGGGGCATGCTTGTTTTTTCTACTCTACCAACTCTTATGTTTTGTTGAACATTCCAGGGCAAGTTACAAAGATCATGAACTTTCACCACTAAATAATTCAGTGTGTTTTGCCCAACAACAAGGCCAGCTTCATGCATAATCACAGTGAAATTATCCTTTCCAAAATTTAATATTGATTCAACCATGTTTCAATATGCTCCCATATTCTAATCTTGCCCATTTAACTTGGAACTTATACAAACATTGTCTTGCAGACAGTGGACTGCCTCAAAGAATGCTCACTGGCTCTGCTGCAGTCTGTCAAGACTGGTTATATCTTTTCTTATATTTTGATCCAATCTATGCACTTTGAGAAGGATGCTCCTGGGGTGACATTTTACCTTTCTTAGCGACTCCTATCAGCAACAGCCTGCTGTCATTTTATCCCACTAATGAAGAACAGTGCTTTGTTTACTTTCTGACAGTGTGGTCTACCACACTCCTTCGATGAAAAGATTCTTTGTTCTTTTGGTTATTAATATGTGTTACTATGAGAATTACAGAAAGTGTACAAATGTCTTTCCTGGGAGCAAACATTCACCTGGTGCCTTTAATGTCCATCACCAAGTCCTCACTGTACCAGCTATTTATTTCCATAAGACTCTCCAATGATAAGGCTTCTATAACCCTGCATTGCTAGATCTTGCATTTCACAGGAAAAAAAAGAAAAGAGCTTTCTTCCTCCTCCTATTATAATCCTCATGAAAGAAGAGGAATTTTTATTGTTTGAGAATTTCACACATGCATATAATATAGTTTAATCAAATTCACCTTCCTATTCCCTCTCCTTCAATTTTCCCCTACTCCCTCTCATACCTTTATCACTCAACTTCATGTTCTCTCCCTCTCTGTTTGTCTCTCTGTGTCTCTGTCTTTCTTTGTTTGTCTCTGTCTGTCTGTGTCTCTGCTTCTCTCTGTCTTTCTGTGTGTTTCTCTCTGTTTCTCTCCATCTCCTTCCTCTATGTAAACTCACTGGCTCCTCTTAGTGTTCCACACTACTGAAACATGGGTCTGAAATAATTTTTAAAATTCCCAGGAATCCATGCAAGGAAAAGGGAAAGACTGAATCTATGCTACCATTCAAAGGAAGAACTTGCCTCCCAGGAAGAGAGTTCTCAGAACTTTAATGTCATATTGTATTACCTTGCATGGCAGACTTGAGCCCAGCCATGATGAGCAGGACCAGGTTCTGACTGGGGTAGTTTAGTTATGTGAACCTTTCAGCCTTCTACTTACACTATTCTGTTGAGGAGCTTCTGTAGGTATTGCCCCTGGTGGGAAAGCAGACCAAGGAGAGAGAAGAATGAACTAAAGATGAAAATAAAAATATTTTAAACCAACAAACCAAACAAAAAACAACTTGGGGGGCTAGAAATATGTTTCAACAATTAAAGGCAAACTCCACTCTTATAGACAACATGAGTTCCGTGCCTAGCACAGAGAGTTCATAACTTCCTATACCTCCAGATCCAGGGAATCCAATTCCTCTGGGTTATGTGGGGACCTGTACTCACATACACTTAACTTGAACACAGACACACACATTGTGCACAATTTAAACATTAGTTAAAATAAAAAGCCAGCATTCATGTCTGTACCCAAAGACAAACATTAGAATCACTTACACCCTTCTTTTTTAAAATTTATGTATTCACTTTACATCCCAGTATCATCACTTCCCTCCAGGTATCCTCATAGTGGTCCTACCCCAATCTACCTTCCCCTTCTCAAAAGAGAGAGGGAAGACCCTCTCTGGGTGTCACCTCCCTCCCACAATACTCTACCATCCTTGCACATCCAGTCACTATGGAACAAGGTGAATCTTCTACCTTTAAGGTCAGCCAAGGTGATCCATTTAAGGGCCTGAGATCCACAGGCAACAGGCTCAGGCTCAACCCCTGCTTCAGTTGTTGGGGGACCAGCATGAAGATCAAGCTGCTCATCTGCTACATATGTGCTGGGGGTCCCTATTTGCTCTTTGGTTGGAGATTCAGTCTCTGGGAGCCCCAGTGGTCTAGGTTGGTTGACTTCATTGGTCTTCTTGTGGAGTCCCTGTCCTCTTTGGGTCCCTCAATCCTTTCCCCAACTCTTCCATAATCCTCCCTTAGTTCCATCTAATGTTTGGGTATGAATCTCTGCATCTCTTTCATTGGATGCTGAGTAAAGCTCTCAGAGGACAGTTATGCTTGTTTCCTGTCTGCAAGCATAACAGAGTACCATTAATAGTATCAGGGATTGGTTCTTGCCCATGGGTCTCAATTTGGGGCAGTCATTGGTTGGCCATTCCTTCCTTCTCTACTCTTTCTTTGTTCCTGTACATCTTATAGGAGGATACGTTTTCAGTCAAAGGTTTTGTGAGTGGGTTGCTCTTCTTATTCTCCCTCTGGAAGTCATGCCTGGGTGCAGGAAATAGACTCTTCAGGAACCATATCCCTCACTAGTCTCAGCTAGAGTCACTGACTCTAGGATCATCCCCCTTTCCCAGGTCTATGGAACAGCTTAAGAGATTGCCCCACCACCAATTTTCTTTCTCTCTCCTCTGCTCTCCCTGATCCTCCACCCACACTGCTCCCCTCCCCATTCCAACTTCCAACCAGTTCTCTGCTTCCATTGACCTCCAACATTCCATTTCCCCCACCTCTGAGAAAGATTTAACCATTCTCCCTTAAGTCTTCCTTGTTATTTGACATCTTTGGATCTGTTGATCATTACATGGTTATCCTATACTTTATGGCTAATATCCATTTATAAGTGACTACATACCCTGCATGTTCTTTTGGGTCTGGGTTACCTCACTCAGGATGATATTTCCTAGTTCCATCCATTTGCCTGTGAAATTCATGATGTCTTTGTTTTTAATGTCTGTGTAGTATTCTATTGTGTAAATGAACCATATTTCCTTTGTGCAATCTTCAGTTGAGGGATATCTAGGTTGTTTCTAATTTCTGGCTATTACAAGTAAAGCTGCTATGAACATAGCTGAACAAGTGTCCTTGTGGGATGGTAGACCATCTTTTGTTTTTATGCCCAGGAGTAATAGAGCTGAGTCTTTAGTAGAACTGTTCCCAATATTCGGAGAAACTGCCAAATTAATTTCTAGAGTGGTTGTACAAGTTTGCACTCCCACTAGCAGTGGAGGAGTATTCCCCTTGCTATACAACTTTGCCAACATGTGCTGTCCTTTGAGCTTTTATCTTACCCATTCTCATGGGTGTAAGTAGAACCTCAGAATCGTTTTGATTTCTATTTCCCTGGTGACTAAGGATGGTGAACATTATCTAGGTGCTTCTTGGCCACTTGAGATTCCGCTATTGAGAATTCTCTGTTTAGCTCCGTACTCAACCTTTGAATTGGGTTATTGGGATTGTTGATGTCTAACTTCTTGAGTTCTTTATGTATTTTGGATATTATCCATCTGTCAGATGAAGGATTAGTGGAGAACTTTTCCCAAACTGTAGGCTATTGTTTGTCCTAATGACAATGTCCTTTGACTTACAAAAGCTTCTTAGTTTCATGAGGTCCCACTTAGTGATTCTTGACCTTAGTGCCTGAGCCATTGGTGTTCTGTTCAGGACATTGTCTCCTGTAGAGGAGTTCAAAGTTATTCTCCACTTTCTGGAGAATCTAATCTATTAGATTCAGCCTATCTAGTTACACTGAGGTCTTTGATACATTGGACTTGAGTTTTGTGCAAGATGATAAATATGGATCTATTTGCATTCTTCTACATGCAGACATCCAGTTAGAACAGCATCACTTGTTGAAGATGCTCTCTTTCTTCCATTATATGGTTTTGACTTCTTTGTCAAAAATCAAGTGTCTATAGGTGTGTGGATTTATTTTTCAGTCTTCAATTTGATTCTATTGATCAACCTATTTGTTTCTATATCAACACTATGAGGTTTTTTTATTACTATTGCTCTGTATCAGGGATAGTGCTACCTCCTTAAGTACTTTTATTGTTTAAGATCATTTCAGCTATCCTGAGTTTTTTGTTTGTTTGTTTTTTCATATGATGTTGAGAATTGGCCTTTCACAGTCTGTGAAGAATTAGGTTTGAAGTATGACAGGGACTGAATTGAATCTGTAGATTGCTTTTGGTAAGATGGCCACTACTTATCATTTAACATGGGAAATCTTTCCATCTTCTGATATCTTCTTCAATTTTTTTTCTTTGGAGACTTGAAGTTCTTGTCATACAGGTCATCACTTGCTTAGAGTTACACCAAGGTATTTTATACTATTTGTGGCTACTGTGAAGGGTACTATCTCTGAAACTTCTCTTCTTTCAGCCTGTCACTTGTGTAGAGGAAGGCTATTGATTTCTTTGAGTTAATTTTGTATCCAGTCACTTTGTAAAAGGTGTATAGCAGCTATAGGAGTTCTCTGGTAGAATTTTGGGAGTCACTTACATATAATATCATATTATCTGTGAATAGTGACACCTTGACTTCTTCCTTTCCAATTTGTATCCCTTTGATCTTCTTTAGTTGTCTTATTGCTCTAGATAGAGCTTCAACTACTATATTGAAGAGTTAGGGAGAGAGTGGACAACCTTGTCTTGACCATGATTTAGAGAAATTGCTTTAAGTTTCTTTCTATTTAATTTGGTGTTGGTTATTGGCTTTCTGTATACTGTCTTTATTATCTTTTTAAATTAAGTAATATATTTATTCTTTTACACTCCATATTTTATCCCCATCTCTTTCAACCTTCTGACCTTCCACATCCCATACCTTCTCCCCATCCCCCTGTCTCCACGTGGATATCCCCACACCATACCCCACCTGACCTCTAAACTCCCTGGGACCTCCAGTCTCTTGAGGGTTAGGTGCATAATCTCTGAATGAACACAGACCCAGCAATCCTCTACTGTATGTGTGTTGGGGGCCTCATATCAGCTGGTGTATGCTGCCTGGTTGGTGTTCCAGTATCCGAGATATCTCAAGAGTACAGGTTAATTGAGACTGCTGGACCTCATACAGGATTGCCTTTCTCTTCAGCTTCATTCAATCTTCCCTAATTCAACAACAGGGGTCAGCTGCTTCTGTCTATTGGTTGGGTCCAAATATCTGCATCTGACTCTTTCAGCTGCTTGTTGGGTCTTTTGGAGGACAGTCATGATAGGTCCCTTTCTGTGAGTGCTCCATAGCCTCAGTAATAGTATCAGGCCTTGGGACCTCCCCTTGAGCTGTATTCCACTTTGGGCCTGTCAGTGGACCACCTTTTCCTTAGGCTCCTCTCCATTTCCATCCCTATAATTCATGCATATCCTTTTGGGCCTGAGTTACCTCACTCAGGATGATACTTTCTAGCTTCATCCATTTGTCTGAAAAACTCAGGATGTCTTCATTCTTAATAGCTAAGTAGTATTCCACTGTATAAATGAACCACATTTTGTGTATCCATTCTTCTGTCGTGGGATATCTGAATTATTTCCAGCTTCTGGTTATCAGAAATAAGGCCTCTATGAATATAGTGGAACACATGCCCTTGTGGTATAGTGGAGCATCTTTTGGGTATATTCCCAAGAGTGGTATAGCTGGGTCTTCAGTTAGATCCATTTCCAATTTTCTGAGGAACCTCCAGATTGATTTACAGAGTGGTTGTACCAGTTTGCAATCTGACCAACAATGGACAAGTGTTCCTCTTCCTCCAAATCTTCTTCAACATGTGTTGTCATCTGTGGTTTGATCTTAGTCATTCTGATTGGTGTAAGTGGAATCTCAGGGTTGTTTTGATTTGATTTGCATTTCTCTGATGACTAACAACTTTTAATATTTCTATAGGTGCTTTTCAGCCATTCAAGCCTCCTCAGTTGTGAAATCTCAGTTTCTTTCTTTCTTTCTCTCTCTTTTTTTTTTTTTTTGGTTTTTCGAGACAGGGTTTCTCTGTGCAGTCCTAACTGTCCTGGAACTCACTCTGTAGACCAGACTGGCCTCAAACTCAGAAATCTGCCTGCCTCTGCCTCTGCCTCTGCCTCTGCCTCTGCCTCTGCCTCTGCCTCTGCCTCTGCCTCTGCCTCTGCCTCTGCCTCTGCCTCTGCCTCTGCCTCTGCCTCTGCCTCTGCCTCTGCCTCTGCCTCTGCCTCTGCCTCTGCCTCTGCCTCTGCAAGTGCTAGGATTACAGGCATGTGCCACCAATGCCCGGCCTCAGTTTATTTCTATACCCCATTTTTTATTGGGTTGTTTGGTTTTTCAGTGATTAGCTTCTTGAGTTCTTTATATATTTTGGATATTAGCCCTCTATCAGATGTGGAATTAGTGAAGATTTTTCCCCCAATCTGTAGGTTGCTGATTTGTCTTACTGACTATGTCCTTTCCCTTACAGAAGCTTTCCAGTTTCATGGGGTCCCATTTATCAATTCTTGATCTTAGAGCATGAGCCATTGGAGTTCTGTTTAGGAATTTTCCCCCTGTCCCAATGAGTTCAAGGTTTTTTCCCACTTTTTCTGCTATTAGATCCAGTGGATCTGGTTTTATGTTGAGGTCCTTGATCCACTTGGGCTTGAACTTTGTGCAAGGAGACAAAGATGAGTCTATTTCCATTTTTCTACACACAGACAGCCAGTTAGATCAACCATTTATTGAAGATGCATTCTTTTGTTCATTGTATACTTTTGGCTCCTTTGTCAAAGGTCAAGTGACCTTAAGTGTGTGGTTTTATTTCTTGGTATTCAATTCCACTCCATTGATCAACATGTCTGTCTCTGTACCATACCATTCAGTTTTATCACTATTGCTCTGTTCTAAAGCTTGAGGCTAAGGATGGTGATTACCACAGCCATTCTTTTATTGTTAAAAATTGTTTTCGCTATTCAGTTTTGTTGTTTGTTTGTTTGTTTTGTTTTGTTTTGACTTTCCAGATGAATTTGAGAATTGCTCTTTCCCTGTCTTTGAAGAATTGTGTTGGGATTTTGATGGGGATTACATTGAATCTGTAGATTGCCTTTGATAGGATGGCCATATTTACTATGTTAATTCTGCCAATCCATGAGCATGGGAGATCTCTCCATTTCCTAAGATCTTTGTTTTCTTTTTTGAGAGACTTGAAGTTATTGTCATATAGGTCTTTCACTTGTTTGGTTAGATTTATCCCAAGATATTTTATATTATTTGTGGTTATTGTGAAGGGAGTTATTTCCCTAGTTTCCTTCTCAACCTGATTATCATTTGTATAAAGGAAGGCTACTGATTTATTTGACTTAATTTTATATCCAGCAACTTTGCTGAAGTTGCTTATCAGCTGGAAAAGTTCTATGGTAGAATTTTTGGGGTCACTTATGTATATTATCATATCATCTGCAAATAGTGATACCTTTAGTTCTTCTTTGCCAATTTGTATCCCCTTGATCTCTTTTTGTTGTCTTATTGTTCTAGCTAGCACTTCAAGTTCTATATTGAATAGATATGAGGAGTGTGGGTATCCTTTTCTTGTCCCCAATTTCAGTGGGATTTCTTCAAGTATGTCTCCATTTAATTTGATATTGGCTGTTGGTTTGCAGAAAATTGCCTTATTATGTTTAGGTATGGGCTTTGAATTCCTGATCTCTCCAATACTTTTAACATGAAGGGGTATTGTATTTTGTCAATGCTTTTTCTGCATCTAAGGAGATGATCATGTGATTTTTCCCTTGAGTTTGTTTATATAGTGGATTATGTTAATGGATTTTCATATATTAAACCAATCTTGTATCCCTGGGCTGAAGCCTACTTGATAATGGTGAATGATAGATTAATGTGTTCTTGTATTCAGTTTGCAAGAATTTTATTGAATATTTTAGCATCGATATTCATAAGAAAGATTGGTCTGAAGTTTTCTTTTTTGGTTGGGCCCTTGTGTGGTTTAGGTATCAGAGTAATTGTGGCTTCATAAGAGTTAGGTAGTGTTCCTTCTGTTTCTATTATATGGAATAGTTTGAGGAAAATTGGTATCAGGTCTTCTTTGAAGGTCTGGTAGAATTCTGCACTAAGTCCACCTGGCTGTGGACTTTTTTGAGGTTGGAAGGTTTTAATGTTTTTCTTCTATTTCCTTGGGTGATATGGGCCTGTTTAGATAGTTTACCTGCTCTTGATTTAACTTCAGTATGTGGCATCTGTCTAGAAAACCATCCATTTCATTTAGACTGGAAACAGTTTTGTTGAGTATAGGCTTTTATAGTAGGATCTGATGATCTTTTGAATTTCCTCCATTTCTGTTGTTATGTCTCCCTTTTCATTTCTGATTTTGTTCATTTGGATACTGCCTCTGACCCTTTACTTAGTATGATTTGGGGTTTATCTATCTTGTTGATTTTCTCAAAGAACCAGCTTCTGGTTTGGTTGACTCTTTATATTGTTTTCTGTGTTTCTATTTGGTTGATTTCCACCCTGAGTTTGACTATTTTCTGTCTTCTACTCCTCCTGGGTGAGTTTATGTGCTGTTAAGTTGTTAGTTTAAGATCTCTCCAGTTTCTTTACCAGGGCAATTGGTGCTATGAACTTTCTTCTTAACATGCTTTCATTGTGTCCCGTACGTTTGGGTATGATGTGTCAACATTTTCATTAAATTCCAGGAAGTCTTTAATTACTTTATTTATTTCTTCCCTGACAAAGTTACCATTGAGTAAAGAGTTGTTCAGTTTCCACATGTATGTGGTCTTTCTGTAGTTTTTCTGTCATTGAAGACCACCTTTAGGCTATGGTGATCTGATAGGCTGCATGGCATTATTTCAATCCTTGGTTGAGGATTGTTTTGTGACCAATTCTATGGTTGATTTTGGAGAAGGTACCATGAGGTGCTGAGAAGAAGGTGTATTCTTTTGTTTCGAGGTGAAATGTTCTATAGATATCTGTTAAATACATTTGGTTCAGAACCTCTCTTAGTTTCACTGTGTCTCTGTTTAGTTTCTGTATCAATGACGTGTCTATTGGTGATAGTGGGATGCTGAAATCTCCCACTATTATTGTGTGGGTTTCAATGTATGTTTTGAGCTTTAGTAAAGTTTCTTTTGTGGATGTGGGTGCTCTTGCATTTGGGGCATAAATGTTCAGAATTGAGTCTTTCTCTTGGTGGACTTTTCCCTTGATGAATATGAAGTGTCTTTCTTCATCATGCTTAATAACTTTTGGTTGAAAGTCTATTTTATTGGATATTAGGATGGAAACTCCTGCCTGTTTCCTGGAATCATTTGTGTGGAAGACCTTTTTCCATACTTTTGCTCTGAGATCATGTCTGTCTTTGTTATTGAGGTGTGTTTCTTGAATGCAGCAAAATGCTGGATCTTGTTTGTATATCCAGTCTATTAGCTTATGTCCTTTTATAGGTGAATTGAGTCCATTAATATTAAGAGATATTAAAGATATATGACTTGATTCCTGATATGTTTGTTTTTGTAAGTGGCTTTATGTGCTTGTGGTTCCTTCTTTTTGGCCTTGTGAGATGCTTAATATCTTGTTCTTTCTTTGGTGCAGGTACCTTCCTTGTGTTGGAGTTTTACTTCTAGGATTCTCTGTAGGGCTGGATTGGTAGATAGATACTGTTTGAATTTGGTTTTGTCCTGGAATATTTCGGTTTCTCCATCTGTGTTGATTGAAATTTTTGCTGAGTATAGTAGCCTGGGCTGGCATTTGTGTTCTCTTGGAGTCTACATGACCTCTGACCAGACTTTTCTGGCTTTCATAGTCTCTGTTGAGAAGTCTGGTGTAATTCTGATAGGTCTACCTTTGTATGTTACTTGCCCCTTTCCCTTGCAGCTTTTAATATCCTTACTTTGTTCTGTGCGTTTAGTGTTTTGATTACTATGTAATGAGTGAATTTTCTTTTCTGATCCCATTTATTTGGTGTTCTATAGGCTTCTTGCACCTTTAGAACCATTTCTTTCTTTGGATTGGGGACGTTTTCTTCTATGATTTGTTGAAGACATTTTCAGGTCCTTTCAGCTGGAAATATTTGCTCTCATCTATTCTGATTATTCTTAGATTTGGTCTTTTCATTGTGTCCTGAATTTCTTGGATGTTTTGGGTTAGGAGTGTTTTATGTTTTGAATTTTCTTTGACAGTTGTGTCAATCTTTTCTTCCATATCTTCTACACCTGAGATTCTCTCTTCTATCTCTTGTATTCTGTTGGTGATATTTACATCTGCAATTCCTGATCTCTTTTCTAGGTTTTCCATTTCCAGGTTTATCTCCATTTGTGTTTTCTTTATTGTTTCTATTTTGACATTTAGGTCTTGGATCACTTTATTCAATTCCTTCACCTGTTTACCTGTATTTTCCTGTATTTATTTCAGAGAGTTATTGATATGCTCCTTCAAGGACACTATTATCTTCATGAGATAGGTTTTTAGGTTAGCTTCCTGATTTTCAGATGTGTTGTTGTATTCAGGGCTTGCTGTGGTGGGAGAACTGGGTTCTGATGATGCTCACCTATATTGGCTTCTGTTGCTTATAGTCTTGTGCTTGCCTTTTGTCATCTGTATATCCCTGGTGTTTGTTAGTCTTGGTGACTGTCTGGAGTCTGCCTCTTTTGTTCCTTTGTTGCTTCAGGTCTCCTGGTAGGCCTGTATCCTTGGCTGTAGCAGACCACCTGTGGGGCCTTAGAACTTGGGGCTCTTCATTGGGGCAGAGAAGCTGCTGATCTGTTGGCTGGGCTGCAGTAGATCTCTTGGGGGCCTTCAGACCATTGGGTCTTCAGTGGAGCACTGAAGCTGTTGTCCAACTACTCTGGGTGCAGCTGATCCTCAACTGCTCTGAGTGCAGCCGGTCCTTTACTGCTCTGAATTTAGTGCGTCCTCTAGGATAGGTCAGGATATGGTGTCTTCACTGGAGCAGACCAGCTAAGAGTGTGCCCATGCAGAAAGGACCAGGTTGAAGGGGTGGAAGGGATGGAAGGGCTGTCTTTATTATCACTAGGTATGCACTTATCTTGTATCACTGATCTCTCTAAGAATTTAACTCGAAGGGGTGTTAGATTTTGTCAAATGTTTATTCAGCATCTAATGAGATGATCATGTGGTTCTTTTCTTTCGTTTTGTTTATATAGTGGATGACATTGATGGATTTTCATATACTGAGTCACCCCTACATCCTTGAGATGAAGCCTACTTAATCATGGTGGATGATGTCTTTGATATGTACTTGGATTTAGTTTCCAAGTATTTTTGCATCAACGTTCATAAGGGAACTTGGTCTGAAATTCTCTTTCTTTGTTGAGTCTTTGTGTGGTTTAGGTATCAGGGTGACTGTGGCCTTACAGAATGAGTTTGGCTATGTTCCTTCTGTTTCTGTGGAATGTCTTGATAATACTGACATTATCTCCTCTTTGAAAATCTAGTAGAATTCGACTCTAGAACTATCTTTATCTGACCCAGGGCTTGCTTTTTTTTTTTTTTTTTTTTTAATTGTCGATGTTGGGAGACTTTAATGATTACTTCTATTTCCTTATGTGTTATAGGAGTATCCAGATAGTTTAACTGGTCTTGATTTAGCTTTGGTAATGGTATCTGTCTAGAAAACCATCTATTAATTTAGATTTTCTAATTTTGTAGAGTATAAGGCTTTTGAAGTAAGATATAATGATCCTTTGAATATCCTCAGTATCTGTTGTTATGTTTTCTTATTCTTTCTGATTTTATTGGTTTCAGTACTGTCTCTCTGTATTTTAGGTAGTTTGACCAAAACTTTGTCTATCTTATTGATTTTCTCAAAGAACCAGCTCTTGGCTTCATTGATTCTTTTTGTTGTTCTCTTTGTTTCTAATTGATTGATTTCAGCCATGAGTTTGATTATTTTCTGCCATCTACTCATCCTAGATGTGTTTGCTTTTTAAAAAAAAAAACAGATCTTTCAGGTATACTTTTAAATTTCTGATATGAGAACTTTCTAATTTCTTAATGAGGGCAGTTTGTGCTATGAACTTTCCTCTTAACATTATAGTCATAGTGTCACATAAGTTTGGATATGTTGTGCCCTCATTTTCAATGAATTCTAGAAAGTCTTTGATTTCTTTCTTTATTTCTTCCCTGATCCTGTGATTATTGAGTAGAGAGTTTTTCCACACATATTTAGGTTTTCTGTGGTTCTGTAGTTGTTGAAGTCTAGCTTTAATCCATGGTTATCTGATAAGATGCATTGGGTTATTTCAATCTTCTTGTATCTGTTGAGGCTTGCTTTGTGACTGATTATATGGTCAATTTTGGAGAAGATTCTGTGAGTTGCTGAAAAGAAGGTATATTTTTTTGTGTGTTCAGGTGAAATGTTTTATAGATATCTGTTAGATCCATTTGAGTCTGAGTGAGGTTACTCTGTTAGTTTTGTTATTTATTTCTACATTTAGTTTCTGTCTCAATGACCTGTCTGTTGACGTCTCCAACTATTAATGTGTGGGGTTCAATGTGTGGCTTAAGATTTAGTAATGTTTCTTTTACAAATGAGGGTGCCCCTGAATTTGGGGCATAGATGTTCAGAGTTGAGGTGTCCTCTTGGTGGATTTTTCCCTTTGATGATTGTGAAGTGTCTGTCCATGACATTTTTTATTACTTTCAGTTGATAGTCTATTTTACTAGAAATAAGAATGTCTAATACAACTTGTTTCTTGAATCTGTATGTAAAACCTTTTTCCAGCCCTTTATACTGATATAATGGCTATCTTTGTTGCTAAGATGTGTTTCTTATATGCAGCAGAAAGTAATAATCCATTCTGTTAGCCTGTTTCTTCTTACTAGGGAATTAAGTCCTTTGATGTTGACAGATATACTTGTTACTTATTGTTTTTTATGGTAGTGCTAGTGGTGTGTGTATGTGTGCGCCCGCATGTGCGTGCACCTGTGCGTACGCATGTACTTTTGTCTTCTGATTGTTTTAATGGTGTGGTATTTCTTGTGTGTTTATGTGTATGTGTGTTTAGTGTAGTTAGCCTTATTGGATTGGAGTTTTTCCTTCTAGTATCCTCTATATGGCTGGGTTAGTGGAAAGGTATTGTTTAAATTTGGTTTTGTCATGGAATATCTTGGTTTCTCCCACTATGGTGATTGAAAGTTTTGCTGGGTATAGTACTCTGTAGTCTCTTTGGGTCTTCAGGACCTCTACCCAGGCTCTTCTAGCTTTTAGGGTCTCAATTGAGAAATGGTTTGTAATTCTGATAGTTCTGCCTTTATATATATTTGGCCTTTTCCCCTTGATGCTTTTAAAAATTCTTTCTTTGTTCTGATTATTAAGTGGTAGGAGATTTTCTTTTCTGGCCCAATCTGTCAGGTGTTCTTTCAGCTTCTTGTACATTTATAACCATCTTTCTTTAGGTTAGGGATTTTCTCTTCTATGATTTTTTGAAGATGTTTTCTGGGCCTTTGAATTGAGAATCTTCTCCTATTTCTATTATTCTTAGGTTTAGTCTTTTCATAGTGTCCCAAATTTCCTTGATGTTTTGTGTCATGAACTCTTTAGATTTTTTATTTTCTTTGATAAAGATATTAATCTCTTCTGTTGTATCTTCTATATCTGAGATTTTCTCTTTTATCTCCTGGTGATGCTTACATCTGTAGTTCCTGTCCTTTTTCCTAGGTTCTCCATCTCCAGGATTGCCTCAGTTTCTGTTTTCTTTGTTGCTTCTATTCCCCTTTCCACATCTTGGACAGTTTTATTCATATCCTTCACCTGTTTGATTATATTTTCTGTATTACTTTAGATTTATTTGCTTCTTTTAATTTCTCTACCTGTTTGAATGTATTTTCTGTATTTCCTTAGGGGATCTATTCATGTCTTCTTTAAAGGGCCTCTATCATCTTTATAAGATTATATTTAAGATCTTCTTCTTGTGCTTAGGTTTCGTTAAGATATCTAGGGTTTGCTGTAACAGGATAGCTGGACTCTGGTAGTGCCATATTACCTTGGTTCCTGTTTATTTTGTTCTTATGTTGTCCTTTAGGCATCTAGTTTTCCCTGGTATTGGCTGAATGGTCCTGATGGTAGCAGGACATCTTGGGAAGGTGGGTGGAGCCATGGGCCAGGCAATGCATTTCACAGTATCCAACTCTGCTGGATATGCCTCAACCAGACCCCACTGGCAAGGGATTGGTAGGGCAATATTACAAGTTAGTATTTCTTGAGGACCCTGAAGGCCTCCACAGGGTAGTAGGCAGCTCCTGCGGTCCCACAAGTGTCCTCAGGACCAAAGAGTGAGCCCAGAGATAGACAGTGGAGGTCAGGGGACCATGAGCAACTAACTCACCTCTGTAGGTTGTGTCTTGGATGGGCTTGGCTGCAAAGGGATTTGGTGGGGACAGGATCCCAAGCTGGTTAGTTTTGGAACTCCCAAAGGTATTCACAAGTAAGCAGGATGCTTGTAGCATCCTGATTGGCTCCTCCAGACCCAGAAGCAAGCCTAGAGCTAGACAATGGGGCTCTGGGGACCAAGTGGAGCTCACCTCTGCAGGCTGTGTATTAGTCATTTAGACTCTTTTATTTGTTCCCCTTCTCACTGTGGCCACATGAATTATTCTCCTCTCTCTGTTTTCCACTTTATTTATTTATTTATTTATTTATTTATTTATTTTTGCTTTTTAATTAGCATGTTGGTGATAGGCAATAAAATCTAAATGGCTGAGACAGAGTCCAAAGTTTGGGTTTAAAAGCTATGATAAGGCCATCACTTAGTTTGTTGATGTTAAAATGAAAGAACTGCTTTGTGAAAGAGAGCTAGTGGTCTCTGGCAGGTTATGTTATACTTTGCTGACTTGTTTTTGTGATGAGGAAGATTTCACACAATTTTGACAACCTAATGGGCCACATGGCCAGAAAGTCTTTAGCCCTGACATAATCCTGGCTAGCCTTAAACTTACTTTGTATCCAATGACTTCAAACTCCTGATCCTCCCACACCTACCTCCCAAATGCTAAAATTACAGGTTGGGACACCCATGTTCTATATTATTTTGACAAATCTTTAAAATATGAGTCACAAACAGTTTTGGAAAATTTGACAGAATGATTTGTGCTAAATTCATCTGACTTCATGATTGTTCCTGTAAAATTCTTTTCTAGTTCTTGGTATTGATTTGATTAACACAGAATTTTCTGAGTGTTGGCCTTTCTGAATCTCTGTACTTAGAAACACGTTTTTCTGTTTCTTCATATACATGTGGCAACTCGTAAAAAAATGAAACCTTACTTAACCCATGAAGCAGTAAATTTCTATTTCCAGTTTTGAGCAGTTGACCTTATATTTAAAACATGTATATGCAAATATAATGTTGATTGACTATATGTAAAAATCTATGCATATTTTAGATACTTTGAATACTCGAAATATTATAACAGTCTGAATAATTCAAATATGCAGATATTTTAGGTCACAGTGCTTTACAAAATTGTCTGATGATTACAACTTAATCATTATATAAGCTACAACTAGTAGCTTATATGTCCCATGTTTTACATGAGTTTAGTTATCCATATTAAATATTATATGAGATCATGATTTTCATTGAGTATCTGGAACAGGCTCAACAGACCAACATATAGTTTAACCCCACTAACTAATCTCTGCCTGAGCTTAGAAGGTCACATGGCCCATTAACTAATTAGGCTATAAGCTAACTAAACTGTAATCGATTGACCAGCTCATGGCCTAAGCTGTAGCTCATTAACTTATTATCTATTGCACTTTGGTTTCTCTCTAAATGCTGTTTGATTGCTTTAGAATCTGGATTCTTAGAACATGCTTTAGCTTTGAGAGACACCTAATTCACAGCCTACTTTTTTGCTGCTTAAATATAATTTACTCAATTTAATTAGTTTACACATTGGAGAGATGGTTCAGTGATCAAGAGCCCTCACTTCTTTTACAAAGAACCATAATTTGGGTCCCAGCACAAGGTTTGGGTGATTCACAACTGCTTATAATTCCAACTAGTAAAGTATTAAATTTTATTATGAAGATGTAGGTCATTAGTATAATAAGCACTCAGTACATACCTTGGAGTTAATTCCTAGGGCCACAAACATCATCATCATCAAAAACAAAACCAGAAAGTCCCCAAAGTCTAGGTGTTGTCTCTAAGGTCACTGGTCTCCAGTCTTGCCTTAGCAAACAATGTGCTGTGTCTTTAACTTTGCTTATAAAGATCTCTTCTCGCCCATCTGGAAAGTTGGATGTGCATTGGAAACAGTGCATTTTGCTGGAAAGCAAAACTTGTTTGTTTTCATATCTTTTAAATAAACACATCTAGGCTGCTCTGTTTGGTTTCTATCAATGAAGGTCGATGAAGACATTTTCTGAAATCAGCAGGGTAGATACTTAGCTGGTTATTTTTCTTGGTTTCTCTTTATTTGTTTGGGGTCTTTTTTTCCCTCTTTTTCAAAGATGATGGTTTGTAGTCTAAAAATACGCTTCCTAAGAGTCATCTTTATTTAGCTTACAAACTTCAATAAAGACATATTGTCTGTATGCAGTTTCAAACTGGTGATTCAGCATGGGGGCAAGCTGAATGAAAGAGCAAGAAATGAACCAAATCCTGTTGAGAGAGAATGGGAACTGTAATGACTCTGGTTATAAGCACAGACCCCCCACTGGCCCTTGATTGGCCATTCTGTGTGAATGAGTGTTTGAAAAGAGCTGTTACCCCAGTCACAGATGGCCTTGAGAAAATAAAAAGGAAGGACCAGATTAGATGCTTACTTGTTTGGGCAGTATTTAGCATCTTAAGTTACTCCCTGCATTGTCCTCCTCACCGAATATGGAACAAGAGAAGAGAGGGAATGGTCAAATTTTAGAGGTGCACATCAAAGTTTAATGTGCTTTGCAAATGGATAGAAACACAGGGAGATAAATGCATAAGGTTGGAGAGCTGAAAGGATATGGTCTAGGGGTTCATCAAGACAAGCTCATTACAGTGATGACTAGAATGTAGACAGAGCCTTTGCTGTGGCCACAATAGTCACCGAATTCTTTCAGTCATGTATTCTGTTTACGTTCCTCACCCACTGTGGGAAATCCTCTTTGTAAGTTCAAGACATAGATTAATTTGTAACAATGTAACAATTTTAATTGTTCATTGTCAAATAGGGAAAAAAAGAAAAGAAAATGAGTTTGCTTTTCCAAAGATAATATTCTGAAACACCGTTCACTCAATTTTGTAGTGGTTAAAGAATACTTGTCCACGGTAATATCCTAACACCCCAGTACGCATGACCATAGCAAAAACAAAGTGTTGCCATCCATTTCATAACATTAGGCTCTATTCCATGTTTTCTTTCTTATTTTTTTGTTTTTTTTTCTGTGTTTGTGCATGTGTGTGTGTGTGTGTGCCTATATGCCTGTATGCATGTTTTTGCACATGTGGCAATAGAAATGAGGACCAAAGATAATGTTGATCATCATCCTTGATCCCTCTTTCAGCTTATTCATGGAGACAGGCTCTCTCAGTCATACCTGGAGCTCTCTTTTAGGCTAGTCTTGCCAGCCAGTTTCCTCTGAGGATTCCCTGGAGATTCTGAGGCTGACATTATAGACAGGATCCTATACCCACCCTGCATTTACATAGGTTTCCCAAGATCAGAACTCCATCCTCACACTGGCCCAGCCAGCTCTGTAAGTACTGAACCTTCTTCCCTAGTCCTTATATTGTTGGTTTCATTGTTGTTGTTGTTTTAGGACAGAGATATATGGCTCTCTCCCAGTGATCCTTCCTTTGGCTTAGGCTCTGTTTTTCAAGCGAGTAAATTGAGAATTTTTTCCAATTTTTTATCAGATATTTTCTTCATTTACATTTCAAATGCTATCCTGAAAGTCCCCTATACCCTCCCCCTGCCCTGCTCCTCTACCCACAGTGCCTGGCAAATACAGAAATGGATGCTCACAGTCATTGGATGGAACACAGGGCCCCCAATGGAGGAGCTAGAGAAAATAAATTGAGATTTTTAAAAAGGTAACTTATCCAAGGGCACAGAGGAAAACGAAATTTCCACCTATGTGAAAGGGAACTGATAAATAAGTGAAATGAAAAAACCAAACAACAACAACAACAAACAACAAAATCCCAAGAACCACAACAACAACAAAAAAACCCAATGGTTTCTTCATTTAACCCAACATAGCAACCTATATATTTTAAGATGTCAACATCTAAATATTTTTGTTGTATGTAATCTATAAAAATTTTTAAAAATGAACATTTGTGTACAACTTGAGTTCAATCATACAGCACTGATCCGAACTACACACTTCCAGCAAAACTATTGATCCTGCTTGTGTAAAGAGCTACTGAAATTTAATCATAGCTTTAGAGTGCACTGTTAGCTTGTCTGGTTTTTCAGCCCATTCAGATTCCTGATTGTGTTGCTACCTCCATCTAAGTTACTTGGGGTCTGGGTCTTTGCTTCATTATACTGCCCTTTAAAGTTGATTTGCATCAGGGAGTATGCACACTACTTTAGCAGCTTACTTCTCTCTGTCTCCTTTCTGTATCTGTGATGAGTCCATCAGTTGTATGAATAACGAGTGAACCAGGGAAGAAACAGTAGCCTATACCATACCATCTATATGTAAATGGATAGTAAATAGATGCTTCTCAAGGAAAGACAGAAAATATTTATTTTCTGCTCCTGTCTTGCACAAATCAAAGCGTGTGGACAGGGCTGTGCTTTCTTTTCTTCAGGAAAGAATGACTGTGGTGTGAATACATTTGCATAGATGTGTTTCTATATGTAAGTGCTCTTCACAGAGTCCCTTTTTCATTTCTGTAAAGGTGATGCACTTGCGTTACCTCCGTTGAGCAACTATGTGGTGAGGTTTGGGCTATTATTTTGCTTCATCTGAGGTTTTTCACTGGTTTGAAGATTAAGATGTTAATTAACGAGGAAAAGAAAAAGAAGCAGGGTGTGAAGGCTTGACTTCGGTATGTTGCCACAGGCTTGGTCCCCAGCTGGACCTGCTGCTTTGTGAGGTGCTGGAGACTTCAGAAGCTCTGGCCTAGAGGGAGGAAGTCACTGGAGGGGTGCCCATTCAGGCTAGACCTTGTTCTGGTTTCTTCTGATCTCCTTCTGCTTCCTAGCTGCCTCAAGGTGACCAACTTTGCTGACGAACCTTTTAACTATGCATACTCTTCCTCCAAGTAGACTAAACATGGTAGAGGCAGCGTCACAGACGGAAACTTCTAAGTCCATGAGCAACAGTTCTTTCCTCTCTTGTGCTATTTTTTTCCCCTTGGGTATTAGACACAGCATCAAAACATGTGAGTAAAAAAGATGATAAAAGATGTTTTCTAGAGACAGAAATCTTGGGATAATCATACACAGAATATTGGCAACACTTTACTGCAAGTCCCATAGTGATTTTTTTAAAGTTTATGACTCTTATTATTTAATAATTTGAATAATAATTTACTCTTAATAGTGAAACCAAGGTCCCAGGTGTTTCATGAGATGTCCAAATCAATCACATAGAAATATTGATATTTAAAACTTGTCTGGGTTTGAATTTCCTCTTCTAGAAGATGGAGAAGGTAAAATGTATCTTTTATTGAGGTCCTTTTGAACTTCATCAAATATCTGAGCACCATAGGTTTGTTTTTATTTTAATTATTAGATGAGTTGAATCTATAAAATGTGTTGAAATGCTTTTCACACAGGGATGAGTATCAGGCTACTGTAGCCAATTCTGCTTCCATCCTCCCTCCCTCCTTCCCTCCCTCCCTCCCTCTGTCCCTTCTTCCTTCCTTCCTTCCTTCCTTCCTTCCTTCCTTCCTTCCTTCCTTCCTTCCTTCCTTCCTTCCATGAATGTGATAGATGTGGGAGTAACCATAGTAGACTAATGAACTGAAGAGCAAAGGGAAGGACATAAAAAGAGAAACAGAGGTAAGACACTACCAGACTCTAAATGCACAGGGCTGTTATTCCCACATACAGGAATATTCCAAGGGCAGGAGATAGTTTCTTCAGTAAAGATGTAATGGTATTGGCTCACCTTAAATACATTACACCTCTCTCTTGCAATGTAAGGGTCCATAGATTTGAGTTCATTAGCAGGGATCATGGTCAAATCTATATTGCTCAAAACCCACTCTGTTACAAAAACAGCAAATTCAACAGTGATAAGATTAATTTTGAAATGAATATGTAAGAATATAATTGTAGAAAGAGGGCACGGGATTGGTGTCTCACTGAACTAAACCCAGAACAGCAAGGAGATGGGTTCAAAAGACACTGTGACTCCTGCCTTTGTACTCTACAGCCTGATGCCTACTCTCCCAGGCTTCTCCTGGATACTGTTTCTTGTGCAGGGTCTAGGAGACCTCTTTCAGGCTTTGGAATGGAAACATCTCCTCATTCTTCTTAGAAAACCATGACACAAGGACACATGCTCCATCTTCTGTCCAGTACTGGGAAATATACACAATTTAAGGTGTAAGATAGCAGTTTTCAACCTTGCATGTCAGATATCCTGATTATCAGATATCTACATTATGATTCCTAATGGTAGCATAATTACAGTTATGAGGTAGCAACAAAATCATTTAATGGCTGGGGGTTGCCACAACATGAGGATCTGTTTTCAAGCATTAGGAAGGTTGAGGACCACTGATGTAAGGTCTGAACATTTGTCTATAGTTGTTATCTCCTGTATTTTTAACTTATTCTATATTTATTTAGTGGAAGTGGGTGTGCACACATTTTTGTGGGCATCTGCACAAGTATATGCATGTCTGCTTCTCTCTCTTGGCACTTGGGAAGTAGACACCAGAGTACCACAATTACCAGGACCAACTACTTTAACTACGTATGGAGACCATGTCTCAATAAAACCAAAAAATAAAATTCAAAAGAAGCACTGAGTATGAAACTCTGTACAAGTAGCTCCAGCTTTGAGAATATTGAACTTAGAATAGGAAAATCTGTGTGTGGCTGTGTTCATCACTCATCACAAAGCCCTCAGAGAAGTGCCAGGGCAAGAGATGGATAGTCTCCTCCCTCTGCCCCTGGATTTGTCCCCAAGAAAGCCCTGTTTTACTGCAGTATGTAGAATCATGCTGGTCTTTCCTCAATAGTCAGAACAGAGTAACTGATGGTCTTTGCCTCTGCAGAAACTTGTGTAAGCAGGAACTATTTTGAAATTCCTTGTTAACAGAAATCTTGCCTTGCGAAGTAGAAGCTGCTTGGTAGAGAATGTCAAACTAATTTCTGGGAAGGAGCTTCGCTGCACCGTGTTTCATTCTGTTGTCAGGGATGCTTGCACAGGATCTCTTAGGAGCTTGGCGTGCCTGTATCTTTTTATCCATCCTTTCTCCCCTGTGTCTTCCCTATTCCCCTTAATGATCCTCCTCTATTTCACTAAAGGTAGATTGTAGACATTTTCTAAAACCTCATACGAGAAAATTATTCCAACTAATGATCTACTACCAGGGAGGTAAAGGACACCATGGAAGTGTTTCGTTTGTTTTATATGGTTCCCATTCAAAATGCCTTGAGCTTTTTTTTTTCCCCCTGAGTGTTGCCACACATTGTACAGTTTCATATTAGTGTTTAGGTGTTTTACGGCATTGAAAGGATAGCTATTTGCATGTGTGATGCACACTATGAGGAAATTCAACGTGGATTCAATTGCCTTCCTTACAGATAAACACGTCACTCTTTGAAAGATGTGACTGTGGAATGTGTGTGTAGAATAATGTATCAATGTACAGAAGAGAGAGAAAAAAGCAGCCGATTTTATATTACTCATTGATTTCTGTTTTACATTTCCTGCTTTAATGCACCTCGTCGTGATTTAATGTGCTTCTTGTTGAGTTTTCATTGGACTTTGCTCTTCAATATGTTTTCCTATAGACATTCAATTTCCATCTCAATCCCTCCCATTTTCTTTTCCTATTTCCCGCTTATTATTATATATTTCCAAAGAGCCCCATTCAAGAGAGCTAGAAATCAAAGATCAGTTATGGAAATAATAAGTCTCTGAGGATGGGGTAAACCCACTCCTTAGTTCCAATCCTACTGTATTTTATTTGTATTGCATATGGGAAAGTGAATTAACGTCTCTGTTGCTGGCTTTTTAGTTTGCAAAGGTATGTCAGTAAGATGGCATCTGAAATGTTAATTATCTAAGAGTCAAACAAACTCAGTTCATTTTTTGACACATGGGCATAGCTATACTATTATCAACAACACCCAAGGTCATCCTGTTTTCCCTTGGCCTAATTGACTAACTCTTCCTTGCATGTCCAGAGTTCTGTGAATATCCAAACCCCTATGTTCTCTTCTTCTCTCTCTGAGAACACATTAAACATTCTATTAACAAACATAGAGACAATATATTTATCATGCTCCTCATCAGGTCTAGTCAGAATGAATGGTTTGGGAAATGGATTGGGAAAGCTATTTTCTTCCCACATATTCTATTGTCATTTGTGCTAACAGTATTCATGGTAAAGCTGAGGAGACATAACCCTTAGTGATAAGTAATAACGAGGACCCAGGGGTTGTGATAAATTATGCTCATGCCTTTCTAAAATGCATGGGTATGTTCTGAGACATTCATTGTAAACTGCTTTATCACTTTGTAAACATTGTACATACTTAAACAAACTAAGACACCTATGACGTCACCAGAAGATAAGGTCTGATGGGACGATGATTATGTATCATGCTGTCCAGTGTGAAGCAAAACACCATTATGCAGTGTCTAAGAGTGTTTACCTACATCATTTTAGAGATAAACAGGGATAAGGATAAACACTTTCTTGCATTATCTCATCTATTATGAGATTTTTTTTGTAAGCCAATGTCTTAGAAATGGTAAGAAATAGGAATGATCACAATGTCAGCACTGAGAATATTAATAAATTTTCTTGGTACTGAGATGAATTGCCTGGCCAAAACCACTTAAAGAAGGGTTAGCCTTGGCTCCTAGTGGGGTTCAACATGTTGGGAAAAGTTTGGTGGCAGGAAGCTGCAGTAGCTGGTCACACCACAGCAAGACTCCCAAAAAGATGACCATTGTTACTACTACTTCACTCAGAACTCTCTGGAAACACCCTCACTGATACACCCAGAGGTGTGTCTTCTAGGTGATTCTAAATGAGTCAAGTTGATGATGAAAATTAGCCCTCATACTGAGGAAGTGGAGAGAGAGTAGAGTGTGTTATGGAATGGCCCTTGGTTTCTTTGCTCAGACCAGTAAGTTCCCGTATGGGTGAATGTACCATATCCTTTGAGCTTTGAGACTTTATTACAAAGATGAAATTGCACCTTTATCTTTAAAACCCACAGCGTACCATGCTACATGTACATAGTCGTACTCCTGAAACATTAGCCGTTTCCTGGCCCCCACACAGAAAGGGGACAGGATAATTTGATAATACTGATTGAAATGGATATTTCCTCAGTCTGTAATTGCCTCCCACGGGGACCTGCAGATGGCCTTTTTCCAGCTTCCAGTCTAAGGCCTGAGTAGCTAAGAAAGCTGCCTGAGAGAATTGTACGTCTTGTGATGTCACAGCAACTTAAACAGAGGAAGGGTTGAAAGAGAAAAGGTAAGAGGAACACTAGATCATCCATGGAAAGAAATCAATACAGAGCATCCACATGGGCACACATGGCTAATGTTTACAACTTTAAAGTTAGACCACTAAACATCAGAAGCATGGGAAAGAGGTATCAATTTTATGCTTTCTGTTGGTCACCTGTGGTTTGGTTGATCAAGGCTAGGCTTGGTTGGGCAGCTTTCCTTCAGACCATAGCATATGGGGTGTCTCTGCTTCACCTACTTTCCATCCTTCTTGGATGATGGCCACCATGGCATCTTCTTCTCACAGCAAAAGCAAGACCCAGGGGGGGAAAAAAAAACGTGGAAATACGAGAGGCCTCTTAAGGTCTGCACTCGAAACAGTTCAGTCCCCTTCTGTCTACACAACATAGATCAAAGCAAGTACTTGGGCCCAGCTGTTACACCAAGCCTTGAGTGTCTGTTGCATTCCTTCCTTCAAAGGGTCCCAGCTGTTGCAATCCAGCTTGCCCATATTGCCTAATGAAGTTCAATGAAATAGCCTAGAAACCACTGTGAAACACAACTATAAAACAAGCCAACCTTTAATCTTCGCTCTAAAATGACTTGAACACACACATGCTCAGCCTATTACCAAGGTATGCATGCTCCAAGGAGCCCTTTCTTGTTTTCTTATCTTCTCTGATGTCTTGAATATTTTGGATATAGAGAAACTTGACCCTTTTCATCCATCAAGGGATGGACTCATTAAAACAGTGTAAGTTGCAAAGAAGTCTCCCCTAAACGCTAAAATGAAAAGTTACTGGAAACTTTATGAATGTGGCCGAGCCATGGATTTATCATTGCCAGAGTACTTCCGTGATGCTAAATATCTGCAGGCACAGAACAGACCTGTTTTTAAGAATTACATTTCTGTTCCTCCATCTCTGGTTTTTCATTCCAGTTATCAGGATTAAAGTAATGGCACATGCTATCCATGTTCCACAAGTGGAAATATAAATGCAACCTCGTGAAATTCATCATGGCTCATTGAACTACAAGTAAATGGCCCTTCTTTTCTTTTTTCTGTTTTTGGTATTATAACAAATTAATTGTCAGTCATTTTCTTCAAATAGATCCTGTATTTTAATTCAAGGGTGATTTTTACCCTTCTTATGTCTTCTTAAAATATCAACTGCTTGATGTTCACAGTATTCACTGTGAGTGAAGTGCTAATCTTCCATGTCCTTGATGTATTGATGGACCTCCCAACCACCCTGAATTTCAGCCACCCTTGTCCCATCTATAGCTGCCTTCTCTCTGTGATTGCCTTGGCTTCCCAGTTGCCTCATCTGTGAGGCAACTACCCTTTTTTTGCATCATAATATGGCTTTACTGTGTGTTCACAAATGGACAGTTTGTAGGACATAATTTGTGTCCATTATATTTACAACACATTAGTCTACTGAGCAAATGTTCAGGCTGTATTTCCTACACATGCCTTTAACTCCAAGTAGCATTATGACAACTAATAACTGATAACATGTAGCAATCAAGGATGCAGTTTGCTCAAGGCTTAGAACTTAACCAAAGATGTAGAAGTGCTTGCTTTCTGGAAAGGATGCTGAAGTGTGAAGCAGATGAGGAAGTCAATGAAAATTAGTTATAGCTAATTAGGAATCAACTGTAGCAAAAGTTAAGCTGCTCCTCTGAACTTCTAACTAGCATTGTGGCCATCAAAGATTTTGGAAAAGCTGTGCCTGCATGAAGCCAGCTTCATGTGAGGAGTAAGAGCTCAGTTAAGATTATTAGGTGGGCATGCCTTCCCTAGACTTTATCACCCTGGGTACTTTATACCAAAAGTTTTGTCTTCCCAAAACTTGAGAATTTTTCTATAGAGCACTCTTCTTGCAGGTATCCTTTTGCCAAGAGCGTTGTGGCTTCATAGATAACCCAACAATGGATGTCTGTCTACCTTTTGCTGGTTAGTATTGATTATCAGCTTGGAAGGATCTGGAATGGTCTGGGTCCCAGTTTCTAGACATCCCTGTTGAAAGATTATCCAGATTAAATTAGCCTCTAGGAGCATCTGAGAGAATTGTCTCTGGGTTGAAGTGAGAAGACCCACCCTAGAAAATAGCAGCCATTCTCTAGGCTTGAATCATGGGTTGGATAAAAAGAAGAATACAAGCTGAGCATCCACACTCATCATTGCCTGCTTCCCGAATATAGACACAATGCAATGTTCAAAACTTTAAAGGTGTGATGGCACACACCTTTAATCCTAGTACTTGGGAGGCAGAGGCAGGAGGATTTCTGAGTTAGAGGCCAGCCTGGTCTACAGAGTGAGTTTCAGGACAGCTAGGGCAATACAGAGAAACCCTGTCTCAAAAACAAAACAAAACCTCTCTTGGTTCCCTGATTTTTCTTGTTTGTCCGGATGTGTACAGTTTTGAAGAGTGTTGGTCAAAATTTCTAAAGTGGCTCTTTTGGGAGCTTTTCTACTGACTTCTCATGATTGGATTGGGGTTATGGATTTGGAGGCGGCCTCCTTGTGTCACCTCAAAGGGAGCATGCCACGAGGTGATTTTTCAATGCTGAAGTCAAACTTGATATCTGCTAGGTTTTTAGCCTCCACTTCTTACCCTTTCATATTCTGTTCTTGGGAAACTAATGATTGAATTCAGCCACAAGCAGTGGAGAATTAAATTGTACCACACAGGAAGGGTGCAGGGACACATTATTCACAATTCCTCTTTGAAGGGGATTTGTCTCTTCTCATGCATTAATTAGTTCTTATTGATTCCAATGTTTTATTCTTGAAGTTATAATAAAATACTGTCATGACTTACTCTGTTGTTCAAAATTATTTTCTAGCTTTGGTCTCTGGGATCCCATTGAAGTTGCCTTCTCTGTCCTTTTGACATGGCTTGGTTCATTTTCTTCTGCAATCCCTTCCTATAAGATGCTCTGGGCTTCACTTATATTTCCCATCTTAGCCCCAGAATCACACATCTCTCCAAGGAGCCATAAGGCCTAGTTTGAAATGTGTTCAAGAAAATAGAATGTGCCAAACATGAGGTTCTATTTCACAGAATTGAGTTTATTTTAGGCTCTATTTCTGGGAAAATACTTACGGTACCGGCAAATATCACATTCTGACATATACTTTGCTTTCCTGGGTCTCCTTGGCTTTCCTTATTCTCAATGTAAATTTTTTAACTCTTTAATACATGCAGTTATCCTGAGTGTTTATACTGCTCAACATTAACCATACACGTTGTGGAAATTTGTAGAAAAATGAATACTTTAAATGTTTGTATTATTTTTAGTTATGGGTATGTGTGTCTCTTTTGGAGTATGCGTGTATGCAGGGAGTGCCTGTGGAGGTAAGAAGAGGGCATCAGATTTCCAGCAGTTGGAAGTTGCAGGTGATTGTAAGCTACCTGAAATGGTGCTGGAAACTGAATTTGGAACCTCTGCAAGAGCAGTCTGTAGTCTGAACTGCTGAACCATCTCACTGGGCTCTTGCAAGGTAAATGCATGGCTAGAACAGAAGGAAATACTATTCTTCTCCCCTTGAGCCTATTTGTTAACGGCTTTGGATTCATGATAATTTGATTACACATTTAGAGAGCTTCTTATTGAAAAGCTATGTATGCAATGATCATAATTCCAATTGACTTTTGTCTTCATACAAAGTTTAATGTAAAAATAAATTAATGAACTTTAAAGATAATACTTTTTTTCCAATAAAAAAACCCCCACAGTTTAAGACTGTCACCTATTCTTTGTCCTCTTGGCAGGTATTATTTCATTGTCACAGGGACACACTTTTGAATACATTATGTAAATAAGGGAACTGATAATTTGCTGAGAATCTTTTAGAGTAACGAGCATTTTTTTAATATAGCCATTTGAAAATCTCAAATACTTGACATAATCACCCCCACATATGATGATTTATTTCTGAATCAGGCGCTATTTATCTGGAAATGGACTCATCTCCAGCATGTCTCCCCATTTAATTAATTTCCTGAAGATGAGACTTTATGGCATTATCATTATAGATGCGGTGAAAATGCTTTCTGTTAAATTAAAAGAAGTCAAAACGCAAAGCTTAATTAGCAGAATATATTTACCAGTAAGAAATAATTAAATATGCATTAATCAATTAAAATAAATTCAGCAGCATTCTGCTCTTTTCAGAATCGTCTCCATTCTCTTTTATTCCATTAACACATCCACCTGTCTACCCTTTGTTTTATTCACCATGAGCCTCTGCTTTTGGTTTCCTGCCCACTTACTCTCCCTTACCTTTGTTAATTTCTTCCATTCTTATGACCTCCTCATGCTGGTTCATTTAAAGTTCTGGGATCAGTCTTCCTCTTATTCCATACATTCCCACGGAGAATTTATCCAGTCATGACTCTCAATGTCATCTTTACATTTATCATCTCCTTCCAATGGGGTATTCTTACCTTCAACTTCACACAAGTCTTCATCTTCTCACCACAGGGTGTCTCAAGTTTCTACTCCAGTCATACCACGATCCTCTCCATGAAGGATGGAGAGAGCTATGAAGTGGGCTCCGTTCACCAAATTTAGGAAGTTATCTACAACCTATTGTTCTAATTATAACATTTATATAATTTTGCATCTGGTTCTTTCAATATTGCACTATGCCTTTGAGATCAGTCCACACTGCAGCATGCACCAGTGGTTGCTTCTTTTTTGTTGCTAATAAGTATTTTATTGAATAAGTTGATACTGTTTATCTGTTCATTCACTTAATAAGTATTTAGATTCTTCTACTTGGGGGCTATGAAAAATGATGTTACCATAGATGTTTGCATTCAAGTTATTGTGTAGAAGTAACTTTTCCTTTTACTGGGGTATATTCTTATATGTAGCATTCCTAAATTACATACTAAATACACACTTAATTTTGTGTGTGTTGGAGTATATGTGCTCATATGGAGTTTATGTGCTTGTAACTATAGGCATACATGTGGATTCCAGAGATCAACTTTGAGGAATGATGTTCCTCAAGCATAGTATCTTTTTAATACATAGTGTCTTACTAGCTTCAATTCTATTTAGCAGGCTACACTGGCTGGCCAGGGAGCCTTAGGAATCTAAGTGTTTCCGTTTTCTCAGCACTGAACTTATAAGTATATACCATCACAGCCAGCTTTTTAAAAAATGTTGGTTCTGGGATTACATTCCAGTTTTCATCCTTGAAAGGCAAGCAATTTAGCCATGGGTATTTCCCAGCCTTATATTAAACATTTTATAGGGGACTTCACTTCAATTTTTTTTTCCAAAGCAATGAAATTCTTTCACATCTGCACCAGTAGTGTAGAAGATTTTCCATCTCTCTGTATCTCTGCCAACACTTAATTCTGTCTGATCCCAGGCAGTTTGTATCATAAATTCCAGATCAGCATCATTCTAATGAAAGACATAAATTAAATACCAAGTGATGTGAGTGCCTGTGATGATGTGTTTCTGTGAGTGAAAGAGGAAAAAGAGGAAGAGGAGAAGAAGGATAAGAAAACAGGAAAGGAGAAGGAGAAGAAGGAAGAAATGAGGAGGAGGAGAAAAAAGAAGAAAAACAAAGAAAAAGGAGGAGGAGAAGAAGGAGAAGGAAGGAGAAGGAGAAGGAGAAGGAGAAGGAGAAGGAGAAGGAGAAGGAGAAGGAGAAGGAGAAGGAGAAGGAGAAGGAGAAGGAGAAGGAGAAGGAGAAGGAGAAGAAGAAGAAGAAGAAGAAGAAGAAGAAGAAGAAGAAGAAGAAGAAGAAGAAGAAGAAGAAGAAGAAGAAGACATAAGGAGATAAAGGGAAAATGCAACTCATTAGGCTGTAAAGAAAAAACAACCACTTGCCAGAATTGTAAGCTAATTAAGTCTCTCTCATCCTGAGAGCTTTGCTGAGGAAATAAAGTGAAATCAACCTGTCTCACTGTTGCAGGCAAGTGCACAGTCATGGGAGCTGTAGTCACCTGATACCTCCTAACTATATTGTATCATAAGTAGATATGCAATGACCATAATTCAGAGAAGATGAGTATAAGGCTAAATATATAGGGGCTGAAGAGATGGCTCAGAATTTAAGGGCACTAGCTTTACTTCCAGAGGATGCAAGTTCAGTTCCCATCACCCACATGACAGCTCACAACCATCTAAACTCCAGTTCCAAGGAATCCAACACCCTTTTCTGCATACCATGAGCACTGCACACATGTCACACACACATATGCATACATAAAAAGACACTCATTTATATAAAATAAAAAAGTAAATCTTTTTTTTTTTCAAGACAGGGTGTCTGTGTGTAGCCTTGGCTATCCTGGAACTAACTCTGTAGACCAGGCTGGCCTCGAACTCAAAGTAAATCTTTTTATACTGGTTAAATATGTGAAGCCAACAACACAAAATAACACTAAAATTAATACCATCAACCATGGAAAATACATTCCATGAAGGAACAGAACTCAGAATATTTAAAAATCAGAAAAAGCTATTAAAATTAAATAATAGGTCATTAACATAAAGATAGGATAAAATTTCCAATTTGTTATTAAAAATTATAAGAAATCATCATAAAAATTAATTGCAATTCTTATGCATGGCACATTGGTGACATCACTGACCTCCTGTCATTGTAAGTGCAAATTACCTTCATAAATTGTCTAAGCAGCCAGTCAGTAGTTATCATTTTATGAACTAATTGATGCATGTTATATTTTGAGTTAATCATTAGCTTGGATTTGAATTGAGGTCAGTTTGCATCCTGTAAGAATTAATCAGGCCCTAATTAATTTCTTTTCTAACATTTGAAACTCCAGATATATATCTGACTAAACATTAAGATGCTTAGCAGGTGCTGAGCCATGCTAGGGGACCCAGGGGTCTTTCTTTTCTTAGACTGACAATAAGAAGCAAAGATTTTCCTGAGTTATCAGTAGGTTCAGTGTGCACACTGCACACTAACGGACATGTGTGGTTTCATACTGCTGGTGGATGGGGTGAGAGAAGGCAGAAACCCATCTGGTTGCATCCAGATCCTATACAGAGTACAGTTTCCATGCCCAGTTGAGGAGTGGGACATGTGAATATAGCTTAATACATCATATTTGGCAGATTGTAATTAAAGAGATTAATATTATCTCCTTTCACCTTCATATTGAGAAGACAACAAAATGCAGTCCATGGCTTCTTTACCTCATTTCTTTTGTGGATCTTTCCCTGTCATGATTTCACATCTTCCCTCACTGTAACACATATTGTAGGATATTGCTGTTACATGTTTTGAAGACCTCCATATTCTAAAAAGCAAATGCCAATAATATATTCATAGATTTTTGTTATTAAAATCAACTGACATACTCATTAATCATGTCTCTAATGTCCCATAGAAAATAATTATAATTATAATTATTCAAGAAATTGTTACAGTATGCAAATAGTTCCATGTCCATTGAATGCCAATGTGATATTTCCAGCAACCCAAATTGCGTATTTTGTAACTGTGACTTCTAATCCTCTTTAATGAGTATGTACTAAGTTCTTGGATACTGGGTTAAGTACATTACATTGCCTGATTTAATCCTTCCCACCATATTATGAATGGTTGCATTCATAAATAATTGAAGCAATACGAACTTACTAAATTACTGGTGTTATGCAATACAAAAGATGGCTGAGGTCTAGGAGTCACACCAAAATAAGGACTGGGATCTACTCCTACCTTCTGGTTATATTTCAGTTATTCATGGAGTGGAATTTCTATCTGTAAACTCACAACATTTACTGAGGAAGACTTATGTAGGAATTCTCAATATTGTCCAATGTATTTGTGAAAGAGGACAAGCTGAGACTGACTGATGCATGTGTATCCGATAGAGCACCACTTCCCAATTCATTCCTGGCAGTAAGAAAGAGATTATCAGTGCCCTATGGCTCCATCATGTTCCCTTCCTTGAAATGATGCTACAGATGTATAGATGTGGGCATGGGAATGACTGGTCAAGCTTCATGCATGGACATGCTGATGTGTAGTTCAAAGGGGCTCATGTAGAGGATCAACTCCAACTTCATCTTTCTGTTTCGCTAACACCTTCCTGGGGGATGCAGGAAGCAAAGACAGTGAAGAGGAAAGTATCCTGTGAATCCCTCACTAAAATCAAGATTTTTAGCTGTATAGCATTTGGTATATTACTATGTAGCCTCACCCTTTGGGGTTAATTGGTTTGATTTTTCTGGTACTTTCTGGTACAAAGAATTGCCACATTGACAATAGACACCAGCCTTCTATCCTTTGCTTTCAACATCTCTAAGTTTGAGGCACTTCCAAGATATCCAAGATGTCAGGACCCTTTCCAGCTTCAGGAAGCCGAAATGCTATTTTTGGATAAAACCATGCTTATCAAAAAAGCAACAACAACAACAACAAAACCAAAATCATGAATTTTTTTGACTCAGAAGTTGCACTTCTACATTTACACATCAATCTTTATTTCCTCCAATAATCTAGGTTGCCAAAGTTCTCTTATTAGGATGTCAGCGGCATGGGATGAGTCTACCTCTTTGAGCCCCAGATTCATACATTAACTCCCAGTATTAAGAACAAAGAATTAAGTGGTTCATCAATAAATACATGACAGGCAAAGAATTATATTGATTTTTCCCTACAATTAACAAGGAAGGCTCTTATTGGGTTATCCTGTATCACCCCCATGTTCTTTGGGCCAAGGCCTTGCCTTTGGAACAGCAATCCCCCATTTCTCTGAAACAGTGGAGAGTGAGCTGTCATTGGGCTTCCTGTCGTTCAAGCCATGTGCAGTTGCAGGCCATACTGATTTGTAGGGCTTTCTGTTCTGTGTGTGTTTGTTTGTTTGTTTTTGTTTTAGAGCTTTATTGTAGAAAGGCAGGGTAAAAGATAGAAGGTAGAAAGAGAGAGGGACTGGCCATGGACATGTGGAGGGGTGGGGGAAGGAGAAGGAGGGCTAGAGAGTAAGAAAGGTGAGGGCTTAAAGAGCGATTTGTAGTTTTTAAAGTGAAAAGGTATAGACCAGCAAAGAAAAATCCAAAACAAATCTGGATGCAACATATTAATAATGCCAGAGATCTGCAAGGATAAGAGTATTTTTGTTCACATTGTTTGAAATTGCTATATGTGATATTTTCCTATTTTCATTTAAAACTGGTTATTTTTTGCTATAATGAAAGGTAAAAAGGAGTCTGAGGGTATAGCTCGGGAGTTCACTTCTTCCATGTAGGCATAAAGACCAGGCCTGGATGCTCGGTGAATGCCAAGTATAAAGACCCAGCCTGGATGCTCCATGAACGCCAGGTATGTATGGCAGCTGCCTCCGACTCCAGCCTTGGAAGTTAGAGAAGGTCCGTTGCCAGAGCATGCTGGCTAGTAAGGGTAGGAGAGCTCTGGGCTTGATTGAGAGAGTCTGCTTCAATGAGTAAAAATGGAACAATCTCAAGGATGGTTCCTGACATTGACTCCAGACCTTCCTATATGCATACCTACACACATGCGTTAGAACTCATACATGTGTGCCCACACACTTGTACACCATGAATATATATGTCTATATGTACATATACACATCATATATTTGTGCATACACACACATACAATAGAAAAAGAACTAGAACTAGGCATTAGTCTATTCACATGGTTTTTCCCTCCAGAAAGCATCCAGAAATTATTGAGACCCAAGTTTGCCTCAGACAATGCCTATAGATGGGTGGCTCTGGCAGTGAGAGCCACAGGCCCACTTTAAAAGGACTGAGGGAAGCACATCTTGTCATCGGCTCCAGAGTATTGTTATCTTACAAAAACTCCACTCCTGAGGCTAATTTGTTAGGTGCCAAGAAAAACGAGTGGGTTTCCAGGAAAACCAATGGAAGTGAGCCCTGGACTCATTCATTCAGAGCTCTCTGATTATTGTTATCATACGCCTCAAACCAATTAGGTCAAAAAATATTTGAGCTGCTTTCAAAGCGTGACACTATTAGGGCCTCTAATTTGCATGTAGATATTTTTTTTTCACAGAACTGTGATGTTTCCAAGAAATTATGGCTTAATGAAAGGGTGAATAGACAGAGAAAATCATTGATATTGTGAGATTAGCATCTGTTTTACATGGGTATGTTGAGGTATTTGCGAATAAGGTCCATCAGTTGTAAGATACAATGGAGAATATAAACCAAAGCTGTCTTATGGTTTTATACAAATGTGTTGTAGGAGTTAGGTGCTCACTGTAGCTTGCTTTCTTTAGAGCAAGCTCTTTAAACATGGTGCAGACATTCACAAAGCCTTTCTTTGGGATGGTATGATTTAAGATCAATGCTTAAAGATTCACTCTTGGGCCCAAGAGGTGGCTCAGCAGAGAGGTGGCAGGTAGAAGGGCTGTTTGTTATACTAACCTGCTACCATGAATTTGAGGACTCACATCATAGGAGTGACTTGACTCTCAAAAGTTGTCCTCTGACATCCATGAGTGCGCCATGTCATGGTGTGCATATATATTCATCATATGCAAATGAAACATATACATGATTATAATATAATGAACAAAACATAAAGAACAGCTTAAAGGGCTAGAGAGATGGCTCGGGGATAGGAATAGTGATTACCACACAAGCTTACCAACCTTGATTTGATAGCTGGAACTCACAAGGCAGAACTGACTCCCCAAAGTTGTCCTCTGACCCACATGCATATGTCATGGATGTCACATACACACACACACCACC
Source organism: Mus caroli (assembly GCF_978045245.1). Taxonomy (NCBI): domain Eukaryota; kingdom Metazoa; phylum Chordata; class Mammalia; order Rodentia; family Muridae; genus Mus; species Mus caroli. The sequence goes on along the minus strand of NW_028227265.1, from coordinate 16,257,322 downwards.
ACCACCACCACCACCACCACCACCACCACCACCACCAAACATACACACAGTAGTAATAAACAAAAAATATAAATGGAAACTTTGGGGGAGAGAGAGATGGCTTAGTTGATAATGCTGACAAATATGGGGAGCTGAATTTGGACCTCAGCACCATGTAAAAGGCTGGGAATGACTGCACTGGGGCAGGCCTGACATTCTCACACTGTGGGAGCAGAGACAGGAGAGTCTGGGGACTTTCCCACTGTCAATGCCACTCCAGGTTCAGTGAGAGATGTTGGTTCAATGTAGTAAGATGCAAGTGTGGCACAATGCACTACTCCTCTTGTGAAAATGAGTCAGAGAAGGAATCAGCCCTGTCCATCTTTCCTAAGAGCTCTAAGTGTCTTGATATTCCCTCCCTGCCCCCCAGACAGCTTATGCTCACCTAGAAAAACTAAGTACTCTTCATTAAACCTGAAGGTGCACACATGGCTGCTTGGTTAAGAACCAAAGAATGGGGGAGCAGATGTTTAGTGGAGAGTCACACTGTGCTAAAGGCTTATTAGAATAAAACAAAGACCCCCTCTGTTTTGGCCAATACAGAGTATAATTGTCAAAATCTAGCTTTCTTTAATACTCTTCCATGATTTTCTTGATATTAGTCAGGTATGAATTTGGGGTGAGGTCAGTGAGTACTATAAAAACCGCACTCCACTCTTACTCTTGATGTGTTTCTAAGCCAAACTATTTTGTGTTAAACATGCTAACTCCCTTGTCCCAATCCCTTTAAAGTATCCATTATAAAATGTAAAAGGAAAAATTTTTTTTGGACACAGAGGTCCAAACCTTTCTCCTCTTCAACCCCTATACTTTCTCATCTCATGTGAGTTTTGTTAGTGTTTGTGTGAAAAGCAGATATTGAGTTTCTATGAGGTTTGAAGATGTTTATTCAGTTATTTCTGTATCACTCCAGCGACTGTGAAGTCCCACAAGGCAAACAAAGCTGCCTTTCACATACAGTGAACCAGGCTTTGCTCAGGATGTGAAGTGAGGTGGGATGAGTCAAATGGTTCCTTTTATTTGAAAGCTTTTATCTGGTTAATCCCCGACACCCAAGCATCACAACTCAAGCACAGACAGACATCTCTTCTTATGCCTCTCTGATATTTCTCCTCACTATAATTTCATCCCTTGTCTTCATACTGGGATTGTAGAGGCTAAAAGCAGAGTAAAGAGAGAGATAAGAGATAGTATCTACCAATACCAGCTCAGGGACTTTCTGCACACACACACACACACACACACACACACACACACACACACACACGGGAGGGGTAAGATTGCTAAATTTTTTAAGTAATTTTACTTTTTAAAACTATCCTTAGGATACAAATGAAAGATATCACAATTTAAGACTTGGGTGTCTACTTACTACTTCTGTCCCAAACTACATCACAAATCCTTAAAAGGAGGGCGTTTCCTTTTCTAGAAAGGGTATCACAAACTCATCCAGAATGGAAAGAGCGAGAGATGGTTCAGCAGTTAAGAGCAGGTTCTTCTACTGCAAAGGACCCAGGCTCAGTTCCCAACATCCACCTGGCAACTTACCATTCCAGTGTCAGGGCATCAGATCTTCTGATCTTTCCAGGTACCTGCACACATACCCCTGCTGTGTACACATGTAAACACATAATTAAAAGTAAAATCTTAAACAAAACCTAATTTAAAAAAAAAACATGTTGTTCTCAACTAAACCCTTGAATACATATAAGATAATGAGCATCTGAGAAAATACAGAAAAAAGGCAAAACCCTTGTATTTATTTATAAGCCATATGTATTTTTTGAGACAATGTCTCTCTCTATAGCTTTGGCTGTCTAGAATTCTCTGCATAGACCAGACTGTCCTGGAAGTCACAGAGATCTTCTTATGTCCTATGCCCAGGTGTTGGGATTAAACGCATGAACCACCATGCTGCTCCCCATATATATGTCATGAAATTCGCTTTCATTTTTTAACTAAGAGGCTCCAGTCTCTTAGGAAACATTTAAAAAGAAAAAGGCCCTTTTTTATTTTAAGAACAGAACAAGCCATTTCATTCTCCAACCCCCACACACACACTTTCAAACCCCCCTGTCTCATTAGTTCTGTTTGGGGCATTCTATTTTTGGAGCTATGATGAGAGCTATTTCACATCTCCAAGAAGTGATAGTGCAGAAATAACGGGATCTCTGCACCCCAGATAATTTAAAATGGAAATCCAAGTGCTGGTTCAGGGAGTGATAAAGAGAAGCCATATGCACAGACACAGCCCCCCAGAGCCCTGGCAAACTTTTCAGTCTTGCAAAACACTGAAAGTAGATTTTTTTTTTCAAAAAGCTGTGATCTGGTCCTATTATATCTAATTTTATTGATGGACCACGTAGAGGAAACCATGAACCAGTATGGATCAACTGAATTTTGACAGTTCCTGCTAATCCTGATGGGGTGGCTTTTGATGAACTACTTCATCTGCTGGAAAGCTAATGTTTCACTTATTGTAAGTACATCCCCACAGTGAGGAGACATAAGGGTGAGCCTCTAATAGCTTCAGACGGCTTCATTACCCTGATGACTGTTCCAGAATCCTTGTCAGCAGCAATTATCAATGTCACAGTTGGCATCACCGCAGAAGATACAAGGAGACCTGAGAGGCTCCAAAATGCCACTGCTGGGGGCTGAGGGTGCTCAAGTCAGCATAGTTTAGCATCCTCCTGGATTTTCTGAGTAAAGAAATTGGAGATGTCAGGTGGGAACAGAGACATAAGCAGAGGGCTTTGTGAAAAGTTTGCAGTCATATGTGTTGATGGGTGTGCTCTTTTGCAGACCTCCATGTTAGAGCTGCAAGGCCATTTTCAGTCACTATACTCCAATGTCTTGGTACCTTATGTCTGAGACTCTAGTCAGTCTCATTACCCATTGCCAACACTTGAAGCCTAATTTCACATGCATGTATGCATGCATACATACATACATATCTGCAGATCATATAAACTTCTTATTAAATATGTTCAAAAACCTATATTTCCTAGGTACATTATAAGCCATCAACTTTCTGGAGACAGGGTTCTTATATCATCTTGTATGTAATGAAGCATTTAACAATTGATGCTCAATAATTTGAATGGTAAATATGTAAATCAATTGTCAAATATTGTAACATCAATTAAAATCTCTGAAGGTCTTGTGTCTTAGGAAGCTGAGAGCATTCCTATAACAATCCCACAGTGATCTTCTGAACCAACCTAGTGGGATTAAGAACAAAAAGAGACAAGACAGAGCTTTTAATGGCAACTGGTGGCTCACTATATGCAAAAAGAAGTGGTTACAAAGAATACGAGACTATTAAAACCTAAGATAACCAAAGTGTGCATAATGAGTTAGACCCGATACTATTCAAAACCACATCATGTTAGCCACACATGTCTTTATTTACACAGCAGTCTACTAGGTATGTGCTCTCTCCACTGCATACAAATTCCCTTTCAATTTTTGATATCTGGTTCAAGTACTCAGCCCATGAAACTACTCAACTGTATATGCTGGGCTACTAAGTGAGCAGCGCAGCCCTGAGCAGCACAATAAAAAGAAGGTATTATAGGAAGAACTAAGAGATCTTCCTCCCATACACTGAGCATAGAAGACATAGAACTGAAAAGCATTGAGAGAACTGAAGGTTACATGAGGACCATATTCTCACCCCTGCTGTGACATAAGCAATGCTCACTGATTTGAACACCAAAAATAAATTCTCACAGACAAAAGCCCAGTTCTCACATATCCCACCTCCATCCACATACTACTCTATGCACTTGCTAATAAATAGCAAGTGTGTAATTTCATTGAAAATAAAAACAAATAGGGCATGAATTCAGATTTTGAGTGACTATAAATTATTTTGTGGAAGATTTCTCTCTGTGTGTATCTCTCTCATGTGTGTTTCTGTCTTTATGTCTGTCTCTCTGTGTTTCTATCTCTATGTGTCTCTGACCCTCTGTCTCTTTCTGTCTCTCTCTCTGTCTGTCTTTGTCTGTCTCTGTCTCTCTCTGTCTCTCTCTGTCTCTGTTTCTCTCTCTCTCTCTCTCTCTCTCTCTGTGTTGTGTGTGTGTGTGGTGTGTGTGTGTGTGTGTCCCTCCCTGTCTATCTATATCTATCTCTCTGTGTGTGTGTCTGTGTGTGTCTGTGTGTTTGTGTGCATCTCTCTGCCTGTCTCTGTGTATATGGTGTCTGTGAGTTTATGTCTCTCTGTGTATGTTTGTGTGTATGTCTCTCTCTTTGCTTCTCTTTTAATTAGTTCCTTCTTCAGAGGACAGAGCACCATCCATCTTAGAGCTTTTTAGACAATCTTCTCCCAGAGAAATAAGAAAGCCAAGGTAGTGTTAAATCGGCTCAGTTTAATCCCAGGCTAATACAACTGCAATGGTTGTCCTCTAAAAATTTAATTCCTAAAGCAGCAGGGATTGGGGCTAGGCTGCTATTTCTCCAACCTGTATTTCTCCATGTGATGCTTGTGTTTGGCTCTTGGTTATTTGCTTAGGAACCCTGGATTTTTGAAGGATCATTATTGATGTCTAATAGTTTATAGCCTTGAGATTATCTTCAAAGGAGTTACAACAAATTGGTGTTTATATATTTATTTATTTTCAATAAGGGCACATATATAATACATATTCCTAGCCATACTAGAGAGACACAAAACTGGATATAGATAAAAAATATTGTAAGTTTAGATAGGAATAAATCTGAAATTCCTTGTATGATGTGAGTCCGGCAACTCAAAGCAGTTACTTGCAAGTACAATCTTTGCTATTTGACATTTGTTTAAAGAAAGGATGCCTGGAGACAAAGGAGACATTTTCTGATACTGAATTTTAGGATCATCACTAATGAGATAGATCCTACTGTGCTGGTATATTGGGAGCATCCCATGAGAGCAGCAGTTCTTAATCTGCATGTCAGATATTTACATTACAATTCATAACATCAGCAAAATGACAGTTATGAAGGAGCAATGAGACAATATTATAGCTGGGGTCACCACAACATGAGGAACTGTATTAAAAGGTTGTAACCTTAGAAAGGTTGAGAACCACTGCCTTTGAGAATGGGGAAGTGGACAGTAAATGATGCGAGCCCAGACTAGGGAGAGACCTGAGTTGCTTAGAAAACCTTCACATTATTTATAAATATATATGAGTGTGTGCTTGTGTGCCCATGCATGCATGTTTATACACTCATGTGGCACAACACATGGGTGGAGGAAGACAGAAGAAAACTTGATAAAGTCTATTCTCCTCTTCTGCTGTGTGGAACCGGGAACTTGAACTCAGGTCATCAGGCTTGGTGGCCTGAGCCACTGAGGTAGCCTGGAAGAGCTGAATTCGTAAACTTGGGTTTGATGGAGGAGTGGTGGTCTAATTACAGTATACTCCCTTCTTCACTGGCCTCGAGTCTTACCCCATGCACACTGTGTATGCCAATGTGTCAACAGGTTTAATCTCAAGTAACTAGAAACAACCAATAAAGCAAAAGGTGTATCCAAAGGGTTTTACTATATAGCCTTTCTTCTGTTCCCACCAAGGATTGTATTGTGACCATCCTCTCATCTCTTAAGGGCTCTTGAATGATTAAGATTACAGTCACATACACACCACACACACACACACACACACACACACACACACACACATACTCCACAGACACACACTCCACAGACACATAGAAAAGGCAAATAGGGGCTAATCACAGCTTTGAAATCAGTGGCTTGCAGTGCAGGTCTTTCATTCGCACACTTGGGTTTTCTACTCAGAGACTGGGCTTGGTACCAGTCATAAGAGTTGGGACAACACATATGAAAAGTACAAGCTCTCCCCAGTTAGGCCCCATTGCCTGCTAATAAATAGAAGCTTTCTGCACAGTTAGCCTTTCTATCAAAAATAAGAGCATCACAAAACAGGGCACAGTGATGCAGTTTCTGTCTTAATTTAAGGAGTATTGCAACCTGCTAATGTGCTTGCTTGTATTTGCAATTGTGTTCAGTTTCCAAAAGAATTTAGCCATTCCAGTGCACTATGGGTATTATCTAACAGGCATCAAATGTTCTCTGGTAAATAAAATACAATTGTAAAGGCTGGAGAGATGGTTCCACAGATACAAGAGCTTGTTGCTTCCCACCTCCAAAGGGTCAGAATTCAGTTCCTACCTCTCACTCACATGGGGTAACTCCAGAGCCAGGGGATATGATGCTCTATCCTGGCCTCAACGGTCTCTTACAAACACACAGACACACACACACACACACAAACAAACACACACACACTCCATCCACACACAAAAATAGACATAAAAGAAAAGAAAATAATTCCTTAAATATATACAATTGTAAATAACATACTCTTCACTCTCAGGTATATTTGATCATACTACTATTAAACGATAAAAGACCAAGAAGTAGCTCAGAATCACTTGCTCTGTAGCTTGAACCACAGGATCTATTGTTTGGAAATAACTGTGACCACAGCGATACAATCTGAAATGTGTGAAACCAGAGAGTGAGTTTTTGTTTCAGACTAGTTGTTTTTACTAAACTCCTTTCTCATATGTGGGAGGCAAAGACAAACAACTGAATCCTTAAGCAAACTACACCATTCAGCATTCTGCCATTGTATTTAATTTTGCTTTAAGGCTAGTTTTGTGTTTTCAGTTTTTTTTACTCCTGGGATAAAATTAGGCAAGAACTTGGTGCTGTTTCTGTGGTTTGATGTTTATCCTTGTTTGATTCTCTTTGCTTCCTGCTGAGGTGATATAACTTCACTGGAGATGTTCCCCCACAAGGAGGAGTAAGAACCAAACGAACTGGTAAATAAGGAGCCATCAGAGACACGAGGCTGGATGAAGAGTGAATTCTTTGGTGTCAGGAAAAGTTTCGGGCCAAGTATGAAGCCACAGGGATACCTCAGATAACAAAGACCTTAACGTTTTCTTTAGTCTGCTCCTGGAGTGAGAGTAGGGCCAACCACATGCTCAGCAGGAACAAGCCCTCAGATGCACCAGGAAACAGGCGGCTTGGCTTTGTGGCAAGTCATATAATGGTTGTGAAAAAGTTCAGTGCCATTCTGGAGTAGAAACAAAAAATGTGTTTTTGATGATACTATTGAAAAAAAAAAGCATTGCTGTGCTATGGCTTTGATTGTTTTATTATTTATTTATGCTGTGGGTGAGCTGGGGAGCAAAGATAATCTTAAGTTTTGGGGGGACATAGCAGAAAGCCTCGTTATCTTACTCGGGGCTTTTCTGACCCCCACCCCACCCATCTGGATAATCATCTAGATTGCTGTGCTTGCTAGGACATTTCTTCTCCTTTTGATGGGACTTCTGACATTCTTGGGGTGGTTTTTAATGTGTCTCAGTGGTACTTTGAGTCCAGCATTGTCACAATTGAAGAACAGATACTAGAACTTTAGCCTGTTCTACTTTTGAGCATGAAACGTCAAAAATAAAATAAAATAAATGTTCAGAGTTGAGCCAAGATGCTACTCAGCTGTCACCCTCAGAAAGGGGTGGGGTTTTGAGTCCGTATTGTTCTGGTTACTGATGGCATACAATAAAGACTTCTTCAAGTGATCACAAATAGAGGACAAACATTTGTGGAGATAAATTGGAATGGGTACAAGTGCATCTACTATTATTTTCTGCTTCAAAGAGCATCTGGTATGAATCTATTCCAGGAATATCTGTCAGACAGGAGTCACAGAGGTGGTTCTTAATGTATCATACCCCAGGCTCCATTATGAAAACAGCTCAGAATCGATGTGTTCCACTTCCGTGTAAGTTTTGACATCTCAATGGCTGTCTCCTGGACACACACCATGAATAAAGAATACACTTAAGTAAATTCTGGACACTTGTTCTGAGGATATAGAGTAAAAAAATAAGGACATTTTTACTCACTGTCTCCTGCTCTATGCATATAACACAGACTATTTTATTTTCTGTGATTCCAAAGGATGTGAGATTTCACTTTCAAAAAGCAAGCATCCCTTTCTGCAGTGGCCACAGGGGTGTGTCCCCTCTAATTCTATTTAATTCTGATAGGACCTCACCAAGAGGTAAAATCTGCCTCCTTAACTGGGAACTCCATCCCAAGACCTGGCCCCCTTCCACAAGCTACTGGCAGGCTTCTTTGAGATTTTGACCAACTAGCTAGACATTAGATCCCCTCCTAGAGGTAAAAATCATTTTCTAGAGTGGCTTATATGACTCGGGCATAATGCTCTGCTTCCGATTACTGGGTGAGTGTAAAGGATGGTTTTAATCATACAGATAAGCAAGCAGGTGAAGGATGTACAACAGTGAAGTTTGGTATGATGCTAGGCACCGAGCCCCATCTCTGCAGAGGTCAATTATGTCCTCCCTGTAGCTGAATGACTTCTTGCCAGCCTTTATAAGTTTTGGTCTCCACTTGCTCTCTGCCCTCTCAGGTTTCTCTGGAGACTTAATTGTACAGTCAGGACAGAAAGGATCTGATTTGGTGCTAATGGGCTCAGTGGGAGAACCAAGCAAGGCCTGTTCAGATTGCTCATGGCCTCTCCATTCAGTATTCCTTCCTTCTGGACATAGGGCAGGGTCCTTTCTGAAATGGGGGTCATGCGCTCTCATATGAGATGAGACAGGTCAGGGCCTGTTTTCCTGCCTGTCTCTGAGATATGAAGGGAGGAAGGTTAGCATGTATTTTTAGTTCCCGTGAGCCAGCTTAATAAAGAGAAATTATAGAGTCTAAAACCTGCCATGGGGAGAGAAAGAAGCAGATAGGGGAGGGCAGGAGGAGAGAAATGAAAGGAGGGAGGGAGGGAGAGAGAGGGGAACAGAGAGGGAGATGGGGAGGGAGAGGGGGAGATTTACTTTTCAAATTCTGGAGCATTCCGAAATTATTCTAGTCACTAAAATAATAAGAGCTATAGGAGGTATGAGTCAGAAACCATGGACAAAATAATTCAAATAGTATATGTTAAAATGCCATACTTCTGGTCTTAGGGTCTTTTGTAAGAAAGTCTGTGGCTATAGGTTTTTTTTTTCCTTTCTGCAAGTTGAATTCGTGTTTTATCAATTAGTAAGGAGTTGTAGGACAATGTCTACTCATTTCCTATATCAAAATAGTACGTTGGGCATCCTTCACTAGTTGAGCATCTTCCCAGCCCCTAGTTCTCTCCTTATATTGATGACCTTTGAACCATGGTGACAGGCAAACACAATTTTAAAGATCAAGGACTTCTTTTGGTTCCTGGTTTCTGAGATTTCAGTCCGTGGCTCATCATAGTAGTCAGAGCATGAATAAGAGGGGTGTGTTTCCTCACCATAGGGAGGAAGCCCCCTCGGAAGGGACTAAGGGCCAGGTGGAACCTTCAGAGACTCATCCCAGAGACCTACCTCTTATCCAACTACGCTTTCCATCCTAAAGTTTTTAGACCCACCCAAAATAGTGCCACCATCTGAGAACCAGGTATTCAACATGTAAGCATATATGATTTTTTTTTCATATTCAAACCATAATATCCTAATGACTCAATGCTTTAGGAAGCTGCTACCAGTGAGCTACAGATATGCTGAGACTTTCTGCTCTGGCACATAATGCATTGTAGAAGGACCCAAAACTGTTCACATGCCTAACCCTGATCATCCTGTGAATATTATGTTACATAGGAAAAAAAAAGACCTCTGTGCCTATAGTTAAGATTATAGCCACTAACAAGAGATCATATGGGTAGGTTACATCTGATCATCGGAGCCTTTAAAAGCATAAAACTCTTTGTAGCTGAAATCTAAGAGATGGGACAGAAAAGACTGAGTCAAAGCATGGGACAGTCTTTGCCCGCCTTAGTACAGGGCTCATCCCTACAATGCATAAAGCTAAAAGGAGCTGACACATAGATCCTCTCCTACTCCCCATCCTTACACACAGAACACCTCTCTCTCTCTCTCTCTCTCTCTCTCTCTCTCTCTCTCTCTCTCTCTCTCTCTCTCTCTGTGTGTGATAAAGGGAGAAGATGGATTCCAAGGTTAACCTCTGGTCATCCCTGAGACACACACACACGCACACACACACACATACACACACACACACGAGTGCACGCGCGCGCACACACACACACACACACACACACACACACACACACACACACATAATCCACAAAGCAATAGATACTTGGCTTGTCATCACTATGGGGAGCCGAAGAAGGAGAAGTTAAAGGATACCTATTTCTGTAATGCATGGGGCGGGATGGGCCAAGACTATACCAAGAGGGGGTCATCCCTAGGATCTGCAAGAATGAATGCAAGTAATGAACACTCACAATATTCTAGTGGCCTTGCACTTCTGACTTAGAGAAGGGCAGCATATTAGGAGGAAGATATTTCAAACCACTAAAAGGGCAATTATTTGTCCTAGAGGATGAATGCAAAGCAGCCTCCCATGCTTATATTTCTTTCTTCCTTGTCTCTGGAGGTAGCTCTGCCACATCTGGATGGAAGTTGGATTGTCATGGAATTGGTATTAATCAGAGATTCTATGATTGAGATGTGTAGCCTAGCTTCCTCATGTGCTCATTTGAAGAAGCCAAGGGTACTTGGTCCTCATTGCACAGTTTCCCATCAGAGCTGAGTGACTAAGTCACTGTAGGGCATTCCAGATATAGTCTGTGGTGACTTCCTTTTCCTTCTGCATCTTTCATTCAGATCTGTTCTGATATTTCCTGGAATCAACTTCCGGACAACCAGCAGCTTACACTTAACTCTGGGGTTTAAGGGTCTACTTCTAAAGAAATATAAACTAACGCAGCAATATCCTTCCCTTGTCATCTATTTTTAGAAAAAAAATATTACTAAATTGCAGATAATTATTAGAGTACTAATAGTAAAAATATTTTCAAGACTAGGTCGTGTGTCTTCATATTCATATGCACTGCTTAGTCATCATTTTCATCTTCTCAATGAAAAGTTGAACATGCAGAGCTAAAGTGGCCACTCAGTGGCAAAGAGCACTTGCTGCTCTTCCAGAGGACATGAGTTCAGTTCCTAGCATCCCAGTGTACAGGCACACGACTGCTGACTGCCGGTAATTGCAGGAATCTGAGGCTATTTTCTAATTTCTGTGGCCACTACTCTCCCCACTTCCTCTATCTCTATCTCTATCTCTATCTCTATCTCTATCTCTATCTCTATCTCTATCTCTATCTCTATCTCTATCTCTATCTCTATCTCTATCTCTCTCTCTCTCTCTCTCTCTCTCTCTCTCTCTCTCTATCTCTCTATCTCTCTTATCTATCTATCTATCTATCTATCTATCTATCTATCTATCTATCTATCTATCTCTTCTGCTCTCTCCACCCATCCCTCTTTCTCCAGCTCTTAGCCTCTCTGTCTCTGCCTCTCTTTGTGTGTTTCTCTCTGTCTCTGTCTGTCTCTCTGTCTCTCTCTCTCTCTCTGTCTCTGTCTGTCTGTCTCTCTCTCTCTCTCTTACACACACACACACACACACACAAAATTCACAGTTGGAACTGGTTAATATCCACCATGTGAGCACAAAGGCTGGAGGCTTAAGACTATTATGTAAGTTGACCAGAGTATCATGTGTATTGTAAAAAATGAGATTTACACCATGCATGTCCACTTGAGTGTGAAAGCCACTTTCCTAAGCAATCCTGTGGATCCTTAGCATCCATGCCACATCTATCAAAGCCTATGGTACCATGAAAGGTCTCCCACAGGTTCATGCTTTGAATGTAAGGTTCCCAGCTCTGGTTCTATTTCAAAGAATATGGAATCTTCAGGAAATGGCTACAGATGGCAAAAGTAGGTCATTAAGAAGGGGTGAAGCCTTTAGAGTTACACCTGCCCCTGTTTCAGCCAGCCTGGACTCAGTTCTGTCTGTGACCATGTCAGCAAACCTCCATTTCATACTCCCACCACTATGAGTAGGGTCACTCCAGCCTCCATGCTTTACCCTCCATAATATACTAAGACACTCTGAAACCATGAGGCTAAATAACTTCTAAGTCATGTAGAACTTCACTTACTTATTGTGTGTGCATTGGGGAGATGTATACATATGTCACTGTACAGTGTGAAGGCCAAATGACAGCTTTGGAGTAATTGGTTCTCTCCTTCTGCCATGTTGGGTCCTGAAACTGAACTAATGTCATTAGGCTTTTCTTAAAAGTGCCTTTACCTGAGCTAGCTGTCAGCCTGTTCTTGCTTTTTTAAATTATTCCTGACAGGTCCTAGCAATATGGACACTAATGAACTTGGTGTATAGGATATAGTACTGTTGAGTCAAAGAAATAATTTTATGAAATTCTATCCCTATAGTTTATATATATACATATATGTACATACACACAATATATATATATGTATGTATGCATATGTATGCATATATATGTATGTCTATATATAATTATTTTTTCATCATATGATTTCATCAGATTCAATGAAATAGATCCCAAGTTTTAAAGACTAGGCCTTTCTCACTGCTCAATCACTCCTGACAGAGTGCTAATATGCCTTAGCTGAGAACACAGACCTATCTCTCATCTCTTCTATGGATTATGGTTCCCTTGCTTCAAGACCCCAGTTAAATCCCATCTATCTCCTCATTTTCATTTTAATCAATCTTATATCTTCCATAGACTCTCATTAGGAATGTGTGCAGCGGCTGCCTTGCCTGGCTAGTTACTAATAATTCCTGGGCTGTCTAGTCCTGCCCTGAGATACCTTCTGCTAAGCTTGAACACAAGCTGAGGTGACATAAAAGGAACAGCCAGGCACAGACTCCCTGGTCTTTTGTATGGAAACACTGCCTTCTCCTGTTGTCCCCCAAAGGCTATTCTGCAACACTAGCTTGAAGATATGGGCTAAACATTTGTATGCATTATTTTGTACTTTTCTGTAATCTCTCCCAAGAACCGGTCATGAACAGATGGCAGGATTAGTGGAGAGATCAAGAAATGAAATTATTTACTGAAGATTGTCCATTGAAAGACTGATAACGCTGCAATAGCAATAACCTGTCCAATTTCTCCTAGCTTCGGGCTCATGGCAAATATTAAATAGTGCTTGAATAGTGGGGTCTCCTCTTTAACCACAGGTTCGAGAAATATCACTACATATACAGAGCATTTTAAACACTTTAGTATATTCATTTACTGTCTTTTTTTTTCTCTCTCCAGCGCACATGTGTGTGTGTGTCTGTCTGTCTGTGTTTGTGTCTGTGTGCATGTGCGTGTGTGTTTGTATCTGTGGACATGGCAGACCATCTCTGTGGTAGTCAATGGACATCTTTTGGGAACTGGTCTCCTTCTACCCTGAGGATCTGAGGGATTAATCTCCGGTTGTCGAACTTGGCAACAATCACCTTAACTCATTGAGCCCTACACAAATTGATGATTTGTGTAAGGCATCATCAAGACCCTTGTCAGTATGTAGCCTTTAAGTAATCTGGGTTTCAACAAGACGGAGCCATTTCCTCCCACTCAGTCCCAATCACGCGTGAGAAATTACCTAAAAGGGTGGAAATAAGGCATTATCTTTTGAAATAAAGAAAACAGAGACCATTAACGAGAAGTTGGCTTAAATAAGGCAACTTTCATAAAATGCTAAGCATGGCACCTAACAACTGTCAATGCCCCCTAAACGCTAGCTCATGGTATTCTTGTTTTACAGTGTCTGTGAATAATTTAAGAAGCAATGAATGGACCATCAACACCAATGTTAGACAACATCACTGGCACATGACTTCTGAGCCCCAAAGAAATAGGTTGGCCTGGCACACACTGAGTAACTGCTTTGGAGGCTTACCTCAGTGTTTGTTCTCTTGGTAACAAGTGGGCAATATGTTTGCCTAGTGTCATAATCATCTCTGGCTGCAACAACAAAATATGAAAGTCTATGCAGTTTATACAACAAAAATTCATATCCTCCCAGTTCCAGAGGTTAGTGTCTTAGGTAGGAAGTGTCTTACATAGTTGTAGTTTGGTGAGGGTTCCCTTTGTGCCTCAGAAATGTTACATTCAGCCTGTGCCCTCATGCATAAATAAGAGAAAGAATGCAAGTGAGCCTCTGGTCTCTCTTCCTTTCCATTTAAGGACTTTAATGTCACCACAAAACTCCTGACGTCCTGATCTAATCTTTGATATATACTCATGGTCCAATCCCTAAATATACTTATCATTGAGACTTAGAGTTTCAACATATGAATTTTAGGAGGAGATACAAGCATCTAGTCCATAGCAAGAGAATTTCAGTTGTCATTCTATTAGAAGCATGTGGAATAGAGATAAAAGTCCCTTCTCCAGGATCTTTGTGACAACCTGTAAGGTGACTCATGACTGTGGACAGGAAGTTACTCACCCACAATGGGAGTTGGAGAGTCATCAGGCTCCCTTCCCTCATTTACCATATGGAACATTCTATCCTTGGACAGATTCACCCAGGGATGAGTCAACTGTGCCATCCATTCCCATGCCCCTGGACCTCAGAGTCCACCTTGGTAAGGCGTTTCCAGGGCAGTGAGTCTAAACTTCACTTTTACTGCATATTGTGTTACTATTAATTATAGGTTTTTCAATTACTTGATGTTTTACATAGTGCGCAGAATTTTGGTGAGAAGAAAATTATTAAACCCAATTAAAGCTCTGAAAAATGTACATAGGACTAGATTTGAGCATCCTATTATTTATCATAAATTATAAAATAGACATTCTAATATTTCCCACAGCTCTTCTGATAATTTTCACCAGAAACTATCTAACTCACATTAGAATAGTTTAGTGCTGTCTAATTTCAGAAAATAACTAGCTACAAATTAAATAGAAAGTATTGCTGAAAATTGGATAATTTCAGCAAATTATTACATTATGTTCAGTAATAGTGCTAGCTTTGCCTTATTTTGAAAATAATAAAATTATTTAAAATATTTTCAGTTACCAATTACCTAAGGATGAAATAAAAGCACAAAGAGTGAAGGATAAGGTGCTCAGAACACTGAACTGGAAATAGAGGATTTTCTAATGTTCTTGAGTAAACAATGTAAAATGGGGTTTCTGACAGACAAATCCACTCTTGTGAATACTAGTCATGTGTCTTTATCAATAGTAACCTTGGAAGCATGCACTTAAGACTAAACATTAGCAAGTGCCAGGTTAAGATCTCAAAGAGAATCTTGAATTGGGGAAAAGAAACAGCCAAGAAACAAAAGAATCAGTTGTCTGATTAACATCTTCAGAGGTTTCTGTAATATTCCTCGGATACCCAGGCATTAAGCAGGCAAATTAATGGAGGAGAGTGGTGAATGTATCTTTTTAGTTTTGCTCCATATAATTTTCAACTACTAAAATCTTCTAAAAGTATCTACCCAAGCATGGCTGGTGGGGGAAAAAAAAGTGAAAAGCTAAATAAAAAACACATTATGCAGCAGGACTCATTTGAATGATTTATTTTAAAACTTTACTGAAGGGAAGAAAGAAAAAAAAATCTTTAGTAGGCAGAATCTATCTCTGAAATCCTTTGGGGAGATACAAATTTATTTTGCTCACATAATCCGGGCAATAAAATTATGGCATAATCATGGAAACGTTTTGTAAAATAATGCCTATGACTTGAGCAATGCAAATCACGAGGCAATTTCCAGATATCCATATTATTTGCATATTTAGAACAGGGCCACCTCTAGAAATCATTTATGGAAGGACTAAGATATGTGTGCCAAGAAAGTAATGACACTAAGAGTTATTAAGAGATTATTCTGCCTTTCTTACCGTATATAATCCTGACAACTGTGCAACTCCACACGTAGCTCTTCCCCCCTTTTCCAGCACCCAACATGATGATTGTCCCCGGAAATAGACATGAGAATCACCTGCCTTTTCTTGCTCCCTGTCAAGGTAACAATGACCAGGAAGTAGTGGTTCCATCAGTAGGAAAAAAAGTATTACATTAATGAAAACATGCTTGGGCTTATATATTTAAAGAGAGGGAAAACATGCAAAATTCGTAATACCAACAAACAATCTAGCAAAGCTCAATTGTGTGAATTGTAAGGTATGTTGGCCTTTGAGAATTGTAGGGTCATATCTCTAGTTTATGGTTTCTGGTATTACGTTATTATAAATACAACTGCTTAAGCAATAAAAAATTAATTATTTTAGAGGTCTAAACAGTTGATATAGTCTTACTGCACTGGCATCAATAAGCTGTAGTCCTGGCAACCAAGAAGAATTTCCCAGCATAGATTGCCTTACCTTTTCATGTTTCAGGGATCTCCTAGCATAGATTGCAAGCTTCTTGCCCATCTTTTGTTTTCAGACCAGTAAATGCTTGACCTCTGACTTCTGACCCATAGTTGGCTATAGCTCCTGTTCTGTGGACCACCCCTTTTCCCCTTTCTCTTTTTCTTCTGATAACCATTCTTCTTATTCTGTATCTTTCTAGGTAGTCCAGGGCACGCTCCCCATTTTGAGAGCCTTACCCACATTTTATAAGTCTCTTCTGCCATGCAGATATCATTTAACAACTGTGAAGATCAAAACGCAGAACTATTTGGAGGCCCATTATATTACCAGTCATGGGCAGTTATGCCATTTATCAGCATAAGTGGAAAAACAAGACTACTAACTATAACCTAGCCACTAATTTTTTTTAAACAAGAAGTTTCTATTAAACCCAAGTATCCATCATTGGGCTGAGTTTTACCAGACTTTTATAAGGTAAAGCTTTCGTTTGCAAATAGCATTCGTTTTACAAAGTAGACAATCTGAACTGTTTTGATTGGTGTGCACTCATGGCTGACCACAGCAGTCAAGACAAAGAATTTTTCAATCACCCTAAAATCAAGTGCCCAGGAATTTTATGCTATTTGCAATTCCTTTTCATTTTAGAAACGTCTTAAATGGTATTTAACTGATCTACCATTATAGATTTTAAGAAATGTATGTCTAGCTCTTTCCTTGAACCCCACTTTGTAGACCTTGCCTGGATTATTTGTGTCCATTTCAACACATATTTTGCTAACACATGCATCATTTTGACCTCTCTGGATTTCAGGGATGTGTCATCCCCTCTTATTTTAATTTTCTAATACATGTTCATGTTCATAAAATTTCTGCATACACTTTCCTATAAATGTACTTAAATTCCCTCAAGGGATAGGATGTTAAATTCCAAAATACCAGTGACCTATAATTATTTGGTAACTTCTCTTGGTTAATTTTTTCCTAAAATGAGCCATGATTATCTAGATGTTTTTTTATAGTACCCAGTTGAGCCTGGGGCTTTATGCTTGGTATAGAAATCGTGTACCAATGAGATACATCCCCAATCCAGTATCTATTTCTCAGGAAGATATTTCACTGTATATTTGAAAACTCTGAAATAGAATTGTTGCTAATATAATATCTTTTTCATGGGATTCCTGGATGCTTACTTTTATTTATAAGGCATGTTGATAAAATTAGCCACAAGTTCCTACTTTTAAGAATATATTTCCAGACAGCTCTTGACTAATATCTTAAAGAGACAACTAGTTTTGCGGTTGTTATTATTCTTTTCTAAATCTAACACATTATCCATTAAACCACCTCAGACATATAATGGTGAACAAAGCCCTAGAAACTAAGCATTAGATCAAGTTAAAATGGCACTTTGAGCTTCAGTAGCAATCATAACTTTAAACAAGCTGACAAACACAAATAGAGGCAATTCGTTTGGAATCTTAGTGAAGGGCTAGAGGAGGAAATAGGTAGACCAGAAGTCCTATGCTCCAGTGGATGGGCTGGAGGTTTTATCAATGGCTTGAGATGGCACAATCTACAAGGGTCCTTTCCTGTCCCTTTCCTGAGACAGGAAAAAATGCTTCCAAATTAACCAGGAGAATGGACAGGGTAGAAGCCTGTTGTCTGCCTAGATATCACAGGTCAATATAAACTAATAAAAGAGACAAAACTAATATAAATGAGACTGACAGAAGTTCTAATGGACAGAAACAGTTGATCACTACAGACACAGGGAGGATGATGGCCTCAAATGGAGACAAGTAGTGTATGTTAAGCAGTTCACTGTCAACAGAAGGATCCATCTGCTATGCACATCAATTATTAGCAGAGCTAACGACTTCACACTTGGGTAAAGCAGAGTCAAATTTTGATCATATTTATGCAGCAAACTTAAGGGAGAATATGCCAAATGCTGTTCCCAAATCTTCATTCACATAAAAATCACTTTCAAAAACAAACAGAGAGACTTAACTGTATATACACAAAACAGTAATACATTTTGAGTAATTATTTTTGATAAGCTTATATGCATAATGTTATTTGAATAGGAATGGCTACCATCGACTCATACATTTGAATGCTTGAACTATAGGGAGTGTCACTATTAGAAGGTATGGCCTTGTTGGAGTAGCTGTGGCCTTGCTGGAAAAGTATGTCACTTAAGGGCAGACTTTGAGGTCTCAGAAGTTCAAATCAGTTGCCTTCTGCTGCCTGCAGATCAAGATGTAGAACTCTCAGCTCCTTTCCAGCCTCGTGTCTGTCTCTCAAACTGTAAGCTAGAACCAATCAAATGCTTTCCTTTATAAGAGTTGCTGTGGTCATGGTGTCTCTTCATAGCCATAGAAACACAAACTAAAATACATGATAAAGATGATGCTATGGCTAATATTACTTAGAATTTGTCTTTAAAAGAATGCAACTTAAAGAACATGGTTTTTGATGCCTAATAGCCAAGGGATTGAATTCTGCTGGCCTCAGCATTAGCTATGTAAACAGAACATGCTGCCTAATTGCTGTAGTTTAAGTTTTTGTCGTGTGTGAAATGGAAATGACATTGGTCTCACTAGATCCTTATGAAGATTAAATGCGTTCTTAGATTTAAAACCTGTTTAAATGCCTTGCACAGTACCAGCTTCCCATCAGGGACTCCTTTTCCTCTTCATCACCTTTAGACATTCTTTGGGAGAAGATAACAAGTGTTAGGTATATATTTTAAACCCTAAAAAAAGAAACAAATGAAACCATAAAATCTATGAGGTCCACCAGAGCCAGAGGAATCAGGGATATTGTATCAATGTAACTGTGCATAATAAAGCACACATTTGTTCTGTGGATAAAATGACTAACATGGAAGGTCCTCCTTCCATGGCAGGGGAAAAGGCACAGGTCTAGATAATTCTGTCCAAATCCAGCAGTGTATGTCTAGGACTGTGAAGATTTAAAGCTGTCATCCCAAGGAGACTGGAAGAAAATATCGCCTTACCAAGATTCAAAGGGCACATACCCTGGTGAGACTCTGTCATCTGACTGCTTGAGTTTCTTTTGATGTCCAGTAATGTTTTTGCTGTCTAAGAGAAGAGTATGGAAATAGCTTTTGTCCTTGATTTTTGCTTTTGGTTTTGGTTTTGTGTGCTATGCAGACCTTGCATGTGGGGTCTTGAACTTTCTAAATGAGGATCTTCTGACCAAGCTTCACCCTGAGTTCTCCCTTCTGATCATTGCAGTAAGCTCAACAGACAGGCACATGGCTTATTTATTACAGATCTATAGCCACAATTTAAACATCATAAAAACAATGTCTCCTAAAATCATTTGCTAAGCATAAAACTATTACAAATAAATACAGTTTAAGCACTTTAATGTTTTTTTTTAAATCACCACCATTGTAAATGACACTTTTAAAAACACAAGGACAATCTGGGATCAGAATCTCACCTTACTGAATTATTGACCATTGATAGGTGAGTTCTAATGAAGGCCTAGTCATTGCTTTCATTTGTATAACCACCAGGCTCCAATGGAAAATTTCAAACTTATACCCACACAGATGGTTAAAATCAGAGGGTCACAAAACAGGGCAACAGCAATGATGAACAAGGGAAGGTGGTCTGCTGGGAAGAGTTGAGAATTGCAGGGTAGAAAGGAGATAAGAAAAAAAATGGGGGGGGGTTAATGTAAATAGAATTCACTATGCACATGCATGAAATTGTCAACGAACACATTTAATCAATAAAAAATAAAAATGACAATGTCTGAATACAAATTTCAGTTATTGATTCATCTTATTTTTTATGGAATAAAGAAAGCCCTTTGTCATCATTTGATGAGCATGTTTACCATTGGTGTTTTATCATGTTGGCATCATGATTTAGGAGGATTTTAGTCTTTCATTCTTAAATGTGCTCAGCAATGTTCCTTGGAGTCCTTTGGGCAATCACACAAAGTATGCTGCAGATGCATGAAAGGAAAACAAGCGAAGCTATTAGTGCTCGGAGCTGTTGGCCACGTACAACTTTCACACACTGGTGGAAGAATAGATTTCTTAGCACTGGAAAGGACAAGATTACTTGAACGTTATAGATTTATGATTAAATTAAAACTTCAAATTTCACTGAAAACTTGTGTAATGAAAGGATTTTGCAAATGCAGGATCTTCATGCATTAAGAACGACTTTTCTTTTTTTTTTCCTTGTTGCTCTTTATAATGACCCTATTCTAGAACATTCTGTGGTATTGAGTTTTGAAATGGCACTAAATGAACGAGCACCTCAAAAATCAATTCAATCAATTTCCATTCATGCAAATGCATTAACTTTTACACGGGTGGGTGTTCTTCCTTCCAAGTGGATTAGAGTCAGACTGAAGACCAATTTGGTAGAGTCTGCCCAGTCTTACTTTCCACCCTTCACATATTCTCACCTCAAAAATATCCCAGAACCACCTGAGCACATAATCTCTCTTGTAATTTGTTTACTTAAAGTTTGTAAGCATAACATTGCTAACATGAATTATAATAATAATCAATCCTAAATACTAATAATGAAAATATATGTCATAAAACAAGAGAAGAGAAAATGTAACGTGTTTGGAACTGGGGTAAAAATTCAATCTGTAAAGGATATGAAACTATGAGGACCTGAGTTGAGTTTACCTGCATTAATGTAAAAGTCCATAACTATAGGGCTGGTAGAGACAGAGATGGACAGAGTCCTAGAATTCCTGACCAGTCAGTCTGGCCACTCAGTAGGCTCAGGGTTTAGTGATAGACCTTGTCTCAAGATGTAACATGAAAGGCCATATTAAAAGACATCCAGTATAACCCCTGGCTTACATACACACACACACACACGAGAGAGAGAGAGAGAGAGAGAGAGAGAGAGAGAGAGAGAGAGAGAGAGAGAGAGAGAGAAGGAGAGAGAGAGAGAGAGAGAGAGAGAGAGAGAGAGAGAGAGAAGGAGAGAGAGACAGAGACAGAGAGAGACAGAGACAGAGAATAAGAGACAGCAACAGAGACAGAGTCAGAGACAGACAGAGAGACAGAGATGGAGACAGAGAGATTTCTTTTAGGGGTACACTTTTTATATATAACTTTCTCAATCAGGGGGCTCTCAGGTTTTTATAATGGGTTAAGACTCTGATAAATCAATGAGTGTCTTTTGTATTCATTCATTATTATATTCTAATAACCTCAAATTTTTCTATCCAAGCTATTTCTGCTAAGCAGCAAACCTGCTTATTGAATCAGCTTCCTCATTAACTCAGCCAAGGGTTTCCATAGTCACTTCCGTATCAACATCTCATTCCATTTGTTATTTTCTCCTTTAGGGGACTAACCTTGATTTTATAGTTTAATTAGTGACATTAACACCTACCTTGTCAGCTAATTTCAACCTCTTGGAGGTACCTGTACATTTCCTACCTCATTTTATCAAGACCTATTCTACCCGTTACATTTGATGGATCACAAGACTGGTGCATTCTAACCATTTCCTATCTCATTTTATTAAGACCTATTCTACACCCTTACATTTGATGGATCACAAGACCGGTACTTTCTAACTCTGTATAGACTTCTTAATTTGTCTCTTCCATTCACACTGCAGGTACCTAAGTCTGAGTCTCTATCACTTCTTGCCTGGACCACTCAGTGAAGTTGTAACAGATCCCTGTGTCATTAGCTCTGTCCCTTTGTCACTTTTCTTCACTGTAATCCTAGAAAATGATTATCCAGTCATGTCATTCCACCTTCATTCACTCTGGGCTTAAAAGGCTTTGACTGAGGTTAAAGAGAGAGTTCAGTAATTAAGGAGCACTTGTTGTACTTGGAGAAGACCAGAGCTAAGTTCTCAGCACCCCTATCATTCATTACCATCTGTAACCCAGTAACAGAAGATCAGATGCCCTCTTTTAACCTCTAAGCATACTGTACTCACATATGCACATAAACTAAAGATAAGTAAGTAAAGTCTTCGAAAGCCCTTGATCATTGCTTTCCTTTGGATTTCCTGGAGAGCTCTTCAGGGCAAAATAAAGACTGCACCAATAAATTTTGACAGAAATGAATAGGCCAATGAATCAGCTTTTTCTATATACAAAATGCTAGATCTCATGGAGTTTGGTTGCCTCTCAAAATTGTACCATCAGAAATGGAATTCCCCTGCCTCCCCTCCCATTCCTAACATCAAGGCGTACCGACTTTCTACTACTATACAGTGTTTAGTGTTTTCAACTCTTTGCTTTCCAGATTATTATAGACCACAGAGAAGGAAGTGGGTCACTAAATCTAAATATAATTTACTTTTGAAACTGCCAATTCCCAGGGATACTGTGGAGCCAGTATTCTGTGTCTCAAGGCTATGGTTTGGAAACAAATTTATATGGGGTTAGGACCTCTGGCTATGTTGAGATGTTCATCACATCTTTTCTATCCAGGCTTCATACATTATAACAACTCAGATTAGCATCGTAAAGAAGACAGAATAATATGAAGACATGTATTGCTTGTCTTTTGAGAGTGCTTATATCTTGACATTTCAAATTGTGCACATGACACTATCAAGTCAGCCTAGATCCTCAGACTATTCCAACATATATACTCATGAAACACAAATGTATCTGACTCTCTACTCACACTGCATCAGTAAGTAAGAACCTGGAGTCTACAGTGTCGATGTGCATTTCAGAAAGAAGAGAAAGCCAGGAAATGTCTATGTTGTTTTCAACTGATAGAATTTGTAGCTCTCCTCCTAATTCATGAGCTAGGTGCTATTAATAGTTTTATGGTAATGTGGAAACAGAGGCTTATACCATGAGACTAACTTGGAAAAAAATCTTAGAAATGATCATTGGTAGATCTTGAATGTGGATCTGGCTACCCTGTGTATTGGAACTCCATTCTTGCTTCCTATGCTTTGATAATGTTCACTGAATCAAGCTGTCCTTTATTTAAATCTCCTATAACTAGGCAAGGATCAATTGTAGCATCAGATCTAACCCATTACCATCCTGATGATCAAAATAATTCTAAACACACTTATATTTGTTGTATTTTTAATGTGCCTTGATTTTTAAGAGATGGTGATCAAAACTCAGCCAATAAATTCAGCATCTATAGACGGTAAGTATATACTATTTGCACATATAGGTCAGAGATTCTCAGTATTAGCCCTACGGATGTTTTTGACAGGAGAATTCTTTCTTGGAAGGGGTTGTCCTGTGCACTATAGGGTATTTAGCAGCATCTCTTTATTCTTTCTTCTGGAGTCTAAGTAAACCTTCTCCTTCCCCATGATGAATCAGAATATCTCCAGTTATTTCCATCACCCAGTAACCCCTTGGGATTAGAGTAGAATATCTACTACTAATCAAGAACTGAGCATGAAGAATGGAAGACATGATTTTTTAAATATATATGTATATGTGCATGTTGAGGGGTATGAATATCTGAGTGTGGGTGCTTATGGAGGTTAGAAGAGGGAATTGGATCTTCTGAAGTTGGAGTTACAAGTAGTTGAGAGCCATCCAGCCTAGTGGCCCAGAACCAACCTCAAGTCCTCTACAAGAGCAGCACAATACATGCTCTTAATCAGTGAGCAATCTCTCTAGACACAACATAATTGGATTTGATATATGAGTTTACTGTTCAATTTTCTGTTACTGTAACAAAACACTTGAGGTGGGTGGTTTATAAAGAAAAGATAACTTTACATTTTTAGTTTGTTTTTGGAAGCTGAAAGGCCAAATAACATGTCATCAGAGCTCATGTGTAAGCAACTAATGGCATCACAAAATGGCAGATGCTATGGTGGCAGGGCCATGCAAGAGGAGATCCCATGGGGACATAGTAATCTAGAACATGATAAAGGGGGCAGGCATATCATAATTCAATCTTTATTTATTTATTTATTTATTTTTATTAGGTATTTTCTTCATTTACATTTCCAATGCTATCCCAAAAGTCCCCCAGACCCTTTCCCCAACCCCCCCCCAACTCCCACTTCTTGGCCCTGGTGTTCCCCTGTACTGAGGCATATAAAGTTTTTAAGACCAATGGGCCTCTCTTTCCAATGATGGCCGACTAGGCCATCTTCTGATACATATGCAGCTAGAGACACGAGCTCTGGGGAGTACTGGTTAGTTCATGTTGTTCCACCTATAGGGTTGCAGACCCCTTTAGCTCCTTGGGTACTTTCTCTAGCTCCTCCATTGGGGACCCTGTGATCTTGAGAGGACAGCTAACTCATTCCAGCAGATCATGCTCAATCTTGTGTGAAGGGAGTGTTTCTGAGGACACTACCTACTAAAGGTTCCATCACCTCTTATATCACCACAGGAAGGGACAAGCTCCCAGGACACAGACCCTTGGGGGACATACATATCTGAACCACAGCAGAGATGCACTGAGCCACTTTCTAATAATTGTGATGAAACAAATGTACTCTCCTATAACCGAGTAGTCTTCATATGCATATGAAAAAGAAAAAAATTATCAAGAAATATAAGCAATTGTATTCTAAACTCAAAATAAACCACTCTTATATTATCTGTTATGTCTATGAGTAAGGATGTTCAGGAGCCCATTTATCCCTCCTATTGTTTAGCCATATGTGGGAATCAAAGAGGAGGATAATAGGATCATATTCATTGAGCAACAAAGACTAATATAAAAAATATAAAACAAATCCTCAAGGCAAAAAGATCTGAGGAACAAAAGACCAGGTAGGATGGGATAATAACACTCCATCTCCTCTGTTTCATTAGTTCATTCAATTATACAATTATAATTCTTACTATGAGCCAGGAAGTGTCTACACTATTTTCAGGTGTTCTATTATGTTACCCTTTTCATAACTTAGTGAGCTGGGTGCTATTAATATTTCAATGTGGTGGTGTTATAGAAACAAGGGTAAATCATTAGAAGAAAACAGCAGAAGTAATATTTGACAGAGCCTGAATGTGGCTCAAGACAGTTTGTATATAGGACCTCGGGCCTAATCAACTGCTTTAGTGATATGTGCTGGATCAGATTGTCACATGGCTACCTCTAGCGTCCATGTTTAAATCCCCTACTATGATTGGTGTATATCTAGCCTGACCTAGGATATTCCCTGAAATGCTTATTCTGAGGTGGGAATGTGTATGAAATCTACTAGAGTGGGCTTCTTAAAATACATACTCATGGTATAGGAAAGGCAGGCACACAGAGGAATTGTGAGACATTGTAAAGCTATTTCATGGCTTTTCCTACAGAAATATGAATATCCATTCACTCCAGATAAGACTTAGAAACAAATGAAATAAACTATTCTACCTAAGTCTAGCTCAGTGAGCCAGTGAGTTTACTGGGGGGTTACTTGAAGGATTTTGAATGAGGGGTTCCTTAAAGAAGCATATATGGTTCAAAGACACATGTGGTTGAATAACAAAAGAGCCACCCCATCATGTATAATGACTTCTGAAGGTGGTATCCCTACAGCTTGCAGAATG
Source organism: Mus caroli (assembly GCF_978045245.1). Classification (NCBI taxonomy): domain Eukaryota; kingdom Metazoa; phylum Chordata; class Mammalia; order Rodentia; family Muridae; genus Mus; species Mus caroli. Next base: position 16,231,496 of record NW_028227265.1, on the reverse strand, counting down.
AGTTAAAGGCTACTCGGCTGGTCCTAGAATCTTCTCTTCTAGTAATTATTATTACTTATATATCTTCTGAGGGAATCCTGTGAATCCTGTTAGTTCTATTGGCTTCCTGAAATTTTTGAGTTTTATTTATTTCTTAGCCCTTATGGGAATGTTTTTCTTTCTGGGGAAATTTTCAAGAAAACTAGGTCTCAGCTAGTCCTACTAGATTTGAAGAAAGATGGTCCTTCAGAGTGAGGCTTCCTTGAGTCTGTGGTGGAGTTTTTCTGGAAAATCTTGTACAAATGCCTAGATAGGAGCTATTCACAGAAGAAAATATCATGTGGGTAAGGCAGCTCTTTCCAGACTGTAACAATGTTTAGAGAAAGGAGAGCCTTGGCTGAAAGCCATCAACTCAAAGGTCAAGTTCAATAAAATTGTACTCTCAGAGTTTTCTGTGGTCACCAGGAAAGAGAAAAACATGCTGTTTGTACAAAACACTAGGCCAATGGAAATGGCCAATTGGAGTGACAGGAGATGAAATAGTCCTATTTGATTTATCTGCTACTGATCTGGCCTTAAAAAAACCATTGCAGCAAACCTTAGCCAGGTCATATCACTGCCTATCCTTGCTTATAAGGCTGACTTGTGTTTTGGGGGTGCTGTGGACTCCACCATTGCAAAGGACCCTACATATCGAGGACTGTAACCGAGGAAGCATCTTCTGATGTAGTTTCCTTCTAAAGCTGAGAAGGCTGAACTTAGCTATACAGGCCTGAAGGTCCACCTGACATCCACAAATTCTGACATGAAGAAATTTAGCTGAACATCAGTTCACAGACATGGATTTCAATGAGCTGGAGGGAAGTCTATCAAAATTGATTTAAAAAAAAAAAGAATATTGAAGATTCTTCCTCTGCCATTGGCTTGGTAAATGGTACATGATGTTTCCATCACGGAGCCCCATTATCTTTAACATATAGCTCTTGGTTGTCCTCAGGATGGACTTCCATCTGTAATTCTTCAGAAGTATCATTGTCTTCCTGGAGAAAAAAGGGCTGTCTTGTGGGTTAATTTGATTCCATTTAGTTATTTGAACATGATTGTCCTCTCTTTTAGCAAAACAAAGAATAGAACGCCTTTGTTGATCAATAGGAACACATTAATGATGATTTGGTCTCCAGTAATTTCCTACTATAACAACAAGAGACCCCTCATTGGAGACTGTTTAGATACTAATCAGAATCAGGGATTAGTTCTCAAGCCTTCCTTGAAAATTTACAGAATCAGGGCCAGGATCATGAACGCAAGAGGCTCATGGACATTTACTTGCTTAAAAGGGAAATTGCTCTGTACCAATACTAGGCAGTTTTTATCACTATTGCTCTATAGTAAAACTTGAGGTCAGGGATGGTGATTCCCCCAGCCATCCCTTTACTGTTATGAATTGTTTTCGCTATTCTGGGTTTTTGCCTTTACTGATGAATTTGAAATTTACTCTCTCCATGTCTTTGAAGAATTGTCTTGGGGTTTTAATGGGGATTGCATTGAATCCATAGATTGCGTTTGGTAGGATGGCCATTTTTACTATGTTAATTCTCCCAATCCATGAGCATGGGAGATCTCTCCATTTTCTGAGACCTTCTTCAATTTCTTTCTTGAGAAACTTGAAATTATTGTCATACAGGTCATTCACTTGTTTGGTTAGAGTTACCCCAAGATATTTTATACTATTTGTGGCTATTGTGAAGGAAATTGTTTCCCTAATTTCTTTCTCAACTTGTTCTCAACTTGTTTCTCAACTTGCATAAAGGAAGGCTACTGATTTATTTTCTTAATCTTTGCTGAAGTTGTTTACCAGCTAGAAAAGTTCTCTGGTAGAATTTTGGGGGTTGCTTATGTATACTGTCATCTGCAAATAGTGATACCTTTATTTCTTCTTTGCCAATTTGTATCCCCTTGATCTCTTTTTGTTGTATTATTGTTCTAGTTAACATTTCTAGTACTATATTGAATAGGTATGGGGAGAGTGGACATCCTTGTCTTGTCCCCAATTTCAGTGGGATTGCTTCAAGTATGTCTCCATTTAATTTGATATTGGCTGTTGGTTTGCAGTAAATTGTTTTACTATGTTTAGGTATGGGCCTTGAAATCCTGATCTCTCCAATATTTTTAACATGAAGGGGTTTTGTGTTTTGTCAAATGCTTTTTCTGCATCTAAGGAGATGATCATGTGATTTTTCCCTTGAGTTTGTTTATATAGTGGATTATGTTAATGGATTTTCATATATTAAACAAATCTTGAATCCCTAGGATGAAGCCTACCTGATTGTGGTGAATGATGGTTTTGATATGTTCTTGGATTTGGTTTGCAAGAATTTTATTGACTATTTTAGCATTGATATTCATAAGAGAGATTGGTCTGAAGTTCTCATTTTTGATAGGGTCTTTGTGTGGTTTCGGTACCAGAGTAATTGTGGCTTCATAGAACGAGTTATCTAGTGTTCCTTCTCTTTCTATTTTATGGAATACTTTGAGGAAAATTGGTATCAGTTCTTTTTTTAAGGTCTGGTAGAATTCTGCACTAAAACCATCTGGCTCTGGGCTTTTTTGAGGTTGGGAGGTTTTTATTGTTTTCTTCTATTTGCTTGTGTGATATGGGCCTATGTAGGTTACCTGTGCTTTATTTAACTTTGGTATGTTGCATCTATAAGACCCAACAACCAGCTGAAAGAGTCAGATGCAGATATTTACACCCAACCAGTGAACAGAAGCAGCTGACCCCTACTGTTGAATTAGGGAAGGCTGAAAGAAGCTGAGGAGAGGGTGATCCTGTAGGAGGAGCAGCAGTCTCAATTAATTTGGACCCACAAGATCTCTCAAACACTGGACCACCAAACAGGCAGCATATACCAGCTGATATGAGGCCCCTAACACTCGTACACTAGAGGACTGCCAGGTCTGTGTTCATTCAGAAATGATGCACCTAACCCTCAAGAGACTGGAGGCCCCAGGGAGTTTAGAGGTCAGGTAGGGTTGGGGCTGGGGGCATCCACATGGAGATGGGGTGGGGTGGGAAGGAAGTGTGGGATGTGGAGCAGATGGAGGGTGGATGGGGCAGAGGGGAGTGGATATGGAGTGTAAAAAATTTTAAAAATAAAATAAATTTTTTTAAAAGGAGAAATTGCTATTAAGAAATTGACAACCTGTTTTTCACTGGCATCTCAGTGGGGCTCAAAGTTGAGACAATGATACCATTTGGAAATAGTGACACTGTGCTTTTTAGTTTTAGCTGGCAATTTAACACAACCTAAAATTGCCTGGAAAGAGAGCTTCACTTGAGGAATTGAAACAAGACTAAGTCGGTATTTGGGTGTGTCTCTCCAGTTATGTTGTCAATTGATGTAGGAAGACCCAGATAAATGTGGGTGATACCATTCCCTAGGCTGAGCTTTAGACTATATAAGAGTGAACAAAGAAATCTCAGCATAATCACTAATTAGGAAACAAACCAGTACCATTTTTTTTTAATTTTTAATATTTTTATTACATATTTTCCTCAATTACATTTCCAATGTTATCCCAAAAGTCCCCCATAGCGCCCCCCACTTCCCTACCCACCCATTCCCATTCTTTTGGCCCTGGCATTCCCCTATATTGGGGCATATAAAGTTTGCAAGTCCAATGGGCCTCTCTTTCCATTGATGGCCGACTAGACCATCTTTCGATACATATGCAGCTAGAGACAAGAGCTCCGGGGTTCTGGTTAGTACATCATGTTGTTCCAACAATAGGGTTGCAGATCCCTTTAGCTCCTTGGGTACTTTCTCTAGCTTCTCCATTGGGAGCCCTGTGATACATCCAATAGCTGACTGTGAACATCCACTCCTGTGTTTGCTAGGCCCCGGCATCTTCTCACAAGAGACAGCTATATTTGGGTCCTTTCAGCAAAATCTTGCTAGTGTATGCAATGGTGTCAGCGTTTAGAAGCTGCTTATGGGATGGATCCCTGGATACGGCAGTCTCTAAATGGTCCATCCTTTCATCACAGCTACGAACTTTGTCTCTGTAACTCCTTCCCTGGGTGTTTTGTTCCCAATTCTAAGAAGGGGCACAGTGTCCACACTTTGGTCTTCATTCTTCTTCAGTTTCATGCGTTTAGCAAATTGTATCTCATATCTTGGGTATCCTAAGTTTTGGGCTAATATCCACTTATCAGTGAATACATATTGTGTGAGTTCTTTTGTGATTGTGTTACTTCACTCAAGATGATGCCCTCCAGGTCCATCCATTTGGCTAAGAATTTCATAAATTCATTCTTTTTAATAGCTGAGTAGTACTCCATTGTGTAAATGTACCATAATTTCTGTATCCATTCCTCTGTTGAGGGACATCTGGGTTCTTTCCAGCTTCTGGCTACTATAAATAGGGCTGCTATGAACATAGTGGAGCATGTGTCCTTTTTACCGGTTGGGACATCTTCTGGATATATGCCCAGGAGAGGTATTGTTGGATCCTCCGGTAGTACTATGTCCAATTTTCTGAGGAACCGCCAAACTGATTTCCAGAGTGGTTGTACAAGCTTGCAATCCCACCAACAATGGAGGAGTGTTCCTCTTTCTCCACATCCTCGCCAGCATCTGCTGTCACCTGAATTTTTGATCTTAGCCATTCTGACTGGTGTGAGGTGGAATCTCAGGGTTGTTTTGATTTGCATTTCCCTGATGATTAAGGATGTTGAACATTTTTTCAGGTGCTTCTCTGCCATTCGGTATTCCTCAGGTGAGAATTCTTTGTTCAGTTCTGAGCCCCATTTTTTAATGGGGTTATTTGACTTTCTGGAGTCCACCTTCTTGAGTTCTTTATATATATTGGATATTAGTCCCTTATCTGATTTAGGATAGGTGAAGATCCTTTCCCAATCTGTTGGTGGTTTTTTTGTCTTATTGATGGTGTCTTTAGCCTTGCAGAACCTTTGCAGTTTCATGAGGTTCCACTTGTCAATTCTCGATCTTACCGTGCAAGCCATTACTGTTCTATTCAGGAATTTTTCCCCTGTGCCCATATCTTCAAGGCTTTTCCCCACTTTCTCCTCTATAAGTTTCAGTGTCTCTGGTTTTATGTGAAGTTCCTTGATCCACTTAGACTTGACCTTAGTACAAGGAGATAGGAATGGATCGATTCGCATTCTTCTACATGTTAACAACCAGTTGTGCCAGCACCATTTGTTGAAAATGCTGTCTTTCTTCCACTGGATGTTTTTAGCTCCCTTGTCGAAGATCAAGTGACCGTAGGTGTGTGGGTTCATTTCTGGGTCTTCAATTCTATTCCATTGGTCTATTTGTCTGTCACTATACCAGTACCATGCAGTTTTTATCACAATTGCTCTGTAGTAAAGCTTTAGAAACCAGTACCATAAGAAGATCTTTTTCTTCCTGCTCTTGACTATGGATATAAAGTGACCTGTTTCAAGTTCCTGCCTGATATCCTTGCTATCATGGACTATAACCTGGATGAAACCAGAAAAAAAAATCACCTACTTGCTGTTGGATCCCAACAAAGATAGTATTTTCTATTTGGTTTTCCAGAACCCACTGATCTGCAGAGGATTCCTTACTCCTTAATCTCCAGCTCCAGCAGAACCTACAGATATCAAATATATATAGCTTGATGCCATGCAGAAAGAAAAGTACAGAAAGCAGCTGAGACCAGAGACTCCACAAAAACATTTTTTCCCGAGGTCTCATATGACAGAACCCATGAGCCACTGTCTTTATTTGGACACTAGGAAACCTCACCAACTTTGTGCTAAAGGATTAGAGCATCCATACCAGCACTATACCATACACCAATGGATCCAGAATCTTTCTGGCCCCTAGAGAAGCAAACCACAAATAAAGATATAATTCTGGTGAAATGTTTAATATACTTGTTCAGAGTTTTTGCCCCAAAGGCATTTTTAGGAAGTCAACATACTGCATATTGCCACCTAAACGTAGTCATTCTTGTTGTAGATATTAATAATTCTCATCTCAGTTTTCACTTTTACCAAATGGAAAGCCTGTTCGTTTTGTTACTTGGTTCTTGCCTTGATTAGATAGATAGATAGATAGATAGATAGATAGATAGATAGATAGATAGATTGCATACGTTCTATTTTTTCTAAATTTCTAAACAAATTATTAATTTATAATGGAGGTTGACTTAGAACAATGTAGCCAGAGAGAATTCAAACTCACAATCCTCTTCTCTCCACCTTCTAAATGCTGGGAAGTAGTGGGCATGCACTACTGTCCCTAGCAAAAGTTATTTTGTTTGTTTGTTTGGTTGGTTGGTTGGTTTTTAGTGCTTTCTGACCTCCAAGTTTTGTGTACTGTTTACGGATTTATCTACCTCATTAGCCCCAAATTACCATTGTCAAGTAAAAGAGTTTAGATATAAGGTTCCCAAACTTTTTAAAGGAAAGAACATTTTTCTGAAAGGAAGAGACATGGACTGAGCCCCCTTACCCCTGCACATATTTAGCCGAAGGGAAGCTTGATCTTTACGTGAGTCTTCCAACAACTGGAATGGGGAATATCCATGAGTCTGTTGCCTGCCTATGGATCTTATTCCCCTAACTGCAGTGGACTTGATATGTCATTGTGGGTTGGTATCTAGTGGGAACCTCCTCTTCTCAGAGGAGAAGGATGAGGGGAGAGGTTATGTGAGGGAGGGCCTGGGCAGAAGTGGTGGTGGGGGGGGCTGCAATAAGGATGTAAAGTGAATAGATAGATAAATTAATGTATATTTTGTAAGCTGCACAGAAGCCTGGATTCATTTGCATGGGTATTTCTGAGAGCATTTGATCTCACTAAGTTTACCTGTAGAAGTTGAACACTTGTAATCTATAGTAGTTTTGGAGGACAGGGATTCAGTGTTTTTTTCTAACTCCTGATATTTTCATTGTGTTTCATTAATAGCAGTTTTATTAATAGACACTATTCTATTTTGTGTGACTTATAAGGAAGGTATGTGAGAATGCTTTTGTTCTTGGTCACAATATGCCTTTCTTTGATTATTTTACTTATTTACATTTCAAATATTATCCCACTTCCTGGTCAGTCTTCTCTCCACAAATCCCTCATTCCACCCCCATCCCCTTTGCCTCTAAGAGAATGCTCCACACAGTGGGAGAGCAAAATATGCTTCTTAAAGGATCTTATAAACTGCCCTGTCTGTCTATGGAGTAGAACAAGAGAAATGGCTTTAGTGTGTAATTTATCTCTTCAGCACATGTCCTAAGCAGAGAATGTGTTGCTGCATCCAGTGAGCACATGACTAGTTTCTTTTGATTCTCATCATACTTTGGATCATTAAGCAACTCACTAGGCATTTTCTCTGGGCCAGAGAATATCAGGAGAACATCCTAGTTTCATTTTGTGAACATAGGAGCATGTAACCACCTCACCGAAAAGGGACAATTCAGAAGGCAGATGCAAACACCACTATATATTCTGCTGTTGACTAATGATAGACAAGCATTTCATTGCAGATACATATATCCCTGCAGAGAATTGTATGGTATGTGGTTAGTGAGGGTCTGTGCCTAGACTTATTGTAACTTGTTATGCTGTTTGGTTGATATCCATGGGAGACCTGCTATTTTCTGAAGGAAAATAGAGGAAAAGTGAATCTGGGGGAGAAGGGAGATGGGGCATGAACTGGGAGAAGAGGAGGGAGGGGTAACTGCAGATAGGATGTAATATCTGAGAGAAGAATAAAAGATGAATAAACTTTGGTTACTTGAGATGCCTCAGAAAGCAAAGGCACTTGTTATCAAGCCTGATGCTCTAATCAATTCCAGTAACCCACAGGGTGGAGGGAAAGAACCAACTCCCTCAATTTGCCCAGCATGCCAAACACATGAATGCCTACACACACACACACACACACACACACACAGAGAGAGAGAGAGAGAGAGAGAGAGAGAGACACACACATGCATGCACATAGGTAAGCTCATTCATGCACATGCATAATTCCACAAAATAAATAATATTTAATAGTTTTTAAAAATATAAGCTTAAATTTATGTATCTTCCTTTGCTTCAGGGTCATTCATGGAATGGCAATAATAATATGATGATGATCTGTTAACAAAAGGAAAAGACATTTTAGCCTACAATTAATGAGTCTCCCAAATTTTGGATTGGTAGTAGAATCACTAAATGTGATCTTAAACTGGAACCATAAAAGAACAGTTGAGTGCTCTGGTTTTGTATAAACTGATATGATCTGTGTGAGAAGTTATATACATGTAAAAACCAGAAAGATACTTATGATTTATATTAGACAAATGGTTAATGTTTTAAAATAATAGTTAGTTGTTCTGAAACCATATGAAACAGGACAAAAGAGGGACTGGACATGTAGTTTAGTTAATAGAGTGCTTACCTAGCATATATGGAACCTCTAATCCCAATACTCAGCACATGGAGGCAGAAGGTTTAGAGGTCAAAGGTATCTTCAATAAATAGCAGATGTGAAGCTAGCCTTAACTACAGGATACTCAACTTAGCAAACAAACACAATGGGTATAAGATTTAAGAAAAAGTCAATTTCAAATACCAAAAAAAAAAGAAGCACAAAAATGAATGCTCCTTGATCAGTCAGTAAGGGTATAGGAGTGGGTCAGTGGGATATAGCATCAAGCTCTTTACATTAACATAGATTGACAAGTAACAGGGGACATCATAGGGTATTACTGATCTCAGATCTGTCCTGCTATGGTCAGTGAGTCATCTGATGTTACTTTTGTAATCATTTTGGACAAGCTATCCCACTAACAAGGTACTGATTGCAGTCCCTGGACACCTTGACCGTGTTCTGACTCAGAGGAGGCAGAGAGAAGGGTGGAGAAGAGAGGAAAGAGGAGGAGGAGGAGGGATGGAGGGAGTAGAGAAAGAGGGAGGGATGGAGAGATAGAGAGAAGAAGAAGGAGAAGGAATGAAAGGGGAGGGAAGGGGGAGAGGGAGAGGGAGAGGGAGAGGGAAGAAATGAAATGCTAAGGAACGTTCTTTTCTTTGATCATCACCTCCAAATGTGCATGTTCATGAACCCCTTTTAGAACCACACATAGGGATGTTGAAAAAAAAAGAGATATACAGGATACACATAATTGATGATTTTAACAGTTTACTGAGTACAAACTCTCAGAAAAATTCCTCCCCGTACCTTAATTTTCTGGTCAGAAGGACTTATCTACAGATGATACTGCACAACTATGACAACCTTTGATCACAAACTTCTATTTACTTTTTTTTCTGCTGGTACTGGGTATTGAACACAGGGCTTCACACATGCAGGTTAAGTGCTCTACCACTGAGCTATACCCCAGGCCCTATTTAAGTTTTTAAAGACCTTTCAATATATCTTCTATTGTCACTAGCTGTCTCCATTGGCTTTATGCAACTGCCATGGTTTCAAACACTGTCAAGGCATTTTGAAGCACTTACATTCTCCTGCAATGAAAAGCACAATTCTACTTATCACGGTCTGGGGTCACACAATTGGAAGAACTACTCACTATATTATGATCGTTACAGCCAGAGGGGGCAAAGCCTTCTGTCAACGTATCTGCTACCCAAATGTTCTACGTTATTATTAACAAGGAAGAAAGAATGTAGTGAAAATGCATTTCAAAGATAAATCTAGTCATTGAGCAGTTTGCCGTGCCTTATAATTTCCTCATTTCTATAGCAACTGCCAAGCTCATTTCTGCCTGCAAATTTGGGACACAAAAAATTCTAAAGGGTTTTATTTAAAGGACCCCCAACCTGGCAACACTCACACACACAAACACACACACACACACACACACGCACACACACACACACACAAGTGGATTTGTCAAAAAACTCATATACTACTCTTAGAATTTGGATTTTGAATGACATTGGATCTTTGAATACTTGTCGCCTCTCATGTTTCTGAAGGATCCATCAGCACAGAGATCCTACCTTCAGAGCCTGAAACTAAGAAAAAAAATCAGTCACAGAATCACAGAGCTTTGTATGTAGATGGACAAGTTCCAAGTGGTTCGGGTCTAACTCACTCTCTTCATTTCACAGGAGCATCACAGCTACACTGTACAAATGCAAAACCCAGAAAGCAGCCCAAGGACTTCATTCTGGACTTCTCCCATCCTAGAGGACCACTTCCATGGCCCCAACACATTTTATTTCATTAGTGTAGTCTGTCCACTTAGACTCAATATTTCCATTTTGTCTCCCCAGACAAGCTGCCTCAAAAAAGATATTTTAAACCAGGCATGGTTTTATAAGCTTAGCATCTCAGCACTTGGCATGGTAAGACAGGAGGGTTGTAATTTTGAGGGCAATATAATGAGAACTCATATCAAGGAAGGAAGAAGGAAAGAAAGAAAGAAAGAAAGAAAGAAAGAAAGAAAGAAAGAAAGAAAGAAAGAAAGAAAGAAGGAGAGAGGAGAGAGGAAGAGAAGAAGGAAGGAAGGAAGGAAGGAAGGAAGGAAGGAAGGAAGGAAGGAAGGAAGGAAGGAAGGAAGGAAGAAAGAGGTTACCTTTAAATTTTTGTAAGATGGATTTGAATTTTTTTAAATTAATGTGTACAAAATGTAAATGTGTGTATGTATCCCCGAGACCAGAGGAAGGCAACAGGTCCTCTAGAGTAGGAGTTATAGGTGGCTATAAGTCACCCTAGTTGGGTGCTGAAAACTGAACTCTGATGTTCTAGAAGACCACCGAGGGACCTCCTAAGTCCCCACCAAAAACATAATAGTCTTAGAAACATAAATGGCCTCATACCATCTTATGTCTAAATGAAGCCAATGACTTCCCTAGATCAGAGTAGCCCCTTCCAGATTTTCTAAATTGGTTCTCCCTCTGCCCTCTCTTCATAATGTCCAGGGCACAACAACTTTCTTATTCCCTATGTAAGTCCAGCTTCCTCCTACCTTAGTGGTTTAATGCTTTTGTTTCTCTCTGCCCAGATTATCATCTTCCTAGAAATTCTTGTTTTCTCATAGAAATCTCAGCTCAGATTTATGTCCTAATAAAGAACACTCCTCACCACCTCATTCCTGTTCCAACTCAATGGTGCTCTGCATGCAGCCCCTCCAGTACCCCTCCCCCTCACATCACTCCACCCCTTTTCCTCTTACACTTGTCACTGCTGAAATGGTGTTACTTGCTTGTTTACCCAGGTCTTCATGTATGCTCTCTGAACACACCTTGTTATGTTCCATCTCTATCACATGCCTAGTGTATACTTCTTGCTCATGAGATAGTTATAGGCTGAGTTACACTCAAATTCACTAATGTGAAGCTAAAGATTCATAAGGTTCACATATATTGACTAAAGTCTTATTGCCAATAGATATAAAAAGGAAACATATTCTGAGTTGTATCTAGTGCTGTCAAAGCTATCATTCTTACCTATCTTTTTCTTTCTCTTACTACCTAGTCCCCTTCTGTTCCCTTTGTTTCTTTTCTCTTCTTTGTTTACCTTTTCTTTTTGAAATAATATTTTATATTTTGGAAAAGTTTATACATTTGTACAATGTATTTTATACAATATATCCATCATCATCATTTTCCTCCAACTACCCCTAGAAGCCCCACCTTTTCTCCCTCCCAACTTTATACCTTAGTTGTTGTTGTTGTTGTTGTTGTTGTTGATAAAACCCTGAGTTGAATTAGTGTTGCCCATATGTGCATAGGTGTGGGGTCATTCACAAGATCCTGCAGACAGCCATGACCCCATAGAAGAGTGGCTTGCCTGCCTGCCCTCCTTTCCTCCCTCCCTCAGCAACTATCCTCTGTCAATAGCTCCTCAACCAATGATGAGATTATTGAAATTTTGGCTGGCTTGCTCCTGTGCAGGAACCATAGTTGCAGTGAGAAGATGTGTGCTGGAGCCATGTCTTATCCAGAACCCAGTGGTTCACATCCTCTTCTACCAGCTATTACATCCTGTGAGCTTTTGTTCTACATTTATGGAAATGCTCTTACTCATGCTCTGGCTATAACTGTGTGTGGAGCTTCTACATTCCATGAAGTAAGTCAAGCAGGTAAACATTTCAGCCTTGACAATTTGATAGACTCATTCATCAATACAGGGGAACTACAGAGCTATGGAGAAGAATGAAAAGAAATGTATCTGGGCAACCATTCCTGGTCTTTTGACTATCAAGTTTTTGTTAACTCTCAGGAAGGATTATTTAAAATAATCCGTGGTGGGGGTTGTCCATGATGATGAGGAAAACCTGCTTTACATGTTTATGAACTCCCAAACAGGGAGTCACAAGAAAGAAGGTAAAGATTTGACAGATGAGCTGGACTGCTATGGGGACAACTGAGCCCCTGCTGCTAAGTGGCCAATGGAATTCTCAGGAAGAGGTACCACTGCACTCGTTCAGAATAATCTGCCACAATCCTTTCCTGACTTCTTCCAAGAGCATCCTTGCTCTGATCCAAACTGGAGGCATTGTGTTTTTTCACTGTTCTGATTTCCTTTCTGTAACTATGATAACACACTCTGAACGACTTAAACTTGGAAAGGATTTGTTTGGTTGACACTTCCAGGTGAAAGATTATCACTGAAGCAAATCAAGCAGACTCTTGAACAAAAATCACAGAGGTATTCTGCATGTTGTCTTACTTTTAGGATCATATTTAGGGAGCTTTCTAATATAGGCAAGTGTACCTGCTTAGGCATGGTGCCACCCACAATGGGCTAGATCTCCTGAATCAATTAACAACAGATCAAGACCATTCCCTTCAAAGACATTCCATAGACCAACATTAGCTGGGTAATCCCTTGGATAGTTCTGAGATGACTCTGGGTTGTATCAAGCTGATGATGAAAGCTAATTAGGACACTCATCATCCAGTCAACATTTAATAGTTTACTCAGTAGACATGTGACGAAACAGAGTCAAACAGAATGCTCCTGAGGTTGCCACAGATAACTGGGTCCAGACTCTCCTAGAGATACCATGGAGAAAAGCCAGAAAAAACCTGAAGGCAAGAATACAGAAGCAAAGCCCAGTGATGTAGAGGAATGTAAAGGATAATAATCTTCAGATTACTGAGCTCCAGAATTCCAGCATCTGTATGCAGAAGTGCCCAACTTAAAGCAACAATTGGAGTAAGAAATGACTATCCACCCCTCAAACCTATGACTTGTTTAGTGACCACAGTTTTCCATCAAATAAATTTTTCATGTGATACTGGTAAACATGATAGCATTGCATATTTGTTAAAGATGTATATTAAAATGTTTACCCTTCAGTGAAATCCTGGCTGATTTATAGTGATACGGCATGTTCTTAGGCTGCTTTTTTTTTTTTTTTTAAAAGTGAAGGTCATTTTAGTTCAATTTTTGGTCATTGTATTTGGCATGGATATATGTTCTCTCTCAAAAAAAAATGTATAAAAGGGAGCCATATTAAGTATATGTTGTTCATGCTCTAAGCACTACTTATGTTCATAGCAGCCTTATTTATAATAGCTAGAAGCTGGAAAGAACCCAGATGCCCCTCAACAGAGGAATAGATACAGAAAATGTGGTACATTTACACAATGGAGTACTACTCAGCTATTAAAAAGAATGAATTTATGAAATTCTTAGGCAAATGGATGGACCTGGGGGGCATCATCCTGAGTGAGGTAACACAATCACAAAGGAACTCACACAATATGTACTCACTGATAAGTGGATATTAGCCCAAAACTTAGGATACCCAAGATATAAGATACAGTTTGCTAAACACATGAAACTCAAGAAGAATGAAGACTGAAGTGTGGACACTATGCCCCTCCTTAGAATTGGGAACAGAACACCCATGGAAGGAGTTACAGAGACAAAGTTTGGAGCTGTGACGAAAGGATGGACCATCTAGAGACTGCCATATCCAGAGATACATCCCATGATCAGCATCCAAATGCTGACACCATTGCATACACGAGCAAGATTTTGCTGAAAGGACCCAGATATAGCTATCTCTTGTGAGACTATGCCAGGGCCTGGCAAACACAGAAGTGGATGCTCACAGTCAGCTAGTGAATGGATCACAGGGCCCCCAATGGAGGAGCTGGAGAAAGTACCGAAGGAGCTGAAGGGATCTGCAATCCTATGGGTGGAACAACATTATGAACTAACCAGTACCCCGGAGCTCTTGACTCTAGCTGCATATGTATCAAAAGATTGCCTAGTCGGCCATCACTGGAAAGAGAGGCCCATTGGACATGCAAACTTTATATGCCCCAGTACAGGGGAACACCAGGGTCAAAAAAATGGAAATGGGTGGGTAGGGAAGTAGGGGGGAAGGTATGGGGGACTTTTGGGATAGCATTGGAAATATAATTGAGGAAAAGATGTAATAAAAAAAAAGAAAAAAAAGCAGTGTGCATATGCATGTGTGTATGTGTATGTGAAAGTGTAGGTATGTAGAGATCGGAACAAAACCTCAGGTGTCCTTTGTCAGCTTCCACCTTGTATGAGACCATTTGTTTTGTCATTTGCAGCTGTATGCCAGGCCAGCCTCTCTTGTTTCTTTTTCTATCTGCCGGCAGGCACATTGAGATTTCGGGTGTTCACTTCTGAGCCCACTTCTATGTACCTTAATAGTGAATTTTCACGGTTATAGGACTTGAGAAAGTTGATCTTCCTTTTAATTCTCACAGACAGAGCTCAATTTCATCAGGAAAAATAATTGTAAATCTCAATGATGAACCTCTCAGAGGAGTTTGATGGTTCAATACTTTGAAGCAACTAGTGTGTTCTGTCCTCAATTTTATTTTTATTGTTTTTGAATGATAAATGTACAGGCATTGACTAATAATTTCTTTTGCAGAATATGATCACACTGTTATTGATGGATTTAGAAATGGTACTTGAAGATCTATCATAATAACTACAGAGCTTAAAACATTAGGGCAATGATGCTAAAAGGAAAATAAAAACATGTAAGTAAATCTGAGGCTCAACTTCAAAATAAAAATTATGTATGACTGTTTTGACACTAGATGATAAATGGTTATTGGTATAGTGCTCAGTCATTTAAAAACATCTCATCCAGCTTGAAAAGCAGGACACATATAAGCTCCAACAAGACCCTCTCTGCTGGCCTTTCAATCTTCCCAACAAATTGGGTGTGAGGCAGATGATGGCAGTCACGTTGATTCTAATAAAAGATGGGTTTTAAATGGATCTTCTGGTTCAGTTCCAGAGAGAAAGTGTGGACTGTGGAGAGTTGGGGAGGCTCCAGAAGGTTGAACTCTGAGAGGATCCTTGCACAGAAACCCATGGATCATTTTAAAAATAATCAAGATTACATTAGAGGCTTTCCTGAAGTGAAGATAACATTAGAAAGGGTGGTGGCCTCTGTCTATCATGGAACTTTTATTAAGATGGCATTTGATGGGTGCAGGAGATAAAGGCTTCCACTGAAAGTCAGGAGTCTATTTCCCCCAGCGTCAGACAATACACTCTGGAGAGCAAAAACAATATAATTAATAATGGCATTAAATATCTGTCACAAATGTCTCACCTGTGCCCCTTTCTCCCACAGACAGGCAAGGACACAAGGCATTTAAAAATATGAACTTGAAAATACTTTACTACCACCATAAATTCAGCCCAGTGCATTTTTCTTAATCCCTCCTTGTAATAAGGCAGGATGACTTTAGGAAACAAGGTCACCGCACACCAGAAATAGAAGGTAGGAAAGGAAGAATAGAATTTAATGTCTTATTGTCTTTTATCTCAAGGAATTTATTCAGATTTTCTTGTGAAATTCAGTGTTTTTTTTTTCACCTACACAGTTAAAAGTGGATAGAATTGATTTTTTTTTTCATTCTCCTGCTATGCTCTCATGGCTGGAAACTGCCTCCATCCAGATGCTGGAAGTATTTCATAAACAGAATATACATAGATGAAATGTATTATAAAACTCCATTTAAGCATATGAAGAAAAGGAAAGAATGTAACAGAAAGCAATCTAGTGTTTATTCTCTTAATTGTATAATTTTATTTTCACCCCCATGTTTTGACCAGTGCCTATCTAATGCAAGTATTGAAACACAAGACTCAATACTAAAGGACTCTGCATGGCTTTTCTCTCAAACAGCTCAGCTTCAGATATGGGGATGTGTGTTTGGAGGTGGTTACTTTCCATTGTCCATTATTCTCAATCTTACAAGATTTCTTTCCCCATAGGAACACTAAAACTGTATTAATATTCCAAAGTCTGATTTATCAAAGAGGGCTTACATTTGCAGGCAACACCATTGTAGACAAATGTATTTGGCATGCATGTTTGAATATGGTAATCTTGAGTATTGTACAGTCCAATAAGATATAACTTCATCATTGAGCCAGTAGTAGGCCAATGAGTAAGATCTATTTTTATGATCTACATATTTTAAATGATATTTTTATTTCCCTCTTATTTTCTAAAATATTCTTTATTTTTTTAAATTAAAATATAATTTTATCATTTTCCCTTATCTTTCTCCCTTCAAGCCTTCCCATGCACCTTCCTTGCACTCTATCAAATTCATGGCTTCTATTTCTTTAATTGTTTAAATGAACACACATATATCACATATATTCATATATATGAGTATATATACATATGCATATAAAACCTCAGTTTTATGTAAATTACTTATATGTCTGTGATTTTAAGAATGACCACTTAGTTTGGGATAGGCAATAATAGGGCTCTTCCCTGGGGAAGACTGTTTCTCCTGCTCAGTATTCCTTCAGTGCCTATAATTCTTTGTGTGAGAAGAGTCCTTGTGAGATTTGCCCTTTCCATGGTAGGATGCCTATTGGTGTCATCCTTGTTCAGGTCTTGTCTAGGCATCCATACGAATGAGATTTCCTGGGAGTAGCGTCTCTGATGTTTTTAGGAGACAAAATCTCATAACAAATTTCCTGTTCCTGTGGCTCATACAAGCTTTCTCGGGCACCTTCCACTGAGATCCCTGAGCATTAAGTACAAGATCTGCACTGCAAATGGATCAGTTGGGGCAGGGCAACACCTCGTTCCTCCTCTGTATTTTTGATAAGTTGTGATTTCCTGTAATGATCTCCCAAATAAATATACATCTCCCTCCTCATCAAAGAGCAGGGTCCTTGCAGCTGATGGATTTGATTATAAATTACCTGCAATTTTGTTGAAAAGACTTGATGGTGGATTGGTCATTGCCATAGTCACAGCCTCAACTGATGATTCCCATGAAAGGCAGAGAGGAACATAGGCATGGCAAGGAGATGCTGGACACATGTCACCTTAACCAGTGGCCAGAGTAAGCATCACCAATAATGGAATGAGATGACATTATTCCCGCCTCATAGACCTTGATGACAGAAGCATCATCAGTTCTGTGATGCTTTTGTCCAGAATATAGAATGCAAATGTAAGCATGAGGAACCAACATATCAAGTAAGTGGCCTGTGTGATTCCAGGGATCAAAGTTGTGCAAAACAAAGGACAGTTGAGCAATTGTTGCAGGCTAAGGCATGACAAATAGACAGAATAACTAACTGGGCTGTGTGGTCCAAATTAGATTCTAGTCTGAGAACAAAAGAAGCCATAGATAATATTTTTCATGCATTTGGTGAGATATGACGTAGGCTGAAGGTTGAATACCAATATACATGGGTAGTAAATTTCTGCTTATTTCAAATACTACGTTTTTCTTAGGAAATATAAATTAAGTTTTGGGAAATGAATGGTACCATGTCTGCAGGTTAGTCAATGAATGGCCAAAGGATGTAGAGAAATCATAATGTGTGTAAAGTGGTGTGTGAAAGGAGAGGCAGTGTAAGTTGAGGAAGGTAGAGAGGGAGGAGTCAGAGAATGAAAAAAGAAGGCAAATGAAATTTATCTACACATTCTCAGGTCACTACAAATGTATCAAGGGGATTTGGAACAGAGCTCAGAACAATCTGAGATGCTTAAGAAGTGCCTTTTGTTATCTCTAAAATCCTTGCCACTTGGTAGCAACTAGTAAGAAATATTATATTTTTATCATAAAAATAGGATTTAAAGCTACTGAAAGGGGTCAGTGGGCAAAGCCAACTATTAACAAGCATGGCAGCCTGAGTTCTACCCTAAGACCCACCCAGTGGAAGGAAAGAACTGACTCTTGAAAGTTCTACATATGAGTTCTATACATGCTCCACAAGACATGCATGAACACAAAAAATATAGGTGTGTGCACATTCCTTATCACATACCACACACACGCACACACACACACACACACACACACACACATACACACACACATACTAGATAGATAGATAGATAGATAGATAGATAGATAGATAGATAGATAGATAAAATTTTAATCTAGAAGTCACCTTATTATTTCACTGTTAAGTTTGCAAAACCCAAGAAAAACTGGGGCTGAGCTGACACTGTGCCTTTGCTGAAATTATTCTAGTGCATGGATTTAACACTTGAAATGAAATGCAAAGACTCCTGCGTACAAGACCAAGTCTGTGATTAACTAAAGGGTGCAATAGACAGTAATTGTTTTGAATGCTTTGTAATGCTTTTAAAGCTCTTAAAAGCACTCTCGTTTTAAATGATCAACTCATACAGAGTAATTGGAGTGTCGCCTTAACTCATTGAATATTACTTACATCCTTAAAGCATCTATGTCAAAGAAAGCACACGGTTTTTTATGAAGCTATTTTGTAGACACTTGGGAGTTTCCTTTTTAATACCTCAATATAATTATAATTAGTTCAGAAGGCCCAGTAACACTTTGAGATAATTGTGCATAAATTAATTGCTAAAGGGCACAATTAACTTTTTATTAACGTTTGTGATAATAAACATTCAACTCGGTTTCTAATATTTCATAAATTATATTCCATATTTTAATTGTTCCTATATTAAGTTTTATTACTTAATGTCCTTGAATATTTGCCTTGGGGACCAAAGCAAATACTGTAATATGCTTAATCCAAGAGAAAACCTGCATTTAATTAGAAAATGTGAGACAAGACATTGGCTTAAGTCTCAGCTACTGCCATAGGGCAAGGAGAAGCATTCTAAAATCAGCAGATGACAAGCCCACCACACTGCAATGCTGTCATGAGACAGTATCTCTTTAAGGATGCTCTGATGCTTGGACGATTAAAGCATCACCTTGGAACTGACAATGACTCAATTGTGTTCAAGTCAGAATTGAACATCAAGGGCATTTCTGATGATTAATCTTTGAGAACAGTCACTAGTACAGCATCATAAGGTTGTTCACCTACAAGGCTCACAGTGATATCATAGGTTATGATGAATACCTTGGGCATTTGTTAAACCTGTGCTTAATTCCTCAATGGGGTATCTTGCAAGCTACTCCTGTTGGGGATAGAGCTGACTGTCACATCAGTATGTGGAGTGGAAAGGGATGGTGTTGCCAAACTTCAAAAGACTTCAAGGGATTCTTTTACTTGTAGTAAGATCCATTGTGCCTCACCCTCATTTCCACATGAGCCCAAGGCATCTCTTTAATGCTGCTGTTAAGGAAAAAAAATACAAAAGCCCTCTACCAATAGGCATCTTTATGATTAACTGATATAATAATTGGATATACATTGTCATTTGGACTCACAGTAGCTTCTACTATGAGGTCACATGAGCACTGTTACCAGAAGGGCACTGGAAAGCAGAGATTTAGATACAGAAGTTTGGGGGCACTTTTTCTCAGATACACCAGAATCCTGAGTCCTCTGTGATATAGACATCTGGGTTGTAGGGGGTGGAAAATCCATACAAGGATGCTCTCAAAGAGGATGTAATAGCAGAAATGAGGCTTTGAGGGCTTCAGTGAAAGAAGATGGCATTGACCAGAAAACAGAGTCTTGCCAAAGTCAGAGACAGTGAAAGTATTTTTTATTGAAAATGGATTGTTTTCTCATAAAATAAATATACTCTGATTATTTCCCCTCCTTCTTCTCATCCCAGGTGCTCCCCTCTCCTCTAGACTCACTCCTTTTCTGTCACTCATTATAAAACAGTAAGCTTCTAAGAAATAACAAAAACAAACATAAACAAATAATATATAATGAGATGAAGCAAAAACTTTCATACTGAATTAGGACACAGAAACATAACAGGAGGAAAGGAGTCCTAAGAACAGGCAAAATGATCAGAGATCCACTCATTCTCATAGTCATAAATACTAAGTTAATAGCATAAATATATATACTAATATGGTAGTTAATATGCATTAGCTAATATATGTATATAATAAATTATAGATATAGATTAGTTATAGATGGTGAAACCTGTTACGGACACATGTCAGCCATGTGCTTAGTTGCCTCAGTCTTTGTGAGCTCACATGAACCGTGATAAAACTTATTTCATTGATTCAGTGGGCTGAGTTCTCCTTGTTGTCCTCCATCTTCTCTGGCTATTACAATCTTTCTTCTTTTTCAGTGGGACTCACTGAGCTCTGAGGGGAGAGAGTTCATGGAGACCTCCAGATAAGATGCTCTCTGTATAATGCCTGGCTGGGTGCCTCTGCCTCTGTCCCATCTTCTGCCAGAGTTAGCTTTTCTGATGATGAGTGGATAAGGCACTGGTCTATGAGTATAGCAGAATAGCATTAGGATTCATTTTATTGATTTCTTTAGATCAGTAGTAGTTGGTTTTACCATAGGTCTCTCAGCTGTCTCTGGTTCTTGGTTAGCTAAGCAGTGGTGGATATGGCTTCCTTCTTATGGAATGCCCCTTAAGTCAAATTAGATATTGGTGGGTTACTACTACATGTTCTGTGCTACCATTGCCCTAGAAAATTTTCTGTAGGCAAGATACATTTTAGGGTAAAGGCTTAGTATCTGAGGTTGTGTCCACCCTTCACTTTTGGTAGCCTATCGAGTACCTTCCCACACTTAAGAGACTAGAACATAGAAGTGAAGGTTCCATGTAGGCAACAGCTCAACTTCTCTGAGTTAAATGAGTTATTTAACATGTCCTTGGCAATGGGGCCCTGCTGTGAATTTGCAGAGAGTAACCTTTTGTCTTAGCATCAACCAAGTTTGTTTGAAGATTTCCACAGGACTACCTTGGTCAACAACTCAAACTGAATATAATGTAGCCAAGCCACTGGAAGCCTTGCCTGGCTACAAGACATGGCCAGTTGAGACTCTATATATCCTCCATTACTAGTAGTCCTCATAAAATCCAGGAAGAAGTTACTGCACTAGGTTTCTACATCACCCTCAACTGTTCCCCAATTCTGTCTATTCTCACACTCTCTTCCTCCATCCCATCTTCCCCAACCTGATACCTCAGCTACTGTCCTCACCTTCCCCCAGTCCACCTGTAAAATTATCCTTATTTTCACTGCCCAGGAAGATCCATGCATCCCTATTACCTATTAGATCCCTCCTCCTTACCTAACCTCTCTGGGTCTGTGGATTGCAGTGGGTCATCATTTACATAACGACGAATGACTTCATATAAGGGGATATATACCACATTTGGGTCTCAAAGTTTTCTCACTCAGGATATTTTCTAGTTTCACCTAGTTGCCTGCAAATTTTATGATGCTGTTTTAATAGCTGGACAATAGCCCATGGTGTAAATGTAGTATAATTTCTTTATCCATTCTTCTGTTGAGAAACATCAAGGTTGTCTCCACTTTCTGACTATTATGAATAAAGCTGCAATGAACATAGTTGGACAAGAGTCTTTGTGGTAGGATGGAGTTCTTTGGGTGTATGTCAAGAGTGGCATAGATCCATCTTGAGGTAGATCAATTATCAATATTCTGAGGAACTACCATATTGATTTTCATACTGGCTGTACAGGTTTGTACTCCCACCAGCAATGGAACCTTGTCAGTATGAGCTATCATTTTGGGGACATTAAAGTCTCCCACTAATAGTATGTGAGGGTCAGTATGTGATTTAAGATGTAGGAGCATTCTTGTACAAACTTGGGTGCCCTTGTGTTTGGGGCATAGATGTTAAGTATTAAAATGTCATCTTGCTGTCTTTGCCTATTCCCTTTTATTAACTTTAGTTTGAACTCTATTTTTTTAGATATTAAAATGACTATACCAGCTTGCTTCTTATGTCTATTTGCTTGGAATATCCCTTTCCAATCCTTTACCCTGAGGTGATGTCTATTCTTGATGTCAAGGTCTATTTCTTGAATGCAACAGAGGATGGATCCTATTTTGACATTAATTTTGTTAATCTGTGTCTTTTTATTGGGGAGACTGAAACTATTGATATTGAGAGATATCAAAGACCAATAAATGTTGATTGCTATTATTTTGTTGTTGCTGTTGTTTTTTTAAGTGGCGGTGTTGATGGTTGTTGTAGTGTGTGTATATACTTTCCTTCTTTTGGTTTTATTAATGTGAAAATATTTCCTGTGTTTCTGTGAGTGTAATTAACCTCCTTAGGTTGGAACTGTCCTTCTAGTGCTTTCTGTAGACTGGATTTATAGACAGATATTGTTAAATTTTGACTTTATCATGAAATTCCTTCTTTCCTTCATCCATGATGACTGAGAGTTTTGCTGTGTATAATAAGTAGTCCTGAATGGCGTCTATGGTCTCTTAAAAGTGTGTAGCACATCACACTCTTAGTGTGTCTAAGCCTTTCTGACTTTTAGAAACTCCATTGAGAAGTCATGTCTGCCTTTATATGTTTCTTGGTCTCTTCCCCTTGCAGCTTCTGTTAATCTTTCTGTATTCCATGTGTTCAGTGTTTTCATGATTATGTAGCAAGGGGACTTTCTTTTCAGGTCCAATATATTGATGTTCTATGAGCTTCATATATCTTTGTAGGCATCTCATAGTTTAGGTTAGGAAATATTTTTCTATGATTTTGTTGAAAACTTGTGCTTTGAGCTAGATTTCTTATCCTTCCTCCATGCCAATTATTCTTTGATTTGATCTTTTCATAGTGTCTCAAGTTTTCTGGATGATTTAAATTTCTTTGATGTATCCATTTCTTTTATCATATATCAAATGCCTGGAATTCTTTCTTACATTTCCTGTATTTTGTTGGTGAAGCTGTCTTCTGTAGTTCCTATCTAAATTCCTAAATTTTTCATTTCCAACATTCCCTCAGCTAGTGATTTCTTTATTGATTCTATTTCCAGTTTCAGATATTGAACAGTCTTATTTGTTTTCTTCAACTGTTTGTTGGTTTTTCTTTGGATTTCTTTAAGAGATTTATTCATTTCCTCCAATTTTTGTTTGTGTATTCCTGGATTTTAAAAAGGGAGTTACTTATTGTTTTTCTTTAAGGACCTTTACCATCTTCATATAGTTTGTCTTTTTACTGTGCTTCAGCTATGTTGGAATATTCAGTGCCTGCTGTGATAAGATGGCTGGACTATAGTAGAAATATACTGCCTTGGCTTTTACTGATTGTGTTTTTACACTGGAGTCCAGGCATCTGGGTTTGGAATGATTATATATATATATATATATATATATATATATATATATATATATATATACATACATACACACACACGTGTGTGTGTGTGTGTGTGTGTGTGTGTGTGTGTGTGTGTGTGTGTGCGCGCGCACGCGCGTGCGCTAATATCTACTTCTGGATTTGTCTTGTTAGGGAGGTGTTTTGTTTCTTGAATTCTGTTTCCTCTTTTGATTTTAGCACATGTGATGGCTGTGCACTGCCTGTTTCCCTAGCCTTCTCAGCTGGTGTGTTCACAGGGAATGCCTGCTGTGCTAAAGCCTGGAACACTGGGAAGAGTTGGCAGAAGGAACTTTGTAGGAGATCTTTTTGATCCATTAGGGATGGGGTCAGAGATGAAAGGGAGACCTCAGCAGGTTTCCAGCTATGTAGCTGGAAATAAAATGTAGGGATTGGATCTCAAGAGAGGTCTGCCTTTCACCTAAGTACTGCTCTTAGAGGAATGGACTTTGAGTTAGCAGTGGTTGCAGGCTGATAGAGTTGGGGTCTGGGACAAAGCAACAAGTCAAGAATGGAAGATTAGAAGAAGAAGAAGATCTGTGGGATCCACAGGAGATAAGAGCAGGAAGGCAGGGAAGAGTACCACAAATACTCTGCTATAGAGCTGGAGGTGAGGCTGGGGCATTGGGTCTGAAAGGATAGAGAGAGACAGAGACAGATACAAGAGAGAGACAGAGACAGAACCACATGGAGAGACAGACAGAGAGGGAGCCTACTTGGTTTCATGGTAGGCATGAATTGTGGCTTAGCAGGGGCTGCCTGCTGGAGCTGGGATACAATGGCAAGAGAAATAAGAAGTTAAGGAGTGGATGGTCTGTGAAATCCATAGGAGATGTGGACTAGAGGTGGGGTGCAGCTGGTATCCTGTTGCCTCACTAGGATGAGACTGAGGAATTGGGTTCAGGGGAACAAAGAGAGACCAGATGGTCTTCAGTATCACTGAAAGTTCTAAGGAGACTCTATGAAGATGCTCACCAGAAGGAATGCTGCTGGTGCCATATATTTATTAAAGTGAAAAAGAAAGCTTTCAAGGGAGGCATGTTTATGAAAATGTTTCCATTCAGTCACCTTAAACATGCCAGTCAAATTGTAAAACTCTATTCATGTTTTATTATCTCATGTGTATACAATTTATGGTTACAGATATTCGTGTGTATTTTCAAGTATGCAGGAATTTTCAGTTTTCAGAAGAATGATTGGGACTGATGTGGGGAAAACACAGAAATGGAGAATTTTCTTTTATTGTTTCAATTCATGTTCATATTATTCATTTTAGTTATTTCATAATTTTTGAAATTAAGACATTTATGAAATTCAAATTTATCAAATTAAAAATGTATGAGATAGTTATATAAAATATAATTATATTTCATATCTCTAAATAATTTTGGCTCAAGATAAGTATAATGTGAACCACTTAGAAGATTTTTAATGTTTTGGTGGCCATGGTAGAAAAAAAAAGAATTTTTATCATTTAGCTTTATACATGCATTTTGTATATATTAACCTAGCATTAATGCCTGAATGTGTAATCAGTATGAAACTATTGACAGCACACATAGACACACACACACACACACACAGCACACATGATTTTTGTTTGTTACGTATGTATTATTTAGAATAATTTAGATGAAACCACATTCAAGTGTTAGGGAGTGCAGTGTGGCTTACAGGCTATTAAATGAGAAGATGTAATTTCCCCCTACTCCAATTATCATCGTAGAGTAGACATGTATATACCTCAGTTGGTAGAATGCTCGCCTACCATGAACAAAGCCTGTGTAAAGGAAATTTCTTATGTTACTCTCTGGAAGTATCACCTGTTGATGAAAGCAGATGGCCTATTAGGTGACATAAGAAATAAACAGTGGGACACCATGCCAAGATAGAGAGGACTCTGGGAAAGAATCAAGAGTGAAAGATTTGCCCCAAATTCTGAGGAAGTAGGACACATGAAACTGAGGAGAAGTAACCAACCATGTGGCAGACATAGACTAGAATAAATGATTTATCTAAGTTATGAACTAGTCCAGGAAGGAGCCAAAGTTTATGACCTAGGAATTTATTCACAAATAATTAAGTCTTGGTCATTATTGTGGGAATAATGAGGCCAGGTAGAAAAGCTTGATGTTACAGCCCTGACTTCAATCACCAGCCCTTCACAATAAACCAGGCACGACAGTACATGTCTCTAATTCTAGCTTTAGAGAAAAGATTGGAATTTAACGATAATGTTGGCTATGTTGTGAATCTGAAGCTAGCCTGGGTGATGGTTAGTTTTATCTACTTGGTACAATCTGAAGTCACCTGAGAGGGGAGGGATTATCTAGAGTAGGTTGGCCAGAGGGGCATGGCTGTGAGGGATTGGATTGACAGCCTTCTTTGGGATGACATAGCCTGTAAGGAGGTGATGCAATTCCTATTTGGGAGTCCTGGGCTGAGTAAAAGTAGAGAAAGGTAGCTGAGTACCAACCATGTCACACCAGTCATTCTCCTTCTGGCCCTCACTATAGCTGATCCCTGTTGTCTCAAACTCCTGCATGTGACTTCCCTGCAGGGGTGGCTTATAACCTGGGTTTGTGGCCTAAAGTAAACCTTGTGGCCCCTTAAAGAGTACTGTATTTTGTCAGAGTATTTTACCACAATGGTAGAAACAAAACCAGAACATATGGAACACATTCGAACTTATCATAGAATACATTGAATTATTATTGTGAGTATTATAGTTTTAAAATGAAATATTAATGGGCAGATGTTCTATAATGGGTAAGTGCAAATAAAATGAATGTTCCAACTGCCTCCTTAGTTCCTGGGCATTTTGTTTTTAAATTTTCATTGTCTGTTTGTCTGTCTGTCTGTCTGTCTGTCTGTCTGTCTGTCTCTCTCTCTCTCTCTCTCTCTCTCTCTCCTCTCCCCCCTCTATCTCTCTCCCTTTCTCTCTCTCTCTCTCTCTGCAGATGTGTGTGTGTATGTGTGTGTGTGTGTGTGTGTGTGTGTGTGTGTGTGTGTGTGAGAGACAGACAGACAGACAGACAGACAGACACAGAGAGAGAGACAGAGAGAGACAGAGAGAGACTATGAAAATATCAGGTCCTCTGAAACTGAAGTCACAGGCAGTTGTGAGCTCTCCCAGTTGTGAGGTGAGTTCTGGGAACTGCATTCTGCAGGAGTAATGCTTACTCTGAACCACTGAGTCATCTTCCTAGTACCTCCATGTTATCCTTCTTAAAGCAGCATGTGGCCTTAACCACTGAGCCACCTTTCCATCACATCTCCCTCTTTGGTATGCTGATGAGAATAAGCTGAAACCGGCCTCTTTCTCATTAAGGGATCTCATTCTTCGAAGTAGATCTCTTTCCTTATCAGGGTCCACATCACCTTGATAACAAATAAGGGCAGGATTTGTAATCTCTTCCAACTTGAGTCAGTGCCAGATCTAGTAAAGTTGTGCATCCCTCGTTAATATTGATAAACACCGAAGGCAATAAATCACTCTAGTTATCCTCTGGGAACAGCACAGGACATTTGAAAAACGAAAGCGCCACCAACCATCTGGAGGAAGCGAATTGTGGGATGGTTAGCAAGCTCAGGCTTAGGGCCCAGGGATGAAAAATTGACAGCTCACTGACAGATAGAAAAGTTTGAAATGGGAGGACTGCACTGAAGGATAGTATATAGCTATGTCATAAGGCGGGACACCTGACTGACCTACAGGGAATACCAACTGAGAGTCAATGTCTCTTTCATTTGTTTTCACTCTCTGTGAACTTAGTCACCGGTAGGAAATGCCATTAAAACTAGGAAATGTGCTTCCATGGAAACATATGCCCACTGAAACTCTCTTCCCTTATAACTACAGCAATCCACCAACAGCCACCTTCTTCTAGGAGATACCTCCTTATGGTTTAACTTTGAAATGTCCTCCAGAGGTTCATATTTAGATATTGAGTCTATAGCTGGTAGTACTATTTTGGGAGACTTCAGAGCCTTGGGACTGTAGGGCTTTTCTAGTGGAGAGGAGATGGCTGTGGGGAAGCTGTTGGAGTATAGGCTAACTTCTCTACTTGAATTGAGCTCCCTATTCTCTGGTCCAGCTCTTATGGAAGTAGCCCCATCACAAGTTTCCACTGCCATAGATGGAGCATTCCCATGACATGCTCCTCCTTGTATGACTTAAATTGCTCCGAAATCATGAGCCAAAGTAATTTCTTCCTCTCTTCAGCTGTTCTGGCAACGTAGTCAGAAGAGCGAATTACATAGCCAATGGGATGAAACAAAGCAGACCCGTGTTTCTTTGTTTGTTTTGTTTTGTTTTGTTTTGTTTTGTTTTGTTTTGTTTTGTTTTGTTTTGTTTTGTTTTGTTTTTAGAGACAGGGTTTCTCTGTATAGTCCTGGCTGTCCTGGAACTCACTCTGTAGACCAGGCTGGCCTCAAACTCCGAAATCTGCCTGCCTCTGCCTCCCAAGTGCTGGGATTAAAGGCGTGCGCCACCACCGCCCAGCAGACACATGTTTCTTAAATCAACTTGAAGTCTTTCCCTTTGCACCAAACCTATAGTTTTCCTTGAGACTTTATAGGAAAGGAGAATTTGAGTTCTGCCTAGGTTCCAGCATGGTAAGGATCATAGCAGTACACATTTGCCATATCTGCAGTTTAGTTTTAAATATCAACTCTCTACCAGGTAGGATCACCTGAAAAGAGGGTCTCGGGTAAAGAATTATAGCTCCATTTAGCCTGTGGGTATTGTGTAGGGGATGCTCTTGACTGTTCAATGAGGTACAAAGACCCACCAGGAATGTGGAGGGCACCATTTCACAAGCTCAGCCCTAAGCTCTGTGAAGGTAGAGAAAATTCGCTAGGTAGTAAGCAGTAAGCACGCAAGAATGGATGTCCATATTCTCTGCTGCCAACTGTGGGGGGATGTAGTCTTTAAATGCCTGTCTTGACTTCCTCCACAATGTAGAATGGGAGCCTGTATTATTAGCTAAATAAATCCTTTTCTACCTTGAATTGCTTTTGGTCAGGATATTTTAACATGACAAGGGAATTGAAACTGACCACTGAGGAATCTCATCTGGCTCAGAAAGCTGGTGGGCGCATGATGGTTTACATCCTTCAACATTCATTTCACACAGCACACCCAGTGAACATCTGTACATATGTACTCATCCCACACCAGGCATGCAGACATACATCACAAACACATAAATATCAAGTGTGTTCACACATAAGCATCCTAAAATGTTAAACTATGCTTCTGCCCTTTAATAAATTTCCTTCTAATTCATAACTTTCAGAAGAAGCCCTATCCAGTATATAAAACAAAATTTAAAGACCCACATGACTCCATCTATTTTATATCTTTGGAATCAATGTTTTCCATAGATTTTTTAAAACTAAAAATTTAGTTACATGCATGTGTGTCTAGGCATAGGTGTATACATGTAAGTATAGGTACCTACGGGGGTCAAAATGAGGGCATCAGATCTCCTGAGCTGGAGCAATAGGCAGTTGTAAGCCTCCAAATGTGGATGTTAGGAACTGATCATACATAGGTCCCCTGCAAGAGCAGTATGCAGCTGAGCAAACTCTCCAGCTCCATAGACATTTGGCTTCTTATTCTGCTAACCTGTTTATTCCATTTGAAAAATTATATTCATTAGAATAATATAATAAAAAAATACCCTTAAGTAAATTCCTCATCACACATACTAAATACATGATATATAAAACATATAATATCATATTTATGAAACAGTATAACTGTAAATGCATATATATGCGTATATATGTATATATACATCAATATATACATATACATATATATATATGTATATATACATCAATATATACACACACATATATATATATATATATATATATATATATACATCAATATATCTGATTACACACACATGAATGAGACCATTTTAGTTCAACTGCCAAGAGCTGAAAGCATTTCTTTTTATTCTTCCTCTTTTGTTTCTCTGAGTACAAAGACGACATGCCTGTCCCACACCTACACATCAAAACCTTTCCTTTCAAGTGACTTCAGCAACATTAGCTCTTGTTCTTGTGAGATAAGTCCTTGATCCTCCTGAAAGAGACTCCCTTATTCCTGAACGTGACAAGGTAGCAGAAAGTACTGCGCAAAGGATGTGAGAGAGTGCTTGTCATAGATGACATGACACCTCACACACGGATGTTGAAACATGGTCCACATTCCCTTGGAAGGACTGTCTGGTCTGTACGTTGTGATCTGTTGTTTTCGTCAACATTTCTCTTTGGATGCTCAGGCATCTCTGCCACTGTGTGTGCTATGCTCTGGCTGACAGACAAAGCCTGTGCTGGAAGCTTGTTTTCCTCTGTGTGCTGGCGTCAGTTCTCACAGCTCCATGTGTGTGTCTTTTCCTATTTCTGTATCACGTCTTGTCTTGGCCCAACTTCCAAAATAGGAATGGCTTCATTCAACAACTGACTGGCACAAAAGGCTTGGCCTTCTTTTAGGTGGTTGTATGGACAGCTTAAAAGCCTTTTCCCTTTCTCCAGAAACATACACAAATTGATATATCATAGCTACAGATATTCTTGATGTTGAGGTGATGCATGGAATCATGCAAAAGCAACATTCCATACATCTGGGATGCTATGGGGTATATTAGAAAGTTTAAGATACTGGAGATATCACTATGGAATACTGTTTTATTGTAATTAGATATTTTCTTTATTTACATTTCAAATGTTATCCCGAAAGTTCCCTATACCCTCCCCCTGCCCTGCTCCCCTACCCACCCATTCCCATTTCTTGGCCCTGGCATTCCCCTGTACTGGGGCATATAAAGTTTGCAATACCAAGGGGACTCTCTACCCAATGATGGCCGACAAGGCCATCTTCTGCTACATATGCAGCTATAGAATTAGTCTATGGGTCAGCATGTTTGATTTTATTCACTGCATGTGTTCCTCTCTGTACATAGGGGGATGTTTTTATGTGCGCAGGCATGTGGGCTTGCAGGTACATGTGTGTACCTGCATAGAGGTCAAGGGTCAACCTTGAGTGTTGTTCCTCAGAAGCTGTTCATCATCACCACCACCACCGTCATCATCATTACTACCATCATTACCACTGCCATCATCATCATCATCATCATCATATTTATATTGAAACATGGTATTTTACTATGACCTAGGATTCATTAATTAGTGTTTGTTTTCAGAACATTAGGGTTGTGAGAAGCTGGTATCACGTTTTTCCACGGTTGCTGGGGGACTGAACTTCAGTCTATGTTCTTGAGTGTCAAGTACTTCACTGTCTGGGGTGATGAGGTCTTCACAGTGTACATTTTTATTTTTATTTTATTTTATTTTTTATTTTATTTTATCATCTTCACTGATGAGGTCTCACAGTGTACATTTTTATTTTTATTTTGTTTTGTTTACTTATTTTATTTTTATTTTTATTATCTTCACTGATGAGGCCTCATGGTGTACATTTTTATTTTTCTGTTGTGTTGTTATAGTTGTATTTGAGTATACAGTGTGTGAGTATGCGTGCGCATGTGCATGTGCGTGCGTGTGTGTGTGTGTGTGTGTGTGTGTAGTTGGAGGGGGCATCCAGAACAGTGAAGTCATCCAAAGTAATATGTCCTAGAGGCTCACTTTTCATCAAATAAAGTCGAAATACCAGCAACAAATAAATGACATGGCATAAAGAAGTCATAGGCAAGCACTTGCTCCCCCTCCATCCATCCTCTACGAGTCTGTGAATCTCCTGATCATTCTAGTGACTACCAGAACATTTCATTTTTCCACTGACCTGCTACAGGAGACCGTTATATCCTCAGGACACAATCCAGTTCTCGTGTTTCTACTAAAATCCCTATACTAGAAAAATAAATGACCCATCCCCTTAGAATCCTTTGTGTAATCAGTCAACACTTCAAAACTACAGCCAGAGGCCACATGCATATCTGCTCCACGGGATGCTCAATCAAAAAGTAGAGCTTCATGAATGTTGGTTGCGAAATTCCTTCAGGAACAGGAGTGTCCTGGCAATATGATGCTACCTGGGCAGACTGTGTTAGGTGGGCTGTTTAGTCAGGGCTTCCTCCAGATATAATATCTTCTTCTGTAACTAAACAACACAAAAGGATTTGGGGCAACAACTACATTTTTAACCAGGAAAAATAAGAAAACATATTTTAATTATATACCAATATTATAGTTACATATTTTATATAACATGTCATTGCACATAATTAGGTATAATGACATAATATGTATAATTATAGACACATAATTAGATATAAGTGAATGAAGGGAGAAATGGAATTTCTAACAGGCCTTTTAGCTTTGGTTAGCTACACAGGTTTCAATTATCCTGACAGGTGTATGAAAGCCACCTGGATCCTTCTTTGGAGATTTCTACATCTCTCTGGCATGCTGGATTGAAATCTTAACATTTTCTTCTTTGTGCATGGTGCTTAAGGCCAGTTTCTTTGGTCTATTAACTGACTTGTAAGAAAAGAGAGTAAATTGTCCTTGACTGTACAAACACCCTGAGTTTTTTTTTTTTTCCCCATGAATACAAATGGAAGATTTTTAAAGCTTGGCAGTTTGCAAAGACATGACTCCCAGGATAAATTAAAGATCAGGAGACTTTCTCTTGTTTACTATTTAAAGCTAGGTGTGGGGAAAGGTAGTCCAGGTTGTAATTATAATTCTGACATTGCTTGGCAATCTTAGGCAAGCCACATAATCTCCCTGGGCACAATTTTTTTTTACATTAATTTAAAAAATGTGTGAATTTGATATGGAGAGAATAAAGCAGATGACCTCAAACACTTATCTAGTCTGAACAATTGATGGTTTGATGTTCCAATAGGCAAGGACTTAACAGTCAAATCCTCTTTGGGCACTTAAAAGCTTATTTATTTTATTTGTATGGGTCTGAATGCTTTGCCTTCATGCATGCCTGGTGCTCACAGGGTCAAAAGAAGACATCAGATCTCCTGAAGCTGGAGTTAAAGATAGATGGTTGGAAGCCGCCATAGAATTGCTGGGAACTGAACTTGGGTCCCCTGAAAAAGCAGCAAGTACTCTTTTCCACTGAGTCATCTCTTCAGGGTTCTCTTCCTACAGCTTTTCTTTCATTCTTTTTTAATTAATTAATTAGATTTACATCCATATTGAAGCTTCCTCTTCCTCCTCTCTTCCCAGTCTCTTAGCTCCCCTCTCCCCCATATATGCCTCCTGCCCTTCTCCTCAGTAGAGGGAAGCCATCAATATCAACCAGCCTTAACTATATTAACGGTAAGGTTAGGTGCATCTTCTTCTATCCAGGCAGGATAAGTCAGCCCAGTTAGGAGATCCAAAGGCAAGAAATAGATGCAGGGGCCCACAGCCAAACATTGAGCAGAGCTTGGGTAATCCCATGAAGAAAGAGGAGGAGGAGAAGGGGAGGAGGAGGAGGAGGAGGAGGAGGAGGAGGAGGAGGAGGAGGAGGAGGAGGATTGAAGAGTCAGAGGGGTCAAGGACTCCACAAGGAAATCTACAGAATCAACTAACGTGGGCCTATAAGGACTCGTAAAGACTGAACTGCCAATCAGAGGGCTTGCTTGGGACAGATGTGGGCCCTTTGCACATAAGTTACAGTTGTACACCTAGGTCTTCATGCAGGACTGCTAAAGTGAGAGCAGAGGCTGTCTCTGATGACAATGTCTGTCTTTGGATCCCTTCCTGCACTTTTAAGAGATGCTTTTCATATGTGTTCCATGTTGCTGGGCATGGTGGCAAATACCTTTAATCCCTGCACTCAAAAGACAGAGGCAAGGGAATCTCTGAGCGCTCCAGAATATCCAAGGCTACTCAGAGAATCCCTACCTCAAAAAAAAAAAAAAAAAAAAAAAAGAAAGAAAGAAAAAGAAAAATGTGCTCCATATAGCAGTCCGCAGTAATTATGGCTTGGATGTGTTGACATTCTTCTTTGGGATATTTCTCTTCTCAGTACTTTGTTCATGTCAAGCCAAAGCCCAAATATCTGGTGCCTTTGATATCTTTACATTCCAAATTCCAAACTTAGCTTATACCCCAAAGTGTTCCTAAATAGGAGATTATTCAATGAACAGAAGCAATTGTTTGATAGTATTAAATAATTAAAATGGATTTATTTGTGATTCTTAATTTGTGTTTGAGGAAAACATATTCATAACATCTTTGGTCTTTCCCATAGGCAGCTCACAGTGAACACAGTCCAAAAAGGCTCTTCATTGCTTAGTGTCTCAGTATACAAACACTGGAGCTGTCGAATTCCCCAACATGTTATCTCAGGTTTAATTAGCAGCTTTTAGTCTTCACGTACCACTTGCAAGAATGCAAATATCTTGGTAGGATAAAATAGAAAGCACTTATCAGAGAGTGTTAGAGTAGACCAGAATGTGATAATGATTCAGAGAAAGGAAACCAATCTACAGAACTCATTTTTTCCCTTCCTTCTTTGTCTCCTGTGTTCCAAATGAGCATTAAAACCTGGCCCACAGGATGCTTAAGGGCTGGTGGGGAATAGACATGTTTAAGTTTCAATACAAACAATAGCTTTTACTGCAAAGAGAATAAGAGAAAGACAATTCTGAGCCAAACAGGGTTGAGTGAAGTCTGTGAACCGGCTTCGATGTGGAAGAGGAAGTGTGGACTTTTATAGTCACTGAACAAAAGAAAGTCATTAATCAAGCATTTTTTAATACATTGGGGAGGACATTAGAATAGAGAAATCTCTGGTTTAAGTGTCAGGTGTTATATTCTTAGCTTTGGGTTGGTGGACTCTTTGACTCTGCTATGTTAATGCATTCCAAAGTTCCTGGTAATCTCAGGGATAGGTCAGACTCAGAGGTTTGCAATTAATGGTCATTAAGGAGACTAAAGACAGTCTGAGGTGAACTGAGCTCCCAGGACATAGTGTTTCATTTCTCTACCATCACAAAATTCAACTCCACCTATCTGCAGCAGGAGCAGCACAGAAACGACCTTCTGAGGAACCTTAGATCACAGAAGAGATTTGATCATTCAGTGATCTGGGCTCAGCTAGGGAAACACAGAATAACATCCTTAGAGGAGCTAGGGAAAGCTTTCTAGGGCAATGGAGTCCCACAGAGAACCATCGAAAGTTAATAGCATGTGGAGGTGTTCCATTTAAGGATAGAATGAGGTACAGCTAAACTTGTAAGGTGCCTGTCTTGAAATATAAAAGGTTATGGAAATGAAGGAAGAGTGAAACAGGGGTGGGGGTGGAGGGTGGGGGGTGTGGAGGTGTCTTAAGCAGAGGCCAGTTTATGTAGGTCCTTATAACCTATGGAAAACATGACCAGATAAAGAATCCTATCTCAAATCAAAGAGAAGTCCTCACAAGGGTGTTAGATGGAGGTGGGAGATGATGACAGGCATAGCACAGCTGTTTGAAGATTCTCTGTGGATTCCATGCAAAGCAGTAATGTCATAGGAAAATGACAGAAACCACTGTCAACCTGGGGGAGTAGGAAGTAGGGGGAGACATGGAAGAGTTGAGAATAACAAGACTATGTTAGTGGGCAGGATAATAGAGGAAAGAGGGTGCATCTGGGGGTCAGGAGGGGCAGGGCTTAGTGATACACATAATTTGGACTGGATGACAGGCTTGGAACAGGGTGTGGTCTTAAGTTTATTTGTTGATGCAGAAAACACCAAATGGAAATAAGTGTCTGGGAGTGTTTTGCTAGTGTTGACTTTAAATTTAGAGTCACTTTTTAAATGTTCTCTTACATGTCTCTATTTAGTGTATTTCTACATGTGTTTGTGGGTGAGACTGTGCCAAGGTGTGTACATGGAGGTCAGAATCCTACTCTTGGGAGTCAACTCTTTCCTTCACCATGTGGGTTCAGAGGACCAAACTCGGGTCCTCAGGCTTGGAATCAGGCACCTTTACCTATTGTACCATCTCATAAGCACCCAAAATTTTATATTTGAGTTGTGGGCAGGGAAGACATATTAGAGGTTTTGGATAGATGTAGGTGAAGGGATAGTATCCTTGAAGACACGTGTATACCTTGTGCCAAAGTTTTATATATGAGTGACAGGTAGGAAATGCATATTAGAAGTTTTGTATAGTGGTATCCTTAAAGACACACATACACCTTCTTCATTGGATGCTTTGATCAAGCTGTAGTTTGTAGTAAGAGACTCCAGTGATCACAGTTCTGATAACTATTTACAGAGCATCATCAGGAATCAAGAGAGGGATGCTGAGAGAGCCCAGAAGCGGTGGCCTGTAAGCTGTATGTGAGGGAAAGACATCTGGCCCCAGAGACTATGAAGAATAGCTAGCAGGCTAAGAGGAGACCCAGGAGCAAAGCAAATGCTCACCTTGTAAGGACAGCAGAGAGGCCATTGATTTAAGAAGCATGCTTTGGGGCTGACCACAGGGATTCACACTTTCTGGTCTCTTTTCCTCTCATTTCAGAGCCCCAAGCATTAACACTCGATGAAATACACACACTGCCACAGGTCCTCTGCGGAGGACCAAGCAGTAAATATTCTAGGCTCTGCTGGTCATATGAACAGTCCCTGTTGCGACAATATATCTTTGCCTTTCTGTCTCAGAAGCAGCTATAGATAACATAGGAAAGAATGTATGGATATACTTGGGTTCCAGTAAAATGTTATTTACTGAAATAGGCTGGGATTGGATTTGACCAATAGGCTTATAAAACCTTGATAACCCTATATTCTCCAAAATCACAAATAATAATTGCTACCAATAATTGCTGCAGATTCTATGCTCAGCTCTTTTTCTCCTTTTGTGTTTTTACTATACTAGAAATGCCATGATGAAGAACTAATTATTAGTCCAGAGGTATCACCTTAACCTCAAAGCTTGTGTGGTGGTCATAGCATGACTAACTGACAAACCTGGGTTCCTACAAATGTACGGGTCTTTAGTTTAGTGTTGCTTTTTCTAAGACCCCCAACCATGGTCTTTTATTCAACTTGATTTCCACGTCTTTTCTCATTTGTGGTAACATCTGGGTCTTTAGTTTTCATGACATGGACATATTTAAAGAGGACTGGTCATTTATTTTGTATGACAAATCTCAAATGTGTGTGATGAGTTCAAGTGATTACACAGAACGTGAGGCAGCACGGTATCTGCAGAAATCTAAATGGAGTGTCTGTGACATCAAGGGATACATGGTTTGACCTCATCCCCCTGATAGTGTGAACATTCTAGCTTTGATGAGTTTCTTCACACTAAGACTGATGCATGCTGTGGCAAGGTCTTTGATCACACTGCGATTGTGATTATTTACTGGGGGGAAAAATAAAACCTGTTTATAGTTATTGTGTGGCTCAGCTCTTGCACACACCTTTAATCCAAGGGCTTCCTGCTTATTGTGAACAGGATTAAATAAAGTCAACCATAAGTCAAGAGGCAGAGCAAGCAACCAGTTGACAGGGAGTGAACATAGGGGAAAAATAGTAGAGAGTAAGAGGAAGTCAGGAGACCAATAGACACACAGAAGTAGAAGGGAAGGACATTTTCTTTGAAGGGTTTTTGAGACGGCGTAGAGAAGGGGAATTTTCTTTTTGGGAATGTTAGCTGAGAAGGAAGGTCATCTGGGTGCCTTTCTCTGCCTCTCTGACCTAGCAGGCTTTCACCCCAGCATTTGACTCCTAGGCCTTTATTGGTAAAATCAATTGATTGAAATTTTGTTTTAAAAAAACAAAACGCCAGTGTGATTAATATTTTGTTGCAAGCTAGAGTTCCCTAGATAAAGGAAACCTCAGTTGAGAAATTACTTCCGACAGATTGTCCTCTGAGCATGTTTGTGTCGAGTAATGATTGATGTGACAGAATCCAGCCCACTTTGGACAGTTCCACCCCTAGGCAGGTGATCCTGGGCTATATAACAAAGCAGACTGAGCAAGTAAGAGGAAGCAAGCCAGTAAACATTCCTCCACCGTCTCTGCTCCAGTTCCTACTTCCAGATTCTTGCCTTAAATCCCTGCTTTGGCTTCCCTCAATGATGCTGAACTATAAGCTATAAGATGTACAAAACCTTCCCTGGATGATGCTGAGCTCCAAGCTGTAAGATAGACAAACCCTTCCCTCCACACATTGCATTGCATCTCTATTCTCTCACAGCAACAGAGAAGCAAGCTAAGACAATTACTAATTTTGCTTTTGCCATTAATAAATATTTCAAGGAAGATACTTTGACATCTTCCCAAGTAACTTATTCTACCTTAAACTTTGCTCCATCAAGTCTAGCGTTAGTCCTGCAGATCAAAAGAATGTTGCTTGTAGTAATTATTACCACAGAGTTAGAACTTTTTCTCTAAATGGTAAAAAAGACAGTAGGGCTTATGAGAAAAATAAGGTCCCCATATCTACACAACATTGTTGCCAGAATGCAAACAAAAAGTGTAATTGCTTCCTGTGGAGATAAGGCTCAAAACTCAAGGAGACAGGCAGTGGGAGGCTGTAGTCATGGATGTTAATTGTTTAGAAGTGCTGGAAAGCTGATACTTAGAGCAAAGATGGCAGATGCTGAGACAATGCAGGTGAAATGCTGTCCCCAAGGTGTCCTGGAAGGCTATGCAAGCTGCCAAGGCTGAGCAGAGCACAGGCTGCCTTTGGCAAAGGTCATTTAAATGTAAACTTTGAGAGGTTCAATGGAGACGACTGCTTTCTCCCTTGCTCACAGTCACCTTGCTGAGTAATACCA
Organism: Mus caroli; assembly: GCF_978045245.1. Classification (NCBI taxonomy): domain Eukaryota; kingdom Metazoa; phylum Chordata; class Mammalia; order Rodentia; family Muridae; genus Mus; species Mus caroli. The sequence continues at coordinate 16,193,253 of NW_028227265.1, read as the reverse complement.
GGACTCATGCTATCAGTATATGAGGAGAGGTTATGATGAAGGGCAGAAGGTAGAAGAGAGCAAAGGGAGTGAGGTAGAAACTACCCAGAAAACTACCCTCCATCTATGTGCAACACCATGGAAAGTCTATGGCCTAAATGTGCAGCCCCAATCACCAGCATTATTTACTGGTACCTACTGAACTCAGTTTGGAAGCTGTTTCACAGGTCAAGTGTGCAATTTGTTTGTAGCTCATTCTGTAGATCCTAGGCTGGTCCTGAACTCAGAGATCTGCTTACCTATGCTTCCAAGGCACTGGGATTAAAGGTGTGCAGAAATAATCTGTTTCAATGTACTTTTTAGTATGAAAGATAGAGTCAAAGGAAAACAGACTGGTTTGGTGGAAAGGAATGTGCTGTATTTCAGAAATAATAAATGCATTATCTTTAGATGAACCCCTGGTAATACAACTAAGTTCCGTTTACCTTAGTTTGTCTTTAATTTTGCAAATTGTTTACAATGAGCGCTGGAGCAATGGCTCATGTTGAGGGGCGCTAGTGGCACAAGCATCAGCTCCTGAGTTCAGAGCCTGAGCATCCTTATTGAAAGCCAGATGTGCCCATGCCTCCACCTTCAATCAGTGTAGGGACATTGTCAGGAGAATTTCTGGGGTCTTCCAGTTGACCAAAATTATTGAAAATCTGGGGGTAAAGTGAGAGACTCTGCCTCAAAGTAGTAAGTCAGAGAAGAATAGAACAGGACACACTAAGACCACCTCTGGCCTCTACCACATGTGCACACTGGTCTACACATACCCAAACATGCCTACTCAAGAGCCACACATAGACCACAAAGACAAAGCTAAAAGCTAAAACTAGGTATTAACATGTAAAGATGTGAATCTAGACCCAATTTTTTCCTTTGTGGTTGGGCCTGAAGTTTATACAGGTCTGTGGCTGAGGAGACTACAGGCCACCGATTGCTCTGAAGTTGCTTGGAGCATGTGTACAAGCCCATTGATCCTGAGCCCCATGGTATATTCTTCTTCTTGCTCTGGGAAAGAAGCATGTCATGACTTTCATGCTGCCGTAGCTGCATTCCTTTTCTGTGGGGCTCAGAGTTGAAGGGAAAGTCATCTCGGGTTGATCTGTACGAATGAGAAAGTGAAAGAGGCCCTGTGATTTCAGGAAAGCTGAAATATAATCTGTGTCAGCCATAGTGTCTTCCTCTATACCTCTGCTTTGTTCATGTATGTGTGTGTGCATGCATATGTGTATATATATATATATTCATAAGTGTGTGCATTCATAATTGTGTGTACATGTGTGTATATATTTCTGTGTGTGTGTATGTGTGTGTGTGTGTGTGTGTGTGAATGTGCACATTGTAAGCTAAGGAGATGGGGAACACTGCATAAGCTTGAACCCGCAATCCTCAATAGGTGTCACTATTTAGGTTTTCAAGGAGGCAATAAAAATAGGAAAATACACACTTGGCACTGAGACTCTGTAGGAAGAAGGGTGGATCACACTGTAGACAGTGAACCATCTGATGATTCTGGAGACAGAGTAGTGTGATGACACAAGGCCAAGAGTAGAAAATGGAAAGCTTCATTTCTACTCAATTAACCACTGGGAGTAACTACAGTGCTCAACTTTGGATTATTCACTGTCTTCTTCTTTTTGTGAGGTTATAATGATCACCTGGGAGTTTTCAGAATGCCTTATAGTGTAGCCTTGAAGCCATCCTGCAGTAAAGAGTGAAAGGACTTCCTGACTGAGAAGAACACTAGGCTTTTTGAAACCCAGTGATTATAAAGAATATATATATAATGGAACAGTGATGACGTGTGAGCCTGTTCCCACATGCACCTGCCGATTGACATAGCCGGCATCTTCACAGCCACACTGAGGACATTATTAACAGCTTTTGTTTGGGAAGTAGGCTCTCATAGAGCTCAGGCTGGATTCTAACTTGTTATGTAGCCAAGGCTATCACGATGAACTTCTGAGCCTCATGCCTGCACCCTTCCAAGTACTTGGACAACCTGGTGCACCATCAAGTCTAACTTCTTAATAATTTCTAAATCGTTAATGCAGATGGAGCATGTTTGCTTTAAGCTTGCATGTCTATGCTAGGAAGATTTGAAATTAGAGGAGTTACTAGTAGTTAATCTTAACATGACATGGTTAAGATTATAAATTATAAAATATTTCCTCAGGCAGTTTACTCAAAAAAGAATCTCTATTAAAACGACAGTATATCCAAGTGACAGAGGTTTTTAAATGACTAAATTGAAATCCAAATACTCTATTCAATACCCAAGTCCTGGCCAATTCCCAGGGCAAACTCCAGATTGTCCACAACCCACCGCTTCACTGCTTCCTCCTACTGAAAACCAGCATTTCCCTCTTGGTTAACACCCCAGGGTCAATCTGTTCAAGTCATTTCTTGTTTGTTCACCTTTTCTGGACTCTGCTTGTAAATCTGAATTCTGGTTCTTTGTGCAAGGAGATGGGTTGTGAGAGGACTGAAGGACAAGAAGAAAGGAGACAGGTAGTGGTAAGATGATATGATCCCAATGCCCCATGACAGACTCAGTGGGCATAAGGTCGAGTTAGTAAAACAACTGTCCCTCTCATGCCCTGCGTGGTGACTGCATTCTAGTGTTTACCATGTTCCTCCTGCTTCTGAGTCTGCTGAACAGGCAGCCACTGAAGAAGTTGCTTTGATCACATGGTTGCATGTGGCCATCTGTTATAGACAAAACCTCCCTATATAAACAACTGAAATAAACTATAAAGACTAATAAGTTATGGCCCAAGAGAGTTGCTATCTTGAAATTTTATTCATTTATTTATTTATTTATTTATTTAATTTATTTACTTATTTACTTACTTACTTATTTTTGAGCCAGGGTCTGTCTATGCTACTAACACTACTTTGAAACTCACTACACATCCCAGGTTGGTCTCACACTTATCCCTGCTCCTTCTCTCCCTCAGCCTCCTGCATGCTTAGTGTAGAGTGTAAGCCACCATGCTTGGCCTTGTCTTCAGATTTTCAATTTCACTAATGGCCACAGGTCCCCACATCCACTTGCCATATCCACTTCCAATGGGTATGGCTTTTTGTGATGTTCTTTGTGCTCATTTCTGGTGGGACCAGGCCAGTATGAATCATCCTTATGGCATCAATATATTAAGATAGCATAATACTAAACATACCTGTATTTTAAATTGCTCAATTAAATCTGAAATCTATTTTTGACAACAGCCAGTGAGGTAGCAATAGATAACAATTACACACTATGTATCTTAAAAGCTAACAGAAGGATATGAATATTTTAATTATGCATAAATGGTAGATTATGGGGAGTACATATGTTTATCATGATTACATAACACACAAACATGTTGTCAAACATATATAGTGGCAAACATCATATAGTAGTATGCTCTTACTTAAAATTTTATGTTTTGTGCATCCGTTAAACAGATTTTAATCTAAAAGATATAGGTTGCCATGTAATGATTTATATTTTCCACAAACAAATGCATGTCAGTTATGTAGAATATAAAGTCCATATCTCTAGATGGATGGATAGATAGGTGATTTTGCAGTTTGAATTTAATATGGCTCCCATAGGTTCATTCATATGTTTGAAGCTTTGGTTTCCATCTGGGGTGGTATTTAGGAAAGTTATGGAACCTAAGGGGTTGCTGGAAGAAGAACCTCACGGACTGTAGATTTTGGGTTTCAGAGCCTGGCCTGAAACTTCTTCTTGCTTTCATCTCATCAGTCAGCTTTTTACTTCTGCCACCATGGCTTCTCTGACAATTGCCATATTGTCTCTGGCAGGGTGGACTTTATGGGCTTATTTCCACTGAGAGTCGAAAGCAGAAGACTCTTTCTGTCTTCTAAGTGGCTTTTGGTTTTATTTTGTTTCGTTTTTCAAGACAGGGTTTCTCTGTGTAGCACTGGCTGTGCTGGAACCCACTCTGTAGATCAACCTGGCTTCAAACTCAACGATTTGCCTGCCTCTGCCTCCTGAATGATGGGAATAAAGGTGTGTGCCACCATCACTGGGCCCTAAGTTGTTTTTTGACAGGGTGTTTTATCAGAGCAACAAAAAAGAAACCTTGACAGACAGACAGGTGATAGATAGATAGATAGATAGATAGATAGATAGATAGATAGATAGATAGATAGATAGATAGATAGACAGATAGATGATAGCAGATAGATAAATGATTGATAGATGATAGTCAAATTATTCATAGACAGTAATAGATAAGATAGTTATAGTTGATATACAGATATACACAATAAATAGATATGTGGTTTATGTATAAATAGTAAATCACCCTAAATGTTTTTAAGATTTCTTCCTCACTCTATACTTAGGAAACAGTGATTTCACTATTTATATTTTATCCTAGCATCCTATACTAGGGAAGTATTGTGGCTTGCTATAGGGCACCTGTATCAGTAAGCCAAAGGTTTCATCGGCACATCCAGCTATATCAGCATAAAATGCAGAGCAAATTTTTGCTTTCTAGCTATGTCTCTGTAGAGTATTCTTAAATATTTTAAAATTCACGGGAATAATCAACGCCCAGAAGAATTACATCTTTGGCAACGAAAACCACACTGAGAGATTTCAGAGCCTTTGCAAAGTGCCACTCAAACTTAGTATTTATGAACTCGTTGCTCTTTCAAATCAAGAACAAAGCAATTAACTACAATTTCACACCTTTAGGAAGATGAGGAACACAGCCTGCTGTCTATTGTAAACTCCAGAGTGTATCCTTTCACTTAAATTTATAGTTCCATTGTGTGGATCTTTTTTTTTTTTTTCTTATTCAAGAGAAGCTTCAAAATGAAACTTTCATTTTGTTCATGGGAAATGGGAAGCGTGTGCCCGTTTTGTTCTTAAGACAATAAGCTTAATAGGTCCCATTGTGCAGATAATTATGAGTCTGATTTTTAAGAACATGATACAAACAAGAAGATCATGTGTGGTGCGATGGTGTGGTCCTTTGCAGGCTTTTTTCAATGTGGCATTCAGAATTTCAGAGAGATGAAGCTCTGGCAGTGACCTGCCCAGTGGTTACCGAGTGTTCCCTATGTTTTCAAGGCATCAAGCATATCCTCCCATCTCCCACAGTGACTGCACTGTATCCAGACTACATTCAAATCTCTTTCAATCTTCTAACTCGGAGGACAATAAGTAGCCATCTCCAGCTTGCCCAAGTGGGAAGGGATGGGTTTGAATATTAGTCATCTGACTGTAGCTAGAGTGTGTCAGTTCCTCTCTGCCATTTTCTGTGAATAGGAATAGGGGGTGGAACAAAGCCAGCCAAAATTCATGACATCCCAGAAACTCATAGTAACTTTAATACTATCTTGTCCCAAATGGAAAGGGATTTTTGTTGTTGTTTGTTTGTTTGTTTTGTTTGTTTTTACATTGACTACAGCAACAAAGCCATCTGTGTTGACATGTGAGAACTGCAGAAAGAAGATAGAATTTAGTACCTTTTTCTTATGTCCTTTAGATGTCAATATTGTTAATTATTTTTATTTCCTATTCTTTTTTAATACTTTTTATTCATTTTTATTTATTCACTTTACATTCTGCTCACTGCCCCTCCTCCTGGTCACTCCCTCCACAATCTTTCCCTCCCCCATCCCCTTCTCCTCTGAGAGGGTAGAGGCCTCCCTTGGGTATGCCCAACCCCTACACCCTGGCATATCAAGTCTCTGTGGGGCTAGGTGATATAATTCCAATCAAAATTTCAACACAATTCTTTACAGATTTTGACAGAGAAATTCTCAACTTCATATGGAAAAACAAAAACAAAAACAAAAAAAAAATCCAGGGTAGCAGAAACAATCCTGAACAATGAAAGAAGTCCTGGAGGTAGTTCTTTAATCCTTGACCTCAAGCTACACATATACAGAGCACTAGTAATAAAAACTCTAAGGTATTGATATAGGGACAGACAGGTTGGTCAATGAAATTGAATTGAAGACCCTGAAATAAATTCATGTACTCATTGTCGATTGATTCCTGCTGATTCTTATCCCCTGACATTGGCCCTTGATTCTTTCCTCAAAGGTACCACACCCCTGACATTGGCCCTTGATTCTTTCCTCAAAGGTACCACACCCCTGACATTGGCCCTTGATTCTTTCCTCAAAGGTACCACACCCCTGACATTGGCCCTTGATTCTTTCCTCAAAGGTACCACACAGTATGGAAGACTTTCCTCCTTTAGTGCTTGCTCAATCATGACAAAGAGACCAGCTCTGTACATGGCCACTCTAGTGCTCAAAACAGCATTTGTGTTTCTGCTCATGGCTGCACAGCAAAGCCTGTGCAATTTGTTTCTTTGCTTGCTTGCTTTTTTTGGTTTTGGGGTTGTGTTGTTATTGTTGTTTTATTGTATTTTGTTTTACTTTGTATTGATTCATTGTGCGCTTCAGATCATTCACCCCAGTCCCATTCATCTCCTCATATCTGACCTTTACACTTGCAGCCTATCCCCAAAATAAAAATACACACAAACCAATAAACAACAACAAAAATAAAGCATAGAAGACATTATGGAAGCTGTAGTGTGTCACCATGTGCCCCACAGTGTACCCCTCTGTCCATACATCTTCACTTGTAAATGTTCATTGTCTGGTTCCAAGTCTCTGGCTTCTGTGAGACCAGCAATACTGGATCCTCACAAGCACTTCTCTCAGTTATCCTATTTTTGCCTAGGAGATCCTGCAGCTTTGGACCAGCAGGACTGACCCTTTTACAAAACTTGACCATTTGCAGATGATACAGATTTTGGAGTGAGTCAATTTAGAGCCCTGGATCTGGGCCTGGATGGTAGCTGAGTTAGTCAGCATGCCAGTTCTCCCTCAACCTTCGCACTAGGGCAAGTTCTCCAGCACAGCTCGAGCTAGGCCACCCAATGCTGCCATCAGCAGGAGGCAGGGTCAGCTCTACTGCTCTCATGCCCTCACGGCTGGCTCACTGGCACCCTCCAGAGCCAGCTCCACTGTGCTGCCAAATCAAGGTGCAGGGGTCTGCTCTCCTAAGTGCTACAGCCAGTGAGAGGCAAGGGCTAGCTTGCCCATTCTCCTGACCCCAGGGCCAGCTCTCCTGACAAATGCAGATGGTATTAGGGGGCAGAGGTGAGAGAGAGGGAATCACCACAATACCCACACCACCTCACGCCAGACAAGTGGCAGGGCCAGCTCTTCCATGCTCTTGCCCTCCAGTCTTGTTCACTTGTGGTCCCTCCACCAGGGCCACCAGGGCTGCCCAGATGAAGTTGCATAGACCCGTTCCTTGCATGTCAGCAAGCAAGGACAGGGCCAGCTCACTTGCTCTCATGACCTCAGTGCCAATTCTCCTGATTGCCACAGTGGTGGGGGTGGGAGAAGTCATCATCCACCATACTCAGGCCACCTCATGGCAGTCACATAGTAGGGCCAGCTCGCCTGAGCTCTCACCCTGGGGCCTGGCCCACCCTACTGTGCTGTCTAGGGTGTTGCACCTGGTGAGAGGTAGGTCTGGATCTCTTTGATTCATGACTCTGTGGGCAGTTGTTCCAACTGCTGGGGGTGGTGAGGGGTGGGTCGTGGGGACATCACCTCTGCTCCTGCGCCACCTCATAGCAGATGAGTGGTAGGGTAGGCTCTTCAAAACTCACTCCCTAGGGGCTAGCCTACCCATATCCCACCACCAGGGCCAGCTTCACTCATTCTGCCTGGACGAGGTGCAGGATTGGCTCTCCCAAGTGCTGCCACTGGTAAGTAATAGAGCTGGCTCTCCCGAGTACTGCATTCAGTGAACAGTGGGCCCAGTTATGCATAGCCCTGGCCATCCATATGATCCTGGGTGTCAAGCAAGTGCTTAATCACTAAACTACACTTCTGGCCATATTTCTACTTGCTATTTGAGATAGGTATTTTTTATTAATTGCCCACATTGGTCTTGAACTCACTATATAACCCAGGCTGTACTTCAACTCATGATCTTCCTGTATCTGCCTCTGAGCATCTAGGCCTCTGCCACTCGGCCCAGTTGTGGCAGGCAGTTTGGCATGTGCAAATGTAAGTAGCTGAGATTTTTCCAGTCAGATAATGCCTGCAGATCACTCTCTAAAATAAAGTAACCCACAGAAACTAATAGTACCCTTTGAAGAGTTTTTCAATTTCAATCAGGAAGAATAAGAGCAGTTCAGCTATTTGGCTATCTCACCAAATTAAATAAATTACTATGTTTGATTGAAAAATCGTGTCCAAGAGAAAATCCTCTATCTTGGCATTTTTTGCCTTTATTTCATTTGATGTTCTTAAACTTCAAAAACTTTCCGACATGAACTTCCTCATATTTCTGCTGTTGGCTATCCAGTCTCCCTGGACTAGAATTATTTTTATTTTTAAGTGGTTTTCTTAGATTTATTTTATGGATATGAATGCTTTTCCTGCATGGATATATGTGCACAGGTGTGCAGAGGCCAGTATCAGGTGTCAGATCTCTTAGAACTGGGGTTACAAATGATTGTGAGCCACTGTATGAGTGCTGAGAACTCAACCCAAGTCCTCTGGAAAAGCAGCAACTGTTCTTGACCACTGAGCCATTCTTTCAGACCCCTAGAAGATTTGTTTTTCTTACTCTATATCTCTTCTAACCATAATGGATTATCATTATATACAGGCATCGATATTCCACAGAAGGTGCTGTCAAGATTGTTCAGTGGGTAAAAGGTGAGTGCTGTCATACCAGATGACCTGCATTTGATCCTCTGGACTTCCATGGAATAAGAGCACAATGAACTTTGTCACATTGTCTTCTAACATTCAAGCATATGCCATTCCATGTACGTCCCCCAATTCAAATAAATAAATAGTTGTAAGAAATAACTGTAACTTAAAATTTTATGATATATCTTCATCCAACAGGAAAATGATTCTCCGATGCTGTAAGCTCCAGTAGCTCTCATATTGATGTATCTTATATCTGATACATCTGTTATCTTGCCAGACCTTAGGTTAAAGATATAAGTTGTATCAATGTTCCTTCTTCAGATACCCTCTTCCATGTCACTGTTATCTCTCTATTTTTATTTCTTAAAATCCCTTTCATTTCTGCTTTCTTTTTACCATTTGTTCCACTGAAATTTCCAATGCTACTGGATTCAATGCTGATTGTATTAAGCCTCAGTTCCCTCCCTCACCTCTAGATTGAACACAGTATTACCTCCTGCATACAGTTATTGGGGAATCAAAACCAATATAGAAAATTTATACTTGAGTATAGCTGAATAATTGATGAGGAAAGGGGAAGAGAAGTCCGCTGAGTCCATTTACAGCTGCCCATACATGCATGGGTCTGGGGCCATCTACTATATATGGTCAAGAACCACAGCCATAAGGGAAACTGACCCACCTCTAGCATCCATCCGCATAGCTCCTCCTCCACAGATGGAAGCTTGTGATCCCATCCCTCTCCCATGCTGGTATATTAACTGGCTTGACTTTGGACCAATCATAGGCAGGCAAGCACAGCTACTATGAGTTGAGAGTGATATTCCTATCATGCATGTCCCAAGGATATTGGCTCACCCTAGACCTCCTCGGTCACTTGAGCTATGACAAATCAGCAGATGAAATGACATGGTCTCAAATAAAAGTTTGAGGTTTGCATAAAAGCATAAACCATACTGAAGTCAGGCAAATCATACTTATTTGTTTAAACACAGGCATCATCATGCATCCACAGGTTGATAATGAAAGTGGCTCATGAATAGATGATTGTCAATCCTTTCTGATACATGGAAGTTGATTATTCTGCCCCATGGTAACTAACCCAATTCGTTGTATCAGGACCCCTCTCCTACCAGGGCTACATTTTCAGTGATGGTGTTGGTGGTATGCTGTGGCTGGAGATTGAACCCAAGACCTCAGACCTATGAACTCTATCAGTGATCAGCATCCATGGTCCCATGATCGCATTCTGTATAGTAAAATTCATAAACTCCAAAGCAAGCAGCAGCAAATGATCTTTGCTTCCTGCTCCTCTTTGGTTTATCTGCATATAAAACCATAATAAGAAGTGTTAATATGGTGTAGCATTTGTTGTCATTTAATATCCGGAGAGAAAACGCATGTGGACACCTTCTCCTGAAGTGTTATGAAAATAGTCAAAGGAGAGTTTGCTCTTGTAAAGAAATTGTTTCACTTACCATTGTTGCTGCTTCTGAAAGAACTGAAATTTATTTTGAATAGCAACAACCAAGGCATAATATTTTATTATCAAAAATAGAAACAAATGCATAAGGTTAGGAGCATGGATAACCATAATAATAAATCTCAATATGTATTATAGTTTCTCATAGCTGAGTAGCAAGCTATCAAAACTCTAGAAGCTCGGGCCTGTAACTCTAGCTACTTGGAAAGCTAAAGCAGAAAGGTCAGATGCACAGCTCAAGGCCAACCTGCACTACAGAGGGTGTCCTGGCCAGCCTGGGTACCTTGGTGAGACTGTGTCTGAAATGTGAAAAGAGTTAGGAATATAGCTCAGCGTAGGTGCATTTGCTTAGCATGTCTGAGGCCTTGCCATCAATCCTCAGTCCTGGGGGTAGGGGAGGAGAACGAACTTAGAAGATGAAAGAAGTGTGCCCTCCCTGTTTTTCCATGGGTCAGGAGAACAGGAATGGCCTGGCTAGTTCCCTGTTCATGCGGTCATAAAGTAGCAGTCAACTGGGCTAATTCTCATCGAAAGGCTTCACCAGGGGACAATTCGTTTTTTCCTTCTTGCTTGGCTGTGTGAGCTCCTGACTATTTTTGACCGTTGACTAGAGGCTGTCCTCAATCCCTAGAAGTCAACCGCAGTTCCTAACCATAGTGAGGACATCTTAAACATGACCACTGACCCCATTAGATTCACAAGGAGAGTCCCCAGCTCCAGGCAGCTGAGCAAGTCTCCATTGGTTAAAAACACTTTACAGGGCCTTTCTGGCCTCCAGGAAAGGAGACTACACACAAGTATGGATGTCTGGAGTGTGAAGCATTGGATATCACCTTCAGGTTTATATACTGTACTCAGTTATGTGGGAAACTTATAAAAATACCATTACCATTTCAGCATTTTTAATTAAAGGGTGGATAAAGACAGATGCCAAATGTTTAAATTCTCCATCTCATTTTAATTGTGTGTTTATCTCATGTACTTTGTGTTTGCATGCCTGCTCACATGTGTGCTCTACCACTGAACTTCACCTCTGCACTGATATTTAGATTATTAAAATACATAGCCGCCTAGAGAAGAAAGAGGTGGACATTAAAAACAGAAGCTGTCTGTGTTTGCATCTCCATGTATGCTCAGGAACTTTGCATGTGAGGGAGCATTTTTATGAGCACTACTCTCTATAGCTTCTATATTAAAGATCATACATGCTATAGAAATGGAGCAGAATCTTTCTACATGAGTTGGAGCTATCTTATTCTGTAGCAAACACCCATATCTGAAGCTTGGGGCTTACCTGGAAAATAAGTGCCCTGAGTATTTGATAATTAAATGACATTAAGACTTTATTAACTTTTAAAGATATTTGAATTTCATAGGGTTTCTGTATAAAGAAGAGCTATGTTTTTTTGTTTTGTTTTGTTTTGTTTTCTTAGAAAAGTAGTTCCTGGTGGATAACATAAACACTGAAGATGCTGTTTCAAGCCTTTCAAGACATATGTCCCATGTTAGTTATTATTATACGTGTTGGTGAATACAATATTGATTGGAGCTTTAAAAAAATATGACTCCGGTGTCAGGGATAAAGCTCAGGTTGGAGATCACATAGCTAGCAAGCAGTGAGCACTGGATGTAAGACAGCATAAGGTAGTGGTATGGTTGTACACAGTAACAGTCGCCGAAGTTGGGAGCTAGAGGCAGGAGGAGATATTCAGGTGTGGAGTGAGTTTCTGGCTATCTGGAATATATAAGACCTTGTCTAAAGATTTTTAAAAACTCAATGTGAAGATTAGCATGGTTTGTGAAGGGCAAGGATTCAGAAAGGGTTTAGCTGGGTTGTTTAGGGCTCTGGATCGCCCATGAAATTGCAATGAGGCCAAGACTTCTGAAGGTTTGTTTGCTGCAGTTTTAGAATTTGCTTATTAGGATCAAGAAACATGCCAGTGGATAGGCATTGTTAACAAGGGGATGTGTGTGATGAACATAATTTACATACATGTGTGAAGATGTAAACCCCAGGATTTTGTCAGTTTAATATATTCTAGCAATAAAAAGAAACATACATTACCCCAGGCAATCCAGGTCACTCATGACTAATGTGGAGTTCATGGTTCTTTACTGAGTCTGCTCTTCCAAGGACTGTGATGTCACAGGTGGCTTTCCCTTACAACTTGGCCCGGGATGGGACCAGCAAATGAGCAAACAAGAAAACTGCTCCTTCTCTTCATTTTGGAAGTGACTACCACCACCTACCACTGCTTCTAGATTAGACTGATCACAGAGAGTAGACAGCAAAGGACGGTGAGTCACTGGGAGGACAGGCATGGATGAGCCAGACCAGAATTAGCATCTTCATCTTGTTAGGTGGATGGCTTAGCCAGGATTCCTGTGAGGCCAAGAAGGATGAGTAAACAAATTCAGCTGGTTGAATGATTCCAGCTTGAGTCAAAACATTCTATCTAAAGCTTCAACAGTTGGGTACTGTTTCTTCTTATCACTAGAATGTATCAAATTGAACAAAATCATGGGTTTTATTAAAGCATCTTCATGTATGTCTGTAAAGTGCTTTCATTACACTTGTCTCCCTTATTACCCAGTTCTGTCACCCTCCCACCCACTAGCACATGTCTTATTCCCGATAGTCTCCCACTGTCTTCCTTCTACTTCCATGAATTGTTTCAATGGATTCCACACAAAAAGAGGAAGTGTGTGAACTCAGCTTTCTGAGTCCAGCTTGCTTTGTTTAACATGGCTTCTATTTCTATTAGTTTTCCTGCAAATGGCATGATTTCTTTAATAGCTGTGATACTCAACTGTGTATATGTACATATATGTGTGTGCCTCTGTGTGGGCATGCATGCATGTGCACGAGTGCATGTGTGTGCCTGTGTCTGTTCATCCATGTGCATGTGTGTGTGCATATGTTTGCATGTGTGTGTGCGCGCACACATATCCTCGAGTGCTCGTTATTTTCTTTATCCATTCCATTACAGGCACTAGCTGGTGTCCATGTTATTGTAGGTCATTTCCTAGTAAATATGAACAGACAAGTATCTCTTCTTTACTCTGCCTTTGATTCCTTTGGGTAGATACACATGAGCAGTACAGCAGGAGCCTGCAATAGTTCTATCACTGGCTTTCTGAGACACTTCTACACTAATTTCCATAGTGGCCAGGTCACTTGATTCTTCCACCAAATAGTGTGCAAAGGTGTCTTTCTCTGACACCCTTGCTGACCTTAGTTGTTTTATCTCCCTGATCACAGCTGATTTCACTGCGGTCAGATGAAATCTTGATATAGTTTTGATTTGAATTTCTCTGACATCTGAAGATGTTGAACTATATTTTTCAGGTTATTCATTTCCAATTTCATTTGAGAAACATCATCGCAGTTCATTTTTACATTTATTAATCAGATTATGTGTGCATTTTCTATTGAATCTTTTTAAAATAATCTACATATAAATTTTCTGACGAAACAATAACTGAAAAGTCCTTCTTTATTCTCTATAGACTCCCATTCTGTCTCAAACCTGCTGATTATTCCCTTCGGTACAAAGATGATTTTAGTTTCATGTGATTCCTTTTTAAAATTTTTAAGTCTAAACTCATGATTAGGAAGATTTATAAGTGTTTATGATATATATTTGGAGATGGCGTTACAGGGACGTCTCACTTAACAGACATGGCTGCCGTGAACCAAACTCGGGTCCTCGGTAAGAAGAGGAAGCACTCCTCCACTAAGCCAACTCTCTGACCCATTTCCACTTCCTAAAGGGGTTAAACTTTGCCCATCTCCATACCTCTATTCTTGATACTTCTTCTGCTTAGAAGGATAGTGCCAGATTTTTCAATGGTAGAATGGTCATATCAACAAGTCTTCATATAAACCCAAACTTTAGGGACTGACTATGACTGTACTGTCTGCACAGGAGTCCAAACAAATAGTTTTATGCTCCATAATAGCACTCTCCTACCCTCTATACCTATAACATGAAATAAAATTAAATTCCTAGTTTTTATTTGTTCATTGAACACTGAATAGACTAAGCTTTTAAGCAGGTGACAGGGCCACTAGTATACTCTAGTGTCACAAACATACTATAGTGCCACAGCATACTATAGTGCCACAAACATACTATAATATCACAAGATACTATAGTGCCACAAACACACTATAGTGCCACAACATAGTATAGTGTCACAGCATACTATAGTGCCACGAATATGGGAAGATTTGAACATTCCTGGTTCCCTCTACAATCTTACTTTTCTGAGGAAACATTTAAAGACAATTTCATGGATTTTTGTGTGTGTTATTGTTTATCTAAATAATAAGCATGTCTGAATCACCATCTAGGGAATAAAATCAAAGCCATTCCCAGGACGATATCCATCACAGTTACTGTCAGTGGACACACAGGGGAATAGCATGCCATCATCAGGCCTCGCATGGTAAACAGCCACACAGCGAAATAAGCAATTTCCTGAAACTGAAAGGCAAGAACCACTAAGCATATGTCTCTTTAAAAGAAATCAGTTTGTGAAGCTGCAAGTTAAACATCTATTTCAAAAGACAGCCACATGCTAGAGAAATTTCTTGTTTTTGCTAAACCATATGGAAACTGCTGTAGAGACTCAAGTAGGCTGAGTTGCATAGCAAGAGAAATTGGACTAGGAAATTGGCCTGTTTTCCTTGTCATCTCCTTTGCAGTCAGAGTTTGTACTCTCCTTTATAGGCAGCACTAAAATTCTTCTTGCCATGTCTCCAATGGATTCAAGTTGTGATAATCACCTGCCTGTTTGTATATACATATATGAATATATAATATGTAATATAATATGATATACATATATAATATACATTGTGTTGGTTAGTTTTCTACTGCTTGAATAAAACACCATAGCCATGGCAATTTTCAAAATGAAGCATTTAATTGTTCTTGGTTCCAGAGGGTTAGAATGCAGGACGGTGGAGGGAAAGTATGTCAGCAGATATCTGAGAGCTCACACCTCAAACCACAAGCAGGAGATAGAGAGAGGACATGGAGGTTGACAGGAGCCTTTAGAACCTCAAAACACACCCCATACCCCCAGTGAAACACCTCCTCCAAAAGAGGCCACACCTCCAAATCTTTCCCAAAATGTCCTACCAACTGGGGACCAAGTATTCAAAGACATGAGCTTAATGGGGTCATTCTCATTTGGGTCCCCATGTATTAGTGTGTGTGTTTGAGAGAGAGAGTATGTGCATATGTGTGTGTTTGTGTGTGTGTGTGTGTTTGTGTGTGTGTGTGCTTGAGAGAGAGGGTGCATGTGTGTGTGTGCTTCCATGAGTGTGTATATGTGTGTGTATGTATGTGCATGCACACATGTGTGTGTGTTTGTGTTTGTGTGTGTGTGTGTGTGTGTATACACATAGTGGCAATATGTGAACTGCAGTTATACTTTTTCTTTCACCCAATCTATTGTAAACTCTTTGACAAAGTTGACTGGTTATTGTCAAATACCTTCACAACTATAACTAATAATTCTTTGGTTATCATAAAATGCCTTCCTAATTTCGCCAGACAATTCTCTTGGTTATATAAATACTATCAAAAACATTTAACAATTCATTTATATAATGTTTTGTCTAGATACAGGAAATGAAGACTCAGAGGTTAAGAACTCTTGTTCCTCTATTCATCACCCACATCTGGTTCCACAAGTCCAGCTCCAAGGAATCTAAAACCTCTGTTCTGAACTCTTGAGGTACCCTAGACATACACACATGAATATGTAAATAAATAACATATAAAATGAAGTCGTTAATTATAGATATGTACATGAACCATGTCAGTCTAAGAATTCTACCTTTAATTCCTTCCAACTGAAAGAACCCAGGCAACAGGAACTCTGATCTGTCCCCAGTAGAGTGTATTAAAAGGTTATTGGTGTTCTTGTAATGCTAAAATGGCAGGAACTAAATCTGTACCTTGAGAACCACATTTACACAGACATACCCATCACAGCGACAGGCTCAGATCCTCCTTAATTCTAGCACACAGACTAAGATGAGTAAATTTCAGACAGCCCTCTGAGTCACCGTCTGAACGTGATTTATGGGATGTGAATTGCTCTCCTGGAGTGACTAATGCAAGGAGCCAAAGGAATCCAAATTCTGCTGCAGGGTCCCAGCTGAGATGCCGGCTTGCAGATCCATCTCTGACCGGTAACATGATTGATGCTCATGTGTGATGCCTATCCTAATGGTCTGGAGAGTAATTGGGGGACTGTTGATTAGATGTTCATACTTAAACAAGGAAAGAAATCTCAACTCTTCCCTCATTGGTAATTTTTACATAGACAATGTAAAGGGACTTGGTATTGTCTGTGGACAATACATTGATTTGTGTCTTCACATCCCATTTTGTGGAAAACATCAAATCTAGTGAATTCCCCTTAAATCCCTAGCCAGGATTTCTGTCCATGAAGAAAACCTGTCCTTTATTTCTCTGAGTATTTTTATCCCTAAACACAACTGCAATATATCTATATCATAAGGAAAAGAGTATACAGTGTAGAACTTAGAGTATTATAAATTAAATGTGTATTCTATTTACTTTAAGCAACACCTAATGCAATAAAAATTGTCATCAATAAACCCAAATTGGGATAATATGAAATAACTTCCCATGACTTCAACCAAATTCATACAAAGAAAAATAAGCAATTACTACATGAGTATAAAAATGTTTGACTCAAAACCAAAACATTCATATCAAATGCCTGTGCATATGAGGAGGTGCATGTGTTTCTGTGTGTTTGCATGCCTATGTGCCTGTATGTATATGCATGTATGTGTGTTTGTGTATTTGTGCATGCATGTGTGTGTTATCCATGAGGCCTGTATGAGAATCAGGGGACAGTTTGAGAACTCAAAATTTCAGATTTTCTAGGCAAAAATGTCTTTATCAGCTGAGACGTCTTCCTGGCCTTATATCTAAATATTTAGACATTCTCTTCTCAACAATTCTTGAGTTACACAGAAATCTGGAAGGACATAGAAGACTTCCATGCCCAATTTGGCCCAAATGGCATCTATTGAAAAGTATGCTAAATATGGCATAAAACCGTATTCTCACGTGTAAATATCTGCATAGAACATTCTACATATCTACAAAAATATTTCCTGGCACTCATAAATACAGTAATGTGAGCACAAGATCAGTATACAGAAATGAATGGCATTTTCACACACCAGTGGCTAACAAAAATTAAAATTAAAAGCAGTACCAGTTATAATGATGTCAAATTATATCATTAGGGATATAACTAACATACTACATTAAAAAAAGAAGTAAAGTAAAACTGGTAGATACTGCTCTGCCTCCATTAGAATATTTATATTTTTAAATTCTCTCTCTGTCTCTCTGTCTCTGTCTCTGTCTCTGTCTCTGTCTCTCTCTCTCTCTCACACACACACACACACACACACACACGCACACACACACACAAACACATGCACACACCACACGCAGCAGGCTGTGCCTATGGAGGCCAGAAGAGGTCATTGAACCCCCTGGAGCTAGAGTTACATAAGACGGTGAGCTGTCCAACCTGGGTGCTGGGAATCAACCTCAGATCTTCTATAAGAAAAATTCATGCTATTAATTATTCTGCCATTGGAGAGAATGTGTGCCATTGGAGAGAACCCTGAAAAATCTAGATTTTAAGACTTCCAATTTTGAGCATCAATGGGGATGAGATACAACTGGAGCTCTCAGAGGCTCTTGGTACAAAATCGTGCAGCCAGTTTGGAATACTGGGACCTTCCTTAATAGTGAATCAGTCTCCCCCATCTTTCAGTGTTATTTGTGTGTTACAGTTATATTCACTGTCAATGTTTGCTGTTACCGATCCATTCAGGGAACAGAGAAATCATTGTATTTAGTCATGTATGTTCCAAGGATTCTACCAAGTGTAACTGGGTGCTCCTAACCCAACATTGGAACACAAATAGCCCTAGCTATATTTAATAAGTCAAAAATAAAACTTAAGGTTGTGAACCTTGGAAAGAGTCTTGTATAGATATGGGGCCTTGATAGTGATGGGACAGAGGTAAGAGAGAGAGGGGAAGAAAACAAGAATACATGATGTCCATGTCAAGTAACAAAGCTACTCAATGAAAACGATATTTCAAAAGTGAAATTTGCATCCACATATAGTGGGGCATGCCACTCTTATGTGTTTATCAATAAGAATTGAGAGCATATTTGAATAAAATGTGTATGCATGAGCATTGATATAATAGTCGCTTTGTATAAAATAGACCCAGAACAGAAAACAGCTGAAATATTGATCAGTTGCTCAGTGTATGAACACATTCCATGAAGCCAGACAACAGCTGTGGTAACTCAGTAATAGACAAAATGAAGTACTTATGCACACAACACAGATGCCTGCATTGGGTCTGCACAAGTATGGGCTCCTGGACAGTATGACATGGATGAAGGGAGGGCCTAGTGGGCCCCATCCCTCCCTGCTGAACTACTTGCTGCTGATAGACTGAAGGAGAGGGCAAGTCCTTGACTTTAGCTGTGTGCCCACTGAGAATGCCACCAGGCTCCAGCAGGAGGTCTCATTGATCCAGGTTAAACTATATGGTCACAAAACAAAATCCAGAGCCATGACTCTTAGAAGGAGACTAGAAGAGACAGATATGAATGCTGATAGGGATGAAGGGAGAAAAGAGAAAGTGTGTGTGTGTGTGTGTGTGTGTGTGTGTGTGTGTGTACAGGGGGATAATCAGAGCATGTTATATACATATTATGAAATTGTTAATAAAACGGGGTGGGCACTGGAGAGATAGCTCAGCAGTTGAGGGAACTGGCTGTTCTTCCAGGATATATAATTTGGTTCTCACAAGTCATGTGTTGATTACAACTATCAATAACTCCACTTGCAGGACATCTAACTCTTTTCTTCTAGACTCTCTGTTCACCTGGTATAGTTACTCATATGTTACACAAACACATATAGGCAAAGTACTAATGTGCCTAAAAGATATTAAAAAATAAATGAATCTAATGAGAAATATTACATATAGAAGCTATACCCTCCTTCCATCCATACATACAACACACAACTACACAATCATGAGACCACTTGTGTAAAACTGAGTAATCTGCAATCTATTATCAGAGCAAGCCGATCAGGACTTGGCTACGAATAGAGGAATGAGCAATTGAGGTGGGACCTTGACAGGAATGTTTTTAATGGGCATGAAAATACGGAAAAACATGTATAGGTGTATCTTGGCTATGGTGATAATTTCATGGGCATTCCTGTAACTTGGGATTGTCAGATTAGAGATTTTCAGTTTGCACAGTTTAGTGTGCCTCAAAATTTACCCATTGAAGTTGTTTCTAGAAGCCCAAGAAAAGCATTGACAGCCAAGCCAGTAGAAATTTATAGCCCTCCCAGTATATGTTAGGGAAAAAGTAGTATGTTTGCCCCAGATGATTAATAAACTCCATCTCTGAAATGTGATTAGAGGCAGGCCCTGCCCATGGGCACTTCACAGCTCTCCTCTGTTTTGAAATGAGGTGGGTGGCTTTTCATCCAGCAAATATACAAGTCAGAGTTCAGAAGGGAATAGGGAGTTGACAGAGCCAGCAGCCCCTCTGGTTTCTCACATTCCCTGTAATCAATCAGAGATGAGACTAAGGCATTAAGACACCTGTCACAGAGTTCGACCTAAGCTGGCTTGTGCATGCCATGCATAGGGGAAGAGTTATTGGAATCATATCCTGCGGATCCATCTTCCCAGATCTAAGGAACCCAATCATTTGGCTCAGCCAACTTTCAGATATATTCCTAAAGTGAATCCTGATCCAAAGATCAGCTATGTGTCTTCAATAAAGTTGCTTCGCCTCTCTGAACCTTGGCTTTCTCCTCTGTAAGCATGGATAAAATATTCTTCTATCCCTGTCCTTTGGCCAGCATGATAGATCTATCCATCTTGCTTGTGTCCATCAGAGCATATCATGCTGTAAAAATTCCCATGGGATACCATGTCTATCAAGTCCACATCGCCCAGCAGCTACCACTTGCTTCAGTTTCACAGAACAAACTCCTTCAGGTTGTCGATATTTGTCTCTGTCTTCTCCTCACTTCATCTCTGTTGTATTCCTCCCAACCAGACTGCTAACCTTCATTAGCAAACTGCAGCTACCAGCAACCCAGGATCCAGAGTAGAAATGTTTTAACTCATTCTATTTTGGGCACTTGTAGCCTAAAAGCAGCTTCAGGTTTTTATTTGGTTTTATGAAAATACCCATGACCCAGTTGGACCTCATGTCTCTCATACAGATAGTCCCAGGAGAATTATCAAGAATAATCTGGGGAACTATTGAATGAGGTTTAAATTTTGACCAGATTCTCTATCACAATGCTTCTTAAAATCTTTAATTCAAAGCAAGCCAGAGTATGACATGGAACACATGTATCTCTTTCCAGAGTTTCCTGATGAGTAACTTTTATGAGATATCTGGTGTATACAGTTTGGGATTATTTAATGGATTATTAGTGATAACCCTGGGAGGTTGTTATAATTAATTAAGGAAATTGAGCAACTTACTTAAGTTAATTCACTAGAAAATTAAAATCCTGGGCATTTTGTGGACTAGATAATTGCCCAGAAAGAAAGTTCTGAGTTCTTGCTTTGTCTTATATCTAAGTCAAGTCTGATGACTCATCCTTACCCATGCTATGTCAATCATAGTTTTGTTGTTTGCATAAAGAGATTTTCTTTATAAAAAGTTCTTACAATAGAGTCATTGTACATTGTGTCTGATTTTATCAACACAATTTCTTTCAGGGATATCATAGACTTTGATATTTTTACCCTCCTACTCTTACTACTTTCTTCATTTCCCTTCTAACAGTCTCCTCTACTCATATGTGTGTGCATGTGTGTATGCATATATGTTTGTATGTGTGTGTATATGTGCATGTGTATATGTGTGTATGTGTGTGAATGTATGTGCATATGTAAATGTCTCTCTCTAAAATATATGTTGTTTATAATTTAGTGTTAAAATGATATTTATCTTCTTGAGCTTGATCATCTTTTTTCATCTGGTGAATCTACTAAGTGTTCTTGTGGAAACTTTCTAGAAAACTGTTCTTCATTTAAATCCAATTTACAAAGAACTGCAAGTTCTGCATCACTCAGTAGGTGCAATGTAAAGTTTCCTAAAAGCTATGTTTCCTATTTTTCCTTCCTAGGATATCCTCCTGTCCCCTCTACATCATTACTCTCTACATAGGCTCTGTGGTTGCATGGATTGTAGCATGCCTATTGAAGGCTTAAAAGTTAACAACCAACATAACAAGAAATGTACCATATTTGTCTTTTGGGACCTCGGTTAGGTCATTCAGAGTGATATTTTTTTCTAGTCCCATTCATTTACCTACAAGTTTAATATTTTTAACAAGGGAATAATAGTCCATTGTATAAATGTACCACATTTTCATTATCCATTCATCTGCTGATGGATTTCTAAGCTGTTTTCAATTTCTAGGTATTATAAGTCAAGCATCAATGGAAATGGATGAGCAATTGTCTCTGTAGTAGGGTGTAGTGTCCTCTTGGTTTATGCCCAAGAGTGATATAGCTGGATCTTGAAGGAGATCTATTTCCAGCTTCCTGTGGAACCTCCACACTGACTTCCATAGAGGTTGCCCACCAGCCATGGAGGAGTCTTCCTCTTACTCCATAGCTTTGCCAGCATGAGCTGTCAAGTCAGCATGAATTTGTTTTATTGATTGTAGCCATTTTGACTGGTGAAAGATGAAATCTCAAAGTTGCTTGGTTTGCATTTCCCTCATGACTAAGGATGTTGAACATTTCTTTAAGTGTTTCTCAGCCACTTGTGTAACTCACTGTTTAGTTCTGTGCCATATTTTTAAATTGAGTTTTTCTTTTCTTTTTTCTTTTCTTTTCTTTTGTTTTCTTCTCTTCTCTTCTCTTTTCTCTTTTCTTGGCATCCAGGTTTTGTTTTGTTTGTTTTGTTTTTGTTTGGGGTTTTGTTGTTGTTTTCCTTATATTTTTCAGATATTAACCCTATATTGGATGTAAAATTAGTAAAGCTCTTTTCTCATTCTGTAGACGCTCACTTTGAATGGCAAGACAGTGAGTGCCCTTTGCCATACACAAGATCTTCAGCTTCATGAGATGCAGTTTGCTAATCATTACTCTTGGTGCCTGTGGTGTTGGTTTCCTGCCTTGAAAGTCATTTCCTGTAAAAGTGAGTTCTAACTTTCCCTTCAGCCAGATTCTAGATATCTATTCTTCTGTTAAGGTCCTTGGTCTATTTGGAATTGGGTTTTGTGCAGATTGATAAATTTGGATCTATTGGACTTCAACATGCAGCCATCCTATTTGACCAGCAAGATTTATTAAAGATGCTGTCATTTTTTTTCTTAGTGTAGATTTTTTACTTCCTTAGCAAATCCCAGGTATCCATAAGTTTATGGATTTATATCTGCATTGTCACCTCAAGTTCATAATCAGTGTTTCTGTTTTATGCCAAAACTATGTTGTTTGTAGCACTATAGTTCTATAGTACAACTTGAAATCAGGAATGGTGATACCTCCAGCAGTTCTCTTATTATTCAGGATTGTTTTTTTTAGCTATCCTAGGTTGTTTGTGATTCTATATGAAGCTGAAATTTGCGCTTTCAATTTCTGTAAAGAATTGTGTTGGTATTTTGATGGGGATTACATTGAATCTGCAGATTGCTTTTTGTATGATAAGCAATTCCATGATATTCCTACCACCCCATGAGCAGGGTAGATATATAAATCTGATGTCTTTAATTTCTTTCTTCAAAGAATTTTTTTTATTATACAAGTCTTTCACTTGCTTGTTTACAATTATTCCAAGATACTTTTGAGGCTACTGTGAAAGATATTATTTCCCTAATTTCTTTCTCAGTCCATTTGTCAGTTGTATGTAGGAGGGCTACTGAATTTTGTGAATTAGTTTTGTATTCTGCTACTTTTTTGAAAGTATTTTTCAGCTGTAGAAGTTTCTGGTAGATTTGGTGGGGGGATATTTTATGTATAAAACCCTATCATCTCAAATAAAGGTATTTTATCTTCTTACAAGAAGCACCACAATGAAGAAACTGGTTAAATTTTAAAACATATTTAGTCATCCCCAGAATATTCTTGTTTTCTGGAGAATAATTGAAAGGTTTTGGATCCAAGTCCTGAAAGTGGCATAATTTCATTCTTTATGGTTCAATGAAACTGCATTGTGTGCATGACATATTTTGTCTTCAGTGCACCTATTGGTGAGCACTAAAGCTCACTCCATAATGTGGCTCATGTGAGCAATCTCTCAGTGAACATGTATGTGCAGGTGTCTCTGCTATGTGCTGACTCAGATTTTTTTGTGTGTTTACACAGAAAATGGTGCATAACTGGGTCAAATGTTAGTTTCAGTTTTTTATTTTTTTAAGAAACCTCATACTGATTTTCTATAGCAGCCAGATCAGTTTATATCCCTCCCGATAGTGTGCAAGGGTTAATATCCAGAATGCATAAATAATTTTTAAAATATAAAAACCTCCCACAATTATTTTAAAAGTAAAATTTATGGAATCATTATGCAAGGTGAGTGGATGGTTGTTAGAAAGGGACAGAGAGTAAACAGACTTCCAAAAGCAAATAAAATGAGAGAGGACTTCCTGCCCGACTGCATGATTGTCTACAAGAGTGAACCAAGTACCCACAGTGTGGATAAATGGCCAGGATGATAAGCCAAGCCCAAGATAAATGAGGATAAGACAGGACCTCTGATTAGCAAAGTTAAATTGACAGAATAATAGTGTCCTATGTGAACACTGCTTCCTGGGATGTTTGAAAGGATATTGCATATGCAAATCCAAAAAATTGCTTTGAAAACTAAACCTAGGCTGTAGAAAAAAAAAAACTTGCAAATTAAACACTTCATCTGGAAAAGAGCAAACATCAAAACCCCACACAAAGCAAAGATAGCTCTCCACAGCACAAAGAGGAAGAGGTAGTGTGGGGGAAATGACAAGAGAGAGAGAAAATTGTTTCAAATGGCTCACCCTTCCACTAATGGGAGTTCGAGAAAGAAGAACAAAGGCAATGAGGAAATGAAGGTTGGGACATTTGTAAGACTGAAATGAGACATGAATAGTCAGATTGGAAAGGCCTATTAAGCAGGAAAAAAAATCCCACTCATTGATACAGTCTTGTCACAGTTCAGAGAATGAAAAGATGCTAAAAACCATCAAAATTGAAGGGTGGCCACAGGAACTGAAGATCTCCTGGGTATTGGTATTACCATCATCATCACTGGCTACTAGGACAAAAAAAGTACTTCCTTAATATTCTCAAGGAAAAATATTATTTGTAGCATAACATTTTTCACCAAGAGAAGCAACTCCATAGGGATGTTAAAAATTGATCTCTCTTTACCACATCCTAAAACGCTGTGTGGAACCTGCAGGTAGCCATACATACACACACTCACAAACATATATGCACACATATTCACATAATGAGGTGCACATACAGATATACACATGCACACACACATGATAAGCCAAACCCAAGATAAATGAGGATAAGACAGGACCTCTGATTAGCAAAGTTAAATTGACAGAATAATAGTGTCCTATGTGAACACTGCTTCCTGGGATGTTTGAAAGGATATTGCATATGCAAATTCAAAAAATTGCTTTGAAAACTAAACCTAGGCACATACAAAACTAAACATATGCACATACAAAAATTACACAAACATCTATACAGACATACATACACATGCACATACACTTAAAAATGCATGCATATACACATGCATATATATATGGACACACAAACATGAACATTTATGCATTCATTTACACACATGTATACATGCATGTATACATGCACATACAATCTTATGCATGTATTCATATATATATACATGCATACAGTTACATAACCACACCACACACATATTTACACAATGCACACAAATGAATGCACATTTAAACACAGAAATTTGTATATACATACACATACATGAGTACACACGCATGCATACATATGCACAATACACAAATGCACACATATATGTGCATGCACATACACATGTCACACTCACAAACATAGAAGTTATTATTATGAGAAACAGTGATTCCAGTTTCAGAGTTTACTGATAGGAAACAAGAAGACATTCACCTAGATAGAATCAAACTGAACCAGGGGCTACAGTAAGAATGAGCCTGAGGGGGAAGTGGATAATTTCAGTAGAGAGAAGAGATGAAAGACAAAGATTCTTTGTGCTTTGGTAAATAAGCCATGTGTTTGTATTTCTTAAGAAAAGGTCAGTTGGAATTTCTGGAAGAGAATACATTGCTCAGACAAAGAGCCAACAAAACACATGATTTTCTTTTTTTTAATGATGAGAGAAAGAGACAGATGCCTTTGATCTTGATCTTAGGCAGTCTGTGCTGTTAGTGGTGCCAGGGTCATAAATTGGATTCTTTGAGAAGAAAACTAAATGCAACCATTTTAATTAGCTCACAATGAACAACATTTGCATAATCCTAATAGCATAAATGGCACTTATTGATTTGTAATGCTTAGAATCTGCCAATAGACAAACCACAGATGATGAACGTAGTCACCAAATAGGCTTCGTAGTTTCATCAACAAAGACAATGTGGCAAACAGAAGATGCAAGAAATAAGGGAGGCGTCAAATACAAATAGTTAGAAGCTGTGTTTTCCATCTTCTCCATCCCGAGTCTGCTGAAATGTGTATGTAGAGTGAATGAGATAACTAGAAACAGAAGGACAGTATTACATCCCACTGGGGACCTGGAGGAAGGGAGGAGCTACAGCTTTTTATGAGTCTTGTACAGTTTCTGGTTTCTGGTTGGTTTTGTTTCTCAGAGATGCCATAATAAATTGCCAGAGACTGAGATTTTGAACAGCAATGACTTGCACAGTTTTGCAGACCTTAAAAGGTTGGTTTATTTTAGAAGTGTTAGTGGGAGCTGTGTCATGCCTCTTCTCTGACTTCTTATCAATTGATTGTTTTAAATCCTTAGTAACTTTTGGCTTGTTTCTGCATCATATTAATCTTCTATGGTCTTCGACTGTCCCTAGTATTGTTTCCATGTGTGTGCGTGTGCACATACATGTACTTCAATTTTCCTCTTTATTTAAAATGATCAGTTGCACTGGATGTAGGATCCACCCTCATACACTATGACTTCATCTTCAGTGATTGTAGTTTCAGGACACAGGGATGACTCAGTAGGAAGAGAGCTGGCTATGATGCCCAACCACTTGAGTTTGATTCCTGAGACCTACATGGTGAAAGAGAACAATGGATTCCCAAACTTGTATTCTGAGCTTCATCCACATGCCATGACATGTGGATCTCCTCCCTCCTGCAATAAATAAATAGATGTGATTTTTAAAACTTAAAGCCTTTTGCCAGAGCTGGAAAGATGGCTCAGTGGCTAAGAGAACTGACTGCTCTTCCAAAGGCTGAGTTCAAATCCCAGCTACCACATGGTGGCTCACAACCATCTGTAATAAGATCTGATGACCCCTTCTGAGGTGTCTGAAGACAGCTACAGTGTACTTGCATATAATAAATAAATAAATAAATAAATACATCTTTTTTTTTTAATAAAAAGCCGTTTGCCACAAAAAGTTACCTTCTAGGGTTCTAGATCAGCAGTTCTTAACCTCTAGATTATAGCCCCTTTAAGAGATTGAAGGACCCTTTCACAGGGGTTGCCTAAGACCATCAGAAAACACAAATAATTATGACTCATGACATTACCAAAACTACAGTTATAAAGTAACAACGAGAATAATTTTATGGTTGAGAGGGTCACCACCAAATGAGGAACTGTATTAAAGGGCTATAGCATCAGAAAGGTTGAGAATCACTGTTCTATAGAGACACACATCTGCGTACTTGGGATGAGGTGCTAATTTCATCTGCTGTTCTACCAACCTACTACAGGTATTACATGCAAATCTGAGTTGACATGAATATTTGTACATGGAGAATGCCTATCTCTCTCTCTCTCTCTCTCTCTCTCTCTATATATATATATATATATATATATATATATATATATATATATATATATATGTGTGTGTGTGTGTGTGTGTTAGTATAAATATGTATATATGTTTGTATGTATATTTGTCTGGGTGAAGATATGAGCTTGTGAACTCATAGTTGCACAGGAAGAAGAAGGGGTAGGGTAGGGTATCCTAGAACTAGAGCTACAGGCTCTTGTAAATTCCCTAATGTGGGCTCTGGGAAATGAACTCAGGTCTTCTGTAAGAGTAGCACTGGATCTCAACCATTGAACCATTGAACCATCCCTCTAACCCAGAGGATGCTTACCATGTGCTTCTAAGTGTTTTTCCCAATGAACTTTAAAAGCATTTTTGTTCACTGGAATACATTTATTTATATTAGGCAAAACCATAGGAAATGAAAGGCTTCTGCAAGAAACAGACAGACAGATACCCATATCCTGTGCCTTTGTGTTAGCTATTGGCAAAGGGTGGTCTACTATGTAGTTGAAAAAATTCTTCAACTAAAGATTGATGCTAGTCATTAATTTAGCATCAAAAATGATTCTCTATATTTATAATATGGCATGCTTCCTTTTATTGACTAATTAAGAAATATATGATTCATTTTATCTCCCATTCTGCCTCTCCTGGCAGAAAAAAAAAATGTCCTGTTACACTTCATAGCAAATTATAGTGGCAATAACTGTGTATTTGTTGGGAAACTATCTACCATCACCTCTTAAAGTGAATGGGTTTTTTTGATAACATAACTCTGTTTAACATATTAGGTTTTAATGGCACAAACCCAATGTGTTGAGGTAGGTAAAGGTCCATCAAGAGACAGAGCAAGTGGAAGAGCCTCAGCAGCAACATGAATGAAAGTGACAGGCAGGTTTAAAGAGCATAGCCAGGGCTGTATTGGAAGAATTTTGAATGGAAGAGTGAGTGGAAGCTTGTAATAAAAGGTGCACAGAAGGAGTTGTTCCACAATGGGAGTGGGCACAGTTCCTTTCCAGGAGTTTTGTAAGAAGGGGAGGTTGTCAATGGAAGAGCATCAGACAGAAACAAGACAGTGCTTGGAGATGTAATCATGAGAGAGTCTTAAGTGGAAAAAGAGAATCCCCTTTAGAACATGGAGAGAACAGGGAGAAAAATCCATAGATAGTCACCAGGAGAGGGGCAGAGAGAGTGGAATAAAATGGTAGGGAAACCTTGAATCCATCCCTAGAACATCCCTAGGGAAAGAGCTGATTGTTTATAACCTCTTAAGGATAGTGGGAAGTTTCATATCACATGATTTAGTTCCGCACAGAGCATGGAGGACCTGGTTAGTAGCATAAATCAACAGTTGCTGTTAGGCTGCAGCACAAATATCACAATTATCTCTCTGTTCCATGGAATGCTGCAGAGAAGTGTGGCCTGATACCAGTCAAGGGCCCTACTTGTCAGAGCTCTGAGACAGGCACATTAACAGCCTTAGTACTTGATAGTTGAGTGCGTATGATGGAAGGGTTTAGGGAGGACATCAAGGATGCTAAAGGAGCCAGGTAGTGCAGGATTTTATAAGTCTTGGTTTAGTCTGAATTTCAAATATGTGTTTGTCCCCTAATAGATTTCGTACCCCCGCTGTGACTTTGACATGGTTTGTTCTTCCTAAAAGTCAGGTGGAAAATTAAACTCCACAGCACCAGTGCTGAGACATTAGATCATGGTAGACCCAAACACTGAGGGAATGATGTCATCCCCACAAGAGGTAGGGGTTGGGGGGAGAGGGTGTCAGTGACAGAAGGCAGCTGTTCTGACATGCAAGGCTTTCTCTCCCCTCCCGCTTCCTCCTCTGCCAGTGTGGTCCCTCCTTGTGCACCTGTGTGTTCATTCTGCTTCTTCTCAGTCAGAGGATGCAGCAGGAGGCCTCCGCCAGAAACTGTGGGAACCAAACAGTGTCTCTATGAACCTAAAGTTTCCCACCGCCAAAATTATGAGCTCCGACACAAAAGCCATAGCATCTCACTGACAATATCCTTCATATTCTAGACATCAATCTCTCCTTGTGGTCCAGGAACCACTCATATGAATATGTACAAAAAATATTGCTTGTTTCTTCTTTAAAGTCCTTAGTTATACTACCTTGTATCTAATAAGCTATAATGTGCACACGAGTGTGTATTTTTATATATCCAAGTAGCTCTTGACCAAGAATGCATTTGGGTCATATATTATACTTTCTGATAAGCAATTTCCTTAAGACCCAATATTGGCAAGGGCAATAGGTTCCTGACAACTTTAAATTTGAAATCTCAAATCATAAGAGTGGCAGAAAATGTTTAAAAGAAATGTTTGGAGTTAAGAGAAATATTACAGAGCCTGGCTATAACCACCTTATTGGACAGAAGATTTTAAACCAGCTATTTAATTGCTACAGATTTCAATTTTACCGTGTGTTAAGACAGGGCTGCAACTGATATTCTGTGTGGTTGTCCATAAGAAAATAAGAGGACTAGGTCAAGTTTAGAAAAATGGATACATATTAACAATTGTTGATGGTAGGAATGAACTTAGCATATGAAAATTACCAACACATTTATTGTCCTTAAATTTTAATTCAATATTTTCAAGCTACACTCTAGAGCAGTAAAATTATTACTTTGATTTATTGTATATGTGCAAAATAAGATTTTTATTTATGTATGACCCTAAATTAAAGCCATAAACAATATGAAGTCCTCCTTCCTTCTTCCCTGACTCCCTTCCACCCTGTCTCCCTCCCTTCCTACCTCAGATCTAACCTAGGCCCTTGTACATATAGACAAGTGCTTTACCATCGAGTTACATCTCCATCTTAAAGCATGTATTTATTATATCATGTTAGAAGACTATATAAGCTCAAAGGTTGTTTCTATGGTCCAGGAAGCTCACAAATGTGTGTGTATTTTTTCCCCATCTTTGGTGGTTTTATAAAGAAAACCCCTTCAGGGGTCCCAGGACACCTCTGCATCTACAATACCTTTATCACAAATAATATCAATACATGTTCCTATTTCTAATATTCAGGTAAATCAAACGGAAATGTTTCTAGTTGACTCAAGGAATCTTTTAAAACTGCTTTTAACTTGTATTCGGCTCTCAAGTGAAAAACCTTCAAACACTCCAACAATCAAATTACAAGTACTGAGTCTGAGAATTGGAGGTAAAATTTTATTTAAGACATTTATGTTTTGTTGTTTGTGTGTATATAGTTTCGGGACTGGCGACTTTGCACTGGACACCTAACAAGGGAGCTTATCAGTCGGAGAGGCTAACTCGTATTCTCCCTATGGTCAGTAGTTGCCTTTAGCTCCCCATCTAGGGGTGGAATCCTATGAAATACACACACCCCCTTGTGATACTCTGGCTCTCACAATAAAAACATAACCCAATGGGTTCTACTTAAATAGATGTGTGTATATTTGTATGTGTATACACACATATATATGTGTAACATATAATTTTTAAGAGACTCAATTTGACGGGGTAGGCATTGGGGTATTTGAGAGAGGTTAGCTGAGAAGAGCAGGAAGGAGGGAAAAGAATGGAAAATGATGTAATTGCATTTCAGTTAAAACATTATACAAAAGAAAAGACATAAAATGGGGAAGTGGATTTTTAAATTTATTTTTATTGTATGTATATCAGTATTTGCATGCATGTATGTCTGTGTACCATATGCATGCAGGCGCCCAGACAGGGCAGAAGAGGGCTACAGATCTACTGAAACTGGTGTGATGGATGGTTGTGAAATGCCACAAGGATGCTGGTAATCAAACTCAGATTCCTCTATAAGAGCATCCAGTGCTCTTAACTACTGAAACATCTCTCCAGCCCCTACTGTCTTTTCATTTCTGATACAATTTTAGTCAAGTGAAAGTTTCCCATTTGCTTAGATACTGATGCAATTTACAATGGGCTTAAGTGACTTCCCAATCATGTTGAAATGACCAGGGTCTCATCCCTCAGCTTCAGTGTCTTCAGTGTGGTCCACATGAGATCCAATGAAAATGCAGTCCTTGGTACTTTTAAAATTATGTAGTCTAGAGGCTGTAGTGTGAGCAGCTTCTATATACCCACTGGCTTCTGTAGGAGGAATGGCATGGCCGCCTTTGCATAAATGCTGGGGGCACAAAGCAGCAAAGACATCTCCTACAGGAGGACCTAACCGAGGACTTTCTGAGAAACCAAGAATTGCTGATGCAGACCATGCCAGCCAATCTAGAACTGTTGTTTAGAAGAGATGCTTTCTTGAGATCAATGGGGAATGGGTAGAGGGTATTAAAGGAGCTTTCTGCAGAGTTCACAAGATCTTTCTGCTGCATTTCTCACCTGCTCCCAAAGTCTGTGCCTTTGCTTGCTTCCATGCCACCTTACCTCTGAACCCCAAGGGCAAGTAGGATCAGGCAGTGGGTAGTCCAGGCCACAGGCAACAGGCTTCCCTGAAAAACTACTATTATCTTTTATATTTTTATGTTTGTGGCTGTTTTGGTCATCTCAGTTTGTATGTCTGGCAGTCTATGCTAGCCACATAAGGTGCTTAAATGTCTTTATAATTTCATAACTAAAAATTGAGGTATGTACTGGGTCTGCACTGGAATTATATGATTACTGCACTACCAGATTTTTACAATGAACAGAAAGGAATAAAATTCTTATAGTCTAAGACAGGTAAATTGTACCTCAGTAGCATCCCAGATGGATTCCCCAGCCATCTTCAGATAACACTTAGCATCCCGCCTACTTGCCTTTTAGCTTGATGTCTACAGACTTAACACTATCTTCACACTAGGAGGTCTGCTTCTGAGCAGGGAGAAGCTTTCCACTGTTTCCCCAAAGCCCAGGGAATGCTCAAAGCACGGAAATGTAAGTAATTTTCTGTGAGAGAAAGCCAAACAATATCAGTTTACTTTAGGATTATATCAACACACCAATATCCAATTCCTTGAGCTAATTGATCCAAGGAGGGTAACCTGTACCATTTGGGAATTGTCTGTTTCTTGCTGAAGCGGTAAGAACAACTGTTGCTCAATTACAAATGAGAATTTTTGGAAAGACGACCACGAGTGTTCATAACCCTTAGATGCAGAATGCCTTAGGCTTTCTCTGAAGGGTATGTTTGGAGACTGATATCTAAGTTGGACAATAGTCTCTCTACGTACATGCAAAGCAGTTCATCTTCAATAAAAATTCAAAGGCTCAGAGACCAAGGACCACTCTGCTGTATAGTTACAATTGGCAGAGCTGGGAGCACAGACCCTTGTTGCTCTCCTTCCATTGAACCCTATCTGTGTGCTTCTCCCTGAACACAAGAATGAGCTTGCTGGCCACATTCCATTTACCTTTCCCACAACTGGACAATTGTTATTTACCATATCATGATGCGAGCCTGGCACAGACACTGCTTTGGAAGTATCCCCGATTTCCACCCACAGACAGGGAGCTTTGCACACTGCAAGAAGCAATGTAGTAGTTAGTTCTTAGTGTCCCATTAAAGCAACCCCCAAAGCAGTGGGTGGGATAGGAGAGAAAGTGCCTAAAGACAAAAGGCAAAGTAGCATCAGAAAGGCTTTGATTTGACCATTGTGGATACATTGTTTCACAATATTATGCTAATACACGTCTTTCTGTTTAAATCAGAAGGGTTCTTTGGATGTTGTTTTTGAATTCAGAAATATTTACTATTCATCAACAGACACGGGCATATGAATATCACATGAATATCTCTTAAGGGCCGCAACAGTGACTGAATAGTCTAAGTAGGAGACAGGCTAGAGACACCTAATAAAAGGAAGGAAGATGAGTAAGAAGTTGGAGCAGGAGCTGGGATGTAGTCTGGGGACCAGGGAGGCTTCAGGAAGTCAGACAGATAGGTGGGAGGAGTGGGAAGGGTCAAGTTTGATTGTCAGTTGTGGGCTCAAGATACAGCTTTCAGATCACTGGAGTGTGAAGGTGGGTCACTGACTGTTGGATCAAGCAAAGATGGGATAACCAGAGGCTCTGTAGCTAAAGTCCGATTCCTCCTTGGAGGAAAAGTAAACAAAGTTAGCCCAGGAACACAGCAGCCAGGGGGCAAAGGCTAAGTAACTAGGGTCTCCTTATGAAAGTTAAGGGGTTTGGAGGCAATGTACCTTTCTAGAACTCTCCAGCTATTGCTAAATCCAGGTGATGAAGAAAAGCTGATAGGCCTGGAGAAGGAGTCTAGTTGCTAATTTTAGAGAAAGAATGAGAGTGTGCAGTTAAGTGTATGGGAGACAGAAACTCAGGTTATGTTACAGTATGTGGGGGGCAGGGCTGGAAACATTAATGATGGGATACCTTTTGTATCTGTTGATTGATACTTTAAAATCTGGAGTCAACTGCATCATAAATCTCTAAAATTAAATCCCTTTCCTATGAAACTTATCTCTTGCCGTATAGCAAACAACTCCAGAATTTAACGTGTTCCCCTGTAGCCATTTGTTCACAGCAGGCTTGGCTGGTGAGCTTATACATGTGTCTGGGGCAGCTGCCTTGTTGGCTGGAAGTTAGAAGATCTAGGATGGTCTCAACTTGGGTGCGTGAGTTCTCCACGTGCCTCTATCATAGAATGTTCTTGTGGGGATCATAAGCGAGGTACTGCAACAATGCACTGTCTATTTTTTCAAAGTCATTTGCATCTGATTTGCTGCTTTTGCATTGGCTAAAGCCACAGGAGGCTAGAATATGTGTGGGCTTGCCATCGGTAGCAGATTTATCTTGACACTGTCAGCTATACAACAGGAGCCTGCCTTATGCTACAGAAAAGAAACTCACAGTAAGTCTATGTGAAACAAAATGAGATTTATTAGGCAAGGAGGGCTCGGCACTGAAAGAGAGAGATTCCCAAGGCTTAGAGAGGGGCTGGGAATAGTTGCCTATCCCAAGTTTGGTTCTCAGCATTCAAGGGCAGCTCACAACTGTCTGTAACTCCAGTTCTAGGATATCTGACACCCTTTTCTGGCCTCTGTGGGCATCAGCACACAGACAGGCATGCAGACAAACACTCATACACATACAAATAAAAATATTTTTTAAAAAAATTAATAAAAGAGGGATATATTCTCATGTGGCACTAGGAAAGATTCATGGTTACATGTCTTAACAACAGTTATAGATGTGATTTTATTACTTTTGAAGTTACGAAGTTTGAAGAATATGATCTATGACTCTGAATTTAAAAACTAAGCGAAAATTTAAAATTAAGTGAAAAGGTAGAGTCGTGATTTTTCTTTTCTTTATTAAAGAATTTTTTAAAAAATTGTCTGGGAGATTGGATGATTTATAAAGTACGTTGCATGTGTGTAGGATGAAAAGAACTGCTGGGAAAATATAAAGTCAAAGGGCACAGGATTTAAGACATGTGGTAAACCTTAATCATGGTTCATTACATTTGAATACTGTTGCAGTAGTGTCTCTTCATGGTGTTTGTGGTGGTTTGGTCACATGTGTTGAAATTCTTGACACTCAACCACCAAAGGACAAAAGAGCAGAGCAGGGAGTTAGGAGCTTTTTCTGTTCCTAAGTCCCGTTCCTTCTCTCTGTCTTCTATCCTTCCTCAGGAATCCACTGCAGAAGAGCTCGGATAACTAATTCCCCCACAGAGATAATCAGTCCATACCTAATTTTTCATTGTGAATTGTAGAAATTTTTGAAATTCTGAAAGGTATATAATTCACCACATTTTAGTATCTAGAGCCAGATACCCAACCATCTTTCTTCCCTGTCATTTTCTATAATTATATATTTCTCATTTTCTCAATTATCACACGGCACACATTTTCGTAAGTGAGAATGCTCTTAAGCACCTTGATTCTTTTAAGCCTGTACAACTCTCTGACTTGCTGTTTTGCTGTATTAATTTAAAACATTTTCTAATTATTGGACCTTTCTGATATACAAGATTACATCCCGAGGAGAGCTCATTTAACTGGAAATGAACGGGTCAATCATTCTGAAGTTTTGCATTGCCTCTGACTAAAGTTCTTTCTCAGAACATTTGTTCTAGTCCCCCTCTCTCAATCACAGAAACACAATCCCTTCTGCAACCATTAGTATTCTCTTGTTTTATTGTATTTTGATGATAAGAATAAAGGCAATTACTTATGCAGGCCATAGTCAGCACTCAGAAATTTGACCTGCAAGAAGGCTGGGCTCAGGACAAGCTCCATATAAATATTAGTAAAATGCTTAGCATCTTGTGTTCACATGAATTTACATGATTACTTATGATTGTGTTTAATGTTCATGGTTGTGGGTGGTTTTTTTTTCTGTACCATCTTTTTGCCTCTTTCTTCTCTCCTCATCTATGTTAATTCCCTTCCTCTGTGTTATTCTTTTGTTTCTCCTATCGGTGTCTAGTTTCACATTCTATTTTATAATTACTATGTTCTCAGTTCTTTCACAGAATTCTTTGGGGGAATTGCCCTAGATTAAGCCAACTAAATTGCTAGTTTCCAGGTCTTCACATCCCCACAATTGTGCTCACTAATGCGGTGGGAGAGGAAAACCAAAATCCCAAGACAAAGGCAGGTCTGCACAGACCTCTCAACATTTTTAAGTGTGTTCATTTCCTTATGGCGGCATCTCTCCTAATTGCTGAAAAATTTCTACTTCTTCTCAAACTTCAAAGATGAAGTTTGCCCAGATTATTTTTAAAAGTCAACTCTATCTGCTATATCTGGTGGTGATACATGAACTATGTCCCCTGCCTGTTGTCCTCTGTCCTGTGACTGTGTGGGCTGTGTTGGGGGGGGGGGTGAGATAGTTTCTCCCACATTGATAAGGAGCTGCAACTGGTTGTTTTTATCAAGAGTGGTGCCAAACACCATCGTGACGGTGTGCGGAAGATAAATGCCTTCACCCCTCACTTTGTTTTATTGGCAACAATTAAGTTGATTTAACAATAAATCTATGCCGCCTCTGTGTGCACACCACACTCCGACATTCATAATTGCTCCCCGTGTGTAATGGCCTAGATGTTAATTTTAGATAGTTGGAATGGCAAGCCATATATTTTTAAACCATGGAGTCATTTTTAATTAATGTCTATTTGTTTTCATTTTGAAGCTCTGTTGAAATAATCAATAATAGAAGTTGAAAACACAAGCTCTGACAGCAAAGTTACGTGAATCTTTCTTAATGGCTGTAAATTACTTGTGGAGTCTTTATGATTTTTTTCACAAAAATTATTATTAATAAACAGAATATTATTTAAAGCATTTTATTAAATTTGCCTCTGGCTTCTTCCCACAAGAGGCCAATGTTGCAGTTCTATTTCATTTTCTATTAAGGTAAGGGACAGGGTAATTTGAAAACTCAACTCAAAGGGAAAGATAGTTGTGTCACTAATGTATACTAAAGTTCTACCTGAGATCTGTAGCCATTAATTAAAATGGGACCCATTGGGAAGCTTCAGGTATAATGAGTTGCCCCGTTCCACACAGCCACACATGGAGCAGGTAGATCAGTTGGCATAACCACACAAGAGCCATACTAAGAATGGAGTTAGGGGAAAGGGAGCTGAGAGCATACAGAAGAGTAGGAAAATTAGTCACATAAAGAGCACAGAGAGCAGGAAGGAGTGTAGACTAAAGGATGCTGAGGTCCTAGGATGAGAGAAGCCTGGACAGGGTGTACTGATGCAGTAGAAGTAGCTAAGAGAGAGCTAGGAACACAGGGTGGGGAAGATTAAGATAAAAGAGTTCTGTCTGCCTTTGTTCTGTTGTGACAAGATCTCAGGTACCCTGGGCTGATCTCTAACTCATTCTAAAACTGAAGATTCTCTTGATCCTTCTACCTCAACTTCCAAAGGGCTTGGATTACAGGCATGCACTACCATACTGCTCTCCAGAGAAAGCTTGTAGGGAGAAAGGGTGTTGGTAAAAATAAAACCTAGGGTCT
Source organism: Mus caroli (assembly GCF_978045245.1). NCBI lineage: Eukaryota > Metazoa > Chordata > Mammalia > Rodentia > Muridae > Mus > Mus caroli. The sequence goes on along the minus strand of NW_028227265.1, from coordinate 16,155,944 downwards.
GCTTTTGGAATGTGGTAATTGCAATAAGATCCAAGCAAGATCTTTGTTAGTTAGGAAGACTGAGTCCCAGGACAACAATGTGTATGGAAATGTTACCACTATATATCTTGTTTGGGACAGGAGAGATGGCGCAGCCTTTGAGAGCCCTGGTATGTATGTATGTGTGTATGTGTGTGTGTGTGTGTATATATATATATATATATATGTGTGTGTGTGTGTATTTTATATATATATGGGTGCGTGTGTGTATAATTTATTCAGTTTCTTTTAAAAATTTTTATTAATTAATTGATTTTTATACTCCATATTTTATCCTGTCCCTCACCCCCCAGCCACCATCTGACTGTTCCACATCCGATACCTCCTCCCCACCCTCCTGTCTCCACATGGATGTCCCCACTCCATACCCCACCTGACCTCTAAACTCCCTGGGGCCTCCAGTCTCTTGAGGGTTAGGTGCATCATCTCTGAATGAACACAGACCTGGCAGTCCTCTAATGTATATGTGTTGGGGGCCTCATATCAGCTGGTATATGCTGCCTGTTTGGTGGTCCAGTGTTTGGGTTTGAGATATCTTGGGGATCCAGATTAATTGAGACTGCTGGTCCTCCTACAGGATCACCCTTCTCCTCAGCTTCTTTTAGCCTTCACTAATTCAACAGCAGGGGTCAGCTGTCTCTGTCCATTGGTTGGTTGCAAATATCTGCATCTGACTCTTTCAGCTGCTTGTTGGGTCTTCTGGAGTGTGGTCATGCTAGATCCCTTTTTGTGAGTGCTCCATAGCCTCAGTAATAGTGTCAGGCCTAGGGACCTCCCCTTGATCTGGATCCTACTTTGGGCCTGTTGCTGAACCTTCTTTTCCTCAGGTTCCTCTTCATTTCCATCCTTGTAATTCTTTCAGATAGGAACAATTAAGAATCAGAGTCATGACTGGGATGGCAACCTCATCACTCACTTGATGTTCTGTCTTCCTGCTAGAAGTGGGCTCTATAAGTTCCCTCTCCCTACTGTTGGCCATTTCATCTAAGGTCCTTCCCTTTAAGTCCTGAGAGTCTCTTTTCACCCAGGTCTCTGGTGCATTCTGGAGGGTTCCCCCAACCTCTTATCTCCCAAGGTTGCCTGTTTCCATTCTTTCTGCTGACCCTCAGGGCTTCAGTCCTTGTCCTTCACCCAATACCGGATGAAGTTTCCCTCTCCCCCTCGCCCTCTTCCCCATCCAGTTTCCCTCCCAGGTCCCTCCCTCCCTCCCCACTTGTGATTGCTTTCTTCTCTCTCCTAAGTGGGACTGAAGTGTCCTCACTTGGGCACTTCAGCTTATTGACCTTTTGAGTTCTGTAGACAGTATCTTGGGTGTTCTGTACGTTTTTTTTTTTGGCTAATATCCACTTATTAGTGAGTGCATACCATGCATGTCCACTGGGTCTGAGTTACCTCACTCAGGATGATACTTTCTAGTTTCATCCATTTGCCTGCAAAACTTAGGATGTCCTTGTTCTTAATAGCTGAGTAGTATTCCATTATGTAAATGAACCACATTTTTTTTTTTGTATCCATTCTTCTGTTGTGGGACATCTAGGTAGTTTCTAGCTTCTTCTTGCAGAGGACCTGACAGATGGCTAACAACCACTGTAGCTCCAGCTCCTGGAAAATCTAACGCCTCTGCATTGCCATGCACATACCTACACACCAGCACATACATTCATGGATTAAACATAAAATAGGTGTTTTAAAAGGCCATGTTTAGTGGTGGAGAGAAAACCATTAAACAACTATAAAATATCAATAAATTAAGGAAGATCCCCAAAAAAGCACATAAAAAATGCAGGATGTTTTTTTAAGTCATATGTGAACATTTTAAAGGAGGTAGCTGAGTGAAAGTTTAAAAAACTCCATCAAAGAAAAGTATGATTTACTATATTCAAATATTTTATGGTTCTTGGAAATATATGTAACCCAAATGGAAAATACATTTCTGGATCGGGAAAGGGAAGGGAGAACTTTATGGCTTTTGCTTTAGAAAAATACTAATTAAACTATTTAAGTGGTTCTAACCTTTTGATCCTTGAGTGCAGTGTAGGGAGCAATGGGGAAAGAAAGAGGCACAGCACTGTTGGATGTGGCAGATTCTGTACAGTCTGAGAGCTCGTGTGTCCCTTCTAAAGTAATATATAACTTGACTTTACTTAACCATGCTTTTAATCTGGGTTTCTTCTTAAAAGTTAATAAATGTCTACATTTGTTGTATTATGCACATATCTTTTCCAGCCCTTATTCTCATACCTATCTTTTGGTCCCTTACCAAAAATAGTTTTGTCTCATACAGTATATCCTGATTATGGTTTCTATTTCTGCTTCTCCCAATTCCTCCTCATTTCCCTTTCATTCACACCACCCCCTTTCTGTCTCTCCTTAGAAACAAACGACTAAGAGATTATAATATAATATATACAATGGTAATAAGATAAACAAATCATAGTAGCACAAAACAAACAGAAAAGGGAAAATGCTCAAGACACAGAGAGACCCACCTTTTGGTACACTCAGGAATCCCATTAAAAAATGTGAAACTGGAAGCCATAATATATCTGCAAAGGACCTGTAGGGCAAAATAAATACATAAAAAAATAATTTTTGATAAAAGAGAGAAAAGGAAAAAAATTAATATGAGAGAGAGACAGAGAAAACCCTGCCATGACATCATGATACAAGAACTCTCCACAAGGGTTGTTGAGTTCATTTACTGTCAGTTGATTGTCTACTGATAAGCATTCAGCCTACCTTTAAGAATCATTTGTTTCCCAGTGAGACTCCTTGGAAAAAACTAAATTTGCATTTTCAAGTGTCATCAGTTGAAGATGGCATCTGGATTAGGGACTGGGTTGTGTGCCCACTTCTCCTTTCAGCTCCAGGATCCCATCCTGTGCACACCCTTGCAGGCCTTGAGCGTAATGACTCAGTTCATGTGAGTTCCTATCTACATCAGTCCTGTCATGTTTAGAAAGGCTTATTTCTTTAGTGTCTTCCATCCCACCTGGCTCTTATTCTCTTTCTGCCTCTTCTCTGCTGGGTTCCCTGAACCTAGGGGAAGAATTTGATGGAGACATCCTATTTGGGGGTGAATGCTTCAAAGCCTCTCACTTTGTGCATAATGTCCATTTGTAGGTCTATTTATCTGTCCCCATCTGCTGCAGAAGGAAGATTTCTGATGATGACTAAGGCACTGATCTATGAATATAGCAAAATGTCATTAAAAGTCATTTTATTGCTAAATTTGGTTTTTTCTAGGTCCCTGGGCTATCTAATCTTAGGGTCTTGGACACATAACCATGGTATAAGTTCCATCTCTTGGACTGTTCCTAAAGTCAAATCAGATATTGGTTGGTGACTCCCACCAGCTTTCTGCCACCATTGCATTAGCATATCTTGTAGGCAGGGCACCATTGTACATTAAAGGGTTCATAGATGGGCTGAGGTTTATGTCTCTTCTTTGGTTGCATGCAGAACATCTTCTGGTACCAAGAACACTGACTAAACCCTGGGTATGAAGGCTCTAGGTAGGCACCAACATGACTCCTCCTAGTTCAGTACATTGTAGATGTATTATCTATAGCAAGAGGAACTTGGCATCAGTTTGTGGAAAGCATCTTATAGCCTCGGCAACACCCTGGGTTGTTTGGGGGTTTCCACGATACCTTTGTGGCCACTAACTGAATTAGATAACACCCTTTCCAATACTAAAGGTTTAATTTGTTAACAAGTGATGTCCAGTTGGGCTCTGTCTTCCCCATTCGTTAGTGATTTCATTTAGCTTTACATACATACATACATACATACATATGTGTATATGCATGTATATATATATATATATATATATATATATCTTACTTCACATATATTTAACATATATTATTAGACTACCATATATGGGAATATGGGAATATATATTACATACATACATGTGGAGAGACAAATAAAATTAAAGGCCATTTGGGCATGGAAACATAGAATCTTAGGAAGCCTCTACTATATTAGGTTTCCACAAGACTATTCAAGGCCCTTAGTTTTAGCTGTCTTTCTTCATATTCCCTTCCTCATTGCCATCTTCCCTCCTATCCCTACTTGATATTTCCATTTCAGTCCTACCCCTTCTCTTTCATCTATAACTATTCTATTTCCCCTTCTTAGGGAGATCTAGCTGCCCTTGATTGTGTCTTACTCTGTACTTAACTTCTGTGATTTGTAGCTTGCTTATCATTGATTTAACAACTAGTCACTCTAAGTGAATACATGCATTGTCTTTTGAGGTCTGGGGTACCTCTCTCAAGATAATTTTTTTTCTAGTTCCATCCATTTACTGTGAGTTTCATGAATCCATTTATTTAAAATAGCCGAATAATACTCTACTGTGTAAATGTTCCACGTTTTCTTTAACCATCCATCTGTGAATAGACATCTAGGTCTATTCCAGTTTCTGGTTATTGCAAATAGAGCAGCAGTGGACATGGCTGAGCAAGTGTGTCTGTAGTAGGATGAAGTGTCTTTTAGGCACATACCCAAGAGCGGCACATCAGGCACTTGAGGTAGATCGATATCCATCTTCCTGGGAACCACCGCACTGCCTTGTATAGTTGCTGTACATGTCTGCACTCCCACCAGCAATGGAGCCCCTTACTCCAAATCCTTGCAATAATGAGCTGCCATTCACTTTATGGGTCTTGGCCATTCTATTGGTATGAAGTGAAAGCTCAAATTTTTGGTTTTCATTTCCCTGAAGAAGGAGCCTGGGCATTTCCTTAAGTGTTCTTTAGCCATATAAGATTCCTCTTTTAAGAATTCTCTGTTTAGAGCCGTACTGCAGTTTTATAAACTGGTTGTTTTGTGATATCCAGGAGATTTTTGTTGTTGTTGTTGGGGGGGGGGATTAGCCCTGTATCAGGTGTGTAGTTGGTAAAAATATTTCCCCATTCTGTGAGTTGCCACTTTTCCCAAAAGATGGCATCCTTTACCATACAGGAGTTTTTCAGTTTTGTGAGGTCCCATTTATCAATTTTTATTCTTAGAACCTATGCTATCAGTGTTCTGTTCAGAAAGTCTTTTTCCTGTACAGATGAGTTCAAGACCAGTCCCTACTATCTCTGCTATCATGTTCAGTATATCTGGTTTGATGTTGACATCTTTGATCCATTTAGACTTGGATATAGCACAGATGGGTAAGAATAGATATGTTTGGATTTTTCTACATGCAGCCACCCATATTGACCAGCACCATTTGTTGAAGATTCTGTCTTTTTAAAAATGTGTGTTTCTGCCTTCTTTATTTAAAAAAAAAATCAGACCTTCATAGGTGTGTGGATTTATTATGTCCAAGTCTATTCTATTCCACTGGTCAACATTTTTGTTTATATGCCAATACCATGCTATTTACATTACTATAGATATGTAGTACAACTTAAAATTAGGGATGATATTATTGTCAACAGTTCATTTATTATCTAGGATTTTCATTAGCTATCCTGTTGGTTTTTAGATTTCTGTTTCCATATTAAGCTGAAAATTGTCCTTTCAAGCTCCATGAAGAATCATGCTGGAATTTTGATAGAACCATGATGGAATTGTGCTTAATCTGTATTGGTTTTGTTAGGGCGGCCTTCTTTACTGTATTATTTCTATGGATCCATGAGCATGGAGATCTTTCCACTTTCTGATGCCTTCTTCAGTTGCTTTCATCAATATTTTAAAGTTTTCGTCAAATAAGTCTTTTCCTTGCTTGGTTAGAGTTACCCCCAGCACATTTTATATTACTTGAGGCTATTATGAAGGGTGTTATTTCCATGATTTCTTTCTCAGTGCATTTGTCATTTGTATATAGGAAGACTATTGAAGTTTTTTGACTTAATTTTATATTCTGTTCATTTGCTGAAAGTGTTTATTAGCTGTAGGAGTTAATAAAGATACTTTAGCTTCTTGCTTCCCAATCTGTATCTCCTTGATCTCCTTTAGTTGTCCTGTTTTTTGTTAGACTTCATGTACTCTATTTCGTATAGACGGAGAGTAGACAACCTTGTTTTGCTACTCTACTCATTATTTATAGTTGTGTTTCTTTTATGAACTTGAGTGCCTTCGAGTTTGGTGCATAGCTGTTAAAAATTACAGAATCCTCTTGGTGGATTTTTCCTTTATTAGCATTTTTTCCTTCTGGTTCAGTTTGGCTTAAAGTCCATTTTGTTAGATATTAAGTTGGCTGCAACAGCTTGCTTCTTAGAACCACTTGCTTTAAGAATCTACTTCCATTCTTTTACACTTGCTGTTAAGGTGTATCTCTCTTTTTTTTTATTTATTTATTTTTTATTAGGTAATTTCCTCAATTACATTTCCAATGCTATCCAAAAAGTCCCCAATACACTCCCCCCCCCAGCCCCCCACCCACCCACCCCCCACCCCTTGGCCCTGGCATTCCCCTGTACTGGGGCATATAAAGTTGGCAAGTCCAATGGGCCTCTCTTTCCAGTGATGGCCTACTAGGCCATCTTTTGATACAAATGCAGCTAGAGACAAGAGCTCTGGGGCACTGGTTAGTTCATAATAATGATCCACCTATGGGGTTGCAGTTCCCTTTGGCTCCTTGGGTACTTTCTCTAGCTCCTCCATTGGGGGCCCTGTGATCCATCCAATAGCTGACTGTGAGCATCTACTTCTGTGTTTGCTAGGCCCCGGCATTGTCTCACAAGAGACAGCTATATCTGGGTCCTTTCAGCAAAATCTTGCTAGTGTATGCAATGGTGTCAGCGTTTGGAAGCTGATTATGGGATGGATCCCTGGATATGGCAGTCTTTAGATGCTCCATCCTTTCTTCACAGCTCCAAACTTTATCTCTGTAACTCTTTCCATGGGTGTTTTGTTCCCAATTCCAAGAAGGGGCACAGTGTCCACACTTTGGTCTTCGTTCTTCTTGAGTTTCATGCATTTAACAAATTGTATCTTATATCTTGGGTATGCTAAGTTTTTGGGCTAATATCCACTTATCAGTGAGTACATATTGTGTGAGTTCCTTTGTGATTGGGTTACCTCACTCAGGATGATTCCCTCCAGGTCCATCCATTTGCCTAGGAATTTCATAAATTCATTCTTTTTAATAGCTGAGTAGTACTCCATTGTGTAAATGTACCACATTTTCTGTATCCATTCCTCTGTTGAGGGGCATCTGGGTTCTTTCCAGCTTCTGGCTATTATAAATAAGGCTGCTATGAACATAGTGTAGCATGTGTCCTTCTTACTGGTTGGAACATCTTCTGGATATATGCCCAGGAGAGGTATTGCTGGATCCTCTGGTAGTATTATGTCCAATTTTCTGAGGAACCGCCAAACTGATTTCCAGAGTGGTTGTATCTTAAATGCAGTAAAAGGATGGATCCTGTTTTCACATCTATTCTGTTAGTCTGTGGATTTTTTTTTTAATGGGGAACTGAGACTATTGGTGTTGAGAGATGTCAGTTAGCAGTGTTTGTTTGTCACTGTGTTAGCATGTCACTGTGTTGTGGTAGTCTGGATTTTGGGGGTTTTGTTGTTGTTGTTATTTGTTTCTTCGTTTTTTGTTTTGTTTTGATTTGATTTGATTTGATTTGATTTGATTTGTTGGTCTGAAATTACTTTTTCCTTGTGTTTTCTTTGATTGTGATTAGCTTCTTCCGGTTGAATTTTCCCTTCCAGAGACATCTGTAGGGTTGGATTTGTATGTATATGTATTGCTTAAATTTGACTTTTTAACAAAATTCTTTCTTATTCCATTTACTATAGTAGGACATTTTGCTGGTATAGTAGTCTGGGCTGGTAATTGTGGTCTCTCAGAATTTGTAAAATATCTGTCCTGGCTGTTTTGGCTTTTAGAATCTCCATTGAGAAGTGAGGGGTTACAGAGGCCTACCCACAGTCTCATCATGAGGCACAAACAGAGGAAGACATCCATCTGGCCACATGGCTCCCTGCAACAGGAGCTACTACAATATACAGATATATGGTGCAGATACGGGAGAGAAAAATAATAGGAAAAGTTTGACCATCATGATGAAATATGGAACTAGACACTCGAGGGTGGAGAGGTGGCCAAAGTGAAGTCACAGCCTGTGCTGCCACTATTAGCCATGTATGGGTCCATGGACATTCAGGAGCAGGGGTTGATGTCAATGTTCATAGCTCATATTACCACTAAAGATTACGCAGATATCCCTGGTCTGGGCAGCCTCTTGGGACCACATATAAGTCCAAGGGCTGTGCAGAGCTGGCCTGATCTCTCATTGGCTTTGGCTTTCTGAAGAGCTGTTTCCATCTCTCTCTGTAGCACTCAGAAATGCAGATCCTGCACCTCACCTGGGTAGAACAGTAGAGCAGGCTCTGGTGGCAGAAGCACTAGTTAAGCTGTCCAGGAAGGCATGTACATGGAGGACCTGGCCCTGCCCCTCTTCTGTCATGAGGTGCTATGGGTGTCAGGTCATGCCCTCTTTACCCTCACCCTCTCCAGAAGAGCTAGGCTCAGGATCAAGAGATCCAGAGAGCTATAGCTGCCCCTCACCAGGGGCAGTACATGGGAGAATGGGTCCTGCACCTTGTCCAAGCAGCACACCTTGCCCAAGCAGCCCAGTAGAGCCAGCCCTGATGGTGAAGGCAGGGATGAGCCAGCTCCAAGAATGTAAGAGCAGCCTCTCAACTCTGCTGCAACACTCAGGAGAGTGGGCTCTGCACTTAGACTAGAAAGCATGGTAGAGCTGGTGCTGGTGGTATACGTGTGGGTGAGCGGTCTCAAGGTCATGAAAGGAGGAAAACGGACCCTGCACCCTGCTAGCTGCTGCACTGACTGAGGTAGCCATGGCAGTGCTGGAGAGCTCACCCTGACAGTGTGGGTTTGAAAGAGCTGGTGCAGCTTCCACAATGAGATTTTTCTATGCTTTGTATTGTTTTGTTAATTTTTGCCTGTTCCTTAGTTTCTTAAGGGGGTAGCAAGGGCAGAGGGCAGATATAATGAGATGAGTGGGATTGTAGCTCATGATGTGAAACTCACAAAGGATATTACCAGGATAGCATTCCAGGATATGACCTGGTTCCTGGGCAGATGGGGCTTTCAAGGTATTATCTAATCTAATCTTTGTTGAGTGAATATTTTGTTCCTTGATTTCTGTTGCTCTCTGTGGTTTTTTTTTTTTTTTTTTTTTTTTTTTTTTTTGGAGAGTGTGCTGGCTGGATGTTGTCTAGTGGGGAATGCTTCAGGTATCCTGCATACCGGAAGAATCAAAATGTTAAAGAAAAAAAGAAGTGAGGTGTTATTCTAATAGGTCTGCCTTTCTACATTACTTGGTCTTCTAGCTTTGCAGCTTTTTAAAAGTCTTTCTTTGTTCTGTATGTTTAATGTTTTGATTATTATGTGCCAAGGGGACTTTCTTTTCTGGTTCAGTCTATTTGGTGTTATGTGTGCTTCGTAAGCCTTTATAGGTGTCTACTTCCTTAGGTTAAAACTTTTTTTTTCTTTTTATTATTTTGTTGAAAATGTTTCTGTGCTTTTGAGCTGGGTTTCTTCTCCTTCCTCTATTCCTATTATTTGTAGACTGGTCTTTTCATAGTGTCCCATATTTCTTGGATGTTTATGCCAGGAGTTTTTTAGATTTAACATTTTTCTTTGACCAAGGCATCTATTTATTCTATCAATGCCTGAGAGCCTCTCATGCATCTCTTGTATTCTGTTGGTGAGGGTTGCCTCTGAGGTTCTGGTTCACATGCCTAAATCTTTCTTTTCCAGTTTTCCCCCAGTGTGTGTTTTCTTTCTTGATCCTATTTCCACTTTGGGGTTTTGATCTATTTTATTTACTTCCTTTCACTGTTTGTTTGTGTTTTCATATATTTCTTTAAGGAATTATTCACTACCTGTTTAAAGATCACTATCTTTTGTTTGTATTTTAGCTGTACTGTATTACTCAGGCCTGCTGTGGTAGGGGTAGCTGGGCTCTAATGGAGACATATTATTCTGGCTGTTATTAATTCTGTTTTTATGCTTGCATCATGGCATCTGAGTTTGGCATGACTGTAAATTTAGTTGCTAACTGTTAATCCTGTGATTCACCAGAAACAACAACAAAAACAATAGCTTTATTAAATATTAGATACTGATCAAGAGATGGACTTTGGTCAGGACCATTCCCTGGAATTTCCCAGCTGAGAATAGCCTCATGGCAGGTGTTTTAGGGGCTTATAAGGACAAGGCTATAGGCCACCATACTTTCCCATAAGGCTTTGTTATTTTCCAGAACTACAATTTGTAGCATTCCAGGATATGACCTGGTTCCTGGGCAGGTGGGGCTTTCGAGGTATTATCTAATCTAATCTTTGTTGAGTGAGTATTTTGTTCCTTGATTTCTGTTGCCCTCTGTGTTTTTTTAGGAGAGTGTGCTGGCTGGGTGTTGGCTAGTGGGGAATGCTTCTGAGATCCTGCCAGGTGTAGCCATTGAGTTTTTGAATTCAATGTGTTACTTGGTATTGGAAGCTGACACTAAGGAATGGGGATGGATGAGAAGGGGGGAGATGAAGGGGTCCACAGGACAAAGGGAAGGAAGCAGATCGTTCACCGGGATCTGCTTGGCTCCCTAGGAACGGGAACAGAGGGTGAGAGGCCACACACAGGTAGTCTGCTACAGAGCTTGGCGTGAGACTAGGAAATTGGGTTTGTTTACCCGTTTCACTGCGCTGCTTGCTTCTCTGGCAGACTTGGCCTATGGGTTCCTGGGAAACGCCTGCTGTAGTTGGGGGTTGATACAAAGGGATGAGTGGGGAGAAAGGTTAGAGGAGAAGACCTCCATAATCTGCTGGAGATGGAGGCAGAGAGAAGGGAAAGGCCATCGCAGATGGTCTGCCATAGACATGGGTTGAGATTGGGGGTTTGGATTTAGAGGAGAGGAAGGAGAGGGATGGTCTGTAACTGCCTGCTTCCCTGGTGTAACCCACAGGTTCCCAGGATGTCTGCTGGAGATGGGGGCTGGGGCCATGGGGTGAGTGATGAGGAAGGCTGGGGAAGAAGGTCTACCTGATCCACTGGGGATGGGGACAGAGAGAAAGGCAAGTCTGTGTCTTTCAAGCTATGGGAAGCTGAAACTATCAATATACCAGCACAGGATTGCAGCTCCCCCTGGAGGCTCATTTATGGAGCTACATACTCAGTATACTACTACTGCTACAGAGAAGATTCTGACACTGGCGCGCCCGCGCACACACACACACACACACACACACACAGGGTCGGGGGAGGAGCAGGGCCAGTCTTCATAACTGGGTGGCCAATCACCTTCATGAGACTACCATTTTAATTTATAGTGTAAGTGGCTAAATGACAAAGCAATATTAACCATCAGATGTGAGCTTGGGAAATTTAGTTAACTATAGTCCTGGAAAGATCAAGCCAATTCTACATCATCAGTAATGAAAGAGATATCTGATAACTGAGGGGAAAATGTTTGAACTTTTAAATCAAGTGACTTTCTAAGGTCCCACGTTTCCTGGAACTAACCCTTAAATATTCGGTAGTAGCCAGGTGGTGGTGGCGCTCGCCTTTAATCCTAGTACTTGGGAGGCAGAGGCAGGGGGATTTCTGAGTTCGAGGCCAGCCTGGTCTACAAAGTAAGTTCCAGGACAGCCAGAGGTACACAGAGAAACCCTGTCTCAAAAAAACAAAACAAAACAAAACAATTCAGTAGTACCTGCCTTTCTGACCCTTTTCCATGAAGATAAAAAGAATGTTAAGTCGTAAAGAAAATGTGCTCTATGCTTGGGTCAAGAAAGATGATATAGCAAGATTGCTCTTGGTTGTGTATCTAAATTAGATGATAAGACCCATCTTAGTTTGGGTTTCATTGCTTTGAAGAGATACCATGGCCAGGGTAACTCTTATAGAGGACATTTAATTGGGGCTGGCTTACAGCTTTAGAGGTTCTGTCCATTATTATAGTCATGATGGGAAGCATGGCAGCATCCAGACAGACATAGTGCTGGAGGAGCCAAGAGCTCTACATCTTGATCTGAAGGAGACTGGCTTCCTCAGACAGCCAGGAAGAGTATCTGATTGCACACTGGGCAGAGCCTGAGAATAGGAAACCGACCAGCACAGTGATAGATTTTCTCCAACAAGGCCATACCTTCTCCACTAAGGCCACATCTTCTAATAGTCCACTCCCTGTGACCAAGCATTCAAACAGAGGCATCTGTGGGGGGCCAAACCTATTCAAACTATCACAGACCCTATCACTGAAGACAGCATAAATGTTGAATACAGGACAGAGTGAAATAGAATGGGAAGCTCTCTCCCTGCTGAATAGCATGCCCAATGCCAGAAGGTGCTATGCAGTTTGCTGGGGAAGAAAACTCATCAGTAGTCTTATTTGATTATGGAACTTGCATGTTAAAATATCCACCTGCTAGGCAAGATGTGCCCATAGGTGCAATGGTGGCATGACTGTTTCAGGAGTAATCAACCATTTTATGGATAGATTTGAAGCCCACTCCACACCAGGGAATGTATCTATATCTATTTCTATATCTATATCTGGATCTGTATCCATGTCTGTATCGATATAGATATATCTGGTACTGTAAACCTGGTCAAAAGCCTACTGCCTTAGAAGAGAATTTAATACTTTTGTCAAAGACTAGGTAGTCAAACTGCCTTCTAAATGTTTATATATATATATTCCTTTATACCACTACTATTCTCAGCTTTGGTCAGAGAATTTATTAAAATTTTTGCTATGAAAAATGGTTAAAGCAGAGAATCGTAACTAATCCGTATGTTGATAATAAGTGATTGTTGTGTGCTCAGCCTTCATGGGGGCTTCTCTAGCAAACACTTCAAGGCCTCAGAAGTGTAAAGGATACAAGAGCTTGAGGATGGAGATGAATACTATTTAACCCTGTCTTCTTGATATGGCATTGACTACTGAAATCATGTACACAGTGACCACTTTCTCATGATCACATGACTACACACATACACATACATGCACACACACACATGCATACATAAGAGCAGAGACAGTTGGTAGGAAGTGCCCAGGCAGGCAGGCATGAGGGAAACATAAAGGAAGGTGATAAGTAGAGGGGAAACACAACCACAACACATTGCACAGATGTACGAAATTGTCAAAATGAGGAAAAAAAACAATCAATTAAACAAGGAAAGGAAAATAACGGATATGGACATGGAGTCTGAAAATGATGATAAATTGCACTTAGTAATGCCATTTTTATCACGTAATGTATCTCAAAAGACATAGTAGACTAAGAAAGAGAAATAGGATTTGAAGGGGATGGCACAGGACTGTGTTTCAATTTTTAAGTTTAAGTACACAGACAATATAACTGGTGAATTATTCTCATGGAAGGATTTTCGGGATCTATGCAAAGTACTCATGAGACTGTCACTACACACAGATGTGGCTACTTCACATTTTTATTCCACATCCATGTGCTTCACACTATATGTATTATTATATGCTGGCTGTGATTCTTGGGTGCTATATTTTAAAGCCTAAAGTCTTAGTCTTTCCATTTTGATAGAGGATAACTTAACAGCAAAGAAAATATGGAAACTTGGAAAAAAATCTCAGTCCTTAAAATTTAATGGAGCCTTCCTCTAATATAAACATCTGTAGAGAGTGCCCAGAATTAACATCTCTGACTCCTTGAAGGAGCATCACTGCCCCCACCCCCAAAGAGGGAGAACAAGTTACCATAGCTCATACCACTAAAAATCAAGGCCAACAGGACCCTGCAAGAGAGAGATACATCAGTGTGGTGGACATCTCGTGAAAAACACAGGGGAGAAAATGCCAGACACTAGAACCACAAGATATAGAATCACTGAAACATAAAGAGAAAATTGTTCTACAAAAACACAGTTAAAGAACAGTGTAATCGGTACTTTCCTTCTTCCTGTTCCCAAATGTTATAAAGCATTTTCCTGAGGTGAGACACACCATCTTTGAGGGAAGTTCTTTAAGACTTAGGAAACAGCAACACACAAATCTTAGTAAGTCTCTCAAACTAGACTCAGAAAGCCCCTCCTCTCCCAAGATTATATAAGCACAAAAGTTGGCTGGGCAGTGAGACACTCAGACTTGTTCAGCTGCCCCAAATCAGAAAGAGAGCCCCAGGGTTTCTGTTTCCATGAGTCCTTACCCATACAGAAGTAGGCTTTTGACGTCTCAGTTGCCTTTGACTCTTCAAGCTCCTGTAAATAACCCTTCACTATATAGTCTTGTAAGTAACTCCAATAAACCCCTTGGGTCACAAAGTTAGATTTTGGTGGTATTATTACAAGCCACAGCTAGGAACCAAGTGTTCAAACACGTGAGCCTTGGAGGGATGGATCACATTTAGTCCATGACAGATGTTATGATTCAAAGACAAACCTTTTTTTTTTTTTCAAAAAATAAAATAAAAACACAAGAACTGAGCCATGGTGGTACCTGCATTTAATCCTAGCATTTTATGTTTTAAGGAAGGAAAAATCATTGCAGGTATGCAGGGCTACATGGTGAGTTAGAAGCTGATCTGTTAAAAAAAAAAAAAAAAGAGATCCTGTTAAAAGAGGGAGGAAGGAAGGGACAAGGGGGAGAGGGACAAGGGAAGGAGGGAGAGAGTGTGAAAGAAAGAGGTGGGCATGATCCTTGTGCTACAAAGGCATATACTTACATTGTTAGTATTTTTTAAGGCAGACAAAAGTAAAAAAACAAAACTAGTCAAAAAAGTAGTTGAGATAGGAAATAGAAAACTTAGTATTATATTTATTAGGAAACCAAAAATTACTATGTCAACTTTTTTTTCAGAAAAAGCAATATTTTCAAATCATATGTTCTTTGTTGAAAATATTGCTTTTATTTCCTTGGGTGAAGGGATGGTATGAGAGCTGTAACCAAGCTGTGTATCTAGAGTGTTTCCTTATTTGTTCTAACTCTCTTCAGGCCTGGGCCTGGAAGCTTCTAGCCTCTCTACAATCTAATCATCCAAGCTGACTGATTCAATCCAGCTTTTCTCAGCTTCTGCCTGAATTGCTCTGCTTGGCCTCATATTCACTTCGGCAATGTGTTCTAACCTTCTGGCTCTTTCTCATCCTCTGGCTTATTTTGTCTTTGCATGTGTCTAGCTTGTTTTCTTTGTAACCTGTCTCTGTAAAACTGTCACAGTAAAACTGCCATACTCTTACCACCAGCACTTCTCTCTCCTGCTGCTCTTCAGTACCCTTTCTTTTCTGAGCTGTTCTCATGTGAGTTGGGCATATCCTATCTCTAACTCATTCTGTCAAATCTTTCTCTGATGCATCACTTTGCCTGCCCCTCAATTAGACATCACTTCCAACCATGTCTGCTTCCTTCTACCAACTAACACATCTTCATTGTTAGGGATTAAAGGTGTGCACTAAGGGCATGTTTGTATTCCAGCCAGATCATACTGTAAACCAGAGTGTATCTGCATTCTGGCCAGAGCAGATGGATTATGAAGATCTTTGGATGTGAACTCTTGCCAGAACAGCCATATTGCTGAATTAAAATTCTTCTACACTTTGGAAGTCCATTGAAACTGTGCGAGGTGCCCAGTTTGGTGTGATGAGGAACTGAGTTCCTGGGTGACAGCAATCCCCTTACTGTTCTGTAGTTGCCCCCAGGACAATATTTTTTCTTTTAAGAGTAATATACAAAATAATAAACTACAAGCATTTACTACAAACAACCCTAATGCAATAGCTGAGTCAAGAAACATCTTTGAGCTCCTCTCACTATGCATTTCCTCATTCTTATCCTCCCATCATTCTGTCTATGATGGGATGTACAGTCTACCATGTTCAGTGACTTAATGCCCGGTGCTCACTCACTGCAAAGGACTCATTATGGAGATTTTTAGCACTTCCTGTCTACTCCTTTAATGAATCTTTTTGACTTCCTCTTGAAGATTGCATGTTCACATGCTAGAAAATGCACATAACTGGAAACTACACTGTTCACTCTATTGACCTCAGGGTAGCTCTGCCTTCTATCACTTCTGGAAGGAAGGAAAGAATTATTCTATAACAGTACCAACACTTGCTTGTTAGTAAGCTCTCATACACTGTTGGTGAAAATGTTAATTGGTGTAATCACATTGGAAAGCTGTTGAACAGTTTCTAGTAAACCTGAATACACCATAGCCTCTGATCCAGAGACACCACTCCTAGAGGTATATGCATGTGTGTTTCAAGAGTGCTAATTAGCACAGCCCAAAATAAATAAGCAAACCAGACATGCACAAGCAGTGGAATGTGCAAATAAACTGCCGCATATTCATTTAAGAGAAATCTGTCCCAAAATGAGAATAAACACAATACAAATGCATAGTGTTTGCAGTAACTAGGATTAATTACACAAACATACTGTTGAATGAGGAAAGCCAGATGGCCCCTTCCCCAAATCTGGCAACAGTCATGTGTGCTATGAGAAGTTGAGGTTCTGGTGACTTAGTCTCTACATTGAGAGGAGCCCTTGCCTTGGGCATTCTGTGTCTTCATCTGACCAACCATCAATCACGCTGGATCTATTTGTCAGAATTCACTGAGCTGTGTGCTTAATGTTTGTGCACTTTTCTGTATGCACATTATGCTTCATAGCATTTTCCCCCCAAAGAAGGGAACAAATCAATTTAATTAATCACATTAACAAAATAATGAAGAAAATAATAAAATCATCACACCACTGATGCAGAAAAAGCAATTTATAAAATTGAGTCTTAATGAAAATTCTCTTAGCAAAGCTGCAATAAAATAGAACTTTGTTAGCTTTATTAGAAATCTTTAAGGAAACTCACATTTCCTTCAGAAATAGTGAGGGCTTTTCTTCCCCTGAGATCAGAAAGCAAAGCTATCTGTTGTCACCTAAGGTCTCAACTCTGACATTTCTGAACCCATTAACTAGTACCATAAGGCAAGCTTAGGAACTCATTGTCTTAGAAGACTTGGTGGACTACCCTAAAATAATTAA
Source organism: Mus caroli (assembly GCF_978045245.1). Classification (NCBI taxonomy): domain Eukaryota; kingdom Metazoa; phylum Chordata; class Mammalia; order Rodentia; family Muridae; genus Mus; species Mus caroli. Next base: position 16,138,908 of record NW_028227265.1, on the reverse strand, counting down.
TATATAAATTATAAAATATGAGTAACATTTTATTTTTAGATATGTACATTTGAATATTAAAAATATTACAGAGGCTAGAGAGATGGCTCCCTGGTTAAAGTTCTTGTCACATAAATGTGAAGACAAGAGTTCAGATCTCTAGCAGCCAAATAAATAATGACCATTAGAAAACACAGATACTTACACTGTAATTCATAACAGAAACAAGATTACAGTTTTGAAGTAGTAACACGAATACTTTTATGGTTGGGGTCACCACAACATGAGCATTAGGGATGCAGCATTAAGAGTGATAAAGGGATGCAGCATCAGGAGGTTGAAAATCACTGCTTAAATTTTTCTTTTTAAAAAACTTACCTGTTTTTAAATATACTCACTATACATGCACACACACACACACACACACACACAAAGAGTGAGAGTGAAGAAGAGAGAGAGGTAGAGAAACTGAAGATATTGAAAATAACTCATTATCTGGTAGTTCTATTACTGGCTATCAGTCAACTTCATGTTGACTTCTCAAATGTCTATGCAAATTCAAATTCTTGACAATGTATGAGAGGTTCATGTTCTCTGTATCCTCACCAGTATTGACTATTTTTGTAAATATATATATAGAGATAAAGAGATAGATATACTTATATGTATGTGAATATATATATTTGTAATACATATGAATATATTCTATATATATGTGTGTGTGTGTGTATATCACTGTATATATATATATATATATATATATATATATGTATATATAATGTGTGTGTGTGTGTGCACGCGTGTATTTAGCTTGAGTTTTATGATATCTGAGTGTGGATTTTTATTTACATTTCTCTAACAGTTAGGAATGCATATATATCCTCTTACATTTATTGTCCATGCTGGGACCTGCTTTTGAGAAAGGCCCATGAGATTCTTTGCTTGCCTTTATATAGAATCAATTGTCATTGCTTTGCTTTTGCTTCTGTTGGCATTTCCCAGTTCCTTGCAGTTTGAATATGAATCTCTTGTGAGTTTGTAAGGGTTTCCTTCCCATTCCAGTGATCATTTCTTCATTCAGTTCTTGCCTCCTGTGCTGTGTATGCACCAGCATTTTGGTGTACTGTAGTCCCACTCATCCACTTGACTTCTGTTGCTTGTCCATCTGGAGTAATATAAAATTATTATTTATCAAATGGCTTAAAATATTTCCACAGCTCATTAGTAGAGCACTGACTTTGCACGGTCAGAGTCTTAGGTTAAACACCTAGTACAGAAAACAAAACAAAGATGTCAAAGCATCTCCCACATGCTTTTCTCAAGCAATGTACTGGTTAGGTCTTACGTCTAAGATGACATAGACCTACATTTTAAGTTGACTACTTTTACATGGTGATAGACAGACAGAACCGGTTTGAGATGTCTGACTTCTACCACCAGTTCTTAAAGAGACTGTCCTTGCCTCAATCTACGCTGGTGGTATCTATCCAGAAAGACACTTGGACCCAGATAAATAACTTTCTTCTAGGTCCCCTCTTCCTTTCCTTGGTCTCTGGATATGATCTTTTGATTACTATAGCTTTGTGGTATGCTTTGTTATTAGTGATGTTAATTCGTCATTCATTTTCCTTCTTTCTAATTAAAGGCAACTGGTAGAACTCAGTTGCAAGAGTTTGCATTCTTTTTTATCATAATCATCAATGCTTATCTATCATATATTAACAAGGCTCATGTATGTGATGGAACTATGATGCCCTTGACTTTGTTAGTCCTCAGATTTCTCTGGCCATACTCAAGAGCCTTTGTGGTTTCATACCAAAGCAGGATTAATTTTCCCTACCCTTGTAGAAAATGCCACTGATGTTTTGATAGAGTTGGCATTGATTCTGTACACTGTGTGAGATAACACGGACATTGCTGTGATATTAGTTCTTCTAACCTATAGAAGATGGATGTAGAAATGACAGTTTTTAAGGAGCACCTTAAAGAGCTGGGTACAACTCAGTAGCAGGATCCTTATCCAGTATGTGTAAGACTCTGGATTTGAAGTAAATAGAAAACAAGCAAAAATGTTCTTCTTGAAGGCCATCAGAGCCTGTAACACTGGTAATTAATACATTTTGTGCTTTCCCAATCTAATTTTATTCAGAGTTTAGAAATGGCTCGTGGCTCTTGTAATTCTATTTCAGTTAATAAAATACAGCTTTTTATTTTCAGATACAATGTGACTTTTAATTTCCCATAAAACATCAAGCTGTCCATTTTAGTAAGAACAGAAAGAGATAGCATGGTCGGCAATATTCAAAAACAATAGTTCTCTGATCTGAAAATAAATTTAAAGATTTCAAAGAATTCTCTGCCTGAGACTCATCACTGCAGAGAGGCTCATCTGGCAGCCATCTGGCTGATTGGGAATATCCCGATTCATTTAGAGCTATCCTTGATCGCTGGAAACTTTGTTGCCTGCTAATCATGCACGTACTCAGCATGGCTCTGTGCTTGCTTGGTGACAGGCAGTGGATCAGGAGCCAAGAAGAAAATTATGAGTCTAGGCTATGCTGGAGTCCTACCTCTGCGCCTCTCTTCTAGATTATTCTTTCCCTTCTACCTTATATTTCACGTTCTATACAGATGCTCTGTGATCAAAAAGTGCTATTGTTTAGATACCAACACCCCTACCAAGTGTCTTTGTTCTGCTTCCAGATCAAATAAAGTATTTCAATTTAGTTGCCACTGAAGATAAAGAGGAATGATCAAAGACACAAAGAGACTTATTTACTCCAAATTAAAAGCACAATAGAACAAGTAGTGCTTTGTTTTATAGGTAATTTCATGACTAAAACCACACCATAATAATATAGTTTAGAACCGCTTCCTACACACCACACCATTGTGTCTCAGAAATAGAATTTTTCTAAAATGTATTTTATTCTTATATGAAGTACTATTTATAATTGCAGTGTGTTTTAATCTGTAATTCTTTTTTTTCAAACAGTGGATGTGAAAGCTCTATAATGCAATACACAGGGGCCCAATAAGTGCTATATTTTGGGGTTGCCATACTAAATAATTGCATCTTTAAAGAAATGAACATATACACCTTTGTATATGTATCCATCTATAAATAATCTGTGCACAGTTTAAGTTTCTAAAGAATGGCAGACAATATGCCATTGCCCCTAAATATGCTTTTGAATAGTGCTATAAAAAAATCACCAAGTGTTCCAAGTAGATAAGAACTTTCCTGACATTTATTGCCCTGTTATATGTAATACTATGCTTATAGAGAAAAGAGGATCCATTTGCAGGTAGATCCAGTTCTTAATAGGTTCCTTTAACTTCCCTTTGAGAGGCTGAAGAGATGGCTCAGTGGTTAGGAGTCCTCCTTGCACTTCCAAAGGACCTACCTGAGTTTGTTCGCCAGCACCCACACTGAACAGCTCACAATTAACTGTAACTCCATCTTCAAGGAATCCGGTGCTCTCTTCTGAACTGTGTGGGTACCAAGCGCGCGCGCACGCACGCACGCACACACACACACACACACACCACTTAACTAAAAAGAAGGTAGAGATAGACTATATAGAGTGAGAGAAAACTGTAGAACCAAGCAAATAGACATCCAGATATTTGCAGTTTTTTGATATTTGCAAGCTTTGGAATGTCATGGCTGCAGGTATTTAGCTCATTACCTACCTAGAATGAACCATTGACCCCCACATCCCAATAAATCCTCACTGTGATTGGCATCATCCAACACATCCCTAAGTTTTTGACCATTCTGCACTGAAATCAGAAATGGTAACTTTTCTGTAATCAAGAGAGAGAGGGAAAAAAAGATAACAATACGTGACTGGAAGGTGTTAAATATTATAGGTGTGATGCAGCTTGCTTCCAGCATACATCATTTCATAACATAAATGCTTTCTTTTTCAAATTGAGTTGTCCTTTAACTTGTCAAACATATGTCTATTATGATATTAAGGGTGGTATTTACTTCTAGCAATTTTCTAATCATATTCTACTACCCTCTACAATCTCACACATATCTTCTGCTTTATTAAAATTATATCAAGAGTACGTTCTTTCTGAGACTCATTTTTACTAAAAAAAAATTGGGAGACATCAGTATCTCCAGAAAAATCATAATTATGAACAGATTGTGGGCTAGAGAGATGGTTCAGCAGTTAAGAGTACTTACTGCTCTTTCAGAGGACTGGATTAGGTACCCAGTACCCACACAGCAACTCACCATCATGTGTAGCTCCAGTGCCAATAGATCCAACACCCTTTCTGGTCACTGAAGGTCATGTGCATGCATATGATACACAGTCATACATGCAGGTAAAATATGCATGCATATAGACATATAAAGTGAATAAGTCTATAAAGGACAGGTCATGTTCAATGTTTGGTATCTTTGATCTACATAGCTGGCCTCTTTCCAGTGATCAAGGTGGAGAGAGTGAATGAATTTATACAACACCTTGATTGCATAGAAGAGTAGCATGGTGAAAGCCTCTTTCTACAGTGTGATCTCCCCTATTACCAACTCTCAGCCATGACATGCAGTAACAGCCATCCCCTCATGAAGCAACTGTTCCAGGCAGTCAAACAGCAGTATAAACAGCATTGCCCCAGATGGTCAGAGCTGAATTTGTAACTGACCAGTTCTCTAACTCTTGACCTTACTTATAACTTAGGACTGATGTGCACAAACCTTACCCAATCCAACAATTTAAAATAAAATGCACCATTATTGAATGAATACAAAGTTCCACAACCTTTAGTCTGTTGACACTTTCTCTGTGCCAAAAGCCACCCAATCAGGACATCATTTCTGATCTTTTACCTATCAACCATTCTTTATCTTCTCCTTGCTTTGGAATCTCTGCTAAATGTGAAAGAATGGTGGCTTATTCATAAATTGCTTCATAAACTATAAAGTAGCTGCTTCAATAAACCGTAAAGTATTCACGATGCTCACTGTCACCTGGGCTGTCTTCATTTCTTTCAGGGAAGTGGGGAGAATAAATGTTTCTTGTGTGCCCACATAACATGACAAATGGAAGATTCCACACCTGACTTCACATAGCAGGTGGTGCATTGCCGTCAAAACAGGAACACTAAAAATATTATATAAAATTGCCATCAGGCTGTTTTCATAAGGTGTATGTGAAATACAAATGAATTTCATGTTTAGATGTGGGTCCCATACCCAAGACATCTCATATATTTGCAAATATTCAAAAATCTGAAAAAAAATCTGAAATCCAAAACACTTCTGGTCCCATTCTGTAGAGACTAGGAAATCATACAGGAGCCATGGTTTGGGGATAGTTAGACATGCTCATGGGATATAAAAGTCGGTAAGATAAATAACTGGAATGGGAAGATTTAAATATGGAAGAGAGAGAAAAAATAGGAGAGGATAGCTCAGAAAAACAAAGGAGGCGTGCCAACGCCATATGGAAACCTACTACTTTGTATTATGGAGGAGTTGGAATGGCGTTGCCATGCATGGGTAGATAAAGCTGATCCCAGAATCCATGAATGATCAAACAAAAATCCAAGTTCCCAGTGATGCACCTCACTACAAGTTATTGGTAATGAACGTCTCAGCAGCCCTGCCCCCAACTACACAGGCTGTTGGCATTGTTCTTGGTTGCCCACTGAATCTAGATGAAAAGACCCTATAGAGGAAGACAACGAACCCCTTGGTTTCAAGGCATAGAGGAATCTAAGCTGGTACCATCTTTCTCCTTGCTTACAAGTTCTCAGTGCTATGCAGCCAGAGTCTTACTGAATGATGGACTTCATTGCTACAACATCAGCCTGCCAGGAAAGATGTGCCCCTGTATAATAGTGCCATGATTATTGTGAGGATTTAAAAAAGCACCTTCTAATTGAATTTGAAGCCTGATCCACAAGAGGGAATTCATGCCTGCTACTGAAAACCTGGTCAAAAGTCCATTGCTAGGAAAGGCATATACCCTAAGGAAAACATGCTGGTGTTATTTTGCTGATTGTGTATGCTGTCAAATTGATTTCTGGATATTTATATTTAAAACTTTATACACTCTGCCCTCAGCCTTCATCAGAGAAGTCTCTTTTTGCAATAAGCACCAGTGAAGGGTGATATCCATGGCCGCTCAGCAAACATGGCAGAAGGGGGTAAGGAAAGAAGGTAAGAGCTGAAGGATGGAGAGGAGGGCTGTGAAACACTCTCTGGGGTCAGGACAAGGAAGTGGATCATAAAATCCTACCCGTTGCCAGGGTACTATATGTCTATTAAGCTGTCGACAACAGACACTGAAGGAAGGAGACTCATTGTCTTCAGTGGATGTAGCTGCTGGTGAATTTCCCATATTCTAGTAGAGAGCTCCAAACTGTTCTCACATTAAACAGTCCTGTTTAAACTCAGAAACAAAAGAACATGAAAGTGGAATGGGACTTCCAGGGACAAGGGACAAAAAAAAAAAAAAAAAAAAGAATGAGGAGGAAGAATGCAGCCAAAGTGCATCATATACATGCACAAAATAGTCAAGAAATATGGCATAGGGTAATGCTAGGGTGCTGAGGAGGGAGTTGGTGGGCAGGTGGGGAAGAACCCTCATAGGGGAAGGGGTGGGAGAACAGATAGAGGGTTTGTTAGGGGAAACTGGAAAGGGGGATATCATTTGAAATGTATATAAATAAAATAACCACTAAAAATATGGAAACACAAGAAAGAAATATTGAATCTTAAAGACTTGTCTCTTATATTACTAGCTTATGATTTTTATGTCTAATGTTGTGCACGAATCCCAGCTCAGCATGAATGCCAGTAGGTTATTAGTTGAAAGGGAATGAATTAATGAGTTAGTTTTCAGTTGATACCACATACACAAGGAAAATTTAAGGACTATTTTTTTTCCAGGGACCTATCTTGTCTTTACTCAGGTGATTTATAATACACAGACTACAACTTCAGGAGCCTTAAAAACTGGTAATTCTTAGTGGAAAATGTAATTTCAGGAAGAAAAGAAGGGAAGGAGAAAGAGAAGCAGGGAGTGATGGGAATTCATGATGAGGTTGTACATTACACAGATGGGCACTGCTTCACTAAGGAAGCATCTTGTCTATCCGTCACACAGGACATCTCTGGGCTATTTGTAAGGCAAGTCCCTTTATCACATTGACAGGTCAGAGGACAGAGAGAGTAATATATTGCCAGATTCCTCTTGCCCTGCCTCTCACTGGTCCTAGTTTGTCCCACTAGCAGTTAACATCTTCCTAATTCCATCTTGTGCTACCTGAGCCGAGTATACCTTAGGGAAGCCACATGCAGTGTTCTATGCGTGCCTGCCACTTCATGCCTGCTCAGAAGCAGAACCAAGAACCAAAGCCTAGGTGGGTCCATCAGTGTGGATCTCTCTGTTGGAGAGTCAGTGTCTCCAAGCCAGTAGTAACAGAGGAATCCTCTCTAGCACCCAGGTTTCTAGGTACAGCTCTCTCTCAGAGTAACACAAGGTAGCTCATACTGCCACTAGATGATGTGGCTGTAGGCAGTCATTTGGAGGTTGAGACAGTGGGAGGACTGGAAATTTAAAGTAAAATATTAAAGGCAACCCAATACTAAGGAAGGAGGAAGGAAGGAAGGAAGGAAGGAAGGAAGGAAGGAAGGAAGGAAGGAAGGAAGGAAGGAAGGAAGGAAGGAAGAAAGGAAGGAAGGAAGGAAGAAAGGAAGGAAGAAAGGAAGGAAAGGGAAGGAGGGGGAAGGGAGGGGAAGAGAGAGAGAGAGAAAGAGAAAAAAGAAAAGAAAGAAAAGAATCCTGCAAGAAGTAGAAAGAAAAAGATATGTGTTGCAAAATTTATGTGGCTGAAATAAATAGCCACCTGCTCTTCTAACACAGGGAGCAAATAAAATCACAATATGTAATAATGTTAGCTCCCAAATCATTTGTCTTCAGCTGGTGTGAGTCTAGAGAAGCAACAGTGAATATTAAATTAATCTACCCCCTGGGATTAAGAATTGAGTTAGGCTACCCAGGACTAAGACAAATATAAAGGAAAGCATAAAACATAGTTTTATGCCTGAAAGCAGTTATTTTGAGAGAAAAGATCAATATTGCTTTTGATGTGAAAACATATTCCTACACACACAACAAGCAAAGAGCATTAATTCAAGGAAAACCCACACTTAGTGGAACGCCACAGTGCTTTGGAGAGTAACGGTGTCTGCTGAGGGGAAAGTGCTAAGTTCATTGGTAGGCAATGTACCCCAGCATCAGTGCACAGGTCCTAGGTTCAATCTTCAGTGATGTCCCTCAGCATCAGTGCACAAGGTCCTAGGTTCAATCTTCAGTTTTGGCAAACAAAGCAAAAATACAAAAGGAAACAAAAACAGGGAAAACAACAACAAAACAGTTAAACACTGCAAATATCATATTGAAAGGTGCATTGCAATTTTATGGGTCTAGGGAGATGGTTCTGAGGTTAAGAGTTCATACTGCTCTTGGAAAGAATTTGAATACAGTTCCTAGTGCCCATGTCAGTGAATTCATAACTACCTGCAACTCCAGATCCAAAAGTCCAATGTCCTTTTCTGGTCTCTGAGAGTTCCTGTATTCATGTACACATACCCCATCAGACATATTCATACATAAACATGATAAAAACTACTTTACAAAATAGGAAAAAATTAGCAATAAATGCTAATTACATGAAATAAAAATGTCATTACTTTAATTAATATGTATTCATGTTATATGAACATAGACAATTTTAACTCTGCAGTAATTATCAAGCATGTCTGTCTGTCAGTGTCTGGGTTATGAATGAAGCAGTTCTTCAGGGCACACATGGTCTTATGACTCTAATCATTAAAAATGGCCCTGAAGCATATTAATGTGAGAAAATTAAAGCTAATACATGAGGAATATGCAAACATTTAGATATTGAATTACTTTTCTCTCTGGGTTCCCGTGAACATCAAACTCAGCAACACATTCACTGCTTGTGTTCAGTACTCTTTCGAATATGAAACTGTGCTATTACAACCTCTGTTATCTTCCATGGCTTGTCTTGGAGGTTCCTCTCCTTTCTTAGCCTTCCGGGGTGGTCTTCTTTGTTTATTTCATAGTAAGACCTTTCTAGAGACAATACCACTTGTTCGTCTTGTACCTCCACTAACCCCCAAGCTGGATGACTATTATGATGAATAAATGAATGTATGCATGCATGAATTAACGATTGGCTAGATGTGCCATATGACGTAATGAGAACAGTAGACTTGAAGTTAGAAGGTAGATTTGAAATGGTAGCATGAGACTCCCAGCCATTTGATGTTTGAGCCTTATACCATTATGTGATACAAATATATTCCATAATAACCAGGATATGAAAGCAATTGTTATAACAAGAATCTATAGCGTGAAGAGCTTTAATGGAGGTATTTTTCCCAGTTTCTATGTAATAAGAACATGAGAATTCTAGTCGAATGTGGCAGTTATAGAACTTGGAACTCAGCTATGTTATTTCATTGTAATACTTCTTACAGAGATAGCCATGTCTTCCTGGAGAGGATGCCATTGTCAAATCTGTTCTATTCACTTTCTAGGTAACAGCAAGGGAAACAATTGAGAGGAATCCATGCTTCCTTTTAACTATATACCACCACCCCTTCCATGATAATTACCCAACACTGGCTCACAAGAACCATTTTTACATTCCCAGAACAATAAAAGAAAAATGCATGAGTTGTTTGTTAATTAGAGCCTTTGTTAAAAATCTAAACTGCAGGTGCTAAAGAGATTGCTCAGTGGTCAGGCACACTTGTTGCTAGTACAGAGGATCTGGAGTCATTTCAGATTTGGATTGCTCCCAACTGCCTGTATCTCCAGCTCCACAGGATCTGACATCACCTACTGATCTCACGGAATGCCTGCACACATGTAGCATGCAGAGAGACAGACAGACAGACACAGAGACAGAGACACAGAGATAGAAGCACACTCATATACATAAATAAAAATAACCCTAAAATGACACAAACTCACAATTAAACAAATACATTAAAATAATACAACAGAAACTCAGAATTTCCCTTCATTGTTGCATGATTCCCTTTCATTGTTATCTGTGTGCAGCTCCTCAGATCTGTTAGCAAGATATGAAAGCATGTCATGATGTTATGCTATTGCACACTGCTTTTCTATAGAGAAGAAATTCATGTTGGTAGCTTGAACTCAGCCATGTTGCCTCTGCATCATTAAAAACCCATAAACAACATTGGAGCAAACCATATAATTTATTTGTTTGGTTGATTGTCTAGAGTCTGCATCCTTAAACTGAAAATTATATTTTTAAGAGACTGTATTTCTTAATTTTTAATCATTCATATATATGTATATGTATGTATATATATATGTGTGTGTATGTGTATATATATACATATATACATACATATATACATATATACATATACATACACACACACACACACACACATATATATATATATATATATATATATATATATATATATATATATATACCTAATTCCCAGAGATTTTTTTCAGAAAAGGGGAGCAAAACAATCTTGAGAGCCAGAGGACAAGGACTCATGTTCTGAGACAGTGTCTTCTAGGCATCACTGGAAAATCTCTAGGTACCTAGAATATCTCAACAACATAGATTCCCAAGCAAAGCTAGCATCATGACCACACAGGTTGACAGATGGGGGTTAGCAGATGGGGGAAATGCCACATGGTCTCACCACTAGAAGAGCTGTAGACAGCCAATGTATGTCTGAGTGTGGGTATGTGCACATGAATGCAGGAGATTACAGAGGCCAGAAGAGGGCATCAGACCTCATGAAGTGGGAGTTATAGACAGTAGCAAGCTACCTGACATGTTAGGATAGATGTTAGGAATCAAACTCAGGTTCTCTTAGTAGGTACATATTAACCACTAAGCAATCTCTCCGGTCCCAAGACTCATTTATTCATTCATTCACTCATTCACATGTTTTGCACTTTAGAGCATTATTGAGAGAGACAAAGGAATGATGTAGACAGGGGAATGTGGAGCCACACACAAAACTGTGAAGCCAGTTATGGCTTCTCCAACCACAAATGTTTACTAACCTTAATTTTTAAAAACGTATTAATAGGGCAAATTAAACTCAAAAGTTTCCTTACTGTCTACCTGAGGATTCCCTGGCCCAGCTTTATCAACCGATTCATTTCATAGCACATACCCCCTCCAGCTTCAAGCCCAGCCAATAAGATTTTCATCTGTGTTAATTCTCTATCACACTTTGAATGTCTTCTGCAGGATGAGCTTAGACTTACCAAGCATGGGCTCCTTTCACAAAGCCAACTGTGCTGTATCAAAATCTAGTCACAAAGCATAGTGTTTACCCCATCACAGTCTAGATCTTTCCCACCGCAGTTGGATGGATTAAGAAAGGCCTTGAATCACCAGGGGTCATTTTAGAATTCTTCCTTCTTCAAGGAGGAGATCTCATTCCCTATGTATCTAGCTTATTATTATTATTATTATTATTATTATTATTGAGAATGTAATGTGATCGTGGATCTGAAGGACTTTATTTGACTAAACATACAGATTCTATAAGGTTAAAGTTACAGTAGAATTCTATTATATTCAAATACATGAGAGAGAAGGGTATATTTGGCCAATTCCTAGGTTGGAACCCAGAGTAAAGATTTATTCTTGATGCTCCTTTGGATGGAGAACTTCCTCCAAATCACAATGAATGCTTAGAGTGCTCAGGCACGAGGAAGGCATGCAGGAGAGGATCCACTTCCTGTTGACCCTCAAGGGCACAGCCCAGTGCTTTGCTTGATATCTGGAGAGGATTTTCCTTATTTCTTTTTCCGTTTCTCTCTCTCTCCTCCTCTCCTTTCTTCCCCTCTTTCTTATATGACTAGCACACTTAGAAATCAAAGTCGTCAGGAACTTAACAAATGAAACCAGCACACACCTTTGAACAAAATCCAGGCTTTTACTTAAAATTATCTGTCGTTCATGGTACCATTTAGAAATTATTCAGTAGCTTTATAAGAAGACAGGGATGTAACTGTCACAAATTCTTGCTCTTCAGGAAGCCTAGCCTTTCAATAAGCTATTTTTCTGTGATCCCAAATGGTGGATCTTTGATGTGTCTTTCAACAAAGATACAACTATTGATTTTGGTCCCTTTTTTTTAAGAAAGCAGTGTTTTTGTAATAGTAGTTAGCAATGACTTACATTATGTACAGAAATGAAACAATAACCAACAATCTGGGTTTTTCACAAGGTCTGCGGAAAGTATAGATGACATACAAAGGCATCCTTCACCTGACATTTCAAATATCCAAGATGTTACCTCCATCCCATTTTTAAAAGAAAGATAAAGAAAATAGATCTGAAACATTCTGGGAGGAAACCCCACCAAGATAGAAAATACAGATGCCTTATGATCATAAGAGCTATTTATCCCGATTTCTTTGACTCAATGGCCATCGCATGAGGCCAGAAAGGCCATTTATACTCCCAGAATTCCCTGCTCCCTGGAAACTAGACAATCCCTGCCTTGCCCACCTCCTGTTTCTCATGGCAAACAAGAAAGAGAAAAATCAAAGACTCCCAAGAACAGCAGGGAAAATTGAGCTGATATAAACAGCAACAGAAAAACAAAAGAAGCTTGGGAGTCAGACATCTTCCCAACTCCCAGTGGCATTAGCCTGGAAAACACTTTTGCCATTGGTGCAGGATCTCAGTGAGAAAATGGGGTCATCTAACTGATCTATTGCAGACAGAACAGGAAATGAAAAGAAGAAATTAGAGAGGAGGGTGACAGAGAGACAGAGAGAGAAAATACAGATGAGGGAAACTTGTCAACAGAGTTTGTGCTGTTTGCCTAATCAGTATCTCCACTATACTCTTAGTCTTCAACAAAGTATATATTTTTCCCTTATGCTAAAGAGATGAGATTAATAAATTCTGTTTTGAGAAGATCACAAGGGAAACATTAGGAACCCATGAATTCCCAAGAAAAGTCAGACAACGGACACTGAGCTTAGAGATGATTTCTAAGAAGCTTGACCACAGAGGCCCCATACTCAAGGACAAGGGCTGATGTCAAGAGAGCAGATCCATCTGCAATGTGTTCACTGAGACTGGGACAGCTGATGCAGACATTTACTGCACACCTGGCCATATCGGTAAGTTGGAATGTCTAGAAACTGTTCTGTAGCCTGTAGGCTAGCATGCAAAAGGAGAGATTTCTTTGATTACTAGAGACAATGGGTAGACTTTACAAATATATTTCCATTCAGATTAGTATGTCTCATGAAGTGGGGTTGAATAAGCACGCCAATACCCACTGATTCCACAGGGCATCAGTAAGCATATCCTATCATCTTAAGCACTTCAATGAGCAAATCATTTGTTCTCAGTCAATGAATATCGTTCCAACCACCAACATTTGACTCTGCTATTTTGCTCTTCCCAGGTCAACTACCAACTACAGTTTTCAAAAATTCCCCATAACTTCAGGCTTTTCCACCCATGTCCCAGCTCCTTAGTAATGGCCTAGAGGCTTATTATTTATTAACAGTGCTTATGTCCTTTTGCTGGGCTTGTCCCCCGACTAGCTCATAACTTATTTAACCCATCTAAACTATTCTATGTCTACCACATGGCTGATTACCTCGCCTCAATTTCATGCATCTGACTCCCTCAGAGTCCAGGTGGCGAACCTTCCTGAGCCTGACTATCACCCAGAGTTTCAATCTCTCTACAGGAACTCCCACATTCTACTTCCTGCCCTTTGCTAATAGGCCATCAGCTTTTTAATTGACAGGTGATGCTTACGCATAGCACACAAGAGGTTATCCCTACAATTCCCTTCATTCCAAAGGTTACAGATCTGATTTGTTTTATGTCACTTGAGATTCATTCCCATAGAATTTTTTTTAAATATTTCACTTTTACTTTAGCTTACAAAGTAATGAGTTTTCGTGTGGAATTTCTGTGCGTATTCCATTTTGGTCAACTCCTTTTCCCCTGCTTCCCCCCATCCCATGAGATTTTGAAAATGGCAGGAGTCCATGCTTCACCCTGCCACATTCTCTCTTCAGATCTGAAGAGCAAAGGCCTGTGATGGAAGATGCAAGATAGTGCACTCCACAGGGACTGGCCCTGGTCATGCATCCCAATGATCTAGTGGGAACTTCCTCCAGCCTTCTTATCTTTGTATCACCAGTGCCTTCCTGACACTTGGGACTAGAACTCCAATGATAATCCCAGAAAAAAAAGTCTTTAGCTTCTGGTTGCTTCTGCAGCCTTCTCAACAAAATTTATACCTCCAATTCTCTATCTCATTGGGGTTTTTTAATACAAATATCTAAGGTGGTATTTCTGTTACTAAATGCTATACCCCTGACCAGGAACTCAGATAGTGACCAAAGACACATTTATATTTCAACCCTTAATACATCTTCAATAGTAAAACCTCTAACCTGCAAATAGCTGGGTTATCTGGCTGAAGCAGACTAAACAATTTTATCAGACTTTAATTTTCTCTCTCTCTCTCTCTCTCTCTCTCTCTCTCTCTCTCTCTCTCTCTCTCTCTCTCTCTCTCTCTCTCTCTCTCTCTTTCTCTCTCTCTCTCTCTCTCTTCCTGTCTCTCTCCCCACCACCACCACCTACCCCATCTCCCTGACTCATCTCCCCTTCCCCCTTCTCTGTGTATGTATATAAGTATGTAGAAGCCAAAACAAATCCATCCCACATGTTGATCCTTCGAAGCTGTCGGTCTTGATTTTGGGACTCAACAAAAAAGCTTTAAAATGTTTAAAATAAAATGACAAGTCAAGTAAGACAGTGGTGGTTTACTCCATGGCAAATTTCTTCAACTTCTGCACATGGTCCCCAAACCTTTGTCTACCCAGCAGGAGAGCCAGTGCTGACCTATAGTATCACATGATAAACATTGTAGTGAGAAATCAATATTAATGACCTCATCCTGATCATTCATTGTAAAGTATAAACATGATTGATTTTATGTTACCAACTTTCCAAAGGAAAGCAGTTTTGTCAGTAGAGAGTGGGGGCTGCTGCCAAAGGTTTGCTTGCACAGAGAGGAGTCTCAGCCTCTAGTGTAGCAGGTATTGTGTGAAGAGAGGGGAGATGCAGTCTGTTTCTCAAGACAGGAAGGAAATGGCATGGTCAGATCACAAAGGCTGGTTCACAGTCAGTACATACCTCAGCATCTATTATGAAGACAGTTTGGTTTGGATTCAATTCTCCACCTTGTTCTCTCCACCCAACAAATAATCCAATCAGGATGTTCACAAAGATACAGTGAAATCATAATTCAGAAAGAATCATTACCACACCATCTGCAATCCTATGAGAGCAAGAAGAGGGTGATCTAAGGATGGGTAATGGTCCCGCACTGAGAAGGGAAGTAGGATACTGGGGTGACCCTGATTTACACTTTAAAAATAAAACAGTGAAAAGAATTTCTCCCACCAGAACCACTGCATCAGAGTCTGCCTTTTAACAAGATCCCAGATGATTCATTGGCAAATTAAATTTTGAGAAGCTTGGACCCATGATTCATTGGCAATTACCAGTCGCACTCTCAGAAGAACAAAAGAAAGAGATTAAGACTCTCGGATTTATCATTGAGAGAAGCACTTGTAGTCACAAAAGACAACATTCTAAAATAAATAAATAAATAAATACAAATACATGCCAAATAGCCAACCTCTCCTACCCTAGTTGCTTTAATGAGCTCAACTAGGGATCCTGCTTCATAGAACACTGTGGTCAAGATGGTATTTCTCACATCTTCTAGTTAAAGAGCCTTGACATGTGTCCAGTGAGAAAGGAAGGGCATTATTATGCTATGAGCCATTTCAGATACATTTTAATTAAGTAATATGCAAAAGTCCTGGAGTGTGACTGGCACAATGATTTACAAGGGAATTAGCTGCATCTTTACTGTGACCATCCCTGGTTGTCATGTGACATCCCAGCCTATAAACTCTAGGCAAGTTTCCAGTTGCACGTTTATCCCTGAAGCCAGGGGGACTGAATTCTCTCTCTCCAAAGCTGCAGAAACCCACCCTCTCCTTCTATTTTTAATCCTTTGCTGACTCTAGAGGCTTTCTACTAAGTCGTTTGTCGTTGAACAGTTGTTCTCCAAAGCAGCTGCCAAGAAGCCCGGCATTTGCAGCCTTGAGTTGTGTCCCATATTGGCCCGGTCCCAAATGTCATTTCCTACAAGGCTTTTCTTTCAACCGATGCATTAGGATCTTTGAATGAGAACACCAAATTAAATAGAAAATGACATTCATGAGAAAAGATGCTCCTTCTCAATACCCGAGACTCTCTTCCCATCTGTCATTGCTCTCTTTTCTGTCTGTCTCTTGGTATTCCAAAAATCCCAAGGAGTCAAATATAAATGTAATCAGCAGAGGATTTTTACACATCAGTGTAAATTAAGCATTGGCAACCCATAAAACATTCTGCTCAGACTGGTTGATGTCCTTCAGTAGAAGGGGATACGATGTCTGGAAGATACATAGGCAAACCACTATCCTCCCTTCAGCTCTCTGCTAAAATTACCATGAAGTGGTTCCCCCCAAAACATCAAGAATGCATATTCCTTCATTGCTTTGAAGACTTTTGTAATTTATTTATTTATAAGTTTTCTTTTATTTTAAATTATGAGTATGTATCTGAGGCTGGGGGAGGGGGGTTGAATATGAGTGCAGGTACCTACAGAGCCACAGAGAGGGCATCACATCCTCTGGAGCTGAAAGTACAGGCAGTTGTGAACCTCCTGACAGGAATGCTGGGACCTAAATGTGGGTCCTTTGCCAGAGCGATAAATGCTTTAAACCACCAAGCTTTCTTTCCCGCCTCAAGTCCTGTAACTTATAAAATTAATTTAAAATTGCAACACATAAAAAAGTTAATCTTTATAAAACAGAAAAGAAGCGAGAGGAAAGATACTTGGGCAAATGAAGATGACTAGTTGGATGAATGAACTGTATAGGTGGGTATGCATGTGATAAAGTCCTACAAAGAATGTTAAAAAAAAAAATTAAGAAAACGAGATGTGGAAAATAGGAAAATGTTATTTCAAAGGGCTTAAAACATTGTTTCAGGAATAAATACTTAAGATCCATGGAAAATAGCTTAATATGCCATGAGGAAATGCATCTGGAAGTGAGAGACAAGGGCTTGCAGAGATGTGAATGGAGAGGATATAGTTAAAGGCTGAGGAAGACTCTTCAGAGCATGGGAGAAGTCCAGCGAATGACACAAAAGAAACCAAGGTGGTGACACAAAAGAATAACTCCAGTATTTTTAGCCATTCATTAATTCATTCAACCATCATTAATGCCCTTTTCCTAGAAGAAGGACAAAGACAGTTCCAGGTCATTCCTTCCCTACCCTCTAAGTACCTGTGGTATTTCTGCTGGGGAGAATAAACTCCAGAGCTGATGAATGAAAAGAGCACAGAATTCCACTGGCTCTCCTCTTGGTGTATTTTAAGTCAGAAGGTAGTCAGAGATCACTGACAAGCTGCTTGAGAGTTAGAGCCAAAGACTTTCAAATTACTCACTGTGTCCTTAGATTCCCCCCCCCCAACACACACACCCAACTTTACAGGATAAATTAATGTAGGACTTAGAGTGGAATTAAAATTTTAGTTTCAATAATGAACCCAATTTTTAAAAATTGTGTCATAATTATATGCTATACTCTGGATGAATAAATGTTGTAAACAAATATTTTCATTTGCTTAAGTGGACAAATAGAAATATTATTTATGTGTGTGGAGGGGAGAAGATGAGGAGCTATCCAGCTTATCACAACACCTTCCTTTTTTGATATGTTTCTTGGATTTAAATAGTTTTTGTCCCTCACATAATATATCCTGATTATGATTTCCATTCCCACTGTTCCTCTCAGTTCCTCTCCACCTCCCCTCCCATCCAGAGATCCTCCTTTCTATCTCTCATTAGAAAACAAAGAGACTTCTAAAAACAAAATAGGATAAAATGAAAACTAACACTGGAATTAGACAAAACCAGAAGGAAAAGAGCCCAAGAGAGACCCAAGAGTGGCATCACTGGAGGTGTGGCCTTGCTGGAGTGGGTGTCTGCTTGGAGAAAGTGGACTTTGAGGTTTCAGAAGCTCAAGCCAGGCCATAGGTCTGATTGGCTCAGTCTCTCTTCCTGCTGCCTACCGATCCAGATGCAGAACTCCCAGCTCCACTTGTTTGCACACTAAAGTGGAAGCCATGATATCCACACAAAGGACCTGGTGCAGACTTCTGCAGGCCCTGTGCATGCTGCCTCAGTCTGAGTGAATCCCTATGTGCTTTGATAATGTTGATCCAGAAGCCTTGCTCTTCCATTACCTCTGGTTCTTCCATTCTTCCTGCCTCTACCTCAACAGGGTGTCCTGAGCCTTTAGGGGAACGAATATCCAAATACCACAGAAGAGGGATAGGGATGGGGAAAGACACCTTTGGGAAATGCTGTCTTTGAATGTAAAGGAAGGAGACAACAACCAAGAGAAAATGTAAGCAGTCACTAGCAGGTGGGGAAGACACAGGTACAAGTTCTTCCTCTGAAGCTTTCAGAAAGAGCAGGGACCTGAGAATGCCTTAATATTCACAGTTTGTGACCTCCAGATGTGTGATATGGCAAATGCTTTTGTGTAAACACTAAATTTGTGGTAGTCTATCAACAGGGGCAATGGGAGATTAGCACAAGTACTTAAAGAGATGTTTTACATTATCTGATGATGAAATATTTATTAAAAAAAGGATAAACATGTGCTGTGTGCACTCCGAGCTCACTGAATATGTCATGGTTACTAAAAATGGAAATATATATATATATATATATTTATATATATATATATGTATGTATGTATATATATATATATATATATATATATATATATATATATATATATATATCAAGCAGTGGGATACAGCAAGCAATTGGAACATTTGTATTACTTGTATTACAGCTGGGTGTAAACAGATGTAGCCACTGTGGTTACCCCAGCCTTCATTTATAGTCCCCCATTGTGATAGTTTAAAAAACATGACCCACACACACTCATAGGGAGTGTGTGACCTTGTTGGAGTAGGCATGAACTTGGTGAAAGTGGGCTTTGAGATTTCAGAAGCTCAAGCCAAGCCCAATTGGCTCACTCTCTCTTCCTGCTGCCCGCCAATCCAGATGCAGAGCTCTTAGCTCCTCTCTAGTACCATGTCTGCCTGCATGCTGCTGTGATTCTAGCCATGATGATAATGGACTAAATCTCTGAACCTGTAAACCAGCCCCAATTAAATGTTTTCCCTTATAAGAGCTGCTATGGTCATGGTATCTATTCACAATAGAAACCTTAACTAAGCAACCATTCTGAGTGTGATGCTATGACTAGGTTGGGACATCAGCAAATGAGATTGTAGCAGACACTTGGAAGGTGCTAGAATATAAAGATCCCCATAGAATAAGGCTGCCATCATATGAGAAAAGGAGCTTAGAGTCTTGGGTCCAGGAAGATAACAGAGTGACAGACATTCAGCTGACCCATTTTAGCCAAGCTATCCCACTAGTCACCCTCCTAGCAGAACACAGCCTTCTCAGAGGACTGTGAGAAACAAACACATCATTCTTGTTTTGATCCACTGAACCCAGAAATTTATTTGTGCTGGAGAATCCCATGAAGCTAAGACAAGGATGGAGATCTAGACCAGTGAGATCTAGAAGTCAGGGAGGCAGCAAGACAAGAGATGGAAGTAGGCCTGTGTTTCCTTCATAACCCACCACCCTGATTCTCCTAGATTTGCAGGGCACAGGGATTTTATTGGAGTGGGGAGAGAGAGAGAAGATAGAGACAGAGACAGAAACATGGACACAGAGAGAATAATTGAAAATCACACTGAAGAGTGAGAGAGAAACCATGAATCAACTAAGTTCAAGTCCTTCTTCAGAGGGTTCTCAACCTTCTGAACACTGCCACCCTTTAATGTACATCTTCATGTTGTGATGACCCCACCACAAAATTATTTCACCGCTACTTTATAACAATTTTGCTACTGTTATGAATCCTAATGTAAATATCTGCTATGTGACCCCCCCAACCGATGTCACAACCCATAGGTTGAGAACCTCTGCGGTAGTCAGCCTCAGAAGTCCCTTGCCCCTTACTGAGAGACATATCAGGCAATGATACAAGTAGTTTGGAGACCTTTACGAAGCAGCAGCATTTCATCACCATGCAGAGAACACCGCTGGTGACATGCTTGCACTCTTTCTGCTCCTGGACTTGTAAAGGCTTTTTAAGTGAATTTCCCAAAAACACAAGAAACGTGAGACAGCACTAGGCACTGAGATGGATCTTCTGCCATGACAGAGAAAAAAGCACAGTCATGGGTGCAAGAAATATAGCACTTGGAGCAGATATAGTGTCCTTTTGGTATTAATATCTTTAATGGGGTTTGAGGAAATAGTTTATTGACAAAACAAGTACAAGGAGACACTATAGTGTGCTGAGGGAACAGAGGAGTTCTGGAATTATATGGATGCAGTAATAGTAATGAAAATTTCAAGAAGAAGGTTGAAGGATAAACTGAAGGGACAACTCATGAATGGAGGAGAACAATAATAGCAAGAGGAAAGGAATGAAAAAGAGCAAAGATGGTACAAAAGAAAGACATATAAGATCCAAACAGGAAATGAGAACTCAAATAAAAAAGATATAATTTTAAGATAGATAAAGCAATCAGTAGAAGAAATTTCCAAACAAACCTCACTCTACCAGCTTTCTCAGAACGGTCATTTGTGTTCATGATGTAATGTCATAATGGTGATTGAGGTGGAACCTAGAGTCTTTCTGATGCTAATCAAGAACACTACCACTGAACTATGCTTACAACTGTGAATGTCCAAATGGAAACAACTCACCAAATCATTCATTCCTGACACAGAAGTCAGGAAAATAGGAATATTGCCAAATGAACAGAGAGTCAAGACTTAACCTTGACAATGACTGAAAAATCAATATGAAATCACATGTGTTAAATACCACAAAGAGAAGATAATAAAATAAATGGTTTGAAAGAACTAAAAAAGAAGGCATTTTCCCCAGAAATCCCACTCTAGGCTATGTAAGTGCCTGCTCTGGCTTGAGACAATTAATTGCCTATTCATTGTTGCCAGTTAACAGATCAAATCAAGTCTGCATTGTGTCGGGAAAAACAAGGATCACTGTATGTTCCCTGAGATGTGGCACTCTGCTCTTTACTAACATACTTAATTTGGTTTATAATTATTATTTCAATGATGATAGTTTTATACCAAAAAAGAAAGCAATGATCTACCACAGTGCATCCTATGTCCCCAAATCAACTACTCCTAGGGACTATAAAGTAGGTTGGATCCATACTAATCAGAATAAATGTACAAATGAGACTGTTTCATGAAAAATGACACTTATTGAAGAGTATTTAGCAATCTACACACACACCAACTCCTAAAGCTCAGTGCATTTTTTTCGTCAGATATTACAGAACTTGTGGTAGGTATTCATCATAGGAGGTGACATTACACTTTGTCTTTATCAAATTAAAAAGATTAAAATCATACATTACCTTCCTGTATTTCTGTGGGAGGCATGTTAGATGCAGAATGGCTATGCTGAGCTGAGTTACTCATTGGAAGATTCTGGAAGCAGTATTCTTACCTTGTTTCTTTGTTGTTTTTTTTTTCTTGTTCTATTTGAAACTTTCAAGATAGTTCACAGTGACCACAAAAAGAGAGGGTGATTTTTAAACACTATGCATAATGCATTTAGAAATATTTAATAATAGGTCCTTACTAGACAGTTAAAAAGGATGAAGATATTAAACTTTCTGTTTAAGCAGATGGGTGGTGAAGTATTTCTGCCTCTGTGGAGTCTTGCTGCAGCTAACACAGAGTGACACAGGGATGGACATCTATGTGAAGCTTAAAACTGCCACACCTCCAATGAGCGACATGGCAACATATAGGAAGCTCTTTCTCTTCCTCTCCATCCTCCTCTTTTATTTCTTCCTCCCACCACCTTTGAATTTTCCGAAGGAGAAGGAGGAGGAGGAGGAGGAGGAGGAGGAGGAGGAGGAAGAGGAGAAGAAGAAGAAGAAGAAGAAGAAGAAGAAGAAGAAGAAGAAGAAGAAGAAGAAGAAGAAGAAGAAGAAGAAGAAGAAGAAAAAGAAAAGAATTAAACTCACCACTGTAGCCCTTTATAATCTGACATCCAAATTTTATGTTCTCATTCACTGTGCACCAACTTTAACTGTAACTGCTGCCGAGGGAGCATGAGATGCCTGTCTGCATGAAAAATTGACCATGCCTCCTTCGTAATGCATCCTCAAGCTTGCCCACCAAAGAGTTATCTCTTTATTATTAATAGAGACTCTCTGGTTGCCAGTCATGCAGTAGGCATGGGAGGTAATAAGGCAGTGTGTTCCCCTGCCCTGACTGTCTTCTTATGAGCATCCTCTGCCATCTTTCCTTTCACATTCTGCTCATGAAGACAGTGCTCAGAAATTGGAAAGATGCATTGCTTGCATTATACCTCATCTGGTTTCCAGAAATCACACACCCCTCTGAGCTCCCGGAAGTTTTTGAGACAACTCCTAACTGTGAATAAAACTTAAGATAAGATGCTACAGAAAAAGAAATAATAATAGAGATATGCTTTGGCTAGATCTCTCCCTTCAACCCTCACTAAGTAGATGCTGCTTCTTCGTAATATGCTAACTTTAATTCACATTCTCTGACATTAAGAGGATTAGACGTTCATTACCAGTTCATGACTAAGGCTTTAAGTAATTTCTCCAGTTTATTGTGTGCAAGTCAGCTTTCTGTCTCTGTGACAAGCATTTGAGATACCCATCTTATAAAGTGAAAGTTTATTTTGGATCAATGGTTTTAGCAGTATCTGTCGTCGTCGTCGTCGTCGTCGTCTTCTTCTTCTTCTTCTTCTTCTTCTTCTTCTTCTTCTTCTTCTTCTTCTTCTTCTTCTTCTTCTTCTTCTCCTCCTCCTCCTCCTCCTCCTCCTCTCCCTCCTCCTCCTCTCCCTCCTCCTCCTCTCCCTCCTCCTCCTCCCCCCTCCTCCTTCTTCTCCTTCTTGTTTTTTTTTTTTTTTTTTTTTACCTCATTGCTTTGGGCTGAGGGTCAGCACATGTAACTGAGTCAAGCAACCCTTCCAGCAAGCAGTCCTGTTAGCTGGGAAGTAAAAGAGAGGAAGACAAGAGTCTACATTACAATCATCTCCTTCAGGAGCATACATTCAATAAGCCAGACCCTCACATACACCAGCTCCCACTTCTTACAGTTCTCACCTCCTTGTAACAACACCACACTGGGTGGGGGGAATGATGTTATTTCACAGGCCTTTGGGGTCAGCCAAGAGCCATATTTTAGCACAGAGCAACTCTGTGACAAAGCCAGCATTCAAAACCAGATATCTGGTTCCCAGGCATGAATACTTTCTACTCTGCTTGAATGTTTCAATCTAACTCATTTGTTTTCTTTGTCTACTTCCAGCTAAACAGTGAAGAACTCCTAAGGAGTGGAGTCCCCATTTGATCTGCTACATTTTCAACCAAGATGTCAAGCCTCTCTGTTTCTGAGCCTTAGTATACCTAAAATGTCTATAAAACGAAAACTCCTAGGTATTTTAGAAAATTGATAATTGCAAGTTTACTGATCCCAAACCCCTGTGAGCTTTTAGAAGGATAAAGATATGAACAGGATGTCACCATCGAGGGTTGTTTGACTCATTTCATGGTATTTCCAAAACACATGTGGTCATGTTATCCTCCTTGCCCATCGTATATTACTTTCTGGGCAAGCTTCCTTTCTTTCTTTCCTTTCTTCTCTACTCTGTGACTTGCAAGTCTGAAATCTTCAGACTTTTCCATTTATCTGTTCAAATCTCCAAAATTCCCATAATTTCTGGAGACCATAGGACATCTCTATGGTAGAGAAATGAGCATCCCAGGAGCTTACTGAATAGCAAGACTAACCGAAGCACTAAGCGCTAGGTTCAGGGAAAGACTAAACTCTACCTCAATACAATCTTCCTCCTCCTCCTCCTTCTCCTCCTCCTCATCATCATCATGTGACCATGATTGAGAAAAACACTCACCACTAACCTCTGGCTTCTACAAAAACATAAACATAGACACGCATGCATACAACACACACACTCAGAGGAGGAGGAGAAAGAAAAGCCAAAGGAAGAAATAGCAAGAGCTAGAAACGTGACCTGTAGGATAAAGCCAAGGTACCTCTGTCCTTTCTGGTCCTTCCCTGCCAGATGATGGCTTTGTCACTGGTTGATCCTTTCATCTGAAACCCCTGTCACTCTTCCTTCCCCCTGCTACAGTGTCTGTCTTGTTCCAGCAACAGCTTCCTCCACAGCCTTTCATGCATGACAGAGGTAACAGTTTTCAGCCATCAGCAGTCCCTTGGTGATTCAACGGCAGACCATTAAACTCTCTTCAACTGACTCTGATTGTGACAACTGTCCCCTGTAGGAGCCCCTGACGGTTAGAGTGATGAGTACTAAAGGGATTCCCTAAGCTCTTCTTCCTAGCAGGAATTCAGCAGAAGGTTTTAAGAATATTTCATCAGAGCAGAGAACTGGCCTTGGAACTCTGTGGTTTGCAGTGACAACTCTAGGGCTACTTGAGTCAACGGTGGGGTGACAGATGAAGGGAGGACTGAGGTCAAGATTGGCACTTGGCTATAAAGCAAGACGAGCACTCACTAAGATCATGGGTAACTCTTCATGACTTCCCTAGGGACTGTACATGAAAGGAAAACCACATTTAGAGTATTGAACTATTAATTCAAAATATTGGCAACTATAACTTAACAAGCAGCCCCAAGTCTAATATTTACCTGTGTCTGTCCTGTAGAATTAAACATGTAGCTCATAGGTCTCCAATGCTGAAGTAAAGCCTTGGACAAGTAGAAGTGGAATCCTGACACTTGAAATGGGGAATTAAGTGAAGTATACTTGAGGTGGAAATCTCTGTATCCCCAAATCCCCTGTCAACATCAGGAACATATGAATGAAGGACATTACTATTAAATTTAGGCTGAATTTATTTATGGGCATCCACTCTTTTGGGATTTAGCGTTTAATAAATCGACTTTAGCACCCTGAGAAGGTATTAACAGTCTCTGTGACTGATTAATTTAATTTGTTCATCAAGTGGCATCCACAATAAAAAAAAAATTTAAATGAAAAATTCTATGGCAGACTATGAATGAATGAGGCTGATGGCTTAGGGCATGAATCTAATACATAAAGACTATTCAGCTGGCCCTAATTATATTCTTGGAAAGGAGCAGGACATGACTTTCACAAAACTATAAATATTTTATTATGAGTTATATCACATTTCTCAAGAAATATCTTGAAAATACAATCAATAAACACATGACTCTATATGGATAAAGGATGCCCCTTTCTCTGTCTCCCTTGGTCCTTGCTCCATAGGTCTGTGTATTAAATAGCCATGGAAGCAAGAATAGAACTCTGCATGAGCTCACTAGCACAGAGATCTTCTTCCTATGTATGATCAACCACTACCAAAGCTGAGGAACAAGCTACCAACACTACACGTTAATACTGAAGCAGATACAGTATCCACAGATATACTCCCTGATGGGCCAGCGACCTTCTAAGTCACATGGATTACATGAAGTTTATTTTATCATGGAATGATTTATTTATTTTATTTTCTAATCAACTGAGAAGAAGTGGAAACTGGGGGTTCACTCATATGTATGTGCAGGTATGCACACATATTTATGCATGTGGAGGCCAGAGATCAACCTTGGGTATGTTCATCAGGAGCTGCCCACCTCGGTTTTTGAGATGGGACCTTCTATGCAATGACTTGGCTAGACTAGTGTCCCCATCCCAGATAGTCAACAAATGTCACTCCTGCACGCTAGGAGTAAAGGTGCCTCCTCCTGTACTGGCTTTTTATGTGTGTTCTGGAGACTAAATTTGGGCCCTAATCCTTGCATGGGTGCATACCCAATCCAGGATATAACTTTTTTCTCAGAGGAATACATAAGTAGTTGGAATCAGAGTCACTTACTCAGTCTACAAAACTTCTGCTAAGTCTATAATGTCTTCATCAACATAGTATCCCAACCAAAACCATGTTATGTTACAATTTAAATGAGAAATGTTCTCTTTGGACTCATGTTTTCAACATGCCCCCCCCAGATGGTGATACTGTTTAAGGAGGCTTTGGTACCTTTGAGACACAGTGACCAGCTGGCATAATTTGATTCCTAGGGATGGTCCTGAGGGTGGTAGCCTGCCCTTGATTCCAGCTTCATTTCTCTGCTCCCTACTCTGCCAAGACATGCAGAGCCACTGTAGCATATGGCTCCCTCCTTCCATTTCCAGTCATAATGGGACTGTAATTCAAACCACTGCCATGGGCCAGCCACAGCATCCAGGTACTGAGGCAGGCCATGAAGGGTGGCTTTGGTGATCACAAAGGCAAAAGCTGTGACTGAGGGAGCAAAAGCAGCTTCCTTTTGGTAAATTTTCTCTTTCTTTAAGGCTTTGCTATTCTGTGCCCTAAAACTTCTGGCTTCTGGTCATTTGACTCCAGGAGTCAAAAAAGGAGTACTTCCTCTCTGGCAAGGGCCCTTCACTGGCCAGGCAAGAAACTTGGAATCTGCTAACTCTTCATGAGCCAGAGAGAAAAGAACAAGAAGAAAGGGCTAGTTCAAGCACACACATAGACACACACAGACACATAGACACACACACCTACATATACACACACTTTGGCTGGGCCCAACCACCTGTCTCAACAATTTCCATAAGTATTCATGTATACTTACATACATAAACATATACCTAAATATGTATGTATGTAAGTACATATAGACAAACATATAAATATGTATATTTGGTGGATTGGGCTGAGCCCTAAATGCCACACTTTATTTTTTTTTCTCTCTGGCTTTCTTTTACAGTTTCTTAGACAAAGGTTCTTTATAAAATTACCTCATAGATGAAATGTTGCATAAAGGGGGAGGTGTTACAAAAGAATGTTTATAGTGAGTTCAAAGCAATGCTTCATCTATAAGCTCATTATAAGTTCAAGGCAAGTTTCACATGGCCTTATATACTTGTTGCTTCATCCTTATAATTATGACCTAGAATGTATGTTTTCCCTTGGTCAGAAATTTGTCCCAGGCCTATATCTCTTTTTAGTGCAATTTATGAAAGCTCACTGTATTCCTTATTATACAGCCTTTACTTACTATTCTATGAGAAGGGACTAGATTCTATTCTTGATTCTAACTTTATTATATCTCTCTGGCAAAACAACAAAAACCATTAACATTCCAGAACGTTCTTTCTAAATTTATTTGAATCAAATCAGGAATGCAATAAAGACTTTAATTCATCTAAACAGCATTAATTCATGAAAGTTCATCTTCATTGATCTGTAGCAAATTTGCCTAACAGGGTGAGCTAATGCCCAAGAATCATTAGGTTATATATTAGTGACAGGAAAGGCATAGCAGCAGCGAGAAGCAATCCTTAGGACAAAGTCTCTGGGGTCTTTGCCTTCCACAGGGCACCCATCACAATCATGCAAAAACAGAAGTCAACTCCAGGAAACTCACTTGCTTGCCATAGTGTTTCCTAGTTGACTCCTGTCCAATCCTGAGCCAAATAAATTCTCATCTTTAAGTTGCATCTGATGTGTATTTTGTCACAATGACAGGAACCAACTAATATCTACTGCACCTGTCCAAGGAGCTCATTTTGTGGTGATGAAATTACAGCCATGAGCTTACCCTACTCTATAAAGCTTGGTCTTTTAGCCTTATCAGCTGGAGGCAGCAGTCTCAACAAAACACTGCAGTGGCTCAGCCATAGTTCCATGAATTAATGACAAACTCAAAAGTCTAACTGGTTTTCCAACAGTAGGGCTTCTTAAACGACTTGCTTCATGACCCCTTCACTCAAGACATTTCTTCTGAGGGTTCAGGACAATTTTATTAGCTTTGAAACACACACAACACATGCACACACACAGGCACACAATTCAGGAAAACTATAGAACTGTAAATCTCAGCGGCTGCAAAGAGGAGAAGGATGGAGGAGAGAAGGAAAAAGCCCTGTCACCTGAGCTGGCATGGAGGTCAGACATGTTGATAGACAAATAGCCCCTAGTGGGGAGGAGAGCTTTAGAGAAATAGTAAGTAGCGCCAACATGTTGGGACAGGCTAGATTTGGGGAAGGCATGCCTAGAGTCAAGGTAGAAAGAAGAAGAAATAGAAGAAGGAAGAGGTAGAAGAAAAGGAGGAGAATAGGAATGAGGTGGAGGAGGAGAAGGAGGAAGAAAAGGAGGAGGAGAAATAGAAGGAGGAGGAGGAAGAGGAAAGGTTATGTTTTTCCAATTTTCTGATTAATTCAGAAAGCAGGCAATATTACGAAGCTTCATGGCTAAGGTCTGCAAGAAACTACACAAGAATTATGGAAAGAAGTAGAGAATTTCATTATAGGAATAGTTACTTCAGTTTTGCCTTTAGCATGGTTTAAGGCAGTGATTCTCAACCTTCCTAATGCTGTGACCCTTTAATACAGTTCCTCATGTTGTTGTGATAACCCGCCTCAAACCATATTAGCTTCTTTACTACTTCATAACTGTAATGTTGCTACTGTTATGAATTATAATATAAATATCTGATATGCTGGATATTTGGTATATAATCCCTGTAAAGGGTCATTCAATCTCAAAGAGATCATAAACGGCAGGTTGAGAAGTACTGGCTTAAAGCAAGATCAACTTCCCAGGGCTGGTGTCTTGGCATGGTGATTAACTTGGCCTATGAGGAATGCTACCCAGAGATCTTTTTCTCTTGATCAGAGGAGTTTTTCCACCCAAGAATTCTGATGGTGCATTGTATATAGGTATATAAAACAGATATACAAGTCAAATATTTACTTATAATCACTGAGAAACTCATTTCAAAACAATTCTTTGGAG
This sequence comes from Mus caroli, assembly GCF_978045245.1. Taxonomy (NCBI): domain Eukaryota; kingdom Metazoa; phylum Chordata; class Mammalia; order Rodentia; family Muridae; genus Mus; species Mus caroli. The sequence goes on along the minus strand of NW_028227265.1, from coordinate 16,109,798 downwards.
TACCTATAATTTTGCCATTTATTAAATGTGAAAGCAAATTTACATACTAATGAGATGGATATGCTTGTTTATTTTCCCATGAAAAATTAAATCTTGGCTGAATATCTGAAGCTGCATGACAGGGACTGTCATCGATGTTTTCCAGAGTTCACTGATATTTCCATCTTATAAGTGTCAGGGCTGAGAACACAGTTTCACATCAATAGGCAAAGCAAGATGGTAGAATTGTGTTTAGGGCCATTTCTGGAAATACTGTCCTAATACTGAGTGGTATTCTGGAAGACTCTAGGCAACAACCAAGACAGGAATTTTTTTTTTTTGGTTTTTAATATTTTTATTACATATTTTCCTCAATTACATTTCCAATGCTATCCCAAAAGTCCCCCATAGCGCCCCCCAATTCCCTACCCACCCATTCCCATTCTTTTGGCCCTGGCATTCCCCTATATTGGGGCATATAAAGTTTGCAAGTCCAATGGGCCTCTCTTTCCATTGATGGCCGACTAGGCCATCTTTCGATACATATGCAGCTAGAGAAAAGAGCTCCGGGGTTCTGGTTAGTACATCATGTTGTTCCAACAATAGGGTTGCAGATCCCTTTAGCTCCTTGGGTACTTTCTCTAGCTTCTCCATTGAGAGCCCTGTGATACATCCAATAGCTGACTGTGAACATCCACTCCTGTGTTTGCTAGGCCCCTGCAACATCTCACAAGAGACAGCTATATTTGGGTCCTTTCAGCAAAATCTTGCTAGTGTATGCAATGGTGTCAGCGTTTAGAAGCTGATTATGGGATGGATCCCTGGATACGGCAGTCTCTAAATGGTCCATCCTTTCATCACAGCTACGAACTTTGTCTCTGTAACTCCTTCCCTGGGTGTTTTGTTCCCAATTCTAAGAAGGTGCACAGTGTCCACACTTTGGTCTTCATTCTTCTTGAGTTTCATGCGTTTAGCAAATTGTATCTTATATCTTGGGTATCCTAAGTTTTGGGCTAATATCCGCTTATCAGTGAATACATATTGTGTGAGTTCTTTTGTGATTGTGTTATTTCACTCAAGATGATGCCCTCCAGGTCCATCCATTTGGCTAGGAATTTCATAAATTCATTCTTTTTAATAGCTGAGTAGTACTCCATTGTGTAAATGTACCATAATTTCTGTATCCATTCCTCTGTTGAGGGACATCTGGGTTCTTTCCAGCTTCTGGCTATTATAAATAGGGCTGCTATGAACATAGTGGAGCATGTGTCCTTTTTACCGGTTGGGACATCTTCTGGATATATGCCCAGGAGAGGTATTGCTGGATCCTCCGGTAGTACTATGTCCAATTTTCTGAGGAACCGCCAGACTGATTTCCAGAGTGGTTGTATAAGCTTGCAATCCCACCAACAATGGAGGAGTGTTCCTCTTTCTCCACATCCTTGCCAGCATCTGCTGTCACCTGAATTTTTGATCTTAGCCATTCTGACTGGTGTGAGGTGGAATCTCAGGGTTGTTTTGATTTGCATTTCCCTGATGATTAAGGATGTTGAACATTTTTTCAGGTGTTTCTCTGCCATTCGGTATTCCTCAGGTGAGAATTCTTTGTTCAGTTCTGAGCCCCATTTTTTAATGGGGTTATTTGACTTTCTGGAGTTCACCTTCTTGAGTTCTTTATATATATTGGATATTAGTCCCTTATCTGATTTAGGATAGGTGAAGATCCTTTCCCAATCTGTTGGTGGTTTTTTTGTCTTATTGATGGTGTCTTTAGCCTTGCAGAAGCTTTGTAGTTTCATGGGGTCCCACTTGTCAATTCTCGATCTTACAGCACAAGCCATTACTGTTCTATTCAGGAATTTTTCCCCTGTGCCCATATCTTCAAGGCTTTTCCCCACTTTCTCCTCTATAAGTTTCAGTGTCTCTGGTTTTATGTGAAGTTCCTTGATCCACTTAGACTTGACCTTAGTACAAGGAGATAGGAATGGATCGATTCGCATTCTTCTACATGTTAACAACCAGTTGTGCCAGCACCATTTGTTGAAAATGCTGTCTTTCTTCCACTGGATGTTTTTAGCTCCCTTGTCAAAGATCAAGTGACCATAGGTGTGTGGGTTCATTTCTGGGCCTTCAATTCTATTCCATTGGTCTATTTGTCTGTCACTATACCAGTACCATGCAGTTTTTATCACAATTGCTCTGTAGTAGAGCTTTAGGTCCGGCATGGTGATTCCACCAGAGGTTCTTTTATCCTTGAGAAGAGTTTTGCTATCCTAGGTTTTTTGTTATTCCAGATGAATTTGCAGATTGCACTTTCTAATTCGTTGAAGAATTGATTTGGAATTTTGATGGGGGATTGCATTGAATCTGTAGATTGCTTTTGGCAAGATAGTCATTTTTACAATGTTGATCCTGCCAATCCATGAGCATGGGAGATCTTTCCATCTTCTGAGATCTTCTATAATTTCTTTCTTCAGAGACTTGAAGTTTTTATTATACAGATCTTTCACTTCCTTAGTTAGAGTCACGCCAAGATATTTAATATTATTTGTGACTATTGAGAAGGGTGTTGTTTCCCTAATTTCTTTCTCAGCCTGTTTATTCTTTGTGTAGAGAAAGGCCATTGATTTGTTTGAGTTAATTTTATATCCAGCTACTTCACCGAAGCTGTTTATCAGGCTTAGGAGTTCTCTGGTGGAATTTTTAGGGTCACTTATATATACTATCATATCATCTGCAAAAAGTGATATTTTGACTTCATCTTTTCCAATTTGTATCCCTTTGATCTCCTTTTGTTGTCGAATTGCTCTGGCTAGGACTTCAAGTACAATGTTGAATAGGTATGGAGAGAGTGGACAGCCTTGTCTAGTCCCTGATTTTAGTGGGATTCCTTCAAGCTTCTCACCAATTACTTTGATGTTGGCTACTGGTTTGGTGTAGGTTGCTTTTATCATGTTTAGGTATGGGCCTTGAATTCCTGATCTTTCCAAGACTTTTATCATGAATGGGTGTTGGATCTTGTCAAATGCTTTTTCCGCATCTAAGGAGATGACCATGTGGTTTTTGTCTTTGAGTTTGTTTATATCCTGGATTACGTTGATGGATTTCCGTATATTGAACCATCCCTGCATCCCTGGGATGAAACCTACTTGGTCAGGATGGATGATTGTTTTGATGTGTTCTTGGATTCGGTTAGCAAGAACTTTATTGAGGATTTTTGCATCAATATTCATAAGGGATATTGGTCTGAAGTTTTCTATCTTTGTTGGGTCTTTTTGTGGTTTAGGTATCAGAGTAATTGTGGCTTCATAGAATGAGTTGGGTAGAGTACCTTCTGTTTCTATTTTGTGGAATAGTTTGTGAAGAACTGGGATTAGATCTTCTTTGAAGGTCTGATAGAACTCTGCACTAAACCCATCTGGTCCTGGGCTTTTTTTAGTTGGGAGACTATTAATGACTGCTTCTATTTCTTTGGGGGATATAGGGCTGTTTAGATCATTAACCTGATCTTGATTCAACTTTGGTACCTGGTATCTGTCTAGGAACTTCTCCATTTCATCCAGGTTCTCCAGTTTTGTTGAGTATAGCCTTTGGTAGAAGGATCTGATGGTGTTTTGGATCTGTTGTTATGTCTCCTTTTTCATTTCTGATTTTGTTAATTAGGATGCTTTCTCTGTGCCCTCTAGTGAGTCTGGCTAAGGGTTTATCTATCTTGTTGATTTTCTCAAAGAACCAGCTCCTTGATTGGTTGATTCTTTGAATAGTTTTTCTTGTTTCCACTTGGTTGATTTCACCCCTGAGTTTGATTATTTCCTGCCGTCTATTCCTCTTGGGTGAATTTGCTTCCTTTTGTTCTAGTGCTTTTAGGTGTGTTGTCAAGCTGCTAATGTGTGCTCTCTCTAGTTTCCTTTTGGAGGCACTCAGAGCTATGAGTTTTCCTCTTAGAAATGCTTTCATTGCGTCCCATAAGTTTGGGTATGTTGTGGCTTCATTTTCATTGAACTCTAAAAAGTCCTTAATTTCTTTCTTTATTCCTTCCTTGACCAAGGTATCATTGAGAAGAGTGTTGTTCAGTTTCCACGTGAAGGTTGGCTTTCTATTATTTATTTTGTTATTGAAGATCAGCCTTAGTCCATGGTGATCTGATAGGATGCATGGGACAATTTCAATATTTTTATATCTGTTGAGGCCTGCTTTGTGACCAATTATGTGGTCAATTTTGGAGAAGGTACCATGAGGTGCTGAGAAGAAGGTATATCCTTTTGTTTTAGGATAGAATGTTCTGTAGATATCTGCCAGATCCATTTGATTCATAATTTCTCTTAGTTTCACTGTGTCCCTGTTTAGTTTCTGTTTCCATGATCTGTCCATTGGTGAAAGTGGTGTGTTGAAGTCTCCCACTATTATTGTATGAGGTGCAATGTGTGCTTTGAGCTTTACTAAAGTTTCTTTAATGAATGTGGCTGCCTTTGTATTTGGAGCATAGATATTCAGGATTGATAGTTCCTCTTGGAGGATTTTACCTTTGATGAGTATGAAGTGTCCCTCCCTGTCTTTTTTAATGACTTTGGGTTGGAAGTCAATCTTATCAGATATTAGAATGGCTACTCCAGCTTGTTTCTTCATGCCATTTGCTTGGAAAATTGTTTTCCAGCCTTTCATTCTGAGGTAGTGTCTATCCTTTTCTCTGAGATGAGTTTCCTGTAAGCAGCAAAATGTTGGGTCTTGTTTGTGTAGCCAGTTTGTTAGTCTATGTCTTTTTATCGGGGAGTTGAGTCCATTGATATTAAGAGATATTAAGGAAAAGTAATTGTTGTTTCCTGTTATTTTTGTTGTTAAAGTTGGCATTTTGTTCTTGTGGCTGTCTTCTTTTAGGTTTGTTGAGGGATTACCTTCTTGTTGTTTCTAGGGCATGGTTCCTGTCCTTGTATTGGTTTTTTTCTGTTATTATCCTTTGAAGGGCTGGATTCGTGGAGAGATAATGTGTGAATTTGGTTTTGTCGTGGAATACTTTGGTTTCTCCATCTATGTTAATTGAGAGTTTGGCTGGGTATAGTAGCCTGGGCTGGAATTTGTGTTCTTTTAGTGTCTGTATAACATCCTTCCAGGATCTTCTGGCTTTCATAGTCTCTGGTGAAAAATCTGGTGTAATTCTGATAGGCTTGCCTTTATATGTTACTTGGCCTTTTTCTCTTACTGCTTTTAGTATTCTATCTTTATTTAGAGCATTTGTTGTTCTGATTATAATGTGTCGGGAGGTATTTCTTTTCTGGTCCAGTCTATTTGGAGTTCTGTAGGCTTCTTGTATGTTCATGGGCATCTCTTTCTTTAGATTTGGGAAGTTTTCTTCTATAATTTTGTTGAAGATGTTTGCTGGTCCTTTGAGTTGAAAATCTTCATTCTCATCCACTCCTATTATCCGTAGGTTTGGTCTTCTCATTGTGTCCTGTATTTCTTGGATGTTTTGAGTTAGGATCTTTTTGCATTTTACATTTTCCTTGATTGTTGTGCCGATGTTCTCTATGGAATCTTCTGCACCTGAGATTCTCTCTTCCATCTCTTGTATTCTGTTGCTGATGCTCGTATCTATGGTTCCAGATTTCTTTCCTAGGGTTTCTATCTCCAGTGTTGCCTCATTTTGGGTTTTCTTTATTGTGTCTACTTCCCTTTTTAGGTCTAGTATGGTTTTGTTCATTTCCATCATCTGTTTGGATGTGTTTTCCTGTTTTTCTGTAAGGACTTCTACCTGTTTGATTATGTTATCCTGTTTTTCTTTAAGGATTTGTAACTCTTTAACAGTGTTCTGCAATTCTTTAACGGATTTTTGTGCTTCCTCTTTAATGTCTTCTACCTGTTTAGCAGTGTTCTCCTGTATTTCTTTAAGTGTGTTATTAAAGTCCTTCTTGAAGTCCTCTACCATCATCAGGAGATATGCTTTTAGATCCGTGTCTAGCTTTTCCGGTGTGTTGGGGTGCCCTGGACTGGGCGAAGTGGGGGTGCTGGGTTCTGATGGTGGTGAGTGGTCTTGGTTTCTGTTAGTAAGATTATTACGTTTACCTTTCGCCATCTGGTAATCTCTGGGGTTAGTTGTTATCGTTGTCACTGTTTAAAGATTGGAGCAGAAGCTGTGTTCCACTCACCAGCAGTCTCAAAATCCTGCGGCGGGGGTCGTGGGTAGCTGACGGTACCCCGGTGCTGGTCCAGCCGGAAGAGGCCTGTGGTCCTACTCAGGCCGGTTTTCTGCTTCCCTAACTAATGCAGTCTCTGGTCCCGCGCGCAATTGGATTGGAGCAGAAGCTGTGTTCCACTCACCAGAAGTCTTAAGATCTTGTGGTGGGTGTTGTGGGTAGCTGGTGAGTGTCAGCCGACCCTGCGCCCTAGCTACCCCGGTGCTTTTCTGACCGGAAGAGGCTTGTGGCCCTAAGTAGGCCGGATTTCTGCCTCCCCAACCAAAGCAGTCTCAGGTCCCGTGTGATTGGACTGGAGCAGAAGCTGTGTTCCACTCACCAGCAGTCTCAAAATCCTGTGGCGGGGGTCGTGGGTAGCTGGCGGGTGTCAGGCGACCCTGCGCTCAAGCTACTCCTGTGCTGATCCGACCGGATGAGGACTGTGGTCCTACTCAGGCCGGTTTCTGCTTCCCTAACTAATGCAGTCTCAGGTCCCGCGCAATTGGATTGGAGCAGAAGCTGTGCTCCACTCACCAGAAGTCTTAAGATCCTGTGGCAGGTGTTGTGGGTAGCTGGCGAGTGTCAGCCGACCCTGCGCCCCAGCTGCCCCGGTGCTTTTCTGACCGGAAGAGGCTTGTGGCCCTACGTAGCGAATTTTTTTTTTAAATCAAGCATTTTCACATGGCTCAATTCAAAGATAGACTAATTGTATACCCCTATGCTTAGGAATGAGTGGAAAATCTTAAAACAAACAAACAACTTTGCTTTCTGTTCAACCACTGGGCTTCTAGAAGAGCAGAAAATTCTATATATACTGTAAAACAGTTATGATTGCTGACATACGAGTGTCTAGAATCTGAGTGGGGGTATTCCATGCAGTACTCATTGGCATTATGTATTATATTGTAAACTGCAGGCTTTGTGGATTGAGAAGCAAGTCTGAAGTCAAGTCCCACTGTAACATCAGGAAGGAAGGCTAGAAATACCTCAGATTCACCATGCATTTGATTTTGAAGTAGTATTGGGCCACTGAGCAGTTCAAAACATTTTATTATTGCCAACACATTTTTGTGTGCCCTGTGCTCAGTCTTACTAGTTCATATGGGTTTACGCCTATACTCTCAGAAGCCAAGTTTCATAAGATGTAAAGCAGAGGTTCTTAACTGCTATCTTGGGTCAGGGAACCAAGGGTTAACCTAGATGTGGGGAACCTTGACCATACCAAATAATCTTCTGATGGAATTGTTTCTTGACCCAGAAACCATGTCAGAAAAGGGCACATCCAAAAGAAAAAGAAGTCTCCCTGTGAACACAACAGTGATCTCATGAAATCAGAAATTGGAACTCCCGCCACACCCCAGGCATTTTGGGCTATCAAGTGTCTGAACAACTGGAGATATAGGTGGGAGATGGGGGGGATCCGTGTCTCTCTACTGGCTGGGCTTACTGATCCAGACCTCTTAGAGGAAATTGCTGCTAAAAATAGGCACATTGGGATTCAGAAATTCACTGGTGTGCATCTTAGAGATCATACTCTACGAGTAATGATCCTGGGAAAACACAGTAAACTGAGAGGAATACAGGACTTGGGTTCATTCCAAGGGAAGGAAGACTGAGTGCTGTCAAGAACCATGGAGATCTTGAGACCCCCCAGTGGGAGGAGCATGGTGGGTGATTGACAGAACCAGGGCTGTGGTATCTGGTGCACTGTAGGAAATGGTTGCTCCTGCTGTTCAGTCACTATGTACACTGAAAACTTGTGGTTAAACTCAACATTTACCTTCCACGTTAGACTCTGACTAAATTAAGTTTCCCTTGAAATAATGTAGTGATGGAGAGAAATGCCGTGGTCTCCCCTCTGTTGCTGTGTGTTTTGTTTGGGGTGTAAATATACACAAAGAGAAGAAAGAAGAGAGTTAAGAGAAGAACTTGGAGAAGGAGAAGAAGGAATGTGCAGAGGAGGCAGGGGGAAGAACAGAGAGACCTGATGAGCCAAGAATATCTATATTCAAGGATCCCTGTTGTCTTCATTTGGGCTCCCTAACTCTTCAGCATCCAATTGATTTCAATGTTTGTAGTTCTGGAGACAAAGAAGACAGGATGGTGACATTCCTGGCTCCTCCTCCTCCCCTGTATTATTGTGTTTGAGTTGTAGCTGTCCAGTGTCAAGTGCCACTCTTGTTACTGGTAATCCTCCAGGTTCTGGACTTGCCCATCATTTTTTTTTTAATACTTAGGCCTTGACATAGAAACAGCTTCCTGCTAGGACAGGACTCTAGGGGGTCCCCCATTACCCTTGCTGGTGATTTAGTTCTTCTGTGCACCTGGTCTCCTCATTAAATTCCCTTCAGTTCACTCAGAGTGTTCTATCCATTCCTTTCAGGAGCCTAGTTAGCAGACAGTTGTTACATCTGTGAACAGCATGCCAGCCATGTACAGTGTGGTTTGAGATATTTAAAACAAATATCCCTTCTGTAGAATATTATTAATGAATATTTTACTTATGCACTAAAAATATTCAAGCCTTTGTAAAAAACATAGTATGATTTCTCCTAAGAGATTAATGTTTGATAATTTTATAAATTTAGAATTCCTTTTTCTGTGATTATTTCTTTAATAAAACATTGACTACTGATAGATTCTGGGGGGAAGGGCAGTCACAGACTCCAATTTTGTGCCAATCAGTGAGTGTACCAGACTCCAACAGAGAGTTCCAAAACTGGACTTAAACTCAGTGGGTGATAAAACAAAACAAAAAGACACAACTATGGTAAAGGGTCTTATGGGGAGGAGGAGAGGCTGACAGGAGTGAGCAGAGAGAAGAGAGAGTAAAGGTGTGAGACTAATCTTAGTGAACTAAGACTAGTTAAAATGCATAGTGAAAAGCATTCATAGAGGCAAGACCTCAACAAGACAGCACATGGCAGATCAGAAACTTAACAAAGAGAGGGAGAGGAAAGCATGCCACATATAGTGGTTTGAATAGAAACTGTCTCCATTGACCCAGCTATTTGAATGCTTGGTAAGCAGTTGGTAGAACATCTTGGGAAGGATTAGGGGGTGTGGCTTTGTTGGAAAAGGTGTGTTGCTGAGGATGGTCTTTCAGGTTTAAAAAGCTCTGGTGATTCTAAGTTAGCTTGTGTGCTCTCTTTCTCCCTCCCTCCTCCTCAAGCTTATTGGTTAGATATAAGTCTCAGCTACTGCCACAGGGCCATGCCTGTCTACCTGCTGTCATCCTTTGTGCCTTATTGACCATGGCCTCTAACCCTTTGGAACCAGGAACCCCAGTAAGTGTTTTCCTCTAAAAGTTTCCATAGTTATGGTGTCTCTTCATATCAATAGACATTTAGCAAAGACACAGGACAGAAACACACACACACACACAGGATAAGAGTGTAATAGCTTAAAAGAGCAAGAATCTCAGCAACTAAGTGATGCCAGCCTAAAGGATGCACCGACAATGTCTATGAAGGTAAACAAGCTTTTACTTCTATCATCCCTTCCTTTTCTGTGTCCCTTTCTTGTGTATTTATCTGGCATGTGTGTGGAAGATCTTTAAAATATTTAGAAAGTAAATATAAAGAAGTATAGAAAGAGCCCTCCTCCACCAGAAAAATTCCAAAATTTCCCTGAGTTTGAATAACCAGACCTATTATTTGCACTATATTTAATACAGCTGAAATGTCAATTTGTGTTAGGTGAGAAAGCAAAACCACTGTTTCAGATCAGTCTGACCCATTGATACTCAGTCCAACAGGCATGCCATAATTTATCCCAATAATTTTATTTAGGCCATTGTAAAAAGATAAATGAAACCTCAGATCTCAGCCTTGTCTCTGGTTTTGGCTGACTTCAGGGTACCATTATATAATTTTGCCTGTTACTTATATTTACAGCGCCTATGGGGTTGGTGAGTCTGCGAAGATAAGGCTTCTAGGCAGTCATCAAATGAGCTTTCATAAGCCGTCTACCAACTTCCAACATAATCTCTCTAATGACCAGCAAGCTTCAGGTGTGACTTTGTGACTCTTATTTCATGATATGAATACATGCAGGGCCCTTAAACAATAAAGACCAAGCAGGAAAACATCAGGAAGCTCTTTGAACTCCAGTCTCTCTTCTCAAGGTTTAAACAGTCCCACTGTTGGATCCAAGATCGCTAACTTCTGAACTTTATAATCTACAGGAATGGTTCTCAACCTTCCTAAGGCTTCAGTACATTTCTTCATGGTGTGGAGATCCCCAATCACAAAATTATTTTTGCTGCTACTTCTTAACTGTAATTCTGTTACTGTTAAGAATTGTAATGTAAATAGCTGTGTTTTTCAGTGGTCTTAGGTGACCACTGTGAAAGGGGCATTTGACCACAGGAGGGTCTCGACCCACAGGTTGAGAGCTACTGATCTAAAGCATCAGGAAAAACAATAGCATGTACAGGTTGCTTAGAAGCCTCAGAGAATAAAGGTACTCTCTCCAAACCTGATGATCTGCTCCCAACTTCCTATCTGCAGTTAACAGTTAAAGTACTGCACACTTAGAATTTGTAAAGAGGTCTGATCTCCTTTAAATATTTTTACCACAATAAAATAAAATAATAAACCAATGACTAACAGCTGTTGCAGGACACGGATGACAGGAAGCTGTGATATCTGAAGTGCCAGTACACCTGAAACCACAGGGAACCAGAGATGTGCCTGCCAGTGTAACTTTCCATGCACAAAGGTACACATGATTACTTATCCAGCTTGGCTGAGACTTCATGCAGTTGATAACAGCTCCCATATCCCCCTCCCTCCATCCTCTAGAACTATGCTACTCTGCTTGGTACCATTTGGCCAGTGTGGATGCCTTCTCTAAGTGGAATCCACGCTTGTCTTTCTGTGACAAGGCTTCTGTTATCTCACAAAGCACCTTTAAATCTTATCCATATTGTTAAATGTGTAGGATTTCATTATAAAAGTTAAAGCTGATTCTACTGCCCACTGTTTCACATTTTCTTTTGTCACTGGTCAGTGGCTAGTGAAATTGTCACACGAATAGTAAATGGTGTGCTAGCGTCTCTGTGAGATCTCCCTTTCATCTGAGGGATAAAGTAAATGCCCAGAAGAACTCTTGGGAATATTGGCAGCTCCTTTGTCTGTTTTATGATGGTTCTCTGTCCTGTTTCCTATAGCAACTGAGCTATACGGCATTCTCACCAACTAGGTGCAAAATTATAATCTCTACAACCTGAGAAACTCTGTTGCCTCTTTTTTAATTACCCATGACAACTATAAGGCATCACCTATTGTGGATTTCATGTATATTTCCCTGATAACATTGAGTCTGTTGGATATATAGATATACATGTATATGGGCATGTATATATATGAATCTAGATTCTTAAACTATTTTTCAACCAGGTTATCAAATGTTTTGAAATTGAGTTACAAGAATTCCTTACAGATGTTGGAGATTAATCCGTTAGGCACAGAATTTGAAATGTTCTCTTAAATTCCATATGTAGCCTAATAGCTCCTTGAAGAGCCCCTTGGCTATGCAGAAGCTTGTTGCACTTCTGTTTATTTCTGGGTTTGTTGACTCGACCTTAAAAGTAATGTTCCTTCTCTCTCACTGATTTTAGTTGTACATTGTTACTTTTACAATCTATAACATTGTGAAACCCAAAAACTGTGGAAGGACAAGAACAAATCACTGACTCATGGAGAGAGAAGAGGCATGATCCAGACACCCTGATGGCTCAACAATCTTCTAGAATGTATTTTCTGTCAACATCAGGCATCTGAATAATTCAGGCAGTGTGGGCCATCTGTGGGAAACACTACATAGTATTGAGTGCAGAGATCGAGATCCCAGGCATTCAGCAAAGGCCAAATGAAAATTAAATCTCCAGTTACATATGGTAACATGTCTTAACAAATCCTTATCCAACCAGGAATTCACACTGTACAGAAAGTTTGTTCCAAATCAGGCGCTATGTGCTTTCTCTCCCAAGTAATGCTGGTTTTGCTTCTACTAAACCACATACAAAAATTTGTTTGGGCTACGAAGTAGATTTTTCCTGACTTCACCCACCTCCTTTTATGCATCAATTTAACTTCTTCCATAGATTGTCAACCTCTTCATGAGATACAAGGAGACTACATTGATGGTGTGGGGGCAAACCAGTTCAATTTCCAAGGAGTGTTGGTCTCTATAGGGCAGGTGCCCTTGAAGATCCTAAAATTGCTTCAGGAGAGTCTCTTAAATCACCTGGAAACTGCTCTAGCTATCAGAATAGTAGCGCAGGGGTGGGGTGGAGGGCAGGCTCATAGAAAGCAAGATCAGGTCTGATGATCCAATTGGCTCTTCTCAGAGCAGGGGCTAGATGGAGCACAGGAGAGCTCAAGAGCCAGAAGGATAAAGGCAAATTAAAGGCAGTAGAACAGAGATCATACTATAGAATAATAAAATATCTATGGATAATCACAGAGAGGGCACCTCTGAATCTCATGGAGATGAGGAGACGGGGGGGGGGGGTAAGCTGATAGGAGATCCAGAAATGTAGGTCTGGAGGCAGATACATCTGGGCAGATTACAGACAACCTTTCACTTTCGTGCTTCCCCACCAAAACTAATTAGAAGTTTAAGTTTACTCTTCCATCCGAAATCCATCATGGGATATCTCCCTGGATACTATGAAAAGTCTGCTGTAATTAATTAACACGCTAAACTGTTTTCAACTTGTTTTCTGGATAAAAATATTGTCTCTATGATTAATTGATACTTCTGTAAGGGCATTCAAAGGCTTGGTCTTTTTTTTTTCTTTTTTTTTTTCTTTTGCCCTCCCTAGCATTTAGTTCTACTGAAAATAGAAGACTTAATTAATAAACTCTCATTGCATGAATGATTGAATCATAACTTTAAAGAAAACAGTGTTTCCTAATAGTTTGTAAATGTTGGCATTGCCTCTGTTCTGTTGTAAGATGAGAGACTCTCTTGAGAGGGATGGAACTTGTATGCTGCTTTTCGGCCTCATTCATCATCTTTATGTTTTCTTCAAAAAGTATTTGAATTATTGCTATAATCTAAAATACATAATTCCAGATCACCACCCAAGCCTACTGGAAGCAGACTTGAGCCTCCTGGAGATTTGTAGAGAACAGGGTTTCCCACATGACTGTGGTTAAATACTGTGTCACAGCTGTTATTAAGATGGTATATCACCCGAGCCCTAGCTCACCCATACCCAGTAGGCTGGTTTTCTTGAGTTCCTGTGCAAACTGCCATGAATGCTCTTCTCTTTGAATTCCCTTTTGTTCACAGACTAGCAAATATTCTCAGCAAACAGCAAGTCTAATGTGACTCTATGCTAAAAATGGCCAACATCGGTATAAACAAAATTTATTTAGTAGCAGCAAAGTGCCTCTGGGCAATTATCTTGTTTTAACACAAAGAGGATATTTTACAATTACAAACACCTGTTGACAAATGTCTAAGTCTCTCCGTGGCAGCAGATGCTGCCGTGTTCTGCTCTGTTCCTATGCTTAATAGTGTCAGTAATTATAACTGCTTAAGAGTATGGCCCCCAAATACGCTGCAGATACATATTGACAGCACATTATCCGAAAATAGAAAATAGAATGCAGTTATAATTAGGCATTAAGCAGAATGGTCATTTCTTCCTAGAGAATTTTTGTAACCAGATGTAGGCAAAAGGTCAAATCTTTCACACATTTAACATGAGGGAAAACATCTTCCTTTGGGCTTAAAAACAAAATTCTTGAAAATCCTTGTTATAGTTGGCTTGGATTTGCAATACATCTTTATTTTAATCCAATGCTTATAATCTTATATATCTCTCTTGACATATTGTCCCCCTCTGTGTAGCCTGGTGAACCTGTAACTACATGACTAAGCTCTGTATCCTTTCTGTGCCTCAGCATCTCATCAGTACCTCAGGAATAACAGTTAGGCAGGTAGGAGTGGGCGGGAATGTAAGTCATGTTTCTCCTGACTTGTTTTTTTTTTTTTTTTTTGGTTTGGTTTGGTTTTGTTTTCTCCAGACAGGGTTTCTCTGTGTAGCCCTGGCTGTCCTGGAACTCACTTTGTAGATCAGGCTGTCCTCGAACTCAGAAACCTGCCTGCCTCTGCCTCCCAAGTGCTAAAGGCGTGCGCCACCACCACCCGGCTCTCTTGACTTGTTAAGGTGTAGAACGGAGACTGCCAAGCTGCAAGAAGAAGCAGGATGTCTTCCTCATGTTGTGTAGTGTTGTGTTGTGTTGTTTGTTTGTTTGTTTCTGTTCTTGCCTCTGGCCAGCCTGTCTCCCTCCTCTTCCTGTGACTATTATCTTAGCTAGGTTTCTTTGCCCTGCTAGCTAGCAGTTGTTCATACTTACAGGAGTCATTGAGCCAGTCTGAGGATTTCTGTGTATAAATATCAACTTCAGAATGAGAGGTTTGGTTTTTTCCCTTTTTCATTACTATTATTATTATTTGCTTGTGAGGTGATTGGAAAGTTCTAGAGTGTGGAATTTTATAGATGACAATACATGTAGCCATGTCAAAGAGTTGTACTTGACTGCACCAAGTCAAACCTGTCTTCAAGGCTCAAGAGCTTTCTGGCCACTGCTTTTTAGAACTTCACCACCCCACTGTATTTTAGTATTTCAAACACAACCCCAGTGGTGATAACGTGATGCTGAAATCACTACCTGTAATGGCTCAGCCATTACCTAATGAACACCTGATTATTCTTGGTGTGTTAATTACTTTTCTTAGTGATGTGATCACATTTGAGAAGACCCAATGTAAGGGAGAATGTGTTCGAGAGCATTGTCCATCATGACAGGGGATGCAGGCGGGAACAGCTCCCAACTGTAGTGATGAAGGGAAGGGAAGGTGAGGATGCTTGATTACATCATAGCAGATTAGTGAAGGGAATGCTGGTACCCAATTCTCTCCCCATCCCCTTCCTCTTTGTTTAGTCAAAAACCTCATTTTAATTCATGGGAGTGGTGAGGTCCATCCATAGATCAGATTGTTATCCTAAGCTAATCTTCTCTGGGAAAAGATGTCACAGACACACCAAAAGACGCGTCTCCTTAATAGCCTAGGCATTTCTTTGTAAAGAAATTGAATATTTAAAGATTCATAAATATATGCAATGAATCTTGATTTTTATCTGTCCCCTAATCCCTCTCATCCACTCCTCTTTCCTACCTCCCTTCTAGCTTCAAGTTCTTCTTTTCTTAAATGACTCATTGAGATTAATAAGGGCTGCCCACATGCCCATGGCTACCTATGGCTTCAAAGTCATCCACTTGGGCATGGACAACCTGTTAGTGGCCACCCCCCCCAAAAGTGACTCTCTATCTCCTAGAGGTCATCTAGCAGTAGCTCCCCAACTATGTGGAGCCACAGGAGCCTCTCCCCTTTACAGGATGGGATTTTACATCTTTTATCTTATATAGGCTGTGAGTAGGTGACCAGGGGTTTTGGTGAGTTCATGTATAACAGCCCTGTCATGTCCAATAGGTGTTTCTTCATCTAATCAGTTTAGTGGTCAAAATTAACCACCACAATTACCTACAGACTTTTGAAATCACATTTCCTCTAATAAAACAATTAGAATGACTTCTGTCTCCTACTCAGATCCTGAATGATGTGATTTCTATATCACTTTTTCTCTGAAAGGTCACACCCACTCCTGTATCTTTTCATGTAGAATGGTGCTGTGTGTGTGTCTATGTGTGTGCATATGTTTGTGTGTGCCTGTGTTTGTGCATGTGTGTGTGTGTGCACTGTCTTAGTACAGCTCGTTAATCAAAATATGCAATTTATACTACGGAATAAATATTGATAAATATTGGTTTGATAGTACAAGCTACCATATGAGACCCTGAAATCTTGAAAACATTTTGATTCCAGCAGATGACTAACCTCTCAACCAAGCCTCCTGAAAACGGGCCATATATAGGCAAATAGCCTTGAAATTCAAGAAGCCAACCTTTGAGAATTTGGAGACAAGAGAGATAAAAGCAAAAAGATTTCCTAACAAGTTATTTGTTAGTGCAAAATGCGGCTGAGACCCAGTCCTCTATCCCAGGGCAGGGAAGATCTTGCCTAGCTTTTAGTTGGGCTCATTGGAGGAACACAAAGAAAATACAAGCAGGGAGGAGTTCCATGAAGTTAAGACAAGGAATTGAGATCAGTAGAGAGACAGAGTAAGAGGGCACACTGCAGCAACCGAGTGTATTTTTATCTGGTATTCAACTAAGTACAATTGTGACATCCGAAAAGAAGTGATGCAGAAAAAGAAAAAATAATTATAGGGAAGATAATATATAATAATTAACTACTGAAAAAGTAGGCTTTAAATAACGGGATACCAGAGAAGCAGGGATAACTTGAGCTGATTATACAGACTCAATTTCTCACATTGAGGTGAGAGGAGCATTATCATTTAAAATCCACAGCCCTTAAAAAAAGCACAGACAAAACATGTAATTATTATCTGCCAACGGGCAGAATAAAAGGCTGCCGTGGTGTGGGCCCATGTTTAATTTACAGAGTTCCATGTGTTTCCCTGAGTTACCTAACCTCTTCTTTCTTGCCTAATTAAGGTACTCAGAAAATTCTTGTACTTCTTAGAAATATTGGCTATAATATTTTTTGGTAGGCACTGATACACACACACATAGAAACACATACACACAGAGGAATTGCAAGATTGCAAGACAACAAACATTACTGATATTCATAAGCACTGATTTGATATTTAAATGCCATGTATCAAACAAATTTTAAATAATGAATACCAATATGAGGTATATGGGTGTGAAGCATAGCTTCCAATTCTCACATGCTACTGGACTATATTAACACTATATTAACACTAACAGGCCCACAACTACTAATAAAAGCCAAAAGGGTTCCACTGTGGTCACCGGTCCAGAGATAATCACTGTCAGAGGCAGGGAGAAGAGATTTTACCCTGATGTGCTCAGCGCCCAAGTCTGGTGTTTTGAAGGTTCTGTGTTTAAGTTAATCAGCCTTGATGATCCTGACTACAGACAATGCTTATCTTTAGGTGTGAAAGAACATTCTAGAAATATGTCTACAGGACGTTCTGTCATGTTCAGCGTGTAAGGTCCTTTCATTACCAGGAGAAGGTGTACATTTCTGTTCTGAGCTAAATATCAGGCCACTGTGTTTGATATGTCAATTTCTCAGAGGTTTTGAAGCATGCTTGCTTCTGGTAATTATTATTATTTTATTTGTTAGTCCTTGTACTTCAGTCGGGTTCCAGTCATTCCTTGAAAGGCCCTAGATCTGAGATGATATATCCTTTTGGCAATAGGAAGCTTAAAAAGACAAAAAAAAAAGAAAAGAAAAAAAGAACATTCACAAATGCATAGTAAAATATAATTATCACACTACTTTCTGATCTTACACTTATATATTTTTTCACTTTAAAAAGGAAACGTTCTCTGTACAAGCACTCCAAGTAGGTTAAGAAAATGTGTATTTGAAATGGAATTATGTAGAGTAAATATGAAAGTGAGCTGACTCGGCAGGTTCCCTCCTGTATGAATGCTCTCTAACAGCCTCCTTAGAACCGTGCGCACGAGGTACAGCAGGAAAACTGATTCGGCAAGAAGGGTCGTAGGTGGCTTGGTCCGGCCTTAACGGTGCTTGGTGCGTGGAGACTTTTGGGCTCACAAAGCATGAAAGTTTGTTTTCCTAATGGTGATTTCTTTGGTCTCAGAGAATAGATCAGACTCTATGGCTGAGTCAGCTGTTCTTCTTGACCGAGCCAGGGTCAAATGCTGACCTTCACAGCCCACACGGAGCCTTTCTAAAGGTCAGCAGGGCACAGTGAGCCATGCACGGAATTGTGAAGTGATAGAGATGTAGAGGGAAACGTAAGGCATTTCCTCTTTCACTTTAATGGGGATGAAAATGAGGTGAGACCTGGATTACATAAATTGGTTGCTAGTACACTGTAGCATCTTATAATTAGGAATAATAGTAATGTATGTGGTAGGTATGGTATGTATGCCATTCAGTAACCCTCCTGTATACTAAGTGAGCTGGCAATCATTGTCACCCTCATTCCATAGGGGAAAAACAGAGCCAAAGATGACCTCTATTTAAAGTCTCTCATTTAGAGCATGGTGAGACTGGAACACAGGTGGTGGGTCCTCTAGGTTGATACTCTTCTCCACTGTAATGCATTTGTTCCTAAGAGCCAGGAGCAGCACCAGGCAGCAGGTCAGGAGGTCAGAGCTCACTAAAATTTTGTTCTTCTGAAGATCACACTCTAGTAGAGGGATAATTGGAAACATTTTATAAAGACCCACATAGTAGGTACAACAGGCTTTGCCACTGCAGACTCTGCAGCATTGATGCCAATATGTACATAAGATAAAAAACTGCTCAAGATGATACACACATTTTTTTAAAGAACAAAACAAAGTATTTGTGCTTTCATGAAACTTTCTTTACTAAATTAGGCTAAGGACCAGATTAGCTTGGCAGTCCCTGATCAATCTTTCAGTCCTTCATTATAATTAATATAACTGAGGCAAAAGTCCCAAAAATGAGAATACACAGACAGACAGACAGACAGAGACACACACATATATACATATATACACATATATACATATCTATGTATATATGTGTGTATGTGTGTATATATACATATATACATATATGTGTATATATGTATATATGTATATATACATATATATGTATATATATATGTGTGTATATATATGTGTGTGTATATATATATATATATATCACAGATGGAGGAGTAATTTATCCTAACTGTAAAAGGTTAAGGAAAGTAATCAAACAATATATTGAAAAATAGGCAACATAAAGATTGCATTGACAAGACGGAAGGATGTTCTGAAAAGAGATGACAGCATAAAGCAAGATTCTGTAAGCATGACATTGTGCATGGATATGGTACATGGTTTTGCAGATACTTAGTTTAGGTGTATATTGAAGAACAGGGACTAGGCCTGTGAGCTGGGATCAGAGTGGGATCAGGATGGTGGTCTACAATAGCTCTACTGAAGGTTTGTGATTTTATTCCAGGTAATAAATACTGGGAGATATTAAGAACGGTTTCCAAAAAAGAGCATCATTTCATGCATGCTTTAGATGTTTACTTCCTGTGCTGAAGCTATAGTTTAATAAAATGTTTGTCATGTAGACATGAAGGTCTGAGTATAACCTATAAAATCAACATAAAAAGTTCAGGTCAAGGTAGTGTTCCATCGCAATTCTGACACTAAGGAGGTAAACACAGGAAAGTATCTGGGACTCACTGGCTAGGTAGCCTAGCCTACTCAACAAACTGAAGGCCAATTAGAGATTCTTACTCAAGATACAAAGTGAACAACCCATTAGGAATGGTGCCGGGGTTTCACAACTACACAGACTTTTACACACACACACACACACACACACACACACAGATTAACTCCTTCAGGTCTTCTTCAGAGGACACCCATGCTTGAATATATTTTAAATGTATATATTTTAAACAGCCTTCTTTGTATTGAACAGATCAAACTTTGACAAGAACTTAATTCCAAGAAATATGCCAAAGGGACAAAAAAATAAATAAATAAAAACCTAATAGCAAAATGCTGGCTTTTTAATTGGTGAAGATGATACTGAAGCTTTGGTGTATTTGTTTTGTTTTTGTCTTTTCCAATGCCCTTGAGCTCTACTTAACAGAATTAATCATTTTCCCATTTGAGTTCACATGTAGTTTTCAAAAATTTCATGAATAGGAGCTTTTTTTTTTTTTTTGCAATTACTTTCTTTTTTTTTTTTTCTCTTATCACATTGTTATTATAGCATACCTTTTCTTTTGAAGTTTGATTTTTATTTTTTTTTTATTTTTTTTTTATTTTTAATATTTTTATTACATATTTTCCTCAATTACGTTTCCAATGCTATCCCAAAAGTCCCCCATAGCGCCCCCCACTTCCCTACCCACCCATTCCCATTCTTTTGGCCCTGGCATTCCCCTATATTGGGGCATATAAAGTTTGCAAGTCCAATGGGCCTCTCTTTCCAATGATGGCCGACTAGGCCATCTTTCGGTACATATGCGGCTAGAGACAAGAGCTCCGGGGTTCTGGTTAGTACATCATGTTGTTCCAACAATAGGGTTGCAGATCCCTTTAGCTCCTTGGGTACTTTCTCTAGCTTCTCCATTGGGAGCCCTGTGATACATCCAATAGCTGACTGTGAACATCCACTCCTGTGTTTGCTAGGCCCCAGCATCGTCTCACAAGAGACAGTTATATTTGGGTCCTTTCAGCAAAATCTTGCTAGTGTATGCAATGGTGTCAGCGTTTAGAAGTTGATTATGGGATGGATCCCTGGATACGGCAGTCTCTAAATGGTCCATCCTTTCATCACCGCTACGAACTTTGTCTCTGTAACTCCTTCCCTGGGTGTTTTGTTCCCAATTCTAAGAAGGTGCACAGTGTCCACACTTTGGTCTTCATTCTTCTTGAGTTTCATGCGTTTAGCAAATTGTATCTTAAATCTTGGGTATCCTAAGTTTTGGGCTAATATCCACTTATCAGTGAATACATATTGTGTGAGTTCTTTTGTGATTGTGTTACTTCACTCAAGATGATGCCCTCCAGGTCCATCCATTTGGCTAGGAATTTCATAAATTCATTCTTTTTAATAGCTGAGTAGTACTCCATTGTGTAAATGTACCATAATTTCTGTATCCATTCCTCTGTTGAGGGACATCTGGGTTCTTTCCAGCTTCTGGCTATTATAAATAGGGCTGCTATGAACATAGTGGAACATGTGTCCTTTTTACCGGTTGGGACATCTTCTGGATATATGCCCAGGAGAGGTATTGCTGGATCCTCCGGTAGTACTATGTCCAATTTTCTGAGGAACCGCCAGACTGATTTCCAGAGTGGTTGTACAAGCTTGCAATCCCACCAACAATGGAGGAGTGTTCCTCTTTCTCCACATCCTCGCCAGCAACTGCTGTCACCTGAATTTTTGATCTTAGCCATTCTGACTGGTGTGAGGTGGAATCTCAGGGTTGTTTTGATTTGCATTTCCCTGATGATTAAGGATGTTGAACATTTTTTCAGGTGTTTCTCTGCCATTCGGTATTCCTCAGGTGAGAATTCTTTGTTCAGTTCTGAGCCCCATTTTTTAATGGGGTTATTTGACTTTCTGGAGTCCACCTTCTTGAGTTCTTTATATATATTGGATATTAGTCCCTTATCTGATTTAGGATAGGTGAAGATCCTTTACCTCTTCAATCCCTAATAGAAACATTTGATAGAAATCCATAGTCCTAAGAAGTCTACCATAGGCCACTGCATAAGATCTAGAAATATACAATATACCTTGCTGATGTTTGGATCTGAATCTGCCCTGCAATAATTTAAGCCAAGTCTCTGAAGGATGAAAGGTTAGACAAGAGCATAAGTGAGGACCTGGGAGGCCTATCTAGAGCCTGCCACCAATGAGCCATCCCACCTTGAATTTGCTAATTCTTAGGCTGAAGAACAACTCACATGCTATCATGATGCAGAAGATGTTTCAGGAAGTAGAAGTAGCTTATGTGTGTATAACTGGCAAATCAAAGCATGCCACCATGGCCTTGATGAGTTAAAATAGGAATCATTTCTCTTAAAATATTTTTGATCTTAACTTGTGAAGTTGTCATTACAACCAGAACTCTGTCACAACAGACTCTTTGATTCCCAGAACTTTGGAATAATACCTAAGCATTTTGGACAAGAGTAGAATGAAATTACAGTGAGATTTAAAAAAAATTAACTTCTGGACCAAGTACCTTCTCCTACATAACATAATCTGCAGATTAAGCCACGTCCAATATAAGCCTGCAACTGTGCAAAATGGCTAGTTCTTGGCATTAGCAGAAACACTCTTGCTTAGATCTTAATGCGATATTAATTAGATTCTACCATTTCTACAATAGGAATCTCAGCCTCAACGATAATCAAGTTATTAATTGTCTGGAGTGAGCCTTTATTTCTCCCAGGACAGGTATGACAATTTGAGAAAAACTTCTCCATAATTCTCTTAAAATGGCAAATCACATTGATTGATTTGTTTAATATACAATTAAATTATGTGGATGTGTTCCATGATTGAAATTGTTAACATTCCACCAAGGATAGCCATAGCTATGATCGTGAGAGATGAGAGCATGTAATTTTCTTGTGATGTCATTAATATCTTAGTGTTGTTAGTCTCCTGTGTCAAGTTGGGAATTCCTTCTATTTACTCAGATTTCTTTTTAGACAATTTGTCTGACTGGTGGTATTTTGTAGAGATTGCATTGTGTGTCCACGTTCCTATTTGGAGATTGTTGGATAAAAATATATATATATTGAGTGCGAGTAAATGTGTGTGTGTGTTAGAGAGAGAAAGAGAGAGAGAGAGAGAATATATGTTTTCCATAGTTTCAATTTACATTGGGTCAGTCAAGTCTTCACCAATGTGTCCTTTTGAACTTGGATTTCAAGTTTGTGGTCACATTGCTTTCTGTCTTTTGGGGAAGAATCCAGTCATCATTTGTAGCTCTGTGTCTCCATGATGTAGTATATCATTTTCATCTGACTGCCTTTACCACTTCCTTTTAATATTCCCTTATCATCTTTTGATTATCTATAGCAATGTCTCTGCTCTTACCCTGGATGTTGATGGCTATGCTCACTCTCTTGTGTGTAAGTCATTTTCAGATAGATTTCCATGAGGCCATTAAAGCCCAAGACATCCACTGAAGGGAATGAGTTAAATCACTAACATGCCATCAGCATGAAAACAATTATGTTGTCTCTTAGGGATGATTGAAAAATATCCTTCCCACATTCATTTTCTGCAGTGCATTTTGTTCTCATGTGAAACTCTGGTTAGCAGAGGCTACTTGAGAAGTTACTGTAGTTTTCCTTAACTCCTCAAAGATTTTTTTTCTTCATGGAAAATACAAAGATACATAGAAGTGAAATTGATGTGGCTCCTGTCACCTGTGCCCCTGTTACCTATATTGCTCTACCTGTACAATCATCCCAGCAAGAAGTGATCTCACTTTATTTAAACCTTAGTATTTATTTTGGAAAACACAATAATAAAGGGATGGAGATTTAGCTCAGAGGTTAAGAATACTGACTGCCCTTATAGTGAACTAGAGTTTGGGTCCCCGCTCCCAACATGGTGACTTACAACAGCCTATAACTCCAGCTCCAAGGGATACGACATCCTCTTCTGCTTCCCACTGGTATTTCACTCACATGTGCACATACCCCACCCCACCCCATACACACACATGCACACACACACACAGCCACCACTTTGATATATTTCATTTCTTCCACTTGTCATATCCCCTTACCTTGAACGTTGATGCCCCTTGTTGTGTTAAACCATCACTTAGCTTTCTTTTATGTGGAAGAATCTTTATTCCACTTTGACTCCTAGAGAAGACTTAGAGTCTTTATAAAATAGAGACCACTTACTATTTTCTTAAAGAAATGGTAAAAAGGCACCCATCTTCGGAATTCTTTCTCATGAGGAATGCCTCATGATTTGTGTTTCTGGTCCCCTCCTGAATCTCTTCATTTCCTGCTTTCTTCTTTTCCTCTGTTTTAAGCAATTTGGCTGTCATGTGCACAGCCAAACCCTTACAGCTAACCATCTTTGACATTTACTAACTATAATAGATTGAGAGTTTGGTAGTTTTCATCAAATTTTGGACACCCATGGTTATGAAATAGGTAAGCAATTTTAGACCAATTTCCCCCTGCTTCTGGGCTCAAATTATATATTTGTTTTATTATTTCTTGTCTCTCATGAGTCTTAGAGGTGTGACTCATTTCCTATTTTTAGTAGTATAAAAATGTCCCATAAGTGAGGCAGTGAGTCAAGAAAAATGACTCAAAGTTGTATGGGGGTCATAAGGTGGGTGTCCATGGGGAGTCAATGTAGGAGACTAAGGGATGACAAATGTGACAAAATTACATTGTCTACATGTGTAAATTCTCAAATAATACATTTAAAATATTTCACTTAAAATAAAAGACTAAAAATGGGTCCCCAGTATGACATATTCACGATGGTACACAAGGTACTTTGAACATGTTATGCATCGCCACCCTTTGTTGTCCCATCCTTCATGCTGATCCCCTTCCTCTTCACACAGGCCATCATCCTGTCTCCCTGACTTCAGTTCTGATGCCCCTCCTCTTAAGAATGGTTGGTTTCTATTCCACATCTCTGAATTTACCTCCCCTCCTGCTTTCTTCTATTTGCTAAATCTAATCCATTAACTTTTCTGCCTTCATATTTTATGTTTTCATTCTAGAATGGACATGGGGTTCCAGTGTATACTTTAAAATTATTCATTTAAAAAATCCTCCAATCCCTCACTATATTCATTATTTCTTTTAAGTGCTTGAAAATACAACTATAATAGATAAATAATTTTCATCTTTGGCAGTTAAAGGTTTGACTCACCTTGGGGTCTAGCTCTATTGTTTTCTTCTCTTCAGTCGGGAACCCATTGCTCTCTTATTTCACATGACTGGTTCTTTATTATTTCTTCCTTGTTACTGATAATAAGGAAGTTCTGAAGTCTGCTATCTTCCCTTTAAATATCCATCTTATGAGAAATGATAGGTAATATTCATTGTTAGTGTGCATTCTGGTATCAGTGAGTTGTTAATGTGGCAAATTTCAAACTCTGCCTGGATTTGACATTGCTCAAATCCCTTTGATGTATTTATTGATTCTAATTGCTACTGTGTCACATGAAGTCTAAGGATGAAAAGTGGCTGATACCTCTTTAGTTATCCCTGCTGCTACCTCAGCATCAGGCTTTCTCTACAGGTGAAGATCAAACTAAACCAAGGTCTTAGCTGACAGGGGATTTGGAGCTGTCCTTTCTGGGTCTTTTGTTTTGTTTTGTTTTGTTTTGTTTTGTTTTGTTTTGTTTTGTTTGTTTTCTCATCTCCTATTCTGTCTACTATGGGAACACAACCAGACCTTGGCAATCTGCAAGACTGTGGCTTCTGCTTAGAAATCTTGATCTCTGGCAAAGTCTGATGAAGAAAGAAATCTTAGTTGGAGTGTTCTCTCTGGATTTGAAAAGCATTTACCCATGTCCAGTGAAATGGCTCAATGGGTAAAGGTGCTTGCTGCCAAGCCTAATGACCTAAGTTTGATTCTTAGGATCTCTGTGGTAGAAGAAGAGAACTGACTTCAGCAAGTTGTTCTCTGATCTTCACATGCACGTGCACGCGCGCGCGCGCGCGCGCGCACACACACATACACAAATAAATAACTTACTAAGACTATTCTTTCCCCTTTGGCCATTTCCAGGGCCTTTCAAATGTGACTTTTTTTCTATTGCCTCAAAGTTACAATTATTACTTGCTGGAAACTTGTTTAATGGAAGCGAGTTTGCCATCAATAGATAGTAATGATATACTTTCTAGTTCCTACTCTCATGTGAAGCTGAAAAGTACAGATTCCATTTTCATTTTTACTACATGAGGCCTTGAAGTAGTAAGAGACCAGGAGGCAGCAGGGGGCAGAGCTCAGTGAAATCAGGCCCACAGCACAGTCTGTTTCTTTAACCTGTCACACCTTTCTTACTCTCTGATTTAGTGGCTATTCCTGGTTGTCGTCGACTTGACTATATATGGAATGAACTACAATCCAGAATTGGAAGGCTCACCAGTGACCCTAATCTGGAGACTGGGAGATAGAAGTTTCTGATCTGAATCTCAGCATGGAGACCTTGAGTCATAGTGGCTATGAATTCCAGAAGATTAAGACAGAGAGATCTCTGAGTTCAAGGTCGTCTGGGATTAAAGGCGTGGTGGCACACACTTTTAATCTGGGCTACACCTTCTGCTGGAAACCTACATAAGGACATTGGAAGAAGGAAGATTTACTCTCTCTCTTCTTTGCCTGCTTGCCTTGTGGGACTGAGCAACTGCTAGATCCTTGGACTTCCATTCACAGCTGCTGATGACCATTGTTGGGAGTTAGATTATAGACTGTAGGTCATCAACAAATTCCCTTACTATATAGAGACTACCCATAAATTCTGGGACTCTAGAAAACCCTGAGTAATACACTGATCCTCCCTGTTCCTCTGGTCTACATTATTTTAACAACCTCCCCCCTTGCCATGTTCCTTCTAAACTCTCAGTTCTCCAAAGTATGTAATGACTAATTTGCTTCTCTAAAAACACAATAAAAAGGCCTTGCAACCTCTCCACGGATAATATCTTAGGTTGCCGTCATTGGCAGAAAACAAAAATAACATAAACAAAGACCACCCATAAACTATAAGACCTAATTTGAGTTTGAAACTTTGTGGAGATTTGCTCTATTGGTTTTATTGTGAAACAGGGTCTCATGGATGCTAAACTGGCCTTGAACTCTGCAGCTAACACCCTCGCTGAACTCCTATCCTCCTGCCTCTGCCTCCTATGGGTGAAGACTGCATCACCACACATGGCCTTAGGAAGAAATCGCATCTTTAAAGTTAGCAGGTCATTTACCAACTTCTACTTCTGACTGCAGGTTAACTTTCCATTCTTTTGTGCCTTGTACAAGCCGAATTAAGACACATTCTTCTAGTTTGCTCACAATATCCTCCCCATTCTACATCTCCCTTCATTATTTTCCACTCGCCAAGCATGCTAATCTTCTCCAGTTAAAAATAACATTTCCCTGTAAAGCTTTAGAATTAATCACACTGGGGAAGGAATAAGCACTTTGGAGCCACAAGTGTGCTCTTGTATCTGTTCTGCTTCTGTCTCGTATTTCAGTAAGACATCCTCCTACCTTCGTAAACATTTTGTGGGAAGGGTGTTGTATTAGTTTGGGGCTCAAATACAACAGTGCTAATTCTCAGTTGCAGCCTCAAGGCAGTGCTCTATGCCAGGTGAACCCCAGGTGCCACGGTCCACTAAGCAAAATGGGAGTATTCCTACCCACTCCGGGTTGAGACCCCGACAGCCTCTCCATGCAGCATGTTCAGCAAATGCCTGGGGAATCGAATTACAGCTACTTAAACCATATTTTAATAAAATTGAAAGGGACATGATGTCCTCCCTCCTGGTGCCTCATCTATCATTTTCTCGGGTCCTACATATCTAATAGATATTCTATGAGTTATGACTGTGCTCTTTACCGGCTCACGGTTTGTCAAGTTCACACTCTGAAATATGAAAGTTCAAACAGCAAAGTTTCACTGTGGGTTGATGTCATCTTCATGTCCAGTACTCACTCTAAAATCCTGTCTGGAATGTGCTCTGTCTACACCTGCATTTTGGGGGTATTTTCTCCATTACTTGTATTGTTGAGGATGTATTCAACTTTGTTGACAAACTAAACTGGCATACATGGGAGATTCTTAATGAGATATTTTTCTGTAGGACCATCAGAGCTGTCCTCAGAGACAAATTCATAAACCAATCCATCACCTTGCACAAAGGTGTTTGTGTGTGTGTGTGTGTGTGTGTGTGTGTGTGTGTGCGCATGCATGCAGGGCATGAATGTGTGTATGTGTGCAAGTGTATATATGTATTAGTGATTGTGTATGTGTTTAAAATACTCAAGATCTAGGCTCTGAACAAATTTCTCCTATGAAATACATGCTACATTCATTCTCTCCTGAACATATTCTTCTTATAATAGCCCATGTGGCCAGTGTCTCTCTCTACTGCCTCCTCCCCCAACCTCAGTAGACAGCATTCAATTCTTAATTCTCTGTGTTTGATCTGTCTTTTCTTAGGTCGTATATATAGGCAAGATCCTGTGGTATTTTTCTTCCTGTGTCTTGCTTTTTGTTTATCAATACATCATAAATGTGTACCTATGCCATTGAAGAAGGCAGAATTGCCTCTTCTTCGTGTTGAATGCATGTCAGTGTAAGCATATACCACACTTTATTTACCCATATACCCATCAAGTGAGTCCTAGTTGATTTCCATTTCTTGTCATTGTGAACAACATTTCATTGGCCTTGGTAATAGTTAAGACCTTTTCTTTTTAAAACATTATTTTATTTTTATTCTTAAGTGTGTGTTTGAGTGCCATTTTGTGCATGTGAGTTCAGTGCTCTGCAGAGGCCAGAAGAAGGAGTTAGTGCTCTTGGAGCTGAGGTTAGAGGTGTTAGAGACGCACTAAGGGTAAATGTCTAGAACCAAACTTGGATCCTTTGCCCGATCAGTACATGGTCTAAACTGCTAAGCTGTCTCTCCAGCCCTGAGATGAGGCTTTTATAACTTTTACAGAGATTCCCAAATGAGTATTGCTAGATCTTACGCTAGGTTGAACTGTGCTAGTTTCCTGTCAGTGTGACACAGCTGGAGTCATTTTGAAAGAGGTAACCTCAATTAAGGAATGTCTCCACCAGATTGGCCTGTGGCAAGTCTGTGGTACATTTTATTGATTGGTGACCAATGTGGGAGGATCCAGGTCACTGTGGGCAGTGCCGTCCTGAGATTGTGGTCCTGGATACTATAAGAAAGCAGGCTGAGCAAGCCATGAGGAGCATGCCAGTAAGCAGCACCCCTTCACGGCCTTTGCGTCAGGTTCCTGCATTTAGGTTCCTGCCCTGCTTGAGTTCCTGTCATGGCACCCCTCAATGAGGAACTGTGATGTGGGAGGAAGTATAAGTTGAAATAAACACTTTTCTCCCAAAGTTGCCTTTGGTTGCAGTACAGTAAAAATCTAAGACCTCATTCTTACTTCTCTGAGAAGCCTCTATACTATTTTTTTATGGCTTTTCCAGCTTACCATGGTAGATACTTGAGGGATATATGTCCCCCCTCCCCAAATCTTTCATTGTAAGAATGGTGTTATCCACACATGTCTTATTTCTAAAAGGATTAACTGAAATAAAACCTCTAAGTGGTGAAGAAATTCTACTCATAGTCATTAGTTTGCTATTAGTTAAATATACTCTAGCTTTTAATTTTAAAATAATGTCCCACACATTATATTTTGATCATAATCTTTTCCCTCATGAAAATTCTTCCAGATCATTCTGACCTTCCAACCTACGCACTTTATTTTCTTTCTCTCTATTTAAAAGAACAAACAAAAAACATGACAAACAAAAAAAAATGAAAAATAAAAATCAATAAAACAAACTAAAAGAAAATCAATAAAAAAATATCAAAAAAGTGTGTGTGTGTATGTGCATGTAAATACACACACAATATCAAAACAAAAAGTGTGTGTGTGAGTATGTGCATGCAAATACACACACACACACCAAAAACAAAATAACAACGGAGTCTGTTTTGTGTTGGCCAACTACACCTGGCCTTCAGTCTGCCCTGATGTGCGGTTGATATGCTCAGTAAAATGTCAATGAAGAAAACTGATTAGGAAAATCAGCGGTCAAGAACCAGAGACCAGATAGGCCATTAGCCTAGGAGAAAGTCTACTATCATTCCACTAAAGGAACAGACCAACCAAGTGACTCCTGGTGACACAGTGCTCTACTTATAGATCAAGGCCTTGCTCAACTCTCATCGGAGGAGCTTCCTCTTGCAGTAGATGGAAACTAACCCAGGGACCCCAAGTGAACACGGTGCTCAGAGTGAGAGGCTGTGGAGCATTCAGCACTAAATATGATGAGAAGAATGATATACTTCGCCTCAGGGCTCAAGAAAGCCTGTGGAAGAGGAGGCAGAAGGAGATTAAAGCCAGAGGTGATGGGCCACTCTGAAGACCTCTCTTTGAGACAGGGTTTTAGCCTGTAGCCCAGGTTGGCATGCGACTCACTATATACCAGGTCTCAGCCTGTAGCCCAGGCTGGCATGCGACTCACTATATACCAGGTCTCAGCCTGTAGCCCAGGCTGGCATGCGACTCACTATATACCAGGTCTCAGCCTGTAGCCCAGGCTGGCATGCGACTCACTATATACCAGGTCTCAGCCTGTAGCCCAGGCTGGCATGCGACTCACTATATACCAGGTCTCAGCCTGTAGCCCAGGCTGGCATGCGACTCACTATATACCAGGTCTCAGCCTGTAGCCCAGGCTGGCATGCGACTCACTATATACCAGGCTGGGCTTAAACTTGTGACAATCTTCTTCATTGCAGATATGCATGGCCACACCTGGTATGATCTGGAGCATTCTACTACTACTTTCTGTCATGGAAATCGGCAGAGATGGGTTTATTAGTCAAACAATGACAATACGAATTGGTAAATAATTCACAATACCAGATTCATACCCAGGCTCCTTTAAAATCCTCATACGTCTGTTTTTCCTCTCTGCTTTCAGTGAGAATATTTAGTTAGCCATCACTACTTCAAGAAGTCAAAGGGACATGCTATATAAAATGTCACTCTGCTGTGACATTTTGTATTTCCAAAACTCTGATGGTTAAGAATATGGTAGCATGACACATTAAATATAAGATTCACATCATTTGCTGTTTCATTATTTCTTTTCATTTTAGAAAGATGTTTGACATCGGGGCAGGTCGGTGATGGCTCATGCATACCTGAAGTGCCAGAATCCTAGAGGCCAAGATCACAGTGGACATCACTTGAACTCAGCAACTTAATACACAGCCTGGGCATTGTTGTAAGACCTGCATTTCCATTTCCAAAACAAAATAGAAAACTAGGCCTTTGCATGCTTCAGTGTGTTTTTAGTAACATGGACATGGAGACACGACCCACGTGCATCTATCAAAAACCAGGATGGCAGCTGGGTAGATGGTGGTAATTGCTTGGCTGATGAATGCATGATTCAATGAGAAGCTGATTAATCTGATACCTGACTCCACACCCCGCAGGGAGCAGCCATAACCATCGTGAGGGGGCTCACTACTCTTGTTTACCAAGGAACAAGACAAATGAGGTTGCCTTCACATTTTCCATGAAACCTTGAAGGAACATATATTACAATGTTATATTTCACCTGGCTTGCAAACAACAGCCAAACTAGAATTAACTAGAATTTCAAATAACAATGATAATCCTGTCATTGCTTCCCTGGCCAATAAATTCTAACAGCCACGAAAAGTCAGAGGATTTCTTGTGTCTTGCCTGCTAAGTCAAGTGGACACAGGAAGGAGTGAAGCTTGCTGCATGGACTATTCTAGAGTTCTTCAAACTGGGCTGTTTTAGCATCTTGCTCCCCATACATTTAGGCAAAGATGATTCATAGAAGAATAAATTAAAGCAATAAATACCAAGGGCTGCTTTGACCAATTAAAGTTGCCATCTGCCTAATTTCTTTGGAGAATTCCTCCAGAAAAGTCACCTTACAGTTGATTTATGGCATCTTGGGAGTTTTCCACCAAACAGGAACCAAAAGTTTCCTCTCGCCTCATTTAAGAAATATGCGCTACGGGCAAGGCAAACTTCCCAAATATAAATCGATGAGACAGCAGTTTTGAAGAAGCTCTAATTCCTAAAGGTCTCACGTGTCAAGTTCCCGGAGGAAGGATTTAACTTTATGTTATAATTGTTGAAAGAAATGAAGTGAAATTCCAAATAAAGTATGACAGGCTTAATGTGTCTGAAGGGCTGCTCCTGAAAGAAGCAGGAGGGGAGAGAGGAGGGGCTGACCATGGATCTCAGACCACAGCCTGGCTTAGCTCGGGACCAAGATAGTTCTGGGGTGACAGTCAAGTTACTGCTTGTCAGCCATGTGATTTTGGGTTTGTCCTTCACCTTCCACAAAACGAAGGTAAAAGACAGTCACTCATCTACTCCAGGAGGCCATAGCACACTGATGGAGTCACTTCCCCACTTTACCTTAGTTCTAAATCTAAAGTGATAGCTCTATATTAGGGCTACTAAGTGAGAGCTAATGGAAAACTGAGGCATGGTTATACAAGTGGAAACCTTGTTGAGGAGAAGGGCCCCAGTGACTTAAGCTAAGGAAACACACAAGGCTGAGGGAGCTAAGAAAGTCACAGGAGTCACCCGTCCTTCTAGGAAAGATAAGCAATAAAATTGCTGGAGGAAGCAGACTCTTCAATGGAACTGTCTGCAAAGTGTGTGTGGGGGGGGGGGGGGGGGGAGTGGGGCGTGACTCCAGGAATGCTGCCTCCCCTGCTGGGGCTTTCTGGTGATACAACTGCCTCTAAGTTATCCATCCTCCCATAACTATCCTCTCATCCATGACTCTGCAAGTATTCCGAGTCAACTCATCCATTCACCAAACTAACTTGGCACCCTGTCTGTAGCCAATAGACATTTGTTCATCTCTCCCCAGGAAAATTCACACAGTGGAAAGCATGAACTTAAATCGTCCAGCTAAGACAGATTGCCAGAGTATGCAATACGTAAATTGTTATAATTCCCAATAAAGACTGCTCATCCTGTCTGTAAAAATGGTAAATATGGTGAAGCTTGTTAGTGTGCATGAATCAGACCTGACTTGAGAACCTCATGGGGCAGCGGATGGGTTGGCATTTATCTCCACCCATCGGTGATACAGTTTTAGCATATTCCTGCTCGGTCTCGGAGATCAGGAGTGGGATATTGGGAAGCACACACTTTCTCGGGGGGAGGGGGGTGGGATGTTCATCTTTTCCTTAATTTGTAATTAGCATGTCACAGAATGAAACTTAATTCTGAAAATGGCCTGAAGATTCTCGATCATCGCAGTAACATTTACTCAGAGCGTCCAAAGCAAACCATCTTTCAGTTAGTACGCCCAGCTGATTAAAACGCACTTATTAAAAATGAACTCTTGAGAGATGAGAAACACATCTCCCAAAGCCACGACACTACTTAGCACAAAAGGATGGGTTCTAAGCTTAGCGGATTGATTCTGCAGTACTACCCCCAAAACAGTTTTGTTCAAGAAACTACAGTGGTGGATGCTTATATTACCCATGACTCTCTAAGGAAAGAAAACAAGCCTGGTGTTGGTATGGAAGAAAGAAAGAAAAGAAGGAAGGGAAGGAAGAAGGAAGGAGAAGGGGTGGAGAAGGAGCAGAGGGAAGTAGAGAGGAAGAGCTGTTGTGGCTAGCATCTGCCTAGGAACTGTGGCTCAGCATGTTGGGTGTCACTGGTATTACTTCATAGAGACTTGGGGACTTAAAACTTCCTGTATAGTGTATAGAGGGGAGATGCTTGGCTTTTTGTGGCCACAGAGGAGCAAATGCATTGTACGTTGAGGTGTTTGAATTAAGCTTTAAACCGTGATACAGACATCAGATATTTTTGAGAACTTAGTTGGAGAAACATTGGTTGAACACTCAGAATAGTATGTATCACCCACCTGGTAACCAAATACCAATGTGCATCAGTCGTCCATTTTCTATCCAGCACAGTGCTGGGACATAAAGGTCCAAATGTGCCTAACCCATGACATCCTCATGCCTTTCCTGGTCAAGATTAACTGCCATAGTTTATAGTTTTAAAGATCTGTCACTGACATCAAGATGGCTTCAACACAAAGCCGTCTATGACTCACACAGAGAAAAGAAGGCTTTCTGGGGATCTCTCTAATCTGAAGGGAATGAAACCTCCTCCAGTTCCTTCTCCAGGACATCTCCTCCCAGAGCAAAGACCAGGAGAGAACTGAATAGAGGCTTTTATCTCTGGAGTAGTTCTGTGACCCCCCCCCTGCCTCAAGAGTGGATGAAAGACCCTCAGATCCATGTGGAAAACAATATCACACAATCTCCCCTTAATAAACCGAGTTGATATTCACCTAATATAAACCAATACTTCCCACATCAACAGGCCTTTGAATGATGTGCCATTACACACAGGTAGTATATTTAAATCTATTTAAAATAGGACCCTCTCTTATATTTATCATTTTTATTAGCTATTTTCTTTATTTACATTTCAAATGTTACCCCCTTTCCTAGTTTCCCCTCTGAAAAACCCCTATTCCCTCCCCCTCCTCCTGCTCACCAACCCACCCACTCCCACTTCCTGGCCCTGGCATTCCCCTATACTGGAGCATAGAACCTTCACAGGACCAAGGACCTATCCTCCCATTGATGACTGACTAGGCCATTCTCTGCTATATATGCAGCTAGAACCATGAGTCCCACCATTTATCATTTTTAAGGCAAAAAAAAAAAAAAATGTAGTGCACTTTGCTTAACCTTTCTGGGACACATAGTGCAGTTTACGTTTTCTGAGACAGTTACACACGTACTCAGTTACCCTGCCATTCAACAGCACATCACAGTTTCTCATTTCTAGCTACTGATTCAATATCCAATGGTCCACATCCCCTGAATCTACCCAGCCTCTAGTAACCTCCATCAGCTTCTAGGAGACGAACTCCTTCAGATTCTACACTGGGTAAAGTCTCATGGGCCTCATTTTTCTGTGCCTGGCTTCCTCAACTTGACATCATATCCACGAGTTTGATCTATGTTATCTTAACTGTCAGCACTAGGTTCTTTTCATGCCTGAATAGTACCTTATAGCACATAATATGCTTTCTTTATCCATTCATCCATTGGGAGCTGCTTGGTTTCATGGCTATGATGGCTGGCCCCTCCTTAAGCACGGAAGTAGTGCACATAGCTCTTTGGTAGATAGAGTTTCGGTATGTACGCAGAAATAGACTAACTGGCTCACATAGTGACTGTATTTTAATGGGACTTCTGCAGGGCTTTCTATAACAGCTTTCAAATTTACCTACTCACCAACAAACAGTACACATTTCTCTTTTCTCTATGCACAGAGTGAGAGTTCCTTGTTTTTTGTTTTTTTGTTTGTTTGTTTGTTTTGTTTTTTCTTAATCCTTCTGATACCAGCCATTCTTACTTTGTGAAGTAACCTTCATCATATCATACATACTATGTTAAATTCCATCAGTTCTTAAAACATGGTATTTGGGGCTGGCAAGATGGCTCAGTGAGTAGAGGTGCTTGGTGCTTAGTCTAAGAATGCTTAGTAAAAGGAGAGAGCCAACCCTTACCAGTTGTCCTCTGACCTCCATGTGTGTAAAGCAACATTTGGTCACTTGCCCCTTGTCCTCCAAATATAAATAGTTGTAAAGAAAAAAAAAGAAAACAAGAAAGAAAGAAAGAAAGAAAGAAAGAAAGAAAGAAAGAAAGAAAGAAAGAAAGAAAGAAAGAGAAAGGAAGGAAGGAAGGAAGGAAGGAAGGAAGGAAGGAAGGAAGGAAATTACATTATTTCTAAAGAAACCTGCCCCCCCCTGCCAAAACTGTCCTCTACCTCCCTCTACTAATTTAGATATATAAACCTCTAATTTTATCCACCGAATAAGCCAGCTTCTATGTTCTTAGCCCCTCTGTTCAAATGGGTACATTTTCTCTTATTAACATACCTTTTATCAATTTAATATGCACCACCCAGAGACTAATTCAAGAGGAAAGAAGAAAATTTGGCTGTTGTTATTTTAGACAAGAGCGCTGCATTAGGGATTTGGGGGGGCGGGGCTATTTGTGGGGAGAAGGGTGCGCTACAAAGGATTTCAAATCTCAGCTGAGTTCTCAGAGGCCACCTCGATTTGGGGATCACACTTCCCTTGCTGTGCGGCATTTGACGCTTCATTCTTAATTCGACATTTTTTTTCTTTCCTGAGTAGATGATATTGATCCAGAAGATTGACACAAGAAACATCTAAAATTTGAGCTCGGAAATTGTCTTCCCCTTTGACGCTGACGCTCCAGATGTGTACACCACGGAACAAACACCCTAGTGTTCAATCTCAAAAGCGGAGTTAATTTCCGCCTCTCTCCTTCTCCTTCCCACACAGACATTTCCTGGTATTTAAAGTGCAGCTAACAACTTTGCTTGCTCTTTGAATTTTCCGTGGCATATGCACAAAAATTAAGAAATACTTAGGGAAAGTAATTTAATTTTGCAAACGCAAAGCTAATCTGTTCATCATAGAGGCAGTAAAACATAAGAGGTTTCTATAAGGGAACTCTGTTAAAAAAAAAAAAAAGAAGAAAGAAAGAAAGAAAACTCACGGAAATGAATTACAATAAGACCAGGATCTAAGAAGCAGAATCTTAGATGTAGGGGGCACATTTATATGGCCAGGAATTTAAAATCATGGTAGCTTCAGATGCCTCGGGATTCTGACCAGGCTACTTGAGATGATACTGGCCTGGGACTCACTGATCAGGCTAGGCTAGCTCCTGGCAAGTTCCAGGGATCCACTGCCTGCAACTAAAAGAGTACACCACCACATCTCGCTTACTATATAGGTTCTGGGGATCAAACTCAGGTCTTTGGCAGCAGCTGAGCCCTCTTTTCAGCCTGGCATAATCCTCATCATTTTAAATTGTTTTAATTAGCATACAAAGTAATGGGCTCTGTCAGGCATTTCATCCTTGTGTCGTTTGACTTCGTCTACCAAATTCCCTTCTCGAACTGCCCTCCCCTGCAACCCCTCTTCCCCTTTGCCGGGCTCCATTCCTTTCCCCCATGACCCAGTCTCTCCTACTGTTATCATGTCTTTTATGCTCCATTACCCCACTTAATACCTAGCTGTAATAACATCTTAACAGTTTTCTTCAATAAATAAACAGGGCAGGTGATTTTTCTTTGGAGCATTGAGGGTAGGACATATGTTCTTAGACAGTGGGGATTTAAATTCACTCACTGACATGTAAAGACCATGAAAGAGCTCTTGGACAGCTTCTATGTTCTGTGTAGAAGATCCTGAGCCACACATGTGTTAGCCAGCCACATACCCTCTTCCTAACTGACTTCTGAAAGGCCATCGTGCCTTCATGCCTCCTAAGCAACATATTGCTGAAAAAAAAATAGGTAAGAAGTCTGGTTTTATATTTTATTCTCCTCAGTTTTATTGATTACTTCTGTGTTCGAACATGTATGCTGGGGATAGGGAGGGGCACACATGTGCCACCTGCAGAGGACAGCTCTTTCAAGTCCATTCTTTTCTTATACCTTTATATGCTAGGGATCAAATGCAGGTCACCCTGCTTATTCAACAAGTGTTTTTGCCCTCTGAGCCATATCCCTCTTGCTTTTAGTTAAACAACAGCAGCAGCAGCAGCAGCAGCAACAACAACAACAACAAACCAGAGAAGTCAAGTTGGTTTCTGATAATGATGTAATTGATTTCTGGGTCACATGCCTTCAATGTGGATTCTGCTCAGCTACTGAAACGTGTCTGCACAGATTGCAGACACCACACTGATTTCTGGCTCTGAGTTTACTAGTTTTTTCTCTTTACCTTTGCCATATGTCTTGTCACTGTGATTCCATAGTTCTTATTCTTCTTAAGATCCTGGACAAGCACTTGTGCTTCTCCCAAGCTGTAGGCTATCAGACTTAAACGATGGTTACTTTTCTCCTCTCCTACAGATAGAGTTAACTTTTCATAAGAGTTTTGTGTTTATTTTGTATTTTGGCCACATGTGATAGCAACCTCTATAATGACATCCTTTGGACAGTGGACCCAGAAAATTCAGGAGAAGAAGGCCAGCATCAGCGACAAGGTTATTTCAGGGCCAGCCTACGTCCCTTATATGTGTGTGACTTTTAACAGTTTCAAAATCCACCAAGTTTAAGCCCCTGTTAGTCATATTTTAATGGTAAAGACTCCTCCAGAATTGAAGCTTGCTAGATTGAGCCATGAGGTAGCAGACATGGAGTACATTTTGGTGCTTTACTTCTCTGAAAATACTAATAGGCCATATACAGACTTATGTGTATACATATACATATGCATATACATATACATCATATGCATATATATCATATACATATACATCATATACATATATCATATACATATACATCATATACATATATCATATACATATACATCATATACACATACACATACATATACATATACCTATACCATATAGGTATGGTCTTCTCCAATCTATATTAATTTGTATCAGACATATAAGATGCCTACAGAGTAAAAGAAATAATGTTGCACATTGTAGAATTGAAGTTCAAGTTGTCTTTTGCCACTAGAGAGTGAAGACATTACAACTCAGGAAAGGTTTCATCTTGAACTCTTGCCAGAGAAATAAATAAGAAAATATAATGAGAAAAATCACACTAGCAAAATTAATTTTAAAATATCTAGAAAACAACCAACATTGCATAAAATATTTATGAAGTACATTCTGAAACTTTATTAAAGGGCATAAAGATACCTTAATAAATGCAAAAATATTCAACGTTTGTCGAAAGAAGACCCAACACTATCAAGATAGCATGTGAGTTCATTTGCATGCTTCAATTAATCTAGAACTGAATGCAGTTCCAAGCAAAATTCCATGGCGTATCGTGAGCAAATTATATATCTGTTGATAAATGATTATATCACTGAAGGTCTGAAATTAACTTTAAAATATTGAAATCAAACAAACGAGAGAAACTTACAATATTTTAGTCATTAAAATACTGTACATTTGGTGCCAGGATAGGGGGGAAAAAAGATCAATAGAACTGAAGGGAAGACTAAATTCATGACAGAGAGTGTAGGAAAATAAATTCATCAGCTTGAGAAAAATTGAATCATTCCTTACACAATATGTTAAAACATATTTCAGTGATATAAACCCTGCCAGTGGGAAAAGTGGTACTTCATAAACTTAGAAGGAACTACAAGATTAA
This sequence comes from Mus caroli, assembly GCF_978045245.1. NCBI lineage: Eukaryota > Metazoa > Chordata > Mammalia > Rodentia > Muridae > Mus > Mus caroli. The sequence goes on along the minus strand of NW_028227265.1, from coordinate 16,071,021 downwards.
AGGGTGTGATACTGTGGTGAGAACAGATTTCTTAAGTAAATCTGAAGGCAAGACTGGGGAACTTGGATTTGATAGAATTAGCAATGCAGTGTAATAAAGGATGCCTTTGCTGCAATAGTAAAAGCGCCATAGAAGATAGTGGGGTTGTTGGATGGTAAAACCATGGCAGGACGTTTGCTAAGGTAGAGCAGGTTGAGACCCAGAGATTTAGTGAGCACACACCCAAGAATTAGGCTACTGGCCTGAAAAACGTGTTCTGCTCTTCACAGAAAAGAAACATGTCCTATGGTTATTTAGGCCCAAAACAGAGTTCTCCATGCTAATGAGGTACCTAGAGGTCAGGGGGGACTAGCCAATAAGCTTCCCTTCCCAGACATTTCTCCCTGCAAAAGGTATTCAATCTCATGTCTACCCTGAGAAGTGGGTATGGTACATAATGTATCCATTTACCTCCATGAACAATCAATAAACCGTTTAGGACCATGGACTGTCTCCTTTATCAAGATCCCGCTAGGGGGAGCAATGGAGAAGGCATTTGACCACAGAGTCACAACTTAATTCTCCAGTAGAAGGCCTCTCTGTGCTCACAGCCAAAACTGCCACCAAGCTAAGGACAATCACCAATGGGACAAGACAGAGGTCCCCTTTCCCTGCAGCCCCGGGCTAGTCGGGGGCCCCTGCCCCCATCCCTCAGGGACCCCGACTCCTTTCTCAGCTCTTCCAAAACTCCCAGCGGTGCCTGGATGTCCAACAGTCAGAGAACCCCTTCGACCCTGGCCTCGTCACAGGCCGAGGGTCCCCCAAATCAGCTCCGGCTTTCCCACATTTCAGGCTTCACTTTCCCACCCCTTCCCCCAGAACAGTATCTCTGAACTTCCCCACAGCTCAGCACACACCCAGCAGTGGTGGGACAAACACAGTCAAACTCCCCACATTCCTTCTCCCCAAAGGGCCATGCCCAGCAACGGAGTGGACATGGACCCATGCTTGACCAAATTTCATTTATCAGCTTGACTGAGTTAAGAAACACTGTGGTGGTTTGACCAAGAATGGCCCCATTGACCATATTTGAATGTTTAGTCACCAGGGAGTGACACTCTTTGATAGGATTAGAAGGATTAGAAGGCATGGCCTCATTGGAAGAAATGTGTCTCTAGGAATGGGCTTTCAGGATTCAAAATCGCAAGCCAAGCTCAGTCAGTTTCTCCCTCTTTCCGCTGCCTGCAGGTCAGGATGCAGAGTGTTCAGCTGCTTCTCCAGTACCATCTACCCACCATGAGGATAATGGACTAACCGCTGATACTATAAATGAGCCCCAGTTAAATGCTTTCTTTTATAAGAGTTGCCTTGGTCACAGTGTCTCTTCCCAGCCACAGAGCAGTGACAAGGAGATTAGTATGACCCACTGTTATGTTGGTGAGGGGATTTCCAATACTTAGTGCTCAAGGATTCTGATACAAATGGATGAATTAATGTCTAGATGAGTTCATCACATGATGACAGTATCAGGAGGTGGTAAAGGTAAGGCTGGGGCCAGGCTGGAGGAAAAAGGTCGCCTGAGGCATGTAATAGGCTCATGTATTTGAACACTTGGTCTCCTAAATTCATAGTGATGCTTGGAAGAGGTCTTGAAACCTTTAGGAGGTGCACCCTTGATGAAGGTAGTCTGATGCACTGGTGCTGTCTTCTCTTCTCTTCTCTTCTCTTCTCTTCTCTTCTCTTCTCTTCTCTTCTCTTCTCTTCTCTTCTCTTCTCTTCTCTTCTCTTCTCTTCTCTCCTCTCCTCTCCTCTCCTCTCCTCTCCTCTCCTCTCCTCTCCTCTCCTCTCCTCTCCTCTCCTCTCCTCTCCTCTCCCCTCCCCTCCCCTCCCCTCCCCTCCCCTCCCCTCCCCTCCCCTCCCCTCCCCTCCCCTCCCCTCCCCTCCCCTCCCCTCCCCTCCCCTCCCCTCCCCTCCCCTCCCCTCCCCTCCCCTCCCCTCCCCTCCCCTCCCCTCCCCTCCCCTCCCCTCCCCTCCCCTCCCCTCCCCTCCCCTCCCCTCCCCTCCCCTCCCCTCCCCTCCCCTCCTCTTCCTCTTCCTCTTCCTCTCCTCTTCCTCTTCCTCTTCCTCTCCTCTCCTCTCCTCTCCTCTCCTCTCCTCTCCTCTCCTCTCCTCTCCTCTCTCTCTCTCTCTCTCTCTCTCTCTCTCTCTCTCTCTCCTTGCAGCCATGCTGTGAACTACTATTCTCTGTTTTCCTACCACTGCAGCACCCTCCTCATCACAGCAAGCTGGCTCCTCTATTCTTACATAATGGGAAAACAAATATTTCACACCTTTACTTTGGGTTGTTCTCAAGTACTTTGGTCATGGTCATGGTGATTCCACACTGATATTTACAAATAAGCAGAGAATATACATTTCACAGAAACACAAAAGCAAAGCAGGCTAGAAAAAGGTACTGACCTGTGATCAGTAACGTCAAAAATAAGGAAACACCGCAGGGTTTTTGCAATGTGTCTCTGAGGCTTGACCCTGTTCTCTGAGGTCATCTGATACACATTCCAGAGAGTGTGGTAGCCATGTCTGACAAAGATCAAAATGCATACAGGTATATGATATTGAATATTTTATCCCTTATTTCTATTGAAAACAAACTAAATGTCCATCAAGAGAAAATGGGGAGGTGAGACTTGACAAATTTAGGAAACAAAATACCACATTTCAAGGAAACACAATAGGGGACTAGAGAGATGGCTCAGTGGTTAAGAGCACTGACTGTTCTTCCAAAGGTCCAGAGTTCAATTCCTAGCAACCACATGGTGGCTCACAACCATCTATAATAGGGTCAGATACCCTCTTCTGGTGTGCCTGAAGACAGCTACAATGTACTCATAAAAATAAAATAAATAAATCATAAAAAAAAAGAAAACACAATAAAGTGACTCTGTCTTGGTATACACAGATCTCAGACACATGCTCTCAAACAAGTGGGATTCACAGTAAGCTCTAATATCAGTTTTTACAGCTGCATGGTATCATCTACATGTGTCAGAAAGGCTACAGCTGAATTGAGGCCATAAATGCAGGGAGAGGAGAAACTGGCAGTAAGAGTGAAAATGTACAAAAGACAGCATGAGAATAAAAGCTGTAGAGGCTGGAGACTGGGCCAGCATTCCAGAATACTGCTGCCTTTGCAGAAGGCCCGAGTTCAGCTCCAAGCACCCAAGTCAGGTCACTTATAGCATGCTGTAACTGTAACTAATTCCAAAGCATCTGATGCCCCCTTGTGGCCTCCACAGGCACTGCTTTCACAAGCACACATACATACACACACACACACACACACACACACACACCACACACACACACACACACACACACACACACACACACACACCACACACACACACACACACACACGGATGCATGCACATAAATAAAATACATCTTTTAAAATATGTGTGTTTTCTGTCGAAGCTTTAGACCAATATCTCACCTAAGAGAAGGGACTATCAGTGATTCAATCCAATCATGTGCATGAACATTCTTCCTGAAGAAAATAAAATAACCTCAGAAGCAAACCAAAGGACATGGTTGAATAAAAAGTGTTCAGTGCGAGGAAATGTGAAGGGAATTATATTGAAAACAATTCAGGAAAAGCAAAGCGAAATCAAGGCCCTAAATTGAGAAGAATCTAAAACTAGTTAGGGCTTCTATTACAGTGCTGGATGGGGAGGAAATATGCACGTAATTGAGCTAACTCGTTATTACCTACTTGAGTTAATTTTCTTTTGTGCTCTAACCATCAAAATCCCAGCAAATTGAGACACAGATCCACTCACTAGTCGGCAGTTTTATAGGCTCGCTGCTTCACAATGAGCTACAGTGGCTGAAACGGAGTTGTACGCAGTCCTTCCTTCTGGAGGCTCTAATGGGGGATCCATCTTTGCCTTTCTGCCTCTTCAGGCAGCTGACCACATTCCCTGGCACTTGGAGCTCAGTTGTCTTTCAGTCTTCCATCTTCAAAGCCAGGGAAATTACATCTCCATGACTGTCATTTGCATGCTTTGGTCCCATGAGGAAGCCATTGATGTTCTTGGTCTAAAGAGGAAGATCTCTCTCTCTCTCTCTCTCTCTCTCTCTCTCTCTCTCTCTCTCGTGTGTGTGTGTGTGTGTGTGTGTGTGTGTGTAAACCATATATCAACACTGCCTGTCTTCCTCCGTCATTCTCCATCTTATTTTTGAGACATGATCTCACACTAAACCTGAAACTCTAGAAGCCTGCCTGCCTCCACCTTCCCCGGGGGCTAGAATAACACACACATACAACATCTCGCCTGAAACTTTACATGAGTGCAGAGATCCAAACTCAGGTCCCTTGGGTTCACCCAGCAAGCACTCTGCCAACTGAGCCATCTCCGGCAGCCACAGATGTGGATACCTTTGGAGAGTCGTTATTTTGCCTGCTGTGCCACTGATGGAGAAAAATCAATAGATCTGATATGAACTTGATAAATCAAGAAATATGCCTGGAAAGCATATTCTTTAATTACCTGAAGGCAGCCACTAGAACAAAACACGGTAAAGCAGATTCATGCTTTATTCCTCCCTGAGGAGAAGGGTCCCGAATAGAAAAGAGGACTTGTGAGAGTCTTGCATTTAACAACGTTCCTCTTGCCCACGTCTAACAAATGTACTTTTAATATTTTAACTCTATTGACGTCACATCTTGTTTCCCTCTAATCCAGCCTTTGAATGTCAATGGCTTCCTTACCAGTGTCTTCTCAGCCACCCCTTTCGCTATCAGCCTGTCACTTACTGGCTCACTTCAGTTTGTGAAGCATACCAAGGTCCATGCCTTCCGTTGCATACATGTGTCCTCCCAGAAGACCTTGTCCCCCAAGTCCACATGGATGACTTTCTTATTTTTTCTTAAGCAAGAATTCATGCATCAGTCCACTGAACCCAGAGGCTTGGGGCTTGCTTGGCAACAGCGGCTCTCGTCAACCATGTCACCCTCACTAGCTTCCACCACACCCACCCCTTGTTTTTCTTCCATACATTACATGTATTTTTGTATTATTCTTTTCCTCAATTCCAATTTTTTTCTCAGTGTCTGTGAAAATTTTAAATCATTGACAATAGTTTTTACCTGGTTTGTTTGCTCGTTGTGAATCCAGGGGAGAGCTCTGTAGTAGGCACATAGGGGTCTCGAGATGTAGCTGAAGAATGAAGAAGTGGGCGCTTTTGAGTTTATCATTGGATGCAAGTTGTTTGGGTACTTCCTAGAAGGGGAACTCGCCATCTCAAAAACATCCTTTTCCCATTTTTTTCTCCAATTTTTTATTAGGTATTTACTTCACTTATATTTCCAATGCTATCCCGAAAGTCCCCTGTACCCTCCCCCCTTCCCCCACTCCCCTACTCACCCACTCCCACTTCTTGGCCCGGGTTTTTCCCCTGTACTGGGGTATATAAAGTTTGCAAGACTAAGGGGCCTCTTTTCCCAATGATGTCCGACTAGGCCATCTTCTGCTACAAATGCAGCTAGAGACAAGAGCTCTGGGGTACTGATTAGTTCATATTGTTGTTCCACCTATAGGGTTGCAGACCCCTTCAGCTCCTTAGGTACTTTCTCGCTCCTCCATTGGGGGCCCTGTGTTCCATCCAATAGCTGACTGTGAGCATCCACTTCTGTATTTGCCAGGCACTGGCTTAGCCTCACAAGAGAGAGCTATATCCAGGTCCTTTCAGCAAAATCTTGCTGGCGTATGCAATAGTGTCTGTGTTTGGTGACTGATTATGGGATGGATCCCCAGGTGGGGCAGTCTCTGGATGTCCCATCCTTTCATCTCAGCTCCAAATTTTGTCTCTGTAACTCCTTCTATGGATGTTTTGTTCCCAATTCTAAGAAGGGGCAAATTGTCCACACTTTGGTCTTCGTTCTTCTTGAGTTTCATGTGTTTTGCAAATTGTATCTTGGGTATTCTAAGTTTCTGGGCTAAAATCCACTTATCAGTGAATGCATATCATGTGAGTTCTTTTGTGATTTGATTACCTCACTCAGGATGATGCCCTCCAGATCCATCCATTTGCCTAGGAATTTGACAAATTCATTGTTTTTAATAGCTGAGTAGTACTCTGTTGTGTAAATGTACCACATTTTCTGTATCCATTCCTCTGTTGAGGGACATCTGGGTTCTTTCCAGCATCTGGCTATTATAAATAAGGCTGCTATGAACATAGTGGAGCATGTGTCCTTATTACCAGTTGGAATATCTTCTGGATATATGCCCAGGAGAGGTATTGCTGGATCCTCTGGTAGTACTATGTCCAATTTTCTGAGGAACCACCTGACTAATTTCCAGAGTGGTTGTACCAGCTTGCAATCCCACCAACAATGGAGGAGTGTTCCTCTTTCTCCACATTCTCGCCAGCATCTGCTGTCACATGAATTTTTGATCTTAGCCATTCTGACTGGTGTGAGGTGGAATCTCAGGGTTGTTTTGATTTGCATTTCCCTGATGATTAAGGATGTTGATCATTTTTTCAGGTGCTTCTCAGCCATTAGATATTTCTCAATTGAGAATTCTTTGTTTAGCTCTGTGCCCCATTTTTAATGGGGTTATTTGGTTTTCTGGAGTCCATATTCTTGATTTCTTTATATATATTGGATATTAGTCCCAGACAAAAAGGCCACCAACAGATTGGGAAAGGATCTTTACCAATCCTTTTCCCATTCTGAGAACAGTATCTATCCTTAGAGAGCCCACCATGGAAAATACTAAATATCTAACTTATCTTTTCTATCACTTCATATAACTTTATTACAACTTACAGGATAGGGATACTCATGTAATCAATACACAGTGTCAGTGTTCTATCTTTATAAAGTGTGAGCCCATGAGGAAAGAAAGAAACAAACAAACAAATAAAACAAAACAAAACTACATGGTTCTTTGCTAACTGCCTTTACTGAGAAGTGGGAGGAGAATTCTCCATTGCTATGAGACAGCAAATAAGTGGCTTGCCCTTGGAAAGAAGGTGGCCCAGGTGTGATAGTGCTCACCTGGAGAGAAGAAAGTCACCACTTCCCTATCTTCTCAGGTTGAGCAGCCACAAATTACCTGTGTGTTGTAATTAGTACAGTTGTTCTCTGCTTTTTCTTAGTCCACTATACACACAGCTCTAGAAGAAAAATGCTACCTGCCTCTGTTGTTCACTAGCATTTCCCAAATGCCTGGAGGAATGCCTGATATTTAATAGACAGCCAACCAATACTTCTGAAGGAAGGAAGGAAGGAAGGAAGGAAGGAAGGAAGGAAGGAAGGAAGGAGGAGGAGGAGGAGGAGGAGGAGGAGGAGGAGGAGGAGTAGGAGAAGGAGAAGGAGAAGGAGAAGGAGAAGGAGAAGGAGAAGGAGAAGGAGAAGGAGAAGGAGAAGGAGAAGGAGAAGGAGAAGGAGAAGGAGAAGGAGAAGGAGAAGGAGAAGGGGAAAAGAGAAGCATGGGTTACAGGTAATTTGGAATACCAGGAAAAAAATGACTTCAATCATTTTGATCTTATAATAGGTTGCAAAGATTTTACCATTTCTTTGGTTTCCATAACCTCAAATCTATGTTAAATAGAAGAATAGATATTTCTATTAACATAGAATAGATATTCTATTACACATAGACTAGAAGAAAATAAGACATTTCTGGAAATTTCTAAATGATCAGACTTCCAGGTTTAAGACTTCATTTTATCCATCACCTGAAACATGCCAGCTTTACATGTGTATGTGTGCATGTGTGTGTGGTGGTATGGGTGCATGTATGTGTGTGTATTGGTACAGGTGTACACATATGAAACAGGTCTGGAGACTACTTTAGCGGACTTCCTTGCATGCCATCCACCTTGCTTATTGAACAGCCTCTCAGTGGCCTGAGGGCTCACTAAGTTGGAGATGGAGAGACTGCCTGGCCGAGGAGACCCAGGAATCTGCCTGTTTCCACTTCCCCCAGCATCTCGATGGTAAGCACAAGTCACCACACCTGACTGGCTTTGTTTGCCTGTGTGTTTTGTTGTTGTTGCTGTTGTTGTGTTGTTTTGCTTTTGCTTTTGCTTTTTGTTTTGTTTTGTTTTTATGCGGGTTCTAAAAACAGCTTGGGTTCTCATGCTTGGAAGGCAAACACCATCCCAGCCGTGTTATTCCCCCAAGTCTAAACATACTGGTGCTTAACTATTGGAACATAGAAGATAAAACCGCAAGAAGCAGAGGTTCCACCTGCCAAGCTTTAATACGCTGATTGCTTCTTCGACTTGTTTTGGCCAATTTGCTCAGGACTTCTTGGCCCAAATCAACGAGTCATTCTTCCAGAACAAGTAAAATAGTTTAGAACTATTTTTTTATTTTTTGAGATCAGTGACAAATAGGACTGTTTTGCCAAACCTCTACTGCTTCTGAATTTCTCACTGATGCTTCAAAAATTGATTTACCACTCAAGCAAAATCTTTTGAGGGTTTTGTCTTCTATGTAATCCCTAAAACTCTGTAATCAGCTCTGATTTCTGATTAGAGTTAAAGCCCGACCAACGATTCCGTTCACTATAAGTGTGAGCAATATCAAAAGAAGCCAATTTTAATAAAAGTATCTGTCCAAAAAGATATGAGAGGCTTCCTCCTTCTGTTGTGATAAATACTTCCAGGTGGTATTTGATGGACAATAAGAGCTCTGAGCAGCTGGTATTCAGAGCAGAGCTTGAATTAGAATTTCAGATCACGCTGGCAAGCCTGAGTGATTCTTTAATTCTTCAAATGGAACACAGTTTGCTCCATCTTACAGAGCATTCTGACTCTAATTAAAATATACCGTATGATACAGAAAAATATACACTATGATAATATAGGAATAGGATTCTTCTTTGCTAATCCCTACCTGGTTTGAGTTAGGAGGGGAGGGGGGCATTAGAAGAAAACCTCTCTAGTTGTTATACTTCATCAAAAGAACGAAAACACTTGCCAGTGGGAACAGCGAGGTTCAGGCTAAGTTTCCAGGAGCCAAGCCTTCTGAAAGGATGCTTCAGGTTGCTAAGCAGATGCAAGCATGTTTCACCTTTGTAGAAAGCATTTAAAGCGAACACACCAATCTGCTTCTTGATTGACTAGATTTTCCCTAAATTATATATATATATATATATATATATATATATATATATATATATTCTTTCGTCAAATGCTTTAAGTGACAGCTTCAGGAAGAGCTCACCTGGGAAAAGTCATGTCATTAAAAGAAGATACAACTTGTTTTCATTTGAGTACTGGAGTTTACCTAGAGAGAGATGGAATGTTGCCTGTGTGCACCGTTACTGTGGTTGTTGTACCTAAGAAAGAAACAGAAAAGGAGGACGTTTACTCTGCTCAGGGTTTCAGGGCGTTCACTCCATGGGTGTTTGAGCAGAGCATCGTGCTGGGAGCTTGTGCAGGAAGAGGCTTTCAGGAAACAGACAAGGTGGGACCTGGAGACCAGCGTCTCACCTTCAGTTACCTACTTCCTACCTATTGTACCCTCCTAAACTTTCCAGAGCCTCCCAAAATGACGCCATTGGCCAAGGACCAAATGTCCAACTTGAAACTATATGGTATATTTCAGAATCAAGTAATCACACCATGTGATCAAAATATGCTTTATATTATTGAAGAGAAGAATCATGCATGACATTGAGGGCTCTATAAGAATGGGCTCTCCATCACCATGGAGAAGAACACAAAACAGAACTTGTCCTTAGCACCCGGACTGATGGAGCTAGGCAAAGCCTGCAAAATACCTACAATATTTTCTTACCAAGGAACAAATAACACCATTAGATTTTTAAATACTCCAGGGAAATTTCATCCTGCTTGTGAAGAGAGAGAAAATGGCCCACTGGGATGCTTATTCCAAAAGGGTTCATGTTTAAGGAAATGCTCTATGATGGCGCCTGGCATGATTGCGTACTGTTCAAAGACAGTCAGCATTTGAGCAGATGATGAAAAGAGCATGCATGCCTTGGCCCTGATGTCCGCAGAGAGCTAAAGAAGCAGAGGCTCTAGCCCCAACACTATCAGAAGCCACATTTGTGACTCCAGACTTGCCTTTGGCCCCTCTAAATTAAGAATTTATTCAGTGTATGAGCTGTACAGATTTGCTGTAACGTCCCTAGGGGTCAAATCCAGCATGAAAGGGGGGTTTTGTTTTCTTGGCAAGCATTCGAAATTCAGTATCTGATCAGATTGCACAGTTTTAAAATCAGGAAAAAATTGTGATATAAAAAGCCAAATTTTAGATGTCTCTTGAAAAATTGAATATGACCAGCCTGCAGCTTCATTTAAGTTTGGAACATTGACTGGAATAGAGAAATTAGCTTTCCTACAGATGGGTCACAGACTCTGAGTGAGGGGTACTCACTGAGCTCTTGCCACCACGCCTGACAACTTGAGTTAGACACCTAGGGTCTACTAGTGGTACAGAGTGGATTCTGGCAAGCTGTCCTCTGACCTCCTCACTCCTACCATGATACATACATACCCACACAAGCATACAAAGACATAGTAAATAATGTGATTTGTTTAAAAAAATAAACTTAAAACCACACACACACATATATATGTATATGTGTGTATGTGTATATACATATATATATTGTATATATATATAATAAGCTATTGAAGAGATCACTAATCATCAAGAGCCACTAATCATGGAAAAGATGATTATCCCAAATTTTTCCTCCTATAATTTGTTTCTTATATGCACTTCCTCCACTGAAGCAGAAACTCAGCAGAACGCTCATTTTTGACACTCTAAAATTATGTATAATATACAAATGTATACATGTGTATATACAAACACTTACCTTTATCGTATCGTCCTTGTCTTCAGAGACCTCATTGCTGGGCTCTGACGAATATTGTCATCTGTCAACTTGGCTCCGCATTCAGCAGCCAAGATTCTCAGTCTCAATCAGTTTACTCCTGTACTCCTGTAAAAATGACCACAGAGCCAGGGTTCAGAATCTCTATAAATACAGTGTTTTAAGGCCCCAGAGGTCACAAAATTAGTGCAATTCTCAAGGCAGGTGTGTATTTCTTCTTCTGACTTCAGTAGGGTGAATCTGATTCCTTGTGTTTGCTAGTCCCCGGGAGCCATCTTCATTTTCAAATGAAAAAATGTTGCTTATGCCTGCATCTCTCTTCCTTATCCCTATATCATTCTGACCTCAGCCAGGGCAGGGTCAACGACCCTTTGGCTCCATTTGAGGATGCTGGGGTGATCTCCCTCTCTTTGGATCTTCAGTTTATTCATAAATAATTTTTGCCTTATTAAGAAATAAGTCTAGAAACCAGTCCATGGAGGTATCATTATGCTCATCTGTTAAAAAAAAAAAAAAAAAAAAAAAAACCACTTCTTCATATATCCTGCCTCTGTGCCAGCATCTTAGATTCTGCTCTTCTCCAGAAGGGCAACCTTGGATGCGAAGTAAACAGCCCTTCTTCTGTTATGTTGAACCTTCTGAGATTTACATTCACTTTTTAAAAATGATGTTGACACTCTATAAACAAGATTCGTATTAGAAAAACGCCAGATCTCAACTGTTTTATTTAAATAGCCAGTCACATTTAAGTGAAAAAAAAAATAGCACCTATTCCCTTAACCTGCTTACTGCTGGCCCTGCATAAGAAGTGAAAAAGTTAATCTCTTATTGGCACATGCATATACATACATGCACACAGGTACAAACATAAGATAGATGATAGATGATAATGGATATATTATAGGTAGATGGATAGAAGGAAGACAGATGCTAGATAGAAAGACAGATGATAGATAGATAGAGAGAGAGAGAGAGAGAGATAATTGGCAGATAGATAGAGCTAGATAGACAATAGATACTCTTTGTTCTGCTAACACAGTACTCATGAGATAAAATGATAGAAAAGAAACATTAAAAGCAAACATGCCATCTAATACACGTATGCCTTCTCCCACATACACAAACATATATATTTTTATCCAATTAAATACATTCCTAATTGTGAGGATGAGTGTATGTGTGTGTGTGTGTGTGTGTGTATGTGTGTGTGTGATATGATGTTTGGTTCAGGTGCACTTGTAGAAGCCAAAGGAAGAATCAACCTCAGAAATCTTTCTCAATTTCTCTCCACTTTGTTTTCCGTGACAAAGTCTCTTGCTGGAGCCTGGAACGCATGGATTAAGCAAGGCTTGCTGCTGAGAGCGCCCCTGTCTCCAGCTTCTCAAACTGGATTACAGATTACAAGTAGGCAAGCGCACCATGTCTGTCTGGCTTTTTATACCTGGGTGCTGGGAATTGAACTCAGATCCCAATGCTTCTAGGGAACTTTCCCAAGTGAGCCAGCGCTGATTTTCTAAACACACTTAGCTCTGCATAAGTGTCAATACTTTTCTCACTGCAGCTAAAATTACATTTAACCCCGGCTGCATATTCTAACCAACTTGGACAGTTTCGCACGTCATATTCTGAGACACCAACCACTAAACCTACCATGGACAGAGCCATGAGCTGAGAGAGGATGCCTTGAGGGAGTCATTTTTTGTCACATGTTATTTCTCAACTTAAGATCTATCAGGTTCACCAGACTTAGTAAAAAAAAAAAAAAGAAAGAAAAAAATCCAAATTTGAGCAATTGGAAAAATAAGGGCTAATAGGATGAAGAAGAAAGTGGGAGTGACTTTGCAAAAAAAAAAAAAAAAAAAAAAAAAAAAAAGGAGGGTGGGAGACAAGACAAGAGGCAACCCTTCTGCTTGTTTTGTTCTGTCTGCAAAACCATCAGAAACTGACAGAAGGACTCAACCCACATTCTGGTATTTGACCATCAAGTGGGCATTAGGGTCCAATGACAGATAACCTGATTGTGTGTGTGTGTGTGTGTGTGTGTGTGTGTGTGTGTTTACCATCTACTGAAGAATTATAAATGGGCCTAATTTTCTTCACAAAAGAATCACTTTATTTTCCTTCCCGTGACCAAACATTTCATTGAAGCTCCCTACAGAGTCTGACAAAGCAGACTGACAAGATGCCTGAGTGGGTAAAGGTGTTTGGTGCCACACCCGAAGGTCTTGATTTGATTTCTGGAACCCACGTGGTGGAAAAAAGAGAACTGGCTTCCTCAAACTGCCCTCTGACTTGTCTACCACACTTAGGTACATGTGTGCTCAAGGAAATGGATAAGTGTAATAAATTAAAAAAAGAAAGAAAGTAGAATTTGATGAGGTCTTTATCTTCAGCTTATTCATTTGTGGGAATGTTCACAACTATGGAATGAGCTCACTCAAGCAAGGAAAGGCCATGTCACTGGGCAATCAAGACGAAGCTGGAAAACCACTTTTCTAGAGCTTGAGATGAGATATTTAAGCAGAGCGTATTGCTGAGGTTTGCATGTGCTTTGGAAGTATGCCAAAGATCTGTGTTCTGGAATGCTGACTCCCAGTTTCACCAGGTTGGGAGGTGATTGGAGGCTCTGAGTTCAGAGGAACTGCAGGTCTTCCACACACACACACAACCCCCACACCCCTGTAGTTATGAAAGTTTGAATCCTGACCAACAGCTCATTTCCTGTTTAGAGATGAAAATTCTTTTTCTCTATTGTTTACTGTTCAGCTTTCCTGGGGCCCTCACCAGAACCAGGATTATGCTGTTTAGACTCTGCCTTAAACAGGAGCCAAATCAATCTCTCTCTCTCTCTCTCTCTCTCTCTCTCTCTCCTTCTTTTCTTCAGAAATTTAGCCTGATGGAAGGCTTGCACAGAGACCATGTGAGCCACTTTTACCATTGACTATGAAGACAAAACCCTAAAGTGTCAGGAAATCAAGACGATTGATTCCTTACCAAAAAGTAAGAGTGACCAACAACCATGGGAGATAGTGGTGAGTGTCATTAGCAGTCAAAAAGATACAAAGAAGAACCCTGGAGCCATAAACTGCTGCTCCATTTGCAAGAAGAGAAAACTCAGAGCTAACCACCAGTTGAACACATCGACTCTGTACAAGGGTCAATGTTGTTTTCACTGCAGTTAAAGTTACATTTAACCCTTGCTGCATATTTTACCCAAGTTGGACAAGCTCATATGTTATATTCTGAAACACCAACAACTAACCCTACAATGGAAAAACCCATGAGCTGAGAGACAGTGCCTGAAGATAGTCACTTACTGTTACATGCCTAGAAAACCACAATCCCTGTTCTTGGGCCTCTGCCTTTGAACTGGAAGAGTACCCCAGCCTTCCTCCCAGCTCCAGAGACATTGTGAGACTTGTCCCTTTCTAGAGTGAGTTGATCGCTCATAATCAATCACTTTCTACATATCTGTATCTCTTAAACTCTAACTCTATCTACTGTTCACCTAGCTATTTACCTATCCATCATCTATCAGCCTTCCCATCACCTCCCAACAGATATCAGTCTGTAATAGAGCTACCTAGCTAGCTTGCAAGCTGTCAATCATCTATAAATGTATCCATCATCTATCTATCCACAACTATCTATCTACCATCTGTCATATAACTGTTGTCTATTATCTATCAATGATTATATACTATCTATATATCTACCTATCTATCTATCATCTATCTAGTTATCGCCTACCTTATATGTCTGTCATGCATCTGTCACATCCAAGACTTCAGAGAGTGCTTTTCTAACTTACTTGAAATGCAGCATAGCCACATGTAGTTTCTTCAGCACTCACCAATTCCCAGGGTGGGGCTGATTTTGCACATAGCAAACTGCTGTGCATAATTATACCCAGTCAGAACAGTCATAACACTGATCACACAGCTGCTCAGGGACCTTGAACCCCTTTCAGCATCTACCTGTCTTCTCTATATTGTCGTCTAACTGCTCTGTGTGTACACAATAAGAATGGCTTGTATTTAAGGAAAAAGGCTGCTATCCCTAACCTCAACAGAGTCAAGAGAAATAAAATAACAGGCAATCTTTCCTCTTTAACTTGCATCTGGAGAAACAGAATATAACATTAATTTAGTGCATGCCTGGAGGTCATGAGTGAGTCAGAAATAAAGTCAGCAACTTAATTTCCATTTCTGCTGATTCTCACAGCGCGCTGTGTGTAACTCCCAAAGATTTGAGACTCAAATACCAACAAACTCACTTGTAGGTAATACCATTTATTTGATGCTTCTAAGCAATTCCCTTCAGGGATAAACAAGTGTGTCTATATCTATTTAATAAGTCTAAATTGTACTAAAGAAATAGTCCTGATATCTCTACTTTTAAACACCAAAATTATGCTGCCCTCAACTTTACACTTGACATTTGTGTGCAAATGGATCCAATAGATACAGGTATTGGTGTGTATTCTTATTAATAGCTGGGCAGTCACGGAAGCTCAGTAGTGTACTTAGAGACACCTGGTTACATTTAATCATAAACAAGAACAGTAAACTTCTGAATTGTTTGAATGGTCCATGTGTTACTTTAAAGTAGATCAGTATAACATGTTGTTGCTGATGCCCAAAGGCCATGTGGTATCCCAAATAGGTTGCAGGGGCAAGCACTGAGTATCCAGGAGATGAGCAACAAGAGGAAACATCCCTGAAGTTCTTGCCCTCTTCTGGTCCCTATTCATACGCAGGGGAAGAAACAAACAAACAGGCCTTAGGTGAATTTTTCCTATTGATCTTCCCTCCTTCTCTCTCACCAAGGCTCTGCATCAAACTAAACTGAAACCCCTTGCATACCTGACCTTGGTGTGATGTGTCTCCTTCGCCCACCGCCTCTTTTGTCTGTGCCTTGAATATCACCACTGCAGAGACTCCTAGTTACTAACTCCCTGCTGAGATGGTCATTCCTAACTCTGGCAGCTCTTACTTTACCTTTCCATAGCTCCTGAGAGGTTGTCAGAATACCTACCCCTGCCAAGGTTCAGTGAACACAAGGAGACTACTCCCTTTCATTCTACTTGCACAGATACCTAAAACAGGTTTAGTCCAAGCTCAGCATCCAGTGAGAGAATGAACACTGTGCTGGTGGGTGTCCTTGCAAGTTGACGTCAAGAATGCATAATGGGGTGGAGAGAGGCAAGATAACTCAATGGGTAAAGGTTTCACCAAACCCAGTGACATGAGCTCAATCCCTGAGAAAGAAATAACCAACTCCTGAAGGTTGTCTTCTCACTCCCCTTGGCACCACTCTCTGCACACACAAAATAAGTGTAAAGAATAATAATAAACACCACTTCATGACCTTTGGGCTTTTAACCTAACATCTTTCCACGGGTTTTATTAGACACCTTGACCCACAAAGCTTTCTTCACTGATAAATGGTCCTCAATATTCTGAAGATGATGGAATTGGACAGTCTCTTAGAGAACATGTGACAATGTCTCCTTTTTCTTTTTTCTTTCCCCCAAGAGAAATACGTTTCCAAGAGAAAAAGCTCCGGCAAGCTTTCTGATAGGATTGATCTAGCACCCCAGTCTCTCGATTCAAGCCCATGCTCTTTCTAGGTACTAACATCTAACTCTGTTGGACAGAAAATCAGGATGCTTTTCCTAGTCCATGTCCCTCGAGGCCTATAACCATGCCCTTGACATCTCCTGATTTAACTCATACCAGACAGCTTACCTTTGCTTTAATACACTCCTCAAAATGGCATTGCTGACACACTGACACACACACACACACACACACACTTTGAAGAACATTCAAATATTGCAGTTCTTGCTATTTCCCCAAGCCTCAATTCTCTTGCTTCCACCGCCTTAGGCTCCCTTGAAATGCATCTATTTTTCTACTATTCCAACAGGATTTTTTTTCCATCTCTGGACTGCAGAACTAGCCCCATGTGCATGTTTATATCAATGTGCAATCAATCAGGGCTTATTCTTTTTAAAATACTTTTCTTTTTAAAGACCCAAAGCCATTTTGCACATTTTCCCCCCTAAGCTCCAGGTTTTGAATTGCTGGTTCAAACCCATTGGTCACTTGGGGAGGAAATTAACAATCTTTCTGATTGCAGATCAAGATTGCCCCTTCTTATTATAATTGCTATTATTTTACCATGAATACAAATGTATTCCGGGTATGTAGAATTATAAAACAACAGTTTGGTATTGAGTTTCCTACAAATTGCTGATACATAGCTTAGAGAAGGAACCTCGGAGGAAACAGTTCTACTGAATAGAGCAAAAGTTGAATGGAACCTTTGCCAACAATGAAATATGACTGGAATGCCTGATATCTGTGTCATGGCATCATCAAAACATCCTGTACCTTGTGCAATGTGAATGAGAGATAACAATGATGGAAATCAATAAAATATTACCAGATTGCTCTGCTCTGGTAACTTATGAAGAAGTGGCTTTTAAAACCTTTCAATTTCTTGAATTCAGGGTGTTCATAATGGTTTATCATCTTGGTCTTAACTTAAAGATGAGCATGTACATATCTTTAAAAGGCCTCTATAACAGAATGTCCGTTACCTAACAGCAGAACAGAGTCCATTGGTATGAGGGGCGCCTGAGGG
Organism: Mus caroli; assembly: GCF_978045245.1. NCBI lineage: Eukaryota > Metazoa > Chordata > Mammalia > Rodentia > Muridae > Mus > Mus caroli. The sequence goes on along the minus strand of NW_028227265.1, from coordinate 16,053,502 downwards.
CATGGCAGGGTTAGCAAAAACAGAAATAAGGGCAGCTAGCATTGCTTCCCCACTGTAACAACAGACACAGCTTAGTCTGCAATTAGGAGCTTGAGTCACAGGGTTATCGTGAAATGCTTCTGTTTGCATGAAGACACCCTGTTCCCGTTTGCTTATCTGAGCTTATAAATTTTAATTTCAATGTACTCATTTATTTCCTTATTAGTTCATTTGAATATGCACCTAAGGTCCAGTTCAGCCTCCTACTCATACAGCTTGAATTTGATGTATGTGGAGTCTGCCTTCCAATGCTTACATTTATCATTAAAGGACAATAATTTATATTAAAAACCCAACAACATACATAGCCAATTCATTCTATCTGATGAAGATGACTGACTGAAAACAAAAACTACTGGTTCCTTTATACTTCAGTCATTTATGGGTATGTCTGTGTATGTCTGTGTGTCTGTACGCCATGTTCATGCAGAAGCAAGAAGAGGATTCAGGTCCCCTGAGCTGGAGTTGCAGATGATTGAAAAGTTATCTCAAGGCTTTTATAGGAGAAGCAAGTGTTCTTATCTACTGAGTTATACTTCCTTTCTTTTACCTTTAAATATGTGTGTGTGCATTATATATATCACATATATATTACATTGGTATACTATGTATTAGTAATATATAATGTGTGTGTAATATAGATATATAAGGATATCATGTGATATTTGATTACTATATTTATTGTATAATGTTCAAATCAGTATAAACATGTCTGTGTCCCCAAACATTTGTCATTTCTCTCTTAAAAATATTCAAAATCTTTTCTTTTAGTTCACTATCACTGAAGAAAACACCAGTGTTTATTTCCCGAGCATAACTGAGAAGTCATTGACAGACTTTGAGCTGTTTTTCACATATTGCAGTTTTACTTACTTTATGTGACACATGCACCTAAGGAGGGTGTGTCATGAGCATGTGCAGTACTCACAGAATAACCTACAAAAGTCTTTCCTGTCCTTGGTTCATGTGAGGCCTGAGGGCAGAACTCCATTCATGGCTCTTGGCAAGAGTCACAAAGACTCACTCAGTTATCTTGGCACTATGAAGTTTACAGTGTAGTTCAACTCAAAAACTTTCTTCCTTTAGCATTAATATTTTCCTGCATCCTATTGCTAAAAAATTTGGACTACTCCAAGGTCACTGTTGAATCCCTTGCTCTTTCATCTATAAGATTTATTGCTTCATAATTAATAATAATGAAAACAGTATTATTATATGATTATAGAACTATATATACTTTTATATAATTATAATTTCTAATGTGTAATTATATAATAATACAAATATATAATACTTATATAATCCATATAACAAAATAAAATATATTATTTTTATGTATTCATATATAAAGATATATTTATATAATAACAATAAAATATTCAATAAAATATATAATTATATGATATATAAAATATATGTAATTATAATAGATTATGATTATTGCTATTATTAATATGGACAGTAATAAGTACGAGAGCTTGAGTCATTGTCTGAGAAGTCAATGAAGGTCAGAAGAAAGCGAACATCTTCATTCGTGGTCCTCTAAGAAAAAAATAAAATGAAGCCAGCTTAGGGGAAAGGAGAAAGATGTTCTCACAATGGAGTCACTCAGGAGCTGGCTGGGAGTCTTATGCCCTGCCTGGAAAGGAACCTTGGTTCATCTAGAAGAAGTGCTTCATTCACTTTTGGTCTCTGGCAGCTTTCATTCTCCCTGTGTTTGGCAGGAATGATAAGCAGCCCAAGGCAGACAGAAACAGTGGCTGCTCCCTGTGGATTCTAGCCTCCATGTTGGCCTCAGGTAGGGCAAGCCTTAGCCCTTGACCACAGCTGGAATCCAAGACTCTTAATCCTGACAACTTGACTGTTCTCTGGCACTGCTCGAGCGACCACAGATTTTCTACTCAGGCTCTATGTAGCCTTTTATCTTTCTGTTGCCTTATCTCCTTCTTGCCATCTCTCTCTGACTTTCTCTTCCTGACCTGGCCACTCTCAGACTGGCCAGCTGCTGCTTCAGCTGTCAGACAGCAGTCTTCCTGATCAGGAACACAGCTGCTGCTACTGGGACTGTACAAGGTGTCTACCTCTGCCAGAACTAGGCTGAGTAACCAAGGAGCCAGATTGCACAGTGGACTCTTTAGGGTCTGGGTCACTCACTGGGCTGCTTGGGCACGTGGCACCAGATGCTATGGCCAGGATGACCCATCTGGGCCATGACTACTCAGTGAGGCACCCTCGGAGTCTGACTTTACTTCAGCTGTCAGACAGCAGGCTGCTGTACTGCCTCATGTCTTAGCTTGTTGGCTGCTCCATTGTCTCTGTCACTGCCTCGGTTCTCTGAGGATCCTGCTGTCAGCTCAGCCCATATTACTAAAAGTCAGTGAGACAAAAATCACTGAAGAAAAGCCTTTTTGGTGCCGAATGCTGCAATACTGGGGGAGTCAGCACAAAACACTGACTGAGAGATTCACTCAGTAAGCCTGATTATAGAATAAGAGAAATCTGCAAATCCCCACCACTTATTGGCCCAATCACAGCCTTGCCTCTCAGCCCCAATCATGGCACTCCTGCTGAACTACTGTGGGGCTAAAGGGATGGGAAAGAACCAGTATCCTGCCAGAGCTCCGGTGCTCTGAGCGGGTGGACTTGGGGGACTGCTATGTGCTCTCCATGTGGCCCCAAGTGGGCATCTGGTTGTGGGAAGCCACAGAACCCCAGTCTGCAGAAGGGGGTGGAAAGGGAGCAGTCTGAGGTCTCTGGGCCTCATGGAGACCAGAGATGACAGGTTCTAGCTCTTGGGCATCACAGGATGTCAGTGAACACTGCAGAAGAGCTGAGAACATAGTGGAGACCCTGGGGGCAGCTTGGTCAGCCCTGGGGCCGAAGGGAGAAGAGGGCAGGGGGAGAGAGGGCGCTGGGTGGTTCCCATGTGGCAAGAGCCCTTGCTCCGGTCAGTAAGTGGCTCCAGTGCAGGAAGGCTTCCAGCTGGAGGTTAGATATGGCTCTTTAGAGGAAAGCCCGCTCTGTTGCCCCATCATGGCGAGTCTCGATGAGCAGAGACTGTCTATGTTTTTAGAGCTTTATTGTAGAAAGGAAGAGAGACAGAGAGAAGGTAGAAGGAGAGAGACCAGCCATGGCCATGTGGAGAGAGGGTGGAAGGGAGGGTGGAAGGGAGTGATGAGAATAAGAGAAGTGAGAGCTTAAGAGAGAGAGGAGGGGACAAGTAGCCCCTTTTATAGTGGGCTGGGCTATCTTGTAATTGCAGAGTATCTGTGGGGAGGAGCATACCTGGCTATTGTCAGGTAACTGTGAGGGTGGAGTCTAGCCAGAATGCTAGGAGCTTGGGACATTGTCTACACGACTTATAGTCACAGGATTATGGAGTTGGGGGCTCCATTGTGTCAGGCACCTATGTCTGGGAACGTGGCTCACTGTTCTGTCCCTTGAAGAGTTTTCTACTCTGTCTCCGGAGTAAGCTTCGCTCAACTAGAACATAGGATGCCTTTCATGGTCCCACAAATTACCAAACTTCATGGGAAATGACCCCTTTCTGACCAAGGCAGACATGGCTGCAGGGTTACATATAGTTTACTGTGGCTCATGATGAGATAAAAAGTCTGCCTGGTGTTGTTCTTTGTAGAAGTGGGTGACCAGCCATGATGGTGTTTGTGTTGCTGTCTCAAGATACCTGTGATGCATGTAGTAGTACACCCAGCATTGACACGAGGGTAGTTCTACTAGCTGTCTGAATGACAGTCCTTTTTTTCTCAAGGCCACCAAGTCAGCTAGGGAGAGTCTAATCACTACTAATTAGAGAGTCCCATTGTTCCGCCCCCAGTGCTTTGGCACATTCACAGGAAAATGAACATCAGATGGCATGCCTACAATAAGAACTTAAAGAATTCATCCTTTAGGTGAAAAGCAATTTCAGCAATACTTTAACACCTGACCAGTGCTCCAGGGAGAGTGGGGCTCACCCACCTGTCTCAGCATGGGTTCCAACATCCTCTAGAATGCGTTTTTTCCCATAAAAGCCCTCTGTAGATCTCAGGAGCCTTGGAAGACTGATATATGTGTACAAGAAACTTCTAACCCTGTGGCTGCCAATAATGAAGATCAAGGATGACAGATATATATATTTCTTTTTGCTGAAAAACAGCCCTCCACCATTTTGCCGTGAGATACCTAGAACTGCTGAATCATCTCTTCTCTTACTAAAGGAGGCAAGTACAGACATCGAAAGCTAAGTAGACTGTCCCCAGAACTTCCTATTTCCCCTGTGCATTTATTTGTCTGCTCTTTTGCACCACCCATATTTTAAACAAAGACAGAAAAAAAATATTGGATTTTCAGAGTGGCTTGGGTAACTAGAAAGCTGTCCAAGCTATATGGATTTTTTTGAAAAGCAAGAGTGAGGACAACTTTAAAAAGAGGTCCTGGAACATCTTAGCATCCCTTCAGAACTTCATTCAGTGATGCAGCCCGTTTCCTCTTTATTTTTTCCCTTGCCACAATTTTTTGCAGTTGGTTTCTTTCAGATAAGACTGCTCCTTCAAGTTTTCTTTCTTGCAATCATATTTCAAAAAAAAAAAAGAAAGAAAGAAAGAAAAAGAAAAGAAAGAAGGAAGGAAGGAAGGAAAAAGAAAGAAATGTTTATTTCAATGCTCTGGGAAAAAAAAATTGGTAATGCAGCCAAACTCATCATCCATTTTTGTTTGCAAGAAATGGAGTGAGACTATTATAAAGTGTGGAGGGGGAATTATTTGCCAGCAATAGCATGAATATGTTTAGTCAGTTTTTGATTGATGGCCATGTCCTGCCTGGTAAATAGGAAATGAGGGAAATGCACGTAGCGGGACCCTGACGTGCACTGCACTGTCTGTCTACATAATGCAGGCTAATCATGGGTGTGCAGGGGAAATAGCTGTTGTCACTCTATCCTAATAAAGATGCTAAATCAAAGCTGGTTTAGTATCTTGGTGATGATGATGAAAGGGAAATTGTCCCCTGAATATAAGGAAAGCGATTAGTTATACAATAAAGGTAAAACTGCACCCAATAAACTATCTGACACAAGATCACTAAAAACTTCAGCATTAACAGGAGAGGAAAAACCAGCTAAGTAAATCATCGAAACATAAACAGGCCTTCATGTTGTGGTCCTCTGGGCTGCAGGCTTTCAACTTCTCTGTCAAACATTTAACTCGGTTGGAAAAAAGACCTCAACGGCAGGAGCTGGCTTTGACCTGACTCCTGCCTGGAAGTGTTATCTCAAAAATGTTCAGAACCAACCACATGGGAGCCTGGCCAGCTCTGTGGGTCATGCGTGATAATGGTCATCAAAGGGGCAGTCCTGAAATACCAGGATCATGGGACAATCCCCACCTGCCAGTTTAGTACACTGTGGTGCCTTTGTACTGTAAAGTTCACACAGCAGGTAACGATGGGACATGCACTGAGGATTGTTCTCTGTGCCCAAGGCAGAATTTCTGAATTCAGAACTCAGAAACTCTTAAATAATAATAATAAAAAAATGCCATATACCTACTAATTTGCAGCAGTAACTTAAGGAGAGAAAAAAGTCCCAGAAGAAACATGAGCTGCCTATGTGGTTTTTAAACTGTTATTCTCACAACTATGTTAAATATGTTCTATTAGAGAATGGTAAAGAAACAATTCTGAGTTTTCAAGTCTAAAGTCAGAACAGCCTATGATTTCCTGATTTGGGGGGGGGGGGAATTGCAAACATGAAACTTGGTTTTCATACTGTGCTAAAAAAATGGATCTAAAATTTGTTCATATATTACAATGTTGTTAGCATATATATTTATTCAATTGTTTTATACTTGCTGTGAAGGTGATGCCCTTAAAACTGAAGCATTCCAACATGGAGGGAGACACTTTAGATAAAACTTAAAAGGCTAAGAAAGTAAACAACTCACAAATCTCAGTAAGCTCCCCAAACTTACAAGATTCACAAAGCCCCTCCCCCAAAGTTGTATAAATTGTAAGAACTGCAGAGAAGATACTGACCTGTCATATTGGGCAAAATAAACCCCTATCACTTAAAACTGCTCTACACAGGTATTTCTCATAGTGATAAAAATCTCTTTTCTGGGAACCAGACCAATGTATCTTACTGTATACTCCAATGTTTTAAAATAGTTCAACCCAAAATATCTTGAATCAGATTCCGTGCTTCCAGGAAAGGATTCTCTGGTCAGGAAACATGACTACCATGTCTCTAGTCCAAACCATGGTAGGACTGTCTGATACACCCAACTATGAATTCTCAAAATCCAACATACACACACGTCCTGTCATTTTTTTCCTTCCAACTATTTCCTAGGTCCATTGGGTTGGCTTTATGCCAAAAAAAAAAATTCCTGTTTCAAACAATTGTTAGCCTTAACCATCTCCTGGAATGGCTTCCTCACTTACACTTCCCTTCCCTGTCACATGTTCCATCCCCATCTAGTCACCTTTGCAGCATTGTGCCAGACCATGCCCCTGCTGTTCTTAGAACAAAGATCAACATGATCAACATGACCTCTACAGAGAAAAAGACAGACAGATAAGCCTATATGCTTCTACTTTGTCTACATCTTTTTTTAATCTTTCTTTTCTTGCTTTTTGCTTTCCATTTTTCCAGGGTCAGCCTTGGGAATTTAACCTCGAGTGTTGTACATGCTAAGCAAATGCTCTACCACTGAACAACATCCCCAGACCTATTTTTACTTTTTGTTTGGAAATAGGGTCTTGCCATGTTGCTTGGGCTGGCCTTGAACTTGCTCTAAGCCTACACAGGTCTTGAACTTCTAAATCCTTCACCTCAGCCTCCTGTGTACCTGGGATTTAGAGGTCTGTGACATCAAACTCATTTCTCCCTTACCTTGTAATACCTTGGGTCTCAGAGGCCTTAGGGTTGCTTTACATACCATATCTGTACAATTGGGGTATCTTTTGGTCAATACACTTCCCAGGCTTGGCACTTTATGAAACTCAGTCATCATTTGATTATATTTCTCCTGATCCTATCACATTATAAACTCTTTTGGTTGTGTTCTTCCTCAGCAATATGCCCTGCTGTCATTACACTCAGAAACATCCCATCATCTTACTCTTATAGTAAATCCAACAATTATGAGCCATGTCTATGAACAATCTCTGGTTATTGGTTAAAAACACATAAAAACATGTCATTCCTATGAATGCCATTCCCACAACCACATCAACTCAACTGCTTCCAGGTACCAAACCCAGTGTTTCCCTTAACTACTTCATAATGCAATTAAAGTTTTTTTTCCTCTAAGACTACCCCTATATGAAGAAACTACAGGATGATATTGCTAATTTTCAGGCTTTTTTTTTTTAATTGGATCACCTTTTTCATCTGGTTAACTTTAGCTCCAAATAAAGTTAGATTTAAAACTCTAACTAAATGCTCAGACTCACTCTGTGTTCTCTGTTTGATCACACGGGATCCAGATATTGCCTTGAAAAGGAAAGTAGATATCCTTGTAAATAGAACACAGGTGGGGAGACAGCCTGTGGCCAGCCAGTACAGCCTCTGGTTACTCTGGGATGCCTTTACAGAGCCAGATGGAATGGGCCTGTTTGTTTGTCTCCATAGACCCGCGCATGGAGTTACTAGAGAAGAATTAATTACTGTGTTTGTACGAGATTTTTTTTTCTTCATTGTTGCATATTTAGAACAATTGCTTCCATGGCTTTCATACCATGAGGACACTGCATCCTCACTGGAGGAGCTAAGGCCATTTATCAACAGAACAAAAAATGCTTTGTCCCATAGGTACCCGTGCCTGACAGGCTCCTGGGTTACTCCACCGCATAAGCCATCCATCCTGCTTGCCACAGAAGAGTGGGGCCTATGAGCTCTGTTTCTATAGATCCCTGTTCACAACCTTCAGAGATATTTCCCATATCCCCAGCCTTTGCCTTTCCTTAGCACAAATAATCCACCTTCAGCCATGTTCCTATGTCCTAGGAGATCCCATGTCCTTGCCACGCTTTGCTGCCAGGAGGAAATTAAATAGCAAGCTATACATATTTGAGTTACTCAGCCAGGGCAGTGTCTAATACCTATTATAAATACTGTCTTAAATAAATGTGACACATTAAAACTTCAAACATTAAAATGGACCCACTAAAATTTTTATGAACTTAAAAGCATTTCTAGTTATTACAAGGCTAGATGAGCCTCCATGTTAGCCAGGCCATGGTCCATATGACAAGAAAGCCAAGGGTACAAGATGCGTTAAAACCATAAGCCCTGAGGCTTTGCTCTGGCCTTTCATGGGTTCCATGACTCACCAGGCAAAGTATGTTTTAAAGCATGCTGAAATAATATGAACTTTTAAAACCTAAGGGGTATCTTCTTCTATAGGTATGGCAAGTCCAGCCCCTATATTGACTGCCACCTTTCATCCAACAAGGCAAGGATAAGACTCAACAATCAAGACCCACAAGTCTGGGTTGTTTCATTCAGACTCCATGTGATCGTATGTGCCTGGTCTTATTGCAACTTGTTGTGCTGTGCTTGGTGATGTCCCTGGGAGACCCTGCTTTTTTTCTGAAGAGAGGCAGGGAGTGTGGATCTGGACATGAGAGAAGGTCCAGGAGGAGAAACTGTGATCAGGATGTAATATATGAGAGAAGAATTTTTTTTAAAAAAGGAAAGGAAAAGGAAAACCTATAATTCATGCAACAGAATTCTAAAGTCCAAACCATGACAGTTCAGGATAGGCAGATTATAGTGGAGCATAAGTTGGCCAATCATTGTACCCCACGTCTATTTCCAGTTTTAAGAAACTGTTGACTTAATGATAAGGTTTGGATGTGTGAAATGTCTAACACAGGAATGTTAGAAGCTAGCTCCCAGAGCTATAAGGATAGATGATTGAATATCCTTTTATTTGGGTGAACCCACAATCTTGCTCCACACTGAGCAAGATCCCGGAGGTGGATGCTTTGATAGGCAATTAGTTCACAAGGGATCCAAGACCTGGGAAAAGGCCTTAGGGAACTCATTTGTACCTCTATCATGTGAGGGGTCTGGACAAAGGAACTATTCACAATACAGAGTTGTTATGTAGCCCTTTGCTCTAAGGCTAAAGCCTTCCTTCTTAAGATATAGGATATCAAGGAAAAGTAAAACAAAAGAATATTTCAAGACAGGATGTTTACCAGAAGGTGAAACAACTGGATGTTCTGGAGAGGTGAGAGGTTTCATGCTACAGGGAGTTCTGGTAATACAGAAGTAAACAATTTGAAACAGCCTGAGGAACTGTCTGAAACCGATCAGATTCACTAGACCCCTCCTTTCCAGGAGAGCAACTAAACATAAAGACTGCTGAGAGAAGACTATCAGAAAAACCAAGCTGCTAAATAAAAGAAGCAGAGACAAGCCCGGCTGCCTGGAAGAGGCTTAGACCAACTGAGCCAATTGGAAAGGAAACTCGCCAACCTGTTAAGCTCCCTAGGCTGTTGAGTATGGTTCCTAGCTTTTATGAGCTGCCATTCATACAGAGGCAGGCTTTGGTGATACAGCTGTGTCTGAGTCATATCTGCTTGCATAAGTAACCCCTCACTCATATTCCTGTAATAACCCCAATAAAACTCATTGGTTCACCAAGTCGGACTTTGACACAGTTATTACTTTGATCTGCATGGGCTCGATTTCTGGGATTAGTAGATGCGTGTGTCAAGTCTTCCCAGGAAATATCTCATACAAAACAAGTATAAACCCTTAACATAGAATATGCTGACATCATACTCTTGGACTTTCCAGAACTGTAAGCAGTGACATTCAGTTGTTTATAAATTACCCAATCCAAAGTAATTTTTTATACTAGTGCAAATGGACTTCAACTATTATCCAGTCTATTAGACTGAATCCTAGCAGACTGTAAACAATAGACATTTCTCTATCAAGTCCTTTTTCTGCTGATCATGCTCAGTTTCTCACAAGGTAACCATTGTGTCCTCTTTCTGGTGCCTGAACACATTACCACCTCAGTCCCTCATACCCTCCAGTTCAAGATTATGAGGAGGTAAAGTCTAGATATACCAGGTCAGGGCTCTGAAAAAAAAAATCAGTTCTTTCTCAAACACACTGTGTCTGCTTTCTAATTAACAACAGAGAAACCACATGCATGCATTTCCCTAATTCTTCAGTAGTGTGGGCTTCAGAAGTAGTGAGAAAATTGGGAATAACAGTGTGCTGTGCTAAGCCTAGAATCCCCTATCTCAAAGAGGAGGTGGTCATGCCTGTCCCATGAAAGGGTTCCTGAAGTTAATTGAATTTCCATGTGAAAACCAGTCAGAAAAACAGCAGGGTGAAGAGCAATCAACAGAAGGTTCCTGCTATTGTCTCCATGATTGACATTCATGTTACTAACATGATTTTCGTTATCCACATGTAAAATATGTCAGGGGGCCTCAGAGGTAGCTCAGCATTTAAGACCATCTGTTGCTCTTGCAGAGGACCAGCACAGTTCCCAGCCGCAATATGGTTCACAACCAACAATAACTCCAGTTCCAAGGGATCTGGTGCCTTCTTCTGGACTCCAAGGACACTACACACATGGTACAAATACACTCAGGCTCACACAGACACACACCCATAAAGTATAGTTTATAATATAATATGATAGAGATTATTTCAAGTGTGATAGAGAAAGAGAAGAAAATAAGGACATGAGAAAAGAGGGGAAGCTAAGAACAAAAGCAGACAGACCAAAGCAGAAAGTTACAAAGAGAAGAAAGACTGGTTTGATTGTTCATTTGTATGCTTGTTTTTTGAGGGGTGTCATAGGAACAAAGAATATTTCATTGTTATATTGTCATTTTTTTCCATTTTAGCCTAAGTCACAAGTATTAGAGTTTAATGGATAAGAAAAGGGATATGCAGACACCCACCCACAGACACCAAACACAGACAACACACACACAAAGATGTAAGGCATGGCAGCATAGGCCTATAATCCCAGAATTAGGGAGTGACAGCAAGGCAAAAAGGGATCAAGATTTAACTCTTATCTTCATATAGAGAGTTAGCACTCAGCCTGGGGCACGGGAAGCACTGCCCCAGAGGAGGAGGAAGAGGTGCTCAAAAGGAGAAGGGACATGGGAGCCGATGCCTGTGATCCCAGCAGAGGCAGGACGACTTCTGCAGTCTGTCTGTGCCAGTCTGACCTACAGAGTTAGACTTCTCTTAAAAAACAAATAATAAGAAGCATATTCATTTAAAATAGCAGACTGACTGTTTTATTCAAGGGGAGATGCTTGTTTTTTGAAACAGGCTCAGTATGTAGCCTTGGCTGGCCTGGAGCTTGCTCTGTAGATAAGGCTGGCCCCGAGTTTATAAAGATCTGGTGGCTACTGCCACCCTAGTACTGAGATTAAAAGCATTCCCACTGGGACCTGCACTAAATTAAGCGGATAACAGACCTTCCATAGCTGGAGCCTGTTCCAGTGAGCTTTCCTGTTGCTGTGATACAAGCTATGAGGAAAAGCAACTTGTGGGGGAAAGGGTTTATTTCACTTACACTTCTGGGTTCCAGTCTGTCACTGAGTGAAATCAGGGCAGGAGCTCAAGCAGGGCCCATGGAGGAACACTGTTTCCTGATTTACTCACTCACATGCAGTTAACTTTCATGCCTGTCCTGAGATGGCACCATCTACATTGGGGCGGGGCTTCCCCACGTCAATCATCAGTCAAGACAATTCCTCATAGAAACAGCCACAAGCCAGTCTGGTGAAGACCTCAGGTGACTCTTAAGTTGTGTCAAGTTGGCAATGAAAACTAAGCAGCCCAGAGCTGAATTGACTGGGTGTTGAAAATAGAGGTCTCAAGGGTTCGCTACACACAGTAATTAATTTTTAAGAATAGGAACATATGAAATTCATGGCCAAATTGTCTTATAAGCAATAGAATGTATAAGGTATTGTAGGAAACCAGAATGTCCCTAAACACACCCCAATTTGGGTTCAAATTACAAAGGTTTCCTATTTCCTGACCAGTTGTCTCTCATAGTCTGCGCTGATGATATCTCCTTAAAGCCCAAAGCTCTGGACGTGTTTTTTGTTTGTTTGTTTGTTTGTTGTTGTTGTTGTTGTACCTTGATTGAGAAAATACTATAGAGAAACAAAACAGGAGAAGTTATTATCTAAATCACACTAAAGTCATCAAAGCCTCTTGGTAATGCCTCTTTGTACAGCCTAGTACTGGGACATGTTGCTTTAGCCACGTACTTCAGGAGTCTTCCCTGTCCTGCCTTGTAGCCTAGAAACAGCTCCTATGGGAAGGTCCAGGGTGACCTTACCTAGTGGTACTCACTCGGGTGTAGAATACATCTGAGCCCAGTCACTAAGATCCTGAGCTCAATTGGGGGGATATGCTTTAGTAAGTCACACTCAAGTAACTGAAGCTACCAGAGAAATGGAGAGATTCCTGGAATTGGAAGTACCAGAGAAGACACGTATGTATCTCGGACAACATAAGGGATACACAGGCTCTTTCTTTGGCAAACCTTTAAGGGGTTAACAGGGTAAGTAGAGGATTCTAATGGCCCTCCCAGCTGCAGGTATCAAGAAACATCCTTGAATATCTGCCACATAGGCAACAGTTGACCACACCCACACTCTGGGAAGCCACATAACACAGGACAATGAAGAAGAACATGCAATGGAGGTTGGAGATTTCCTGTGTATCCAAAGGTATTCTCATAGCTGAAATAAAATACCTTGTAAATTGAGTTCAAAAGAAAAAAAGAAAATTACTTTGCAGTTTTATTGTTTTCAAAGGTGCCCTAAAACATGGTAAAATTTATATCACGTCAGCACCTATCACTTTTCAAATTCTCAACTCCTAAAACAATAATTGTTTTATTTGACCTTAATATCAAGTCTATGCAATGTGGTCTTCTAAGCATGCAAACATGCACAATCATGTACACACACGTGCACACACACATGCACACATGCACACAGGCACACCCACACAGGCACATGCACAGCACATGCACACACTTTTTGAAATACAGTTTTCATTTTAAGTATTCCTGATCTTGAAAGGGTAAGGTCAATTTAACCATTGTATAAAGCCATTGATCAGTTTATTTCTCCCAAAGCATCCATTCTGCCTTTATCAAACCAAAAAGGAACACCCTTCACCCTAGAGCAATATCAATAATTATGGAGAAAACTCCAGAATCCACTTTATTACTGAATCAGTCAGAGCAGAGTGGATACAAATCTCCTGCTGTTCTTCCCTGGCCCATACTTTCTTTTTAACTTGGTAATGATCTTTGACACAAAGAAAGCTAAAAAGACAGTCAGCTCTATTGAGGCATTCCTTTCTGGTCCTCACATTCAATGACTTGCTTAGGACATTTTCTCCCACTCCTTCAAGTGCCACCGCTGCTACTAATGGCTTCTAGGCCTATGCTTTAGTTCATGGTGTGTTCCACAAAAGCTCCCTTTGAGACAGAACTCCAATGCACTTTGAGTCCAGAAATACATCTGTTTGGTGGGCTATTGCTCAGACCACGTCTCCTTGTTGCTTGAGCAGGTCTTGAAAAGGTCAATGTCTTATGGCAAACAAACAGCCATGCTGTCAATCAGCAGCTATTTATGGAACAGCAGCTGTCTAGAAAACAATGAGACAGAGGCCAGGAGTCTGGGGAACATGTAACTGACCCAGTGCCTGGTCTGTTGAAGCAAACATAGGAAAGTGAATCAAAATATAGCCAGAGACGAAACTCGGTGAGGGATGTGTGCGTAGAAAAGGACAGATGATGAAATATTTTTAAGTGCACCTGTTGAACTGTATTCCCCCAAAATTAGATGTCCATGGGCTCTCATCCTGGGTGAGAATGTAGCCTTGTTTCGAGATAGGCTTTGAGAAGTCATCAAAGTCAAGGCAGGTCCTCTAGCCAATGGGTCATGTCTTAGAAAACAAAAGAACCACCATTCAGAAGGCAAAGGAATACGTGTCTTAGTTAAGATTTCTATTGCTGTGACAAAGTACCATGACCTTAATGCAAGTTGGGGAGAAAAGAGTTTATTCAGGATCCTGGAGGCAGGAGCGAATTGGAAAGGCCATGGAGGGGCGCTGCTTACTGGTTTGCTTCACGTGGCTTGCTCAGCCTGCTTACTTATACAATCTAGGACCACCAGCCCATAGAAGGCACCACCCACAATAGTCTGGGTCCTCCCCCACTGATCATTCATCGAGAAAATGCCTTCTAGCGGATCTCATAGAGGTGTTTTCTCAACTGGGACCCCTTCCTTTTTGATGACCCTAGCTTAGGTCAAGTTGACACATAGAAACAGCCAGTATAGGAAATATCAGAAGATCAGAGCCCTTCTCAGCTACATAGCCTGGGCTATATGAGATAGTGGAGTGTGTACGTGGTGGTAGTAGAGTTGTAACATCTACATAGCTAGGTGGATGAAGGCACCTCCCAAAAAGCCAAACCACCTGACTTTCATTTCTGGGTCACACAGTGGAAGGAGAGAACTAACTCCTTCCTGAAAGTTGTCCTCTGACCTCCACACATGAACCCTGGCACATCTGTGCCCCCAACACAAGCAAGCACACAGTGAATAAAACCTTTAAGTTACCCAAAAAGGCAGACATGAAGTGAAGATTTCAGAGGAGATGGGCAGGAAGAAGGGCCTGGGAGGGTTGCTGCAGAGGTCATGATTAAGGCCATGATACTTCCAACCAAGGAACACTGGGAGCCAGAAGAAGTCAGAAGGGACAAGTTAAGATGCCTACCCAGAGCCTCCAGGAGGATCCCCAGTGATCCTCTGACTTGGAATTTCTAGCTTCCTGGACTGTGAAATCATATGCTTGTGTTGCTCTGAGCAGGTAGCTTTGTAATGGCAGCAACTAATTCAGTGCCCTTTGGTGTTCCTCAACAATTGGCCAAGTATGTTACTTATTATCTAAGTGCTTGAGGTTGAGGTACCATGACAGTGTGGAGGAGTTCTGTCTGAAGAAGGGAGGGCACACTCATCCTTCGGTATCCCTGTTAGACAGCATCTCTGCAACACAACAACCTATTGTTACCCACAATAGCCTTGCATCTGGGAGATGCTGATTGGATAGAGCCAAAGTTTGTTTCTCCTTAGCTGTCACCTCAGGCAGAGTGGAGCCTGGGATGCTGGAAACTGAATGACAGGAAGAGGTGGCCTTTCCTTACCTTCTCCTGTCAGCCTTTCCCTGAGATAGTGAGCTGCTAACATGCTATCTACTGACCCACTGGGGGAGCAGGAGGGTGGGCATGGGGTGGTAAGCCAAGAAATAAACAAAATTATAAAGTGCAGAGATTCCCAGAGATGACAACGGAATATTCTGAAATTAGTCCCTGGCTACACTAGCAGTGCGTGAGGAGATTCATTCTCTTAGATAGATTCACCGTTCTCCTAGGCAGCAACTGATGTCATGGCTCCCAATAAACAAATGATCTCAGAGAGGATTTTGCTTGCTGGGTTCTGCAGCCTAATAAGACAGCAAGGCCATGAGCACACCCAGAGTCCCAACACATCTCCAGGGAGAGTCTCTCAGGCATGGAGCACTAAATTGATTTTTCCAATTCCGGCAGTGCCAGCAGCTAATTTGTTTCTTTGGATTAATGATGCTGTGTCTTAAAATGCTGGAATTTAAACTGGGATATTTGCTCTCATCTCTTGGAAGTCTCTACAGCTTATTATTCTGCTTCAGGGTGATATTAAAATATTGGCCATCCCAGAGTCTTCTGTATGGGATTCTTAAGGGTGTAGGCTAAGAAGGATAGATGCAAAAGAGTTCTCAGAATCAACTATGATTAGAATAAGGGATTATTATAAAGTTTCCACTGAGTGGTACAAAATGTCCTCAGACAAGACAGAAGAAGTAGAGGTTTTCAATTGTTTCTAAGGATTAAGAGCTAAATGCTGGCTGGAAGTTTTTGAAACCTGTATGTGGGCTGCACATTGGAATAGACATCAAGGATTGCAAAAGCAAGTTTTAGTTTGGGTTATGTTTTAAATATTGCTTCATTGTTTCCCCCTAATCAATAGAAATTGAAAACAGATTCATCTAGTTCGCTTCCGGAACATTAGTGATGGATTTCAATAAGCCAATTCCAGGTCCCCCAGGCACTGAAAGAAAAATAGAACATCAACAGTCTTCAGTCAATGAGGTGGAGGCACCTTATAAAACTGTGATTCACTTTATAAAGGAAAAGCAAGTCAGCTGAGAAGCACGTGGCCTTCAGAGACTTTGTATCACTAGACACAAGGAATGTGGGAAGATCTCCATAATTCTAAATTAAATAAATAACAAGCAAATAATAACTGAGAACAAAACCCATCAGTACTAGTCAACGAACTCCTAGAGTTAAATACAGTAATTACTGACTGAATGCTGGATGTACGGATTCTCTTATATCTAATACAAAACCAAAAAATCAGACAGGGTTGCATAAATTCCTACTGCATTCAATGCCAAAAACATATTTCCATGGATCTATTAGCTTGATTTCTTATATAACTAGGAAGAACTGGACAGTAGTGGCACCACCCACAGTGGGCTGGGCCCTCGAATATCAATCACTAATCAAGAAAATGTACCACAGGCTTATCTAAAGGAAAGCATTTTCTCAACTGCTGGTCTCTCTTTTCAGATGAATTTTACTTGTATTAAAAACGAAAATAAAAACAAAACCATAAAATGCACAATTTATAGCTACCACAATACGCCCCCCAAACATACCCATGGGGCAGTCTCATCCAGGTAATTCCTCCATTGAGATTCTCTTCCCAGATAATGTTAGGTTGTGTCGAGTTGACAGTTAAACCTAGCCAGGACACTATGCAAGAGATACCATGTAACTTCTAGAGATCAGAACTTTCACATCTCTAGGAGGTAAATTCTGCCCACTAGAGGTATAATGTGTTTGATTATAGAAAGAACGTGGCGACAAAAATTAAAGAAATTGACATTAAAATTTGATGATTCTAGGGACTCCAGGAGGCAACGCCACATCCATTAAACACGTCTACTTAAATAAGTGACTTCCCTCTCACTCATGGTTGGAAGCACACAATGACAAAGTGCACGCCCTTAGGTCTGTGAGCCTTTCTCAGCAGAAAGACCTCACTAAAATTTAATTAGCTTTATTTTATATTCAATTATAACAAAGGTTCCCTGTTTTCAAAGCCCCAACTACCTCAGCAGTAACAAATTAGAAGTGACAAATACCAATCAACGGTGACAAATGACATCTGCAGCAAAGACGAAGTTAGGGAGTGATAACACGAAAATACAATACCTACCACACACACAAGTGCAAGCACAGAAGGATATTTGTGCTGAGCGCAGACTGCTATGGGAATGAATGGGGTTACAGCATTGAGAAATGAGGAAGCTCTGTTCTGAATATTCTTTTCCTATGTTTTTACAGGTACTACAAAATTGTTTTATTAAACAACATCAGCAGCAGCAAAGGGCTGTTTTCAAAAAGGACAAGCTGATGTGCAACGTGGTACAAACCATAGTAAATGGTGGCTGTGAGGGGTGGGGAGGGGGACGGTCTATCCTGTCTTCTGAGAATGAAATGGACCCTGATATCACTCTCCATGAACATGTCTGTCTGTACCATGGGAAGAATAACCTGGGCTCAAAGCTCAGCTTGGCTTTTCCTGGAGGAGGTTTGTAGACCAGGCACGAAAACTGAGCCCAGATGTGTGACACAGACCCAATTTGTGACTGTCCCGAGGCACCCCAAGTACTCCCTACAGAAAACTGAGGAACCAGGTCAGCCCTGGAGCTCCCTGGAGTCCTCAAGTCATGTCGGCATTTTACTCATGTTGGCCTAAGCCAGATGCAGTAAATTTCTCTTCCTGGTGACCAATCAATTCATCACAAAGACAAATGTGCAAAGCCTCCATCATCTGAAAGGCAACCCAGCCGTCCAGGGGATCAATGCTCTCGGGGCTCCAGCTACCATGTAGTGTATCCTGTGTGGTTTATCAAAGTGCTGTATGCTCAGTACAAGTGTGTTTCAATAAACTATCTAAGCTTCAATTACAATGCTAAGGTCCTCCCCCCTCCATATGCCATTTCTCATAAAACAGATGCCTGCAATTTTATTTCGAAGATGACCCAATAAGGGAATTTGATCAAAACTAGTAGAAATCGTGTATTTTCATTAATGTGCTTATAATTGGTTTTAATGGGTTTCAACACACACCGTTTTGAAGTAAAGGAATTAAATCACTGTAGGAATTATAGATTTTAAAGAAAGCCCCAGTAATGTTTTAAATCAGGAAATCCATATTTTTAGAGAAAAATAAATAAATCACACTAGGACTGTAAAGAATAGGTTTTATTGCTGGGTGTGGGGGCAGGGATCATTAGTAAACTCAGAATTTCAGTTTAACATTGAAGTTTAGTGACGTTTATCAGTGAGGATCAGGCAGGAATAGGAACACCGGCTCTATGTAACTCAGTAGAGGGTAGTTGATATGGGGCGCCAGCCAAAATGGTGGTGAACAAGATGAACAGGAAAACAGAACGGAGCGAGCTGTAGATTAGCTTGTGCTACAGGACACAGGGGTAGAGAGATTAGGGGTGGAGGGGAAGGACCAACAAGTCAGGTAGAGCTAAGAACAAAAGAAATAGCATCCCTACTCCTAGAAAGTGGAAGATGAGAGGGACCTACACATGGGTGGCGGCCTCCATTGTTGATTGTTATGGGTGGCCCACTGGAAGTAGAGCCCAAGGATAGCTGTTTGTCTGTGTCAAACCACAGCAAATTTTGCAGATCACAGGAGAGCATGAGAGACTTCCAGAAAAAAACAAATTCACCATCACTGTTCTCCTGTGTTTTTTTTCTGTTTGTTTGCTTGTTGTTTCCTTAAATGTATCAGGAGTAAGTAGAGTAAGCAACAGTGATTGTATCTAGCACAGAAGTGTTCCTAGCTAAAAATTATACACACATATCCCAAATTACACTGTGATGTACAAATATAAATAGACCTAAAATATATTATTCAAAATTATATAGAGCAATTAGGAAAAATGCTATTATGTGACTTTAGTCACAAAGGTGTAGAGTTAGTACAATAGTTATTGTCATATTTACCCTGCGATTTTTTCCATAATAATTATGTATTAATAGTTATAATGATATCAGTAAAATAAGCTTGCAAAATTCTGTTGCTTTCCCCAAACATTTCACCTACTTTCAGTGATGTATAATCTTTGACCCCTGCCCTACCTGGAAGATAGGCTCATGGCATGGCTCAACCATTCAAGGAAGGCTCATCTAACAGTAACAGATTGAATAGGGGGGAAGGACAGGCTCTAAAAATGCCTCTCCTGCTCATAAAGTAAACCAACCAGACCATTCAGGGGTGGGCAATGGGAGGAGACATGGCACAGCAAGTGCCTAAGACTTGAAAGTCCACACAGTAGAGGTCAGCCTAGTTGCTGTGCACTCTGGAAGGTGCACTTAGCTTCCCTGACTTGCCTGCTAGGATGGGAATTTGACCATTGACTCTGCCTGCACCCATCTCTAAATATAACAGAGGGGATCAAATACAGTGGGATTATAGGAAAATACTTCAAAGCCCTGATGAGATCATGCCTGAATTCTGTGGCTTTCATGTATTTCAGATGTATGTCAATAAATTTCCTAAATTATTAAAGCCAGTTAGAGTTTGATTCCCCCACCACACACACACTTTTGGTTTTCTGTTTTGCTCAAAAATTAAAAATGTTGTGGATACTGGTATTCATTTTGCCCAGTTACCTGACTACATTGTGCCAAATTTCAGGGAAATATTTTTTTTCATAAATCATCTTTTAAATCTCTGGGATATGAGGGCTGTCAATCATATGAGACTCTCACTAAGAAGACAGACATGCAGGAAACTGAGAAGTCTCTGGTATGCTCCAGAAAGTGAAAGAAGGCTTCTTTATAAAAACAGAAAAAGACAATAAATTAATATCTCCTTATAAATACCTCTGCCACAATCTTACTGTTAGCTGGTCATGCCTTCAGTCAGGGGTGGTGTAGAACCATTAGTCTGAGGATACAGTATGGCACTGCTGTTGCCTATTGGCTCATGTGTAATAGAATGTGTGGAAATTCCCTTAGCAATATCCAAGATCACACTTGGTGGGTGTCTTAGTCAGGGTTTCTATTCCTGCACAAACATCATGACCAAGAAGCAAGTTGGGGAAGAAAGGGTTTATTCTGCTTACATTTCCATAATGCTGTTGATCACCAAAGGATGTAGGACTGGAACTCAAGCAGGTTAGAAAGCAGGAGCTGATGCAGAAGCCATGGAGGGATGTTCTTTACTGGCTTGCTTCCGCTGGCTTGCTCAGTCTGCTCTCTTATAGAACCAAGACTACCAGCCCAGAGATGGTCCCACCCACAAGGGGCCTTTCCCCCTTGATCACTAATTGAGAAAATGCCTTACAGTTGGATCTCATGGAGGCATTTCCTCAACTGAAGCTCCTTTCTCTGTGATAACTCCAGCTGTGTCAAGTTGACACAAAACTAGCCAGTACAATTGACCCCTTGTCAACTTGACACACAAACACATCACTGGTAAGCCTCAACCCTTAGTTTCTTATTCATCCCCAAGATCTAAATAACTTTAAAAGTCCCACAGTCTTTGCAAATTCTTAAAATTTCAATCTCTCTTAAAATCCAAAGTCTTTACAATTAAAAGTCTCTTAACTGTGGGTTCCACTAGAATACTTCCTTCACTCGGGAAAAGCATCAGGGCACAGTCACAGTGAAAAGAAAAATCAAACTCCAACTGTCCAATGTCTGGGATCCAACTCACGATCTTCTGGGCTCCTCCAAGGGCTTGGGTCACTTCTCCAGCTTTGCCCTTTGTAGCACACATGTTGTCTTCTAGGCTCCAGCTGCCTGTATTCCACTGCTGCTGCTGTTCTTGATGGTCATATTATGTACTGGCATTTCCAAAACACTGCTGTCTTCCGCTGTAACTAGGCTTCACCAACAGCCTCTCATAGGCTCTCTTCATGGTGCCAAGCCTCAACTCCTTTGCATGACCCCTTCTTTCCTGGATCATCAATTGCAACTGAGGCTGCACCTTCACCAATGGCCTTCCAAGGCCTATCACAGTACTGAGCCTCAGCTGTTCTGCATGACCCTTCATGCCTTCAAAACCAGTACCACCTGGGTAACTCTTACACATTGCCAAGTCCTACTGCAGCATGAGGTACAACTTTGCTATCTCTGGAACACAGTCTCTGTGCTCTCAGATTAACACTTCCCAGAAGATGTCACTTCAATGATGCTGGTCTCTTTTAAATCACCACTAATTTCTTAGCTCCAGCTAACCAGCATCTATAGTCCCAGTAATGCAAAGGTTTCACTTTGGTAGTTCTGGTATCTTGTTAATCACAGCTGATTCTTCAGCCCCAGCTAACCAGAACCACAGAATCTTCCAAATCAAAATAGCAATGGCCCTGAAAAGAGTCTTTAATTTTCTCTCTGAAATTTCACAAGCCAGGCTTCCATCTTCTGCACTGTTCTCAACATTATCTTCCAAGCTCCTACACAACACCTGACAGAGCTCTTAACAAGGAATGGATCTTCAAGCGCAAAGTTCCAAAGTCCTTCCACAGTCCTCCCCAAAACATGGTCAGGTTGTCACAGGAATATCCCACTATGCTAGTACCAATTTGTCTTAGTCAGTGTTTCTATTCCTGCACAAACATCATGACCAAGAAGCAAGTTGGGGAGGAAAGGGTTTATTCTGCTTACATTTCCATAATGCTGTTGATCACCAAAGGATGTAGGACTGGAACTCAAGCAGGTTAGAAAGCAGGAGCTGATGCAGAAGCCATGGAGGGATGTTCTTTACTGGCTTGCTTCCCCTGGCTTGCTCAGCCTGCTCTCTTATAGAACCAAGACTACCAGCCCAGAGATGGTCCCACCCACAAGGGGCCTTTCCCCCTTGATCACTAATTGAGAAAATGCCTTACAGTTGGATCTCATGGAGGCATTTCCCCAACTGAAGCTCCTTTCTCTGTGATAACTCCAGCTGTGTCAAGTTGACACACAAAACTAGCCAGTAGAGTGGGTGAACAGATAATTTTTGCCACAGCACAAACCCCATGTTATAATCTTGCTTGTGAAGCTTCATCATGCAACAACTCAGAAATTAATATAGACATAAGCGGTGTTCACCTTCTGTCGCTATAACAGAATACCTAACACTTGGGCATTTATAAACAGGGAAAGTTAATTTACTTTACAGTTTTTCACGCTCAAACTCCAAGACTTTGGGCTCCACCTCTTCAGCTTTTTGAGAAAGCCCCAGAGCTAAGTCATGTCTCAGAATGAATACTAGCCCTTGGTAAATGCCCAGACCTTAGTGGCCTTATTAATTGCCCAAGCCATACGTCTTTAGGATCCCACCATCTTCAGTTCAGCCATCCTAGGGACAAAGCTTCCTTCCTTCCCAGGAAGCTTTGGGGAGTGGGCAGGCAAACTCAAACGATAGTAGCACAGGAATATTAATCCATCCATCAATGGCATTCATGGGTACTTCTAAATAAAGTCAAACGAACAGTGATAGGGGCAGAATTTGCCCGTTGTTGACGTCTCGGCTTTGTATTTACTAGAAAATACATTTGAAAAAGGCTAGAAGTAACTCACACTTGGCTTCAGTTGTGGTTCACACTCTGCTCTAAGATGTCTTCCGGGTCTCTCTCTGTGCTCTCCATTCTCATTCTCTCTCTCTCTCTCTCCCCCCCCCCCCGCTTTGCATTTTTCATTACGCATCTCAGATTAGCTTTCATCTCTGCACCTCCTGTCAATAGAACTCTAAGATGTTTTGACATTGATTATCACCCTCAATTTTGGTTTGATGCCATCTGTTAGGCACTGGGGGACTTCAACATGTCTTCTCGTGCTTCCCTTCCTTTTCCCAGAGCTCATTTGAATTCCTGCATCTCCTGACACACAGGAACATTGTGCTACTACAAAGCATTTTCAAACAGAACAAAATCAGATTGTATTTGAGCACTGCCAGTCTTATCTC
The DNA here is from genome assembly GCF_978045245.1 of Mus caroli. Taxonomy (NCBI): domain Eukaryota; kingdom Metazoa; phylum Chordata; class Mammalia; order Rodentia; family Muridae; genus Mus; species Mus caroli. The sequence continues at coordinate 16,030,357 of NW_028227265.1, read as the reverse complement.
TGTAAGAATCTATCTCCTTTGCTTTCAACAACTTACCAGAGACCAAAGGACTGAAGTCAGGGACATGCTTCGCTCTCTCTCTCTCTCTCTCTCTCTCTCTCTCTCTCTCTCTCTCTGTGTGTGTGTGTGTGTGTCTCTGTCTTCCTCCTCCTCTCTCCCTCTCCCCATCCCTTCCCCTAACTCTCCCCCTATTTCTCTTTCCTCCCCTATCCTCCCCCTCTCCCTTCCCATCTCTCTCCTCCCACTTTGTGTGTGTGCGTGTGCGCACATATAAAGGCCAGGTAGCAATATTGTATGTCTTCTTCAATCATTCTGCATTATGTTTCTTGAGATAGAGTCTCCCACTGAACCTGGAGCTTACCGATTTGGCTAGGCCAAGCAGCCATCGAGCTTTGGGAGTCATTCTCCCTGCCCCCACCCCCACCCCAGGGAACTGGAAACATAGCCACAAACCACTGCATCTGGCTACCTATATGTGTGTGCTGGGAATCTGAACTGGGGTCCTCATGCCTATGCAGCTAGCACTTTCTCCACTGAGCTAGCTCCTTGGATCCAAGGTTCGCTCTCTTTGCACCTGAAGCAGAGGATACCTGTGCAAGGCTCCACGTGCTCTCAAGGGCCCCCTTTATGGTCTGAGATGCATAGAATTGGTTTCCTAAAAAGTCTTCCCTGGGTGTGTGAACCCACCAACTAGTAGCTCATTATCATTCTTTAGGACATTTATGCCCACATGAGTTGAAGGCATTCCTTCTTCCAAATATAACCTTGAACATGGGAAGATATCACATGCCCTCCCAGACCCGACATCTCCTATTTCCCAGGAGGGAAAAATACCAATATATTCAGAATGCTTATCTGTGACAACCTCTCACCAGGGCTCTGAGTGTCCTCTCACCTTGACCAGCTTTGTTTGGCAAATATCACTTACCCAGGTTTTTGGACAAATGGCTATTGTCATAGAGTATCCTAAAATTCTTCTGAAAGAGGCAGCTATTACTATGCTGTCCTAGCTACCCCAAGCTATAATGTCCATCTTTATAAATGTCAGCCGAGAGCATGCTGGTATTTGTTGTTACTGTAAGACGGTACGAGTGTGTCATATTGGTCTATAGAGTTCTGTTCTTTCACTGTGAATGTTCAGATGCCATCTGAGAGGATTTCATTGGGATTTAACCGGAGCATCTAAGACTTCATTATTACTAATTCCTAATAGCTATAGGTTGTGTGGTAGTCATATAAAATCACTGCTTTATTGCAAGAAGAGCACACACAGCCTGTGTCACTCAAGTGTCAATCAACTGTCAGCCTATTCATATGGAAATGCACGCACATTTACGTGTTGGTTTATTCTTTTACAGAATCAGCCATCTTAGAAGTATAAGAGCCATATTCGGTCTCAAAAATATGATGTTCCATAGGTGCCCCTATCATGAGCTAAGTAAGTGGTATTCAGATTATAAAAGAACACAAATTTTCACCAAATGCTAGACAACTGAAAATATTGCTAAAGTTTTCATAATCCTGATGACATTTTTTCAAATATTTCATCTATTCATTTATGAGTATGTATGTGTGTATATATGTGTGTGTATGTATGTATTTGTGTGTGAGTGTGTATGTATGTGTATATGTGTGTGTGTGTGTGTGTGTGTGTGTGTGTGTGTAGGCATGCATACACTGTGTATGGAGGTCAGATAACAACTTTGAGGAGTTGTTTCTCTATTTCCACCTTGTTGAGGCAGGGTCTCCTGTTCTGCTGTTGCGCCATGCACTGCAAGCTAGATGGTCCAGAGCTTCAAGGCAATCCTCCTGTCTCTGCCACCCTACTCACTGTAGGAATGCTGAGATTAAAGAAGTATGCCACCACATCTGGCTTTTATACATGAGTTCTAGGAGTGAAACTCAAAAGTATTGTACCATCTCATCTGTTTCTTTGGTGAATTTCTGATCTGCCCCATTTTATTATAAGGCATCTAGGTTTTCAATTACTTTGGATTTACTTTTATTTCTCTCTCTCTCTCTCTCTCTCTCTCTCTCTCTCTCTCTCTCTCTCTCTGTGTGTGTGTGTGTGTGTGTGTGTGTGTGTGTGTGCATATGCAAGTGTAGGCACCCACTGAAACCAGAGCCATAGAACCTTCCTGGTGCCAGATTTACAGATGATTATGAGCTGCCCAATATGGGTGCTGGTAATCCAACTTGAGTCCCCTGAAAGAACACTGAGTGTTCTTAACCACTGAGCCATCTTCCTAACTCAACCATGGAAATTTTTTCTAGCACTACAAGAAACAAAGTAAATCCGATCATTAACATTTTTAAGGAGGCTTAGTGCCAACCTACAGGCACACCACTGTTAAGCATCCGAGGTTCTGATCCTATAGTCTTGTGAGAGTTCCTAGAACATATTCAGAAATGCTCAGTTTAAAACAAATCAATGATATACGACGTTCGTGCCTAATCCTCTCATGCACCAAATTTGATTGATCCAAATAATCTGACTGCTCCAAAAAAATAATAATTGGATATGTTTGTCATCTTCAGTCAGAGAACCCAAAATTTGAATTTTTAACTGTGTAAGAACTGATTCAGCAATTAGAGGGGGACATGACCAATATTGCCATCCATCTCTCTCTTCCCTGGTTGCATTCTAAATAAAGATGTTTATAGACTTTGTAAAATAAGAGCTAGGGTTGGCCTCCGATCTGCAGTTGTTAAGATTGTGAAATGGTAGGAAATATAAGAGTGAACGTGTCTGCCAAAAGTCATTGCTCTTCCAGGAGCACAGAGCCAAAATCCACATCCCACTAGGTCTGTTCAGAGCCTCCACTGTCTCCACAACTGCTGTTTTCTTCCTAATGTCTCTCTGTGGCCCTGGCCAGCTGTTCTTCCCATTCAAGTGTTTGATAGGAAAATACCTGGAAAGAAAGGGCCTCCACAGGGAACTGCTTTGCATATTTGTCAAGAAATGAAGCAAACACACAAGCCCAAATAAAGAAGAGGAGGTCCATAACTGGTTACAGATGGATAACTTCACCGTGACTTTGGTTGTCTTTACCTTCGGCCTCTTACAGGACTCATCTGACAAGGAAACCCAGCCCTTAGCACACAGAGACTCTTTACTGCTGACACCATTTTTTTTCTTCTTGGTTTAGCCAGATGCAAATGCTACAGCTGACTTCAGAAATTTTGTCTTCGGTGTTCAGATTTAACATATATAGGGCTAATTAATTAAATCTGAAAGACTTAATGCAGCCTTTCAAGATGTACATTGTGGGAATGGCAAAGCTGTCTGCCTTAAATGGAACACGGAGCCTTTTAAGACTTTAGGAAGCCAAGGGTTTTTATTTTCCTTTCTGTTGCTGTAATGAAACACGTGCACACCCCACTCCAAAAAAGAATTAGGGGAGGAAATGGTTTGAGAGAATTTAAGGCAAAAACTCAATGAGGGAACCTGGAAGTAAGGCTGGCTTGCTGATCCATAGAGCATTATCTCCAATCAAGGAGCTTACCTCAAGAAATCAAAGTAGTAGAGAGGGAAGAACCACGGAGGATGATGCTTGATGGCTGGCATGCAGGCTCATGCTCAGCTTTCTTATGAATCCCAGGACCATCTGCATAAGGAGTGGTGCCACCCTCAGTGGGCTGAACCTCACTACCTCAATTGACACTCAAGGTAATCCCCTATAAACAAGCACACAGGCCAGTCTGATCTGGGCAGCCCTTCAGTTGAGAATGCTTCTCAGATGACTCTACACTGTGTCAAGTTGACAGCTGAAGCTAACCAGAAAACCACAACACCGTAAATCTCAATGTTTCTTCTTCAAATTAACAAGTCCGAAGTAAGACTTGAAGAGCTGATGGGCCAGGTTGAAGCAAACAAATAGAAAACAGACAAACAAAAAAACTTTCTGTGTCTTGTGGATCTAAGATTCCATGTTTTATACAATTATGGCACATAAGACTGTAATGATGTTCAGGATGTGGCTTGTGTCATATGATGTGAGTTATCAGCATTCATGTATGCATGCAAACTCAAGCATGCATGCTTATGTCAACTACCCACAAGACATACAGTCTGGAAATTGCCCAGGAAAGTCCACACTAGACTCTTATAGGCAGTTTCTCTTGAGACTTAGAACTAGACAAAAAGTGGGGCAGAAATTGTAATATTATGTTCCTTTGGCATTTTCTCCCAGTATCTTGTAACATTTAAAACAACCAGGAAATGGGCTAGAAAGATGTTTCAGGGATTAAGAGCACTTGCCTCTCTTGAATGTGACCAGAGTTAGGTTTCTAGGAGGAACTTTAAGGTTCACAACCACATATGAAACCTCCAACATGGGGGATTCACAGCCCTTTTCTGGCCTCTGTGGGTACTGCCCTGACCTGAACATCCCCACACATAGACATGCACACATATATACATAATTAACAATGAAATAAACCTATTTTATAAAATGTCTTGGAGAAGCATAATAAACTAAAATGGAATGAGCCAGGTGATTGCTTCTAGAGTTTTATACTGAACCACCAACTTACACAATCACATTGTCATGTTGAAAGTTATCTACTGCCAAGAGGAGTGTTTTCATAAGCCTTGAAGAGATGTTACTGGGGCTGTTGAATTCTTACCTTCTAATTCCAGGCTAGGAACAGATTTAACATGCTTTACTAGTTTTCCAATTTATCCCTTTCATCCACTGCATGGCTCCCTTTGGTCCTTTGATTTTCTGTCAGGCTTTCAATCACACAAAGATTCATTATGTCTTCCATGTGTAATTATTCATGGTGCAATTTGTACTGTCTGTGCCTACTTTGAAATATTCATAGTATGTTAATTGTTGTGCCTGGATAACAGATCTCTGTGATAGTGTATCCTGATTAGGGTATCACTCAAGTTTATTATATATCAAAATATCCTGAGTATTAACTTGAGTTTTGCATGGTGGTCCGGGTAGGAAATGTCTCAGACATCTATGCCTTGAGACATAGATGCAAGAGACATCATAGAAGTTAAATAATTATTGGTAGCAAAGCAAGTGCCAATGTAAAGAGATGACTACATGGCAATGCGCGCTTCTTTCATGTCTGTTCTCATGAGATCCCTAAAAGAAGAACAGGTCAAAAGTCAGGCTATTGCTCATCTCTTGTACTAGGTATAGTCCATGGAGCATACACATAGAACCATACAGCTCAGTAAAACATTCCAGGCTTAAAGAAATACATAGACAAATGGATCAAAAGAACAATAAATAGAGACACCTCAATAATGGAAGGTCATCCCACTAACAGGGAATGGATGAGGTTGCAGAGGGTGTGTGTTGAGTTGCTCTAAAGAGAAGCATGCAGGAAGGTGACTTGCCCATAGATGACAATTGAGGCAAAGCTGTCAGAATGAGAGGACTTTAGACCAACCACACTGGTGGATGAAAGGAGGTCACTTCCTAAGTAAGAAAATTCTCCTTTCTTATTGCTCCCAGTCTCAAGTTCATAATCCTTGTTTCCCTGGACTTGGTGGAACATAGGCATGGAATGCATTTTGAAAGCTGCAGGTTAGAACAGGAAAATGTTCTCTCACTTCAAGCATTTTTAAGTTTTTATTTCATTTTACTTTGCGTGCGCGAGTGCCTGCGTGTGTGTGTGTGTGTGTGTGTGTGTGTGTGTGTGTGTGTGTGTGTTTGCGCCACAGAACAAATGACAGCTTGGAAGACTCAGTTTCCTCTACCATGTGGGTCTGAGGAATCAGACTCCAGTATTCAGCTTGGCTCTCAGTGCCTTTACCTGCTGAGCCATCTGCCAGCCCTCACTTTGAGTTTGAATATGCAAATTCAGAACTCTTGATTTCACTGCTGATATTACCTTAGAGAGGCTGAAAAGAAGCTAAGGTTGCAATCACCAGGCAAGCAGATTATCAACTGGGCAGATGCTGACAGCCAAGATCAGAGAGTGTTCCGGCCAAATCCAACATCCCACATAAGTTATCTAGGAAAGGCCAGCACAGTGCAATAAATAATGAGCTTTTCCTTGAAAAAATAAGGTTTTAGGTGTACGGGATCCAAAACATGCAAAGAAAATTTTTATCCACACTTTAGGCTGAGGAGTTACATATTACAATAACATTGCAATATCTACACACTCTTTGAAGTGCTAGGTTCTAACCAAGCCATGTTCAACAGTGTCATACTCCATAATCCTAACAGCAGTAAATATCATATTATCAATATATTGAAGTATTGTGTTGCCAATTGATAATTGCTTTTATCTTCCTGGAGTTCATTACATTACACACATATGAAACACATGAACAAAAACAAAAACAAAACACAACAAAACCACACTTTATCCTTTAAGCAATTCTAGGCCTGCCTAGATTCATGTCACCAAGTTAATGCTGATTGATACTAAATGTTTTAAGTCTTTTCACATCTTAAATTCTATTTTGAGGTTGTAACAAATCAAAAGTGATATTGTAAAAGTCCTGTTGCCAAGTCATGTGGAAATGTGATTTTTTAAAAAAAAAGTTTCATGTTCAGGCAGTGGTGAAAGGGTGGTCCCTCTTTGGAAATAAAATTTCTCTCATTGCTTAGACGTGTAGGAAAGGCTAACATGAAAGCATACAAACATTAGCAGGAAAAACATGGACAAATTCTTCCATAAATTATAACGTGAGAAAAATGTTAACTATGATTCAACATCAAGCAACTATATGAGAAAAGATCACTAAATTTGACCATTTTTTAAAATGTCATTTGGCAAAAAATATTGTAGAAAACAAAAAGCAAACAAAAACCTTACCTTACAATATATGTACAATTACTATCACAATAAAGAGTTAAAACTTTAATATATAAAGAGCATCTAAAATAAATACCATTCTAAGAGGCAAATGGGCAAGAGTCACAATCAAAGGGTTCACAAAGAAAACTTATAGAAGTAATGAACAGAAGCCCTTTCCTGATTACTTCAATGGGTGACTTCATTTGGGGACCATAACAGACCTTATAGCTGGACTGTTTGGGACAACAAACTTCCAGATTCTAATGTGCAGGACACTTCTCTGAAGGGGGCTGAGCTGGATAGATGGCTCAGCAGTCAAGAGCACCTACTGTGGAGAACCCAGTTCCTAGCACCCACATGACCTCTCGTAACCTCCACAGGTTCCTGTACATACATGGTGCACATATATTCGCACAAGAACACACACACATACATACAGAAAAATAATACATTTAAGACTAAACGTGTGTGAGTGTATATGGAAAATGTCGGCAAGAGGCTAACACAAGCCCCACCCAGTGATCCCCCTGCCTGGTTGTTACTGGGTCCTTCAAAGTTAGAAATGTGCCTGACACCTATCGGTACGGTTGATTTCAGAAAACTTAGCTGAGAACCAAGAAATTGGCTATGAGGACCACTGCAGACTAAGAAAGAAGCAACATTTGGACAAACTGTGGAGCTGAAACTTTTGAAGATTAACACACAATCCCCTGTGAAGAAGAGCTCACACCATTAGTCATGTTAAATTGCCGAGGTACATTATCAGTGTGAGCCCACAGCTGCCCGGCCGCAGCGGCACGGAATGTTATTTTTACCTTACAGTTACAGCAAGACTCTAATTACCGAAACTGCCGATGTCACCTTAATTACAGTTTTACTTAATGATCACGTTGGGCACTACTGCATGATGTGGAATTTTCCAAGGTAAAATGGCAGAGACATGGAGGAGGAGGAGGACTTAGCTCCAGGCGGGTTATTATTCAGCTCACCGGGGGTACATCAACTTAAGAGGAACGGACCAACAGCCTCCGTTCAGAGGGGATCTTGTTGGAGTTTTAAATTTGTCATTTGTTGTGAAGATGTTGAGAATATAGCATACTTTAAAAAAAAATGCACATTCATGATTTTCCAGATGGTTGTGATAGGCTAGGATAACAGCTCATACTTGCATCTCAAGCTACCTGAGAAAGACACATGCCAACCACTCTCGTGTGCTCTCAATGGATGCTCTGGGCCCCACGCAGGCAAACTGCTGGGGCTTGCAATTTCATAGCAGGACAAAGACATATGTTAGCCATCACAAACACCTGGATACCCAACAGTATTCAATAATATAAGTGATAAGTGATGAATGGCAGGGATTACGGATCCAGACACAATATTTGATTAGGACACAAGTCATAAAGCTTTCAATATGGAAGCCACCCTAGAAAGGGCCTCCTTTGTCTCCTTCAGTACATTGGCAAGGAGAGCAGATTATGTGGAGACTAGCTCTTGTGGATCGGTGAGAGTCAACATAATAGTCTCAGGGCTCTGAGGCCCAGAACTTGCAGGGTCAAATCTTATACAGCCTTTAGATTCTAAAGGTTCTTAACTTTCCTAATGATATGAGCCTTGAATACAGTTCCTCATGTTGTGGTGATTCCCCCCCCCCCCAACCATAAAATTATTTCATTGCTACTTCATAATTGTCATGTGGCTACTGTTATGAATTGTTATGTAAACATCTGATATGTAGGATATCTGATACATAACCCGCAAAAGGGTCATGGCCTACAGACTGAGAACTACTGCTTAGAAAAAAAGGAAATGATGGGAGGGGTTTGGGAGTGTTCCCATGTGTTTGTGTAGGATATCTGTGCAAAGGCAGAAAATCCATATGCAAGTTCTTTCTTCAACATGCACATACCCAAAGGTATGTGTATGTGCAGGTGAGTGTGTGCATGCACACGCTATGATTCTCTATGGAAGCAGATATCTTAAGAGTTTCTATGCTGTGATAAAACACCATGACCAAAGCAACCTGGGGAGGAAATGACTTACTTCACTTTACAACTTACAGCCCATCACTGAAGGAAGACAGGGAAAGAACTCACAGCAAGATCCTAAAGACAGGATCTGAAGCAGGGGCTATGGACAGACACTGTTTTCTGGTGAGCTCTCCAGGGTTTGCTCAGACTTCTTTTTCATACAACCCAGGACCACCTGCCCTGGAACAGCACCACTCACAATGAGCTGGGCATTCCCATAAGAATCATTAATGAATGCAATACTCCCCAGACTTGAATATAAGCCGATATTACGGAGACATTTTCTTAACTATAATTCTGTCTTACAAGATATGTCTAGGTTTATGTCAAGTTGACAACACCAACCAGCACAGTAGAAGAGAACAGCAAAGAATGGGAGACAACTTAGAAAATTAGAAAGAAAGTGTACCATGACCAAATTATAGGGAGAAGCGCATTCCCGAATCTCAGGCAATGAGGAACCAATTCAAAATTACCCAATGATAATAGTATTTACATGACTAAACCCTGTTTTGTTGATGATCTTGCTGTTATACAAGTAGAAGAGATGGAAGATGGGAAAAGCCAGAACAGCAAAGATCCCAGAAAATGACTGGGGTTGGCATTCAGTGCAGTCTGGCAAATTGAGAAATGCATAAGGATTTGAGTGATCGAATCAATGAATCTATTCTGAGGGCTTTAATTTATACTCAAGAACAAGGGATCTAGGAATGTAAGCTAATGAGTCAACTAAAAATTGGAAGTCAAATTTTGAATTTTGGAAAAAGGAAATAAACTCTATGTTGGATATATTTTAAATGACAACAGGTATGCCAGGTAGGGCTGCCCTGTCAAAAAGGACATGAATTCAGCTGTGATGGTAAATGGTCAGAGACAGGCACACAAAAAAAAAAAAAATGTGCGAGCGCTTACTCCTTATTGAATATAAAAAGTACCCTCGGCTTGGGGATGTGAAAACACTTTCCCAGCATGCATGGAGACCCGAATTCTGCCATAAACCAGGCACGGTGGCTCACACCTGTAATTACAATGCTAGGAATCTGATGATAGGATCAGAAATCCAAGGCTAGCCTGGGCTACCGTGAGCTCCCCATAAGAGTAAGGTAAGTCTTCACTAGTGAGACTTTCTATACTCAACAAAAACACTGAACACCAACCAGTACCTAACAGAGATGGAGAAACAGTATCTTGGCCAAAATATAATTTACTTTATACTGGTAGTGTCTAAAAAAATGGTGAAATCATATAAAGCCTTCCTTGCCCTGATCTGAAACCAAAGAATCAGCCTTTAGATTATTGGAAATCGCCTGTCGCTCCATGAGGCTAATGTTACTCTTTATGGCACATAAAGCTGCCTTAGCATCAGGCTTATTGCAGAAGGCAGCTTGAAGAGACATATTTGCCCTGCTTAAGCCTTTAAAATCTTATAAAAATAGCAAGAGCGTGTCATCTGGCTCTACTGAAATAACACCGCTAAGAAGAGAAAGCATTGCGTGGAGCCGGAAAAACAAATGCCTCCCCAGAGGTTGGCCCTCGCATTGCGGAGGAGACTCTTTGTCAAAGCTCTTGGGGAGTTTTATGTGGAACCAGATGGGGCAAAATTTTCTCTTTATTGCCTTTACCTCTAATTGATGGGTCTCTGGGGAGAGCCCATCTCGTAAAGTGCAGGGAACCGTCTCCCTCCATACTCCTGTGTGTTCCTTTTTTGGGAAGTTCAGCCCATTGACTGGACGGGAATCAATGCAATTATAATGAGCAAGTCTCTTTGAAGGTCACCTCGTCTAAATTCTAGAAGGGTGTCATGCCTTGAGCGGAAAATGCCCCTCATAGGCTAATGTGTTTGAATGACTGTTTCAGAAAGTTGTGGAACCTTTAGGAGGTGAAGCGTTGCTGAAGGAAATAGGTGACTAAGCCAGGACCTTGAGGCTTTAGGTGAAATGGTTCTCAACCTGTGGGTTACGCCCCTTAGAGGGTCCCATATTAGATATGCTGTATATCAGATATTTACATTACAATTCACAACAGTAGCAAAACTATAGTTATGAAATAGCAACGAGACAATTTTATGGTGGTGGTGGGGGTCACCACAATATGAGGAATCGTATTAAAGGGCCCCAACAGTAGAAGATTGCACCCCAATGCTTTAAGGCCTGGCTGTGGTACTTGTTTACTCTCAACTTTGTGACTGCAAATGAAACCCGACCAGTCAGCCTCCTGCCCCTGCTGCCCCACCTCCCAGACTATGAGGGACTATATATAGTCAGTCCACAGGAACTGTAAACAAAAATAATGCCCCCCTCTCCCTCTCTTAGGTCACGGCATTTTGCCACAGGGGTTGCAGGGAGTGGGTGGGGTGGAGAGGTGAGGGTGGAGAAGTAGGGAGGAAACATTGGGGGCTGCCTACCCTTGTCTGTGAAATGCGAATTATTACACACTCCTGAGGGCTCAGATAAAAGAAAGAGAAGACCAACTTTTAAGATCAATACATGAAACGAGACTTTAAAGTCCACCCACCATCAGCATAGAAGGGCTCCTCCCTCTCCGACCTCACCGATATTTGATGAATTTGTTTCCTTCATTTGATCCTTTCTGCGTAAAGTGAGAGGATATCTCCGTGTAGTTTTAAATTGTGTTTTATATGTATTTATAAGCCAAGTTCATTTCGTGGTTAGATCATTTGGGTTTGGGGTTTTTTTGTTGTTTTTTTTTTTTTTGGACATTTAATTTCTTTTAATTCTTTATATATTCTGGATATTTATTCACAGATGACCAAGACTTTCTCCATTCTGTGAATTTCCTGTCTATTGTTTGGTTTCCCAAGGGGGGAACAGACTTATTAGTGCTGTGCAATCCATTTGTCAATTCCCTTAGTATTTTCCTGAGCTATCCAAATCCTTTTCACAAAGTCTTTGCCTAAGTTAAGTGCTTCTCCTCTGTTTTTCTCCTGTAACCGCTGTGGAAATCAGTATGGAGTTTCCTATTTCCTAACACCCGAAAACAGAACATGATCTGTATCTCCTTTGGTCATAAACCCAGAGAATCTGGCGCACACCAGAGGGATACCTTCTTCACATCAGTGTTACTGCCACACTGCTCATAATAGCTAAGTCACGGAATCAACCTATAAGCCCAGCAACAGATGAAGCATCACAAATAGGTAGCACATGTCTAAACAATAGAAAACCCATTAAAAAGAACAGAGTTGCCTAGTCATAGTGGTACGTGCCTTTAGCCCGGCACTCAGGAGGCAGAGGCAGGCAGATCTCTGAGTTTGAGGCCAGCCTAGGCTACAGAGTGAGTTCCAGGACAGACAGGGCTACATAGAGAAACCCTTTGTCAAAAAAAGAAAGAAAGAAAGAAAGAAAGAAAGAAAGAAAGAAAGAAAGAAAGAAAGAAAGAAAGAAAGAAAGAAAGAGAGAAAGAAAGAAAGAGAGGAAGAGAGGAAGAGAGGAAGAGAGGAAGAAGAGAGGAAGAAGAGAGGAAGAAGAGAGGAAGAAGAGAGGAAGAAGAGAGGAAGAAGAGAGGAAGAAGAGAGGAAGAAGAGAGGAAGAAGAGAGGAAGAAGAGAGGAAGAAGAGAGGAAGAAGAGAGGAAGAAGAGAGAAAGAAAGAAAGATAGAAAGAAAGAAAGAAAGAAAGAAAGAAAGAAAGAAAGAAAGAAAGAAAGAAAGAAAGAAAGGAAGGAAGAAAGAAAAAGTGGAACTGGTAAACAACACTTCAGACTCAGAAAGACAAGAATTGTGTGTTTTCTCATCTGTGAAGTAAGAAAGAACAGAAGAAAGGAAGGAAAGATGGAAGGATGAAAAGTAAACAGAAGTGAAAATGGTCTGGGGAACTGTTAGAGCTAGGTTAGGAGATGATCGTTGCAAGGGATGGGAGCACTGGTGTGCATACATGGAGGAATGAATATTATCAGATACCTTGTGTACATGCTTGAAGGTGTCACAGCAAAGCCCGTTACTTTATACTTAATATACCCTAATCAATATTTGTTTAATAAGACTCAATTTTGCCTCCAAATCCCACCTTTGGAGATGAGGCTCACCACCTATTTACTCTTCTAAACAGGTTGCCTGGTGTCAGCCCCCCACTCTTCCTTAGTGTTCGCATTCACTCTTGAAGGAGAGATTAAGTAATTACTAAGGAAACCTCCAAGTGGACACATTTACTTGGGGCTGGCTTAAGGATTCAGAGACTGTCCACTATGATCACGATAGGAGGCATGGTAGCATCCAGGCAGACACGGTGCCTGAGAAGGAGCAAAGAGTTCTACATCTTAATCCGAAGGCAGTCAGGAGAAGACTCAGCAGCCTCCACTGGTTAGAAAAAGGGTCTCAAAGCCCATATCCACAGTGACACACTTCCTCCAACAAGGCCACACCTCCTAACAGTGCCACTTCCTGGGCCAAGCATATTCAAATCACCACCAGTGGCTTCCTATGTTTCTTTCCTCCACTGCCTTTCACCTCTCAATGCTTCCTGGAACAACCTCACCGGTTGACTGCTTGTATTGAAGATCTCTGTGATGCCTTTTACAACTAACAGTAAAAGAAGTCCATGTGAGCCGAGGTAAGAAACAAACACACCCAAGGAAATAGAGCCTGCTCCAACCTAAGTACTTCTTTAATAACATAATCTAAATAGTAAAGCACAATTTAGAGTCCTAAAGAAAGAGTCCTGGAATGCTGTACTGTGTACTCCTCTGACCTATTGCTTCTTTCTGTCTCACTGCCTTGGGTAATCAAGGGCCTGTTGCCTGTTTTTGTGCATGCGTGTACACACACACACAAAATCAAATCAATACAAGTGGTTTTGTTATTGTTACTGTTGCTGTTGTTGTTATCACGGGGAATATTTTCCTTGAAGAACAGTGATCAAGTTAGATTCTCAGATCACCATCTGGATTCTTATCTTCATTACTAACTTTCCTGGAAACTCATAGGAGAGGATTTCTACTCTAAAGACTTAGATTCATTGCTGTTTCATGTGTGCAAGAAGCATCTTAATTTATATAAAAATCAGGACCCATTTCCTTTATAGGCACAGAGGAAACATTTGGAAAAAAATCTATAAATATCACTAGAACTTAACAACAAGAACAACAGCAAAACTTCTTTAAGTCCAAGTATTTCTTAAACAGGTAAGATTTCTGCACATTGCTTACCACCACTGTCTGGAGATATTCCATTTATCAAGGAAACTCTGCTGCCTTGTAGTTGCTGGGTGATGGAATAAGTAATAGGTCAGGGGTATGGGAGGGGGGTCAAGTGATTGCCCAGTGCCTGCCTGGGAACTAATTATACCCTGAACTGGAACCCTCTAGGCCCCTAGCTAAGTTTTCTTCCTCCAGCTTTTTTCCCCTCTGCCTGAACTCCACAATCAAAGTGAAGTGTTTCTGCTTAATTTAATACCTGTGCTGCTCTGCTCACTTATCAATGTGTGGCTGATTTCTTTCCATGTGGCAGATATTCAGGCAGGCATATTTCCTATTCCACATGTAATATGTAGCCCCGGATAACATTCATCAAGGGTGGCGTTGAGCTCTGCAGAATGATAGACTGTTTTCCTTCACATTACCTTCCTCCAGGTAAACTACTCTGTAGATTAGTAACTGCATTTTCCTTGATTTATTTCCGAAGGTTACTCCATATGTCTTCACTCCATACTTTTCTGTGAATTATGCATGCTGCTAAAGTCCAACGCCCAGCCAAGGCGGTCAACTATAACTCCTTGACGTGTAATTTACATTACACCATCATAGGTGACTTACCTTTCTAAATTTCTCACCCAGAAGATGCAGTTTGGTACTCAGAGGGGAAGCTCTTGAGACACTCGATTATGCTGCAGTTAGCTATCACTAATTTTATTTTGAATTTGAAATTTCCATAGGGCTTTAATTATAAACTGTATATATATATATATATATATATTGTTTATAATTATATGTGCATGATATGTAGAGATGTGTAAAAAGCCTACATTGATCTCAAATATAAAATATATAAAATACATGCTTCTAGTTCTTTTCTGCCTAAAACAGGAGATTAGTTGCAGATTAAAAAAGAAAAAGAAAAAGAAATGATGTGGATGGTTAAAATGGATTTTAAAAGATGCTAGAGATGTTACTTTTAATCAGAAGTCGCTATTGGTTATTCTTCAGTCTTAACTAAATGTTGTCTTATTCTTTAATCCCTTTATTGCCTCCATGAAGTAACATTCAGTTTATATCCATCATTCCCTGTATCCCCATGTCATTTTCTCAAGTTCTTAAAATTATTACCTAGCTGCCCTGGTGGCTCAGTTCTGTGATTCCCAGCTATTCAAGAAGCTGAGACAGGAGGATTGCAGTTTCAAGGCCTGCCTAACCTATCAAGGGCAGTCTAAGAGATTTGTTGAGACACTCAGAAATAAAGAGTAGCAAGAAGACTAAGGGTATAACCCACTGCAGAGAGCCCCCTGCCTAGCAAATGCACCTTCGTTTGATTCTTACTCCCTCAAGCCAAAACAAACAACACAAACCACACAGCCTAAAGGACCTGGAAGACCTTGAGTTTCCCTAATCCAGTGGTCTTCAATGTCATCATCTGACCAACAGCAATGGCATCACTCCGTCTCCAACCCAGAAATATTGAATCAAGATGTCTGGATGCAAGCCTCTTGCCAATCCTCCAGGGTGAATCCTTCATTTATTTTGGTTGTTGGAATGGAACCCTGAGCCTCACGCAAGCTAGAAACGCTCTGTACAGTGAGCATTACAACTCCATTTCTAATCTCCAGGGTGTTCTGACCATGACCGTAGGACTGCTGCACGATTTAAACTGCTAGAGATCCTCTCCTGCACTGCCTTGCCTCACCCTCAGCTCTTCCTCTGCCTCTGCAACAGTCTGAGGCCAAACAGCATCCCACAGGTGTCTATGGCAACACCTGCGCCCCATTGTTTCTTTAATTTCCACTTTCCCCTTTGGAATCCAGCCCCCCAGGTGCCTAGAAAGGTCAGATTTTCCCCCAGTCCCACTATGAAAGTGGCCCATGCTGCCATAGATGCCAGCAGGTCAATCTTTCTGCAGCCCTTCCTTGGATGGAGGAGCTAAGATGTAGTCTGTGTAACTCTAGATCGGAAAGGCCAACTGAAAAACAGACCTTTAACTCATTCAACCACTTTTGTGCTTCACATGCTTGTCATTTAACCTTCTTTCACGAGAACACTGCCCAGAATAAATTGCCTGCGTGTGAGCAACATAAAGGACCTTTAGCCTGGAAAGGGAAAAAAACCCTTTATTTTAAAGATGAAACAAGTCCGATTGGTATTATTGGTATTGCTATTTATGGGAGCAGGGGTGGGGTCGGGGGGTGGACAACTGGACATGGCTTCTAGAGAAAGGCAGATAATTTGATATT
This sequence comes from Mus caroli, assembly GCF_978045245.1. NCBI lineage: Eukaryota > Metazoa > Chordata > Mammalia > Rodentia > Muridae > Mus > Mus caroli. The sequence goes on along the minus strand of NW_028227265.1, from coordinate 16,014,157 downwards.
TTCTATTTAAAATCACAGGGGTTTGAGTTTACCTGCATCTGCTGGCTTTCCCCTTCTCTCCAAGAGTGAGGTTGAAAACCGGACAAGGGGAGATGGTGGCTCTGTTCCACACACATTCATCCATTCAAAATTGTTAAAACATCCTTAAAAAATTAAAAATGTCAATTTATTATGATTGTGGGTGTGTGAGAACACTTATATGTGTGTTTGCATGCCACAGCCACATGTGGACATTAGAAGACAACTGTCTAAGGAGGTTGGTTTTCTCCCTCCATTGTTGGGATCAGGGAATCAGGTTTGCACAGCTGATACCTTCACCATCTTGCCAGCCCACTGAAATATTTTTTAAGCTATCTTTACAAAGTGAATCTTTAAGTGATTCGACCAAGTGTTAGGGGTCAGTGACAGTACAGTAGTTTGTGACTAATTAACATGAACTTCCAGGCAAATGTGTGTGAGAACATTTCCTAGTCCCCAATAAACACTGGATTTAACTTGGAAGAGAAAACCTGAGGCCAATCTCCCTGCTAGCATCATGCCATCTGAAAATGACATCACCTACGTGTCTTGCTTATTTTCTAACCCCTGCAGTAAAATCATGAGCTTAAACTGCTTAAAGGAGGTATTTTTTCTTTCATGAAAATTATTTTGCCCTCAATCATGAAACATTGTTTCAAAACTCATATTTGAACTCTGTTCTATGAAGTTGTTTTTCTGAATACTTTCCTAATCCATGCATGGTATCGATGCTTTCAAAGCACTGTGAGGAAAAACACGATGTTCAAATCTGTGAGACATTCCTGCTTGAGTAACGTTCCCCTATGTATCCTATGTGTTATTTTTTCTTATCCATCTATCCATACATATATGTTTAAATGCATTCTGAATGTCGGAAAGAATCATAGTTGACAGACACATTTGGCTTAGCAATGCCTTGTTTAGTGAGCTTAAGGCACCTGTCTCCAAGTTTTACATTCTGAGTTTAAGTCCTATGACCACACATGGTCATAGGAGAGGACTTGCTTCTACACACTGTCCTTTGACCACCAACGTGCACCATGTACACTCAAGCATCTTGCCATTCATCCCACATACAAAATAAATAAAATTAATTGTTTTAAATTGTGTCTTGATTATTTACTTCTATGAAGAAAAAATAAAGATTTCTCTTTGAGGGCAAAGAATAATTTGATCTTAATAGACTATACATGTATTATGCATTTACAATTAGCAAAATTTTCTCCCTTTTTCTCCTGGAAAACATTCTTCTTCCCTTTAGAGCATATCCCTTAACTTATTAGAATTAACAAATCAGATTGCAATTGCAAAGATGTAAGAGAATATGAGCATTTAAGGGTTTCATTAATCCTCACATTTAAATTCTTTGTCTTTGAGGAATTCATAATCAATTTTTAATGCTAGTAATATTCTGCACAGGGATCATGAAATTTTCTTTCTGTTTTATAGCCTTGAAGGAACTATTTGAAATTTGACTGAGCCTCTACAAACAGGAATTTGTGAATCACAGTTAACTCCAAGGAGACAGGGGGACTAACTGGTTGTAGAGAGCTTTTATGCAGACCGTTTTAGTTTTCCAGCCTATGGAAATTCCCTTCAGCTTCAACAGATGTCAGTATGACACTGGCATTAGCTATACAAGTCAATACGATATGGAAGTCAGTTTGATCTAGAAGTCAACCATGTGTGTGTGTGTGTGTGTGTGTGTGTTCCTTGCTACTTGCAAAAAGCAAGAAATCTGAGAAAAACATAGTCCCTTACTCAGACAAAGTTCTATGGAGAGTGATTAAGGCAAGCCTGTCATTTTCGGTGAACCTTACAATCATTGCATACTACATCATGGTTGAAAACAAGCTTTGTCGCCATCTACAGTGTAGAGGGCCCAGCTGTAAAAGGCAGGGAGTCTTGCTTGAAGCAACAACACAAACAGTTCTTAAATACATTCTGTGAAGTGCTACAAACCAAGCCCTCAAACTATATACTTTCTGTATGATACTGCGCATGTGACATTCTAAAAGCAGCAAATTCTAAGGAAAGAAATGAATAGATGTAGATCTGGGATCAGCAGGGGTGGGTTGCAGGGGAAGATACTGTCTACCAAGTGAGCTTCAAGAATATGTGAGGTGTGATATACTGGCCAGTGTTGACCTTTGGGGGTGACCGGGCAACTTAGTGTGTCAGTACACCACAAGTCATGCATGTAACCAATGCAAACTTTTAGGTTTGTAACAATGTCACTCAAGCAGGATTCATATAGAAAATACAGCACATATTTAAAGAGTACAATTAAATATAATATCCACCTTTCAACCACAGTCATAGACATGTGCCCAACATCCCCCAGACTTTCACACCTCAACCTGGATATGAGGGACCTTAAAACAGCATATCAATAGTAACAAATGTGTACAACTTTTTATAGTAAGCAGAACTCCATAAAGGACCCTAAGGTTTCCTATGATAATCTCAGATTCAACAGGTAGGTCTTCAGCAGCTGGGGTTGGCAAAGTAACAGGGCAGTGGGAGACAAATGTATCAGCTGCAAATGTATGGTGTCTTCTTGCCGGAAGGGGAAGATGAACTCTCAGAGAAAATAGTGTGGGCCAATGATGAATAGAACCGAATGCAAGCATTTTTCTCTACTAAGCTGTGTTTCTTACTGGGCAGCATGGGAAGGGTGAGGCTATTTTAAGCAAGCTGGAACTAAGTAGGTGGATAGATAATTTGTCCATAACTGGGGCCAAGTTTCCTTCCTTCTTTCCTTCTTTCCTTTCCTTCTTTCTGCCTTTCCTCCTTTCCTCCTTTTTTAAGATTTATTTATTCATTTTAAAGATTTATTTATTTATTTATTTATTTATTTATTCTATGTATATTGGGTACACTGTAGCTGAAAAGATGGTTGTGAGCCTTCATGTGGTTGTTGGAAATTGAATTTTTAGGACCTCTGCTCAATCCGGTCAACACTGCTCGCTCAGTCCCTGCTCGCTCCAGCCCAAAGATGTATTTATGATTACACATAAATACACTGTAGCTGTCTTCAGACATGCCAGAAGAAGGCATCACATCTCATTACGGGTGGTTGTGAGCCACTATGTGGTTGCTGGGATTTGAACTCATGGCCTTCAGAAGAGCAGTCAGTGCTCTTACTCACTGAGCCATCTTGCCAGCCCTGGGGACAAGTTTCTAATTACCCCGGCAAGAATGTAAATGAGGAAAATACCTAATAAAAAAATTAAAAAGAAAGAAAGAAAAGAAAAGAAAAGAAAAAGCTACAAAGAACAAGAAGGAAGTTAAGACTCCTGATTTAGAGTCTCAGATATGTATACAAACACACACTTATGCATAAATACACTTAGCAAGTACAGGTGTGTATCATACACCACTTAATACATGACCTGGTTAGTTTTGTGTCAACTTGACACAAGCTAGAGTCATTTTGGAAGAGGGACTGATAATTTAGAGAAAGACCCCACTAGACTGGTCTATGAGCAAAGCTGTAGCATGTTTTCTTGATTGGCTTGGGTTGGTCCAGCTCACAGGATAGGTCATGCCATCACTGGGCTGATGGTCCTGGGGTCTGTAACTTAGCAGGCTGAGAAAGCCATGAGGAGAAAGTCAGTAAGCAGCAATTCTTCATGGCCTCTGCATCAGCTCCTGTCCCCAGGCTCCTGACCTGCTTGAGTTCCTGTCCTGAATTCCTTCATGATGGACTGGGATGTGGAAGTATATGCTAAAATAAACCCTTTCCTCCCCAAGTTGCTTTTGGTCATAGTATTTTGTCACAGTGACAGTGACCCTGACTAGGACATCACACAAGCATCAATTTTCTAGCTGAGTTTCAGAGTGTACCGATGAGAGTCAGTGACATCTCTACAGCAAGGAGCACACCCAGTCTTGAAATCTTAGTTTCTAAATCGCATTCACTCCTGAAAGAAATCAGTAAGACCTTTAGAGGAATTCCTGTTTTTCATTCATGGCAGGGTGTGTGTGTGTGTGTGTGTGTGTGTGTGTGTGTGTGTGTGTGTATTCCAGCATTCTCACCTTCCTCCCTCACTCTCCATAGTGTCTGGCAGAGGATAAATATATAATTTATTATCTGTACAGTTATTACCACTTCGTTCCCTCAAGAGCACCAGTATTCACATCCCAAACACATAGAATTTAATCTTTTCCAGCACTGTTTTTAAAAATTAAATAAATTGATATATAAAATGAGAGAGTGGGACAAACGTACCTTCCCAAAGAGTTCCAGGTAAGTATAAAATGACTGAAGGAAACTGGAAGTTTCACAGTCACTGCTGTGGGGACAGTGACTGCTGTCAGCGAAATCCATGAAGGAATGAGGGTTGGTGTATGAAGCTTTCAGAGCATCCAGGTCCAGGCATAGCTCCTACCCAGCTCCCCCAAAATATGAGCTGATTGCCAGTGTGTGCCTTTTATTCTCACAGCAAGTAAATTTTCTGTGCATGTGAATAAGAAGGAGTAGTCTGGGGAATTTTTGACTAGTTGACTGAGCTGACGACGGCCTTGCAGTTCATAACACAGAAAGTATAAAAGTCACATCTTCACACAATAAACTGTTGGAAATGTTCAAGGGCACAGCTGTGCGTATTTGCAGCTTTTGAGCTTGAAGATTGTTTTTTTTGTGTGTAGGTTGACCCCCTGTTCTGTGTACTATATCTGAAACACTAAAACCATATACATATGTGTGTGTATGTGTGAGTATGTGAGTGTGTGTGTATGTGTGTGTGGTGTGTATGTGGTGTGTATGTCTGTGTGTATGTGTGTGGGTGTTTATATGTGTTTGTGTGGTTTGTGTGTGTGTGTGTATGTATGTGGTGTGTGTGTGGTGTGTGTATATGTGTGTGTATGTGTGTGTGTATTTCAAACTGACAACCTTTAATAAACAGGATGACTAACGATACAAAAGTACTATTAAATATTAATAAGTAAATGGTGCCCTGTAAAACAAAGCTATCTGTGTTCTCAAATATTACAGCTACATGACTTCATTTCCTTGGGGGTCATGACATTTCTTTTCCAAATAAGCTAGATAAGAATGGGTATCTTATGCACTTACTTCACATAAGAGTGCTTCTGCTGTAATTCCAGGAATTCCTGCACACTCTCTCATCCCCCTCCCTGTGGGTTGTACTTGCAGACTCCCTTCTGAGTGGGAAAGTAGACAAAGTGGTAGGCTATGAACTCACTTGGAGAAGCTAGCAGACAGGAGGACATGATTAACCTAGTCACCCATGCTGCTTTCTTCTCACCCATGGTCCTGAGACCCTGGGGTAACGGTTCCCATGCCTCCTCCCTCAGTGGGAGTCACAGGGGAGGCCACTGTGGCCAGACCGACTAACTGAGTTACTGGCACACCACTTATTAAGGTCTTCTAACCCACACACTCAAACAGATTTAAATTCTGGGGAAAGGCACACATAGCCTGTCTAGGAGGCCAGGAGCTTCTTGTAAATATTATGGAATCATGTGAATGGATATGTCTTTCCTGGGGAGAAATTTTATTTTCTGTCATGCATCAAACCTTTCAACACATTCATAAACAATAAAAATAATTGTCTAAAGTAGCCTTGGGCCAGAAAGATGGCTCAGTGGGTAGAGACATTTACACACAGGCCTGACCTGAGTTCAAACTCCAGATCCCACAAGGGGAAGACAACAGACTCTAGAGAATTGTCCTCTGACCTCCATATGTCAACAGCATGCATGTGACTATATCACATACACACACACACACACACACACACACACACACACACACACACACCAAAATAAAAGGAGACTTACGGATGCATGCCTGCTTGTTTTACTCTGCAAATAGCTGGCTATCTGCAGCTATGGAATAAATGGCTAAGTGAAAGTGTACCTCATCTTTTACTGAAAACGATAGTATCTGGATTTGCAAAATACATTATCCCCCAAAATTGAGGTTTGGGTTAAGCCGACATATTAAGAGTCTCCATTATTCATAGGCAATTAACTTACTGTCAGCACAGAACTTCCTTTTGGATTATTCTATCCTTGTGCATGAGTGGCATCGGTTATCCTTGCTGTCCCCATGTTGGGTTTGATCCTGCCTGATTTAATCCTTGTCCTAGATTTTTCTAAACTTTAATTGAGAGTGATTTTTAAGAGTCTCATTCACATAAGCCACCCTATATTTGGTAGAGCAGTCTTGTTTCTTCCAGCTTTTCCAAGGACCAACCAGTCTGAGCCTCAGATGCAGGAAAGCTTAACACTTACATAAACATGTGGTTAAGGCCAAAAACAACTAGCTATGACCTTTCTCTTTGCCCAAGCACTTTATAGACACAGGATAATTAAACACCCCTTTTCAAGGACAGCATGCAGGGGTTGTGCTGATAAAAATTAAGAGCTCTGAGACAGGAACAGCTAAGGCCAATGACCCCATCTGTCTGTGGATAATAAGGAGAGGAGCCACATGCCCTGCCCCTGCTGGTCACTTGGGGTCTCCAAGGCTGTCTGTGCTAAGCTAAGACACAGCAGCCGGGAGGATCCTGGGAAACAATGGGTCAGGCAACTACAAGTTAAGGATGTAAAATAAGTGTGAGAAGATGTAATAGCCTGAACACTATTACAACAAAGGTTTTGTCATTTACTGTGCACATAAATCTCTTTAATTCACTCAGGTATCGTAATGCTTTTTTATTTTAGTATAAAATAAATCTTTGACACCAATGAGCCTTAAAAGGCACATTTAATTTTAAAACATCAAGAAATCTGATGTAACACCATGTACACCATGCCTAAATTATAGTAACCATAAGAAAACTGGAAGATAGGAATTCACTAAAAAGCAACATCTGTTGCAGAGTTAGTTTTGATTTTCAGAAGACATTGCCCAAAGCCACCAATTATTACTGAATTGGAGAATAAGCTAGATTTTTTTCATGTAAGTCATCTGTGTCATTCGTTTTTAGCTTTAATTTCAATTTTTCTGCATATGTTAGAAGTGATATAACTATTTTATTAGTTGAATGACAGCTGCCAATAGTAATAATAATTTCTGTGACATTAGCAACAACTCCTTCAAAATTTGAAGATGCTATTTTTAAAAACTATTTATTTTTATTCTACATGAATGAGTATCTGCCTGCATGGATGTATGTGTACCATGTATATCAGGTGCACAAGAAAGCTAGAAGTCACCTGGTCACCTGGAACTAGAGAGTCAGTAATGAGCCACCATGTGAGTCCTGGGAACCAAACTTGAGTCCTCACAGGAATAGCCATTGTTTTTTCACCATTGAGCTATCTCTCCCGCCCCAACTCTCCAGCCCAAAATGATGTCAGTTTTACATTAGGGCCATTACATCTCTTTAATCAAAAATTATTTGTTGACATATTTCAAGAGCTTTTCATCATCACATTTAAGAGAGAGAAAAAATTACCTTAGTGGTTCTTAAAAAAAAACAACAACCTATCATTGAGTATGACATTATCATTTCAGCAAATTGTATTTTGAGGAAATTATTTAATTTTATAATAATAAAGCAAATCAAAAGTTTAGTGGTGCACAGCAACTTGGTAAACAAATAAACAAACAAACAAAACAAACATACAAAAAACATGTTTTTTTACTCCTGGGTAAGATGACAGGGTAAAAGCTACCTAACCTTTGTAGTAATAGTGTTCAGGCTACAATATCTTCTTGCACTTATTTTACATCCTTAACCTGTAATTGCCTGACCTATTATTTCCCTGCTTCTGAATCGTTGCTCAGCATAGATACACGTGGGACCCTAAGTGACCAGCAGGGGTAGAGCACAGGGCTCCTCTCTTATTACCCATGGACAGATGGGGGTCACTGTCCTTAGGTGTTCCTTGTGTGACCTTGTAAATAAGTGTATATATATATATATATATATATATATATATATATATATAGAGAGAGAGAGAGAGAGAGAGAGAAAATGTAAAATATAAAAAGATAAAGAATATAAATACATTTATATTGAGATATATTTGTATATCTCAATATAAAAAAGAAGAGACTCAAAAGAGACAAAAAGAATTTCCACAAAGGTAGAAAAAGCATAGTAAATAATGATGATGATGATAATTATATTTATTATTATTAATTAATTAAAAATTATGGGAGAAGAGATAAGGGACTCACCAACGAGAATCCAAGCTGAGCCCAGCTCCTGGGTGAGTTCCCAGCAGTGGGAGGGGGCAGGATAGCATTCTGAAGACAATCCACACAGCCCTCTCAGCCCCGCCCTCAGGACCAACCCACAGCTCTCAGAAGCCTCAAATCCAGTTGCACAAAACAGGACTCCGTTCTACTGCTGACCTACTGTGTTACTCTATATGAATGAACATCCATCCGGTGGCCAGGAGTGATGCTGAGAGGGGAACTGATGTTTAGAACTGAGCTACCCACGGGTCCTAAGAACCGGGTATAACCATAATCAACAAGACTGGATTTAACTTTCCACAGTCCCAGACTGAGACTTAGTGCTGCGAGGTCCTTGTGGAGAGGAGGAGGGCAGAATGGTGGGTGGCAAGCAAAGCCAGTTCACTCAGGCAGTGACGTGCAAAGGAAAGAAGATCCCACCATCAGCCTCAGAGACCAGGAACACATCCACACAGGAAGTAACTAACACTGGAGACGGACAGTCCTGAGCATCAGGCCAGCAAGCAGGGCAACATCTGGAGTTGCCCTCACAGCTCTTCACAGGCTGGAAACTTGGAAGCTCCAGGGAAATCCTTGAAATGCACAGCTGCATCCTTCAAGCAGGAGATCCACGCTTAGGGGACTGGGAAATCAGGAAGGTAGTGGGCCTGTAGCTGCATCCTCTGCCGAAGATGTGTGCTTGGAAGACACCCTTGAGCCTTGAGCTAGAGCAATTTCGCAACCTCTTAAAAACTAAGAAATCAGTGGAGCTCCTGAGAACCTGCCCAGCCCATCAGCTGCCAAGCTAGATGTGGCCAGCAGAGGCCTCAGGTTTACATGAAAGAGAAATGCAGAGTGAAATGGGTTTGGGATGACTGCATCAGTGATTCAACAGCACCATAGCGCCTATGTTTATTATTGCATTATTCACAGTGACCAGGAAATGGTCATCTAGGCTGCTCATCAATAGATGAATGGATAAAGAAAATGTGATATATAAACATGATACAATTTATGTAGGTGTAAAGCAAAATGAAACTCTGATGGTTGGAGGAAAATGGACTAAATCATTATGTTATGCTAAATAAGCCAGTCTTAGAAAGGCAAGTAGGAGTGTGTGTGTGTGTGTGTGCATGCACACATAGTAGATTATGAAAATTGGCAGGTGATAGATGAAAAATCAAGGGAGCCAAGGTGATAGAGAAATGGAATAAATGTTACAAGAAAGCAGAAGAGGTAACTGTTTGCCGGGGGCTAGGTAGGGAACCAGCAAGAGGGGACCAGAGTACATAGGGAAAGCAATGGAAGAGGGAGAGAAAATAATGTGTAATCACATGTCTGCCAAAACAAAACCCTTTACCTTGTACATAACTGGGAAGTGCACAAACCATGGCTTAGGGAACTTGGAATAATTTTTGTAAGAATCACAAAGGAAATTCTTAGGATACTTGTGTTCACAAAATCATGAGACCACCCAAACTTCCTGCCAGCTGAGTGCCAAAAGGACCCATAAGGTTTAGCCCTGAATGCCCCTCACTCCCACCATTATGGGTTTGGACATGATAAGCTCCTGGTTAGAGCTGAGAAATTCCCTTTTCTGTGAATTCTTGAATTGGATCAAGGAAGCCCATGATTTGGTGAGCTCTGTAAATGTGACAAATCATTCAAACCTACCATGAATGGAAACGTCCTGATGGAAGTTTGCTTACAGATATATGTATAAAACTAACTCAGTATCTGAAGGCAGGAAGCCAGTGGCTAGAAAAATATTTGGGATTAAATATTTACACACTCTGTTTAAAAAAATAAAAGGCTTGAGGATTTAATGGGGTTTGCACTGATGCTTTTTAATCTGGTGCTCTCTCTTTCTCTCTCACACATACACACATACACACACATATACTTACATACATACACACTCTCTCACAAACACACATATAGATACATACACAAACACACACACATACACACATATACATACACATTCACACAATACAGACACAAACACATACAATATACACACATATACATACATACTCACACAACACATACACACACATATACACAAACACATACAAACACAAACATACTCACGCATATACATATACACAATACACATACACAAACACATACATATATACACATAAACACATACACACACAGACTCACACAAACATACAAACACACAAATTCAGACACACACAATTGCATGTACACACACTAAATATTTTTAAGAATATAAATATTACAATTTTAAGAAGTGACTTACTTAAACATGCAAATCTTTGTATTTTTTGCCATTAGTTGCAATTTTGAATCAGAAAACAGCCTTTTTAACAACCGACATTATTTTTAGAAATAAGAATTCAGTAAATACCAGGTTCATACTATGAAACACATAGCTAAGAAAGAAAATCATATATGAACATAAAGCAAGAAACATACTAATCTTTTAAAATATTAATCAGATAATTGATTAAATTAATTATTAAACATAATCAGATAATAAATATTAAGGGTTTTTACATATACAGTTAAACCATGTATTATTAGTATATATATATTTTTTATTTTTTAGAAAGTAATTCATTCATTAAATGCTTTTGGGAGTTAAACTATGCCAGCGATGAAGACACAAGTCAGCGTTCTCAGCACCTGGGTGACTAACAAAGCAAGAGCACAAGTTTGACGAAAACTACATAGCAAGATCTTATCTCAAAATAAGAAGAAAAAAATGAGCTGGGCATGGTGGTACATGTCTTTAATCCCAGAACTCAAGAGGCAGGAGCTGGTAGAGCCAGCCCGGTCTACACTGTGAGTTCCAGGCTAAGCAATGCTCCATAGTGAGACCTTATCTCAAGAAACCAACAAAATAACATCAAAAACATGCTACCTGATATTATGGATTTGCCAATATAATAGCTCAAACTTGACAGTCAGACAATACATTTTAAAAATATTTTTAAAATGTGATAAGGGCTGCCCAAGTGAAGTGGTTCAGCGAGTAAAGGTGCCTGCTGCACACCTGACAACCTGAGTTCAACCCTGGGATGCACTGTGGGAGGAGAGAACTGACTCCTGAAAGTTGTCCTTTAACTTCCAAATGCCCTCTGTGCCAAGCACATGAACACATACGCACACACACAACATAATGATCATCATAATAGTAATAATAATGACACTCTCTAAAGTGCTGTATGAAACATGAGACAGGACTTTCTCTGTAAAATATAATCGAAGCCACATATCTGTGATCTGGAAAAATCACAGACTCATGCCAAGTCTATGGTGCTGAACTGAAAATCTACAATCTGAAGACCCACATAGCATGTCACATGGCAAGAGACATAGACTTTGTTTTTTTGGGATTTTTCATCGATTTATTACATAAAGAAAGGGAGGAAAAAGAACAGAGAAATCCTCAAAGACCAAGAAAAGACCTTCAGAAGTTCTTGGATGGTACACAGAGCAGGATAGTCCTGTGCTAACAGAAGACTCAGAGGATGGTCCTGGGAAGAACCAACCCTCTGTCACATCAAGGAGAAGAAGGAAACTGCTCATTCCATGTGGCTGCACTGGAGGACTGTGGGGGAGCAGATGTTCTAGCTTGCTTTCTGCAATAAAAACCAGCTCCCAACGCAAACTGGGGGAGGATAGAAAATGAAGCAGAGACCATGGAAGAACACTGCTAACTGCCTTGCTCCCTGGAACATGCTCAGTACCTTTCTTAATACTGCCCAGCTTGAGCTGCCTAAGGTACGTACCACCCACAGTGGGCTGGGCCTTCCTACATCAATTAGCAATCAAGAAAATGTCCCACAGAGATGCCTACAGGTCAATCGGATGAAGGCAATTTTTTCAGTTAGCTTCCCTTTTTCCCAGATGTGTCACACTGACAGTTAATATTAGCCATCATAGAAGACAGCCATACAGATTCAAAGTTCAGAACCAGAACAGTTATAGGAACTGAAAGATACAATTCAATTAGCTAAATATAACCTGAGGTTATTTATACATTTGTATGCAAGTATTTTCTGAAAGTGTACAATGGACCAGGGAATTCTTTATGAAGTTGTGAGAGAATATACAAAATGATCTTTTTATCCTCCAGAGAGCTAGGAGAGAAAACAATTGTGTGTGTATGTGTATACACACACACACACACACACACACACACACACATATATATATATATATTCCTATTCCTATGGATGGTGCAGTGATCTTGTGACAAGTCTTTTTCTTGAGTCTCCCATCCCCGGCATACAAATACAAACCTAGGTATTGACATGAATTTATTTTTATAAATGTGGTTAACGTTCATAGTCTGATGACTTGAAATGGAAACAATTTAAACTATTTTTGGCAACCTGATTTTGTCAATTGCTAACATATGTAAGGCCATAGCTGTTAGCCCCCTGAAGAAGAAAGCCCCCTGCCTTCTGCACTGGGAACAGCATCTCCAGGTCTTGCTAATAGCCCATTCCATAGAGTTGTAATGTGACTATTCAGTCTTGACAGTTGCATAAATGAAGGCTCTATGATAAATCTCTTCATAAGTATTGCCAGTGAGGTCACAATGTCACCAGAGTTATTAGAGTCAGAGTCTGGGCTCTGCCAGCCCTAACAGACTGGGACAAGCCATGCTCTGCTATAGACTGGTTAAACAGGCAGGGGCCAGTGAGAGGCAGCGGGAGGAGAGCTACTCAACATAGCCATGTTAGAATAAGCAGAAAACAGATGCAATGAACCAAGTCCATCCTTGCTGTTCTAACATGAGGTTCAGCTTTATACAGAAAGGTAAGCGCTAAGTAGTCTTGGCCAATCTGAGTTTCTGCCCATCATCATGGTCCTTATCCCAGTCAGTCCTTCAAGGGAGTGTGACATGTTGTCAGGCCGTGGAATCTCTCTCTAGGTTTCTCTAGCCAATCCTTGGCTCACGGCCATTTCATTCTCCCTGAGATTCCTGATGGAATTCCAGTTCCTCTTCATTGTTCATTGTTTCGGTCATCTAACAGTTAAAGATGGATGGGTACAAGTGACTCTGTAATGTTTCCAGGATGGTTATAATATGGGGTAGACCCTGGTGTGATTGAGAATTTGAGTTGAAGGTGGCATTAAATATTGAGTATAAATAAGTACATGAGAGAAAGTGAGACTGCTTGCTTTCTGCCCCCACACTCACACTGATATAGTAAGAAGGTCATCCAGGGTGTCCCCCACTGACATGGTTAGGTCACCAAGGGTGTCCTTCAATGACATGGTCAGAAGGTCATCCAGGGTGACCCTCACAGACCTGCTCAGAAGGTCACCCAGATTGACCACTTTAGTCTGTGAATTTTCCCCAGCTTAGTCCTTACATGTCCCTTGGATTGGCCACCTTTTCTTATAAAACACTACTACAAAAAGGAAAGACTCATTTTGGTTTATAGAGTCAGAGATTTCACTTCAAAGTCTTTGGCCCCATGTACTCGGCCAGTACATAGTGGTGACTGGACCCTGTGACAGAGACGTTTCTTCAGGAAAAGCAGGAAGCAGAGAGAGTGAACTATAGGAGGGTTCTGGGTACGACACCGTGGACATGTTCTCTGCAGAGAGCTTCCTCCTGCCAGGCCTCAGCCCCTATGTCTCCCATAAGGCCCAGATGTACTGACCCATTCACTGGGTTAGTGCTTTAGTGCTACAATCATCTTGGAAAATACCCATACAGATAACGGAGTGGGGGAGTGTCCATTACCCATTTATCAGGTACCTCTGAGTTAATAGTGTAAGAAAAAGAGCAGAAATCAAGAGATTGCAGGTGTGTATCAGAGAACTTGCATAGCAGGAACTAGGCCTGAATTCCATCCCTAGCACCCCCTCCACAGTCATTATAGAATAATTCCCATGATCTTTTATGAGTATATACAGGATATATATGTAGACATAAAAATATACTGCATGCAATATACTACAGGTATACAGATATATATTCGGGTAGTCTATATATACAGGTAGTCTAGCTATATAAAAATATGGCTCATGACAATACATGCAAAGGCAGCAGGCCCTGTACAAATTTTATCATATCCAATGCAGGACCTCACACACGCTGGCTCAATTCTCCAGCTGAGCTCCACCCTGAGGCTGCTGCAAATGTATTATTAATTAAACGGCAGATGCACAAAATCCTTTTTAATTTTATGCTAAATACCAAAATGAATAAGTTATCTTTGGCTGTCTTGTAGGGCCATGCCATTCACTCAGTAAATATTTATTGAGTGTTTATAGCCCAGACATTAAACGCTAAAAGACGATAACATGTGATGTTTTAATTCATACTTTCTAAGATTCCTATAATTAATGTACTAGTTTGTTTGTTTGCTTACTTGTTTGTTGCTGTGTTTGTTTGTTTGTTTGTTTGTTTGTTTGTTTGATATGGTCTCCCGTAGCCCAGGCTGCGCTCCAAATTGCTACTGAGCTGAGGAAAATTGAACTCTTTTTCTTCTGCCTCCATTTCCCAAGTTCTGCAATTTCAGGTGTGTGCAACCAGGCTCAGCTTCAAGTCAATTTTTAAATGTATAAAATTTCTCTTAAGAAAAAATATATAATTTTAGTTATTTCAGAAGAATATTGCATTCTGTCTCTCTAGTATTGAGTTAACGGAAAGAAGATATCAGAAAATAAAAAATAAAAAAAATGACCTCAAGGCATAGGGATGCATCCAAAATATGGCAAGGTCACCCAGAGCCTGCATCCATTATTACACGGGGTATCATTTTTTTTTCTCTAGGTTATGTGTGACCTTGTGAGGTTCTCCCAGGCTGACTTTGGTGATAATTTGACACAACCTAATGATGGTATTGCCTTTTACAGTGGCCTCCAGAGGGCCACAGACAGCCTATGGCTACATGCTACCTAAAGATGCTCTCCATCAAGATTTGCCTTTCTAGCATCTTTATTTGTGCCAGAGTTGATGGGGGCATAAGGGGTTATATTTGCCTGCATTTCCCATTTGATACCTTATGTTTTCTAGCTAAAAGAAAGAAAGAAAAAAAAATACAAGATCCTGGTTTTCTGCCTCCAAGGTTCCTTGCGTTGTCCTTGATTTCTACCCCTTTAAAATCACAGTCTTAGCCACCTGCTTTTTTTTCCCTAAGTAAAACACATTAACAGTTATTAAGTGGCTTCAGAGATCTAAACACACTATTGTGATATGAAAGAGTTTTATAAATCATAGGACAGGGTAACGCCTCAAAGGTATTTCCTTTGGGGCCATTGCTTCCCTATCTCACATAAAGAAGGATAATGCCTGGTCCAATTTCACACGGCTATTACAAAAAGCATCTAAAATGTTATTTTAAGCTACTGGAAAATTATCCTCCAAGAGATGTCAGCTTAGTGCTTATCGATAGTAATTTGAAATACGTAGGATGTCAGGGTGAACTATGGACTCCCGTCCTTCCAGATAAAATATACTACAGGAGTTCACAGCAGCATTTATTCAAATGCCTCTCCTGAGAGGTTAACAGGGCTGCAGCTGGAACAGTCAGTGCGCTGGATGCCGAAAACCCAAGGAGCCTGTGGCTAGGCCGGAAGATTAAGGACCCTCAGCTCCTGGTGTCGCTGCCGACACCCAGCTTCCTCATCAATTTTTCCGGCAGCCCCTGGACACGTGGTTTCCCCGTTACAGTTTTGTAAGCAGGATAAAGTGAGCTATTTTGCCATAAACACTCATACCTGACTGCAAAAAGATAAATACTTTAACTCTGCCGCATCAGAGGGGAGAAGATCTGGGTAAACGCTAAGAAACACAGAAATTAGGTCACCAGGCACCCTCCGAAATACATTCATGGGGAAAACTAACAGCGGCTTCCACCCGGGACCATGCGTGTTGGTGACATGGCGCAGACATCAAAAGACTGGGGCCAGCTGTCAGCAGCACAAGGGCGGTTCATCGATATGCATTATTTATCGTGGAGGGATAGTTGTCGATTCTGTTTATGTTTTATTTCTGTTGCTTTCCCTGTGTGTTTAAGGTTCTTGTCAGAATTAATCATTCCGTCCTCCTGGTTCGTGGTATCTGGGTGGCGCCCCACTCTGTTTTCAGCTGTCACCAGTGCCTGGCTGTTCTCAACCTATTCTCCTCCCCAACTGCAATCCAAACCCTCAAGAGGGTTCCGCATAGAAGCAGCATGTCACAGGTAGACCCAGGGCAGTGTGCTATGCCAACTTCTATAGCATTCTGTTACGGCAATAACCTTACATCTAGCGTGATGCTCTTTGTTTTCTAAAGACGAGTGCTAAATCCTTTAAGACCCGACTCACATAGGGCCATTGAGGTATTGAGTGAAACACCTCGGCTTTTAGGGTATAATAGTCATCTAGCTGTGGGTGGTATAGGCCAGTAACCTCAGCTAACTCAGGAAGCTGAAGCAGGAAAATATTGAGTTTGAGGCCAGCCTGGAATAACTATAACAAGACCCTCATCTCGAAAGAAAGGACAAAGGAAGGAAGGAGGGAGGGAGGGAGGGAGGGAGGGAGGGAGGGAGGGAGGGAGGGAGGGAGGGAGGGAAAGAAAAGGAAAGAAAAGAGAAGAAAGGAAAGGAAAGGAAAGGAAAGGAAAGGAAAGGAAAGGAAAGGAAAGGAAAGGAAAGGAAAGGAAAGGAAAGGAAAGGAAAGGAAAGGAAAGGAAAGGAAAAATAAGATAAAAGGAAAAGGGGAACTCAGGATGGGAACAAGTCAGTTAGCAAAGTTCTTGCCTTGCAAGCACAAAGATCTGTTTTTTTTGTATAGACACTACCTTAAACAGTCAGGGAGGGAATGGTGGTCCATACTTGCAAGCCCACTGCTTGGAGACAGGAAGAGAACCCTGGAACTGGAAGCATATTAGTTTACTTGATCATGTCCAGACCAGTGAGAGTCTTTGTCTCTAAAGGAAAAAAGTAGACAGCTCCTGAGTAGTGACACCCAAGCTTCTCTGTCTTATGGCTTACACACACACACACACACACACACGCACACGCACACGCACACGCACACGCATGCACACAAGCTTCTCAGGGGCACAGCTTCCATCTGGATCTCCCCTTTCTTCTCCTCTGCCTCACAGCACACTGCTGTCATCTACTTCAGAATCATTCCATGGGTTCCACGCATGGTCAAGCTGTGCCACTCTCTCCATGCTGGACCATGGCCAGCCCCTTCAACCTCCATCCACCCAGACTGGCTGTATCAGTTAGTGCTGACATTTCTGCAATGGCTGTAAACAGCAAACAAACCTGGAGTTGAGAAGTGTTAGCCCTGGATCACTGTTTCATGCCCATCATAGCGGGGATGGCTGGTGGGGCAGTTCAGTCCATGGCAGTCAGGGGTGTGTGACACAGGCTGTTCACACAGGCTGTTCGGACCAGGAGGCAGAAAGCATGCCAGGAACCAGGGACCTGACAGAAGCTCCAAAGGCCCACCCTAGTGACCCTACTTATATTTTTAAGATTAATTAATTTATTTATTTTATGTATGTGAGTATACTGTGGCTGTACAGATGGTTGTGCGCCTTCATGTAGTTGCTGGTAATTGAATTTTTAGGGCCTCTGCTCATTCAGGTCAACCCTGCTTGCTCAGGCCCAAAGATTTATTTATTATTGTACCTAATTACACTGTCGCTGACTTCAAATGCACCAGAAGAGGGCATCAGATCTCATTATGGGTGATTGTGAACCACCAAGTGGTTGCTGGGATTTGAACTCAGGACCTCTGGAAGAGCAGTCAGTGCTCTTAAGCACTGAGTTGTCTCACCAGCCTGTGACCCTACTTCTTAAAGGTTCCATGCTGCCCCCCCAAAAAATTATCAAATGAGGAATAGTGCCAAAATATGAGTGTCAGGGACATTTCAGATTCAAACTGTAACAGGGCTCATCTCTCTTGACCTTCTGAGACGACTGTAGCCAGGGGTTAAGTGAAGATACTATTTTCTCATGACATTCAGGACAGCCTTCAACAGCGACATGATGCAGTCAGGATTACGATACATAGACATGGCTGTGCCACATAGCCTTCAAAGGCCTGCAGGCATCCGATTTTCCCTCCACTATGTTGTCCATGATGCTGGGCTTCTGCATTATCTGTATAGTGTCTTCCTACCCCCAGTTCTTTCTCATTTACATACTTGTTGCCTTTCTGAGTTAACCACTCCTCAATCTGAAGAGGCCAGCCTTGAAGGCCTAGGTAGCACATTTAATCCCAGCACTCGGGAGACAGGAGTAGGCAGATTCTGTGAGTTCAAGAGCAGCTTGGTTTTACAAAGTGAGTCCTAAACCAGCCGGGGCTATACCATAAGACACTATTTCAAAAACTAAACGAGCAAATGAAAAGCTGACCCCAATTGTCACTTTCCAGATCTGTCTGAACCCTCGGATCAGGATTTACCTGGTACCATGCATCTATCCTGTCCGTGTGCTCAGCTTGACGTTTCACATTGAGGATGTGATATCCTCCCATTTGGGCTCAGTGTGGTTTGGGGACAGAATGCTTGTGCCTGGCTAATTGCATCTATACAATGAGATGGTTTTTTTTTTCATGATTAATTATATGTATCCACTGTGTAATAAGTAACTCAGCAGGAAAAAAAAAATGAAAGAATAGATTCTTTTCCACCTCAAAACAGTAAGAGCTGACTTTATTGGCCTGAGAGGTTGGTACCCCTCAGACCCTGTGACTTTGTATGTAAGGGTTTGAGAATCGGTTTTTTATAAGTAGACAGTGGGGGAAGGGTAAAGCTTGGCTTCACCAGACGCAGAAACTGCTTGGTTTTGTTGGGGTTTTGGGGTTTTTTTTGTTTGGTTGGTTGGTTTTGGTTTGGTTGGTTTTGGTTTTGTTGGTTTTGGTGGTGGTGGTGTTTCCTTTTTCTGTTTTGGATAAACTGAAGGGTGAAAGAAAGGCCAGGTAGCCTGTTTTTCAATCTCCTGGCTCCAGGGCATGAGATGGAGTTCTGCTGCTTACTTGACAGGTTTCCTGGGCCTTTTATGATGGCCCTGATTTGGGGTGGGGTGGGAATTTCTTAACACTTGGCCATGCCGTGGTCAGATATTTGATCCAACATGAAACCTGGTGCATCTGTGAAGGTGTTAAGAGGCGATTGGCATTTTAACTGATAGTTGGGTTAAAAAGGTGCCCTTCCTCATTCAAGTGGACTTCATTCGCCCACTAGGGGTCTTGCCAGCATCTCGGCCTTGCTCACAGGTCAGCTTTAATCGCCACAGAACAAGCAGCTCCCATAACGAATGCGCAGCAACCATATCCATTTGTGTTCAGCTGCTGTAGTCCCGGTTGCTGGCATTACATAGAGAGCCAGAGTCACACGCCAACTCACACAAGGCACGGGCCGTCTGGTTGTTTGTGACTTTGCTCTTTCCATTGATCTTTTTCTTCTCACATATATTTGTTCTCTTTAATTAATGCATCCCGTTCGCACTTGTGGGGTATTCTAGTGTAATATATGAAAGCAGTCCTGGTTGGATGGGAATGACCAGTATGCTTGGCGTTTCCCAGTTCTTTTTATATGGAACACTCAAAATCCTTACTATTAGCTACTTCAAATATGCAGTTAATTTTAGCAAGCAGACTTACTTTACTACGTCAAAGAACACTGGGATGTGTGCTTCCCACCTATTAACCACCCTCTAGCTATGCCCTCACCTCCATCCTTCCCAGTCCTTACTAACTACTGTTCCCTGTCCCTCTCCCTCCCCCACCTCTCTCTCTCTCTCTCTCTACCTCCCTCCCTCCCTCCCTCCCTTTCTCTCAATTTTAATTTTAGATCAGAATTCTTTTATGCCCACACAAAAGTGAAAATACACATACCCAATTTCTGTGCCCATATTATTTTACAAGGTCCTCCATTTTCATTCTCATGGCTCTAAGTGACAGGATCTTATGATTAAATACTAATCCACCACACATGCGTGATACGTTTGCTTTACCCATTCATCCACTGACGGGCGCTCGGGTAGATTCTGTATCTTGGTGATTGCAAATACATCCTGCTCTTTGCTAAAAGAAGCTTGCCCCAGGTTTTGGTAACTGTTACTCCGGCTAGCTCATTGCCTCAAATTATTTAGAAACATACAAAAGGAGCGAGATCGGAAGTCACATGAAAGACCTGTCTCCAAGAATAGAAATAGCCCTGAGAAAGAATGAGAGATGGTTGGCTTGCTGGCTGAGTCTGGAAGGAAGAACTGTCCCCATAGTCCCCATGCCTTTTTTAGTCTCAGAATAGATGCCTCCTAAGTCCTGTGTCAGCCAGCAGGAGCCTGCAGGGCACGCCTATCATTGGACCTGCACTGTGAAAAGTAGCGGTAGGGTAGCTGTTCAAGCTCTTGAATAAACCCTTTGAAGGAAAACAACCTCAGAGACTGACCCGAGGCCTGGCAGTGGGCAGCCGGTTTCGTGAGCGTAAGAGCAGTGGAAGGAAGCTACAACAATTAAGAAAAAGGCATCGGGGCCCCTACCTGCCCTGAAACAGAGGAACCCATGCAAGTTTTCTTCAGGCAATGCTGAGTTCAAAGGGGAACTGAGTTTTCAGCACACCCCGTAGTCTCCCTGCTCAGAGAGTACAGAACAATGACCTCTGAGGAGGAAATGGCTCAGAAGCTCTGCAGTTCTGAGATCTTTCTTGGTGGCTTGGGGAAGTAATGCTACTGGATGTCCTTAAGCCACCTCTACCCAGAAGCCATCCCAGAGTCTAACTGAAGAAGGAAGATATTTACCTGGAAATCTCTCCCTGTCTGTGACATTCACAACTAACACCTGCACAGAGAACAACCAGAAAGTCTTTCACCAGAAACCATGCACAGTCCCTTAGCTAAGAGACCAAGGGTCTACCATCCATAGTGTCCTCATCTTTATGTGGGGCAGGTGGACTTTGAGTCCTTGTCATTTCTTAACTGTGCTTGGACATGCCATCTAACCCCTCCAGGTCTCAATCCCACTTCTTCTCTAAGTATGTGCACAGCGGTACTTACTGACTGTAGTGGATTATTTTCTCGTTTTTAATTGAAAAGCATCATGCAGAGCACTGCATGTGCCATGTGGTAATCTGCTAGAGAAATGTTAGCTATTATTATTTAACAATAATTAGCTTTGCAGTACCACATTATGTCCTGGATCTAGTTGTCATTTTGGGGTCAGTAATACAAACCAGCCACTAGGAAATATGGTTCCGTGGTTAAGAGTACATACTGCTCTTCCTAAGGACTAGAATTTGGTTCTTAGTACCCAAACAGGGACTGTCACAATCACTGCCCTTCCACTCAAGGAGACAGTGGAGATCAATGCCTTTTCGTGGCCTCTACAGGCATTCTCTGCATCCATGTGCACCAAAATAACACAGACGTACTTTAAAAATCACTCTTACAAAAGAGTAGAAACTTTCTCTCTAGAGATCTTGACCTTTCTTGTGACAGTAGGTTGGGGCAGTGCCATGGGGTCCATACAAGAAGAAGTGATATTCCTGCTAGTGTACTAATCAGGCCTCTAGGAAGGATCTGTGATCTGTGATCTCAGGCCTAGCTCCTATCCATAAGGCATAGCAGAGATGCAAGGAAGCATTACAGACAGAGGCCACCTATGTTGGGAAGCTGCCTTGGGGATGTGGGAGGAGAGCAGCATCAACTCCACAAAGCAGAAGAGAGGAAAAGCGTTCATCCTCTAGGGCAATGGTTATCAGCCTGTGGGTTGCAGTTGACTTAGATGTCCTGCATATCAGATATTTACCTTACAATTGATTACAGTAGCAAAAGTTATGAAGTTAACTACCAAAGTAATTTCATGGGTGGGGATTACCACAACTGTATTAAAGAGTCACAGTACTAGGAAGGTTGAGAACCATGCTGTAGTGGTACGAAAAGGACAGACAAGAGGGGAAGAAAAATGCAGGAAGACTTCAGCAGGAGCAGAGGAAACCAGTACACACTAAAGCCATTGTTGGGCCTGCGCTGCTTTGAGTCTAGAATCCCTCTTCTTCATTTCTTTCCATATCCCAGAGCTGTGGATCTGTAGTCACCAGGGATCCGAGATAATTATTTTCACAACTTGAGCTAAGATTAAGAGGCTTGCCTTGATCCCTGTAGCTAGGGTGCAAGGCAGTTCTCCCAGGAGAATGGCTGATGGAGGAGCGATCAAGTGACTAGGGAAATTAGTGACCACTAGGACCTACAGAGAGAAAGAGGAGGCCAATCTGTGGCTCCAGAATAGTTGCCTATTCTGTATGGTGGGTGTTCTGCTGGGTTCTGTGCCTGTCTTCGTCTGATGTGAGCCATACCAGATCACCACCAGGCACCCCTTATGGATAAGAAAACAGACTAAGTAGGTTACATCTTTTAGTCTCCCCCCATCCCCACAAAATTCCCATGTCTGTGTGACATCAAGGCTGAGATATCTATGGCCCTTAGTTTCATAATATAAAACTGCATGACCTTGACATACTTCCAGACCTTTACATCACATAGGAAACCAGGAGAGCATATACTGGGCCAAACACTGGTCTTCATGTGTGTTACCCAGTCATCCATCACAGCAGGTATTGATTTGATCTCCACTTACAAGTTAGAGAAACTGAGGCACACAAAGATTTACCTAGATCACCTAGGAGACAACACTCTGAACACACCTGTGAGGACTTACCTGCATCAGGCTAACCTGATAAGTTAAGAAGACCCATCCTGAAGATAGATGGTACCATTCCACTGATGGGCACAGGACTGAATGAAACAGAAAGGGTGAGCTGCACACCAGCAACCATCTGTCTTTGCTTTCCAGCTGTGGATGGAATAGGACCAGCTGCCTCAAGCTCCTGCCTCCATAACGTTCCTGCCGTGATGGGCTATACTTTGACGTTGAAATAAAACTTTCCTCAAGTTGCTCCTGTCAGGTATTTTGTTCCTGCAATGAAACCGGTAACTAGCACAGCAACTTTTGGATCATCACATGAGGATGCAAACCCAAGGCGGGCAGTTAAGCCTAGAGCCCCAACGGCTGTTCTACGGAAACCCAAATGAATCTCACATTATCCTCCATAGAGTCTAGCTACTCAGCCGCTAAGTGTGAATATCACTAATTCATGCTAGGCTAAGGATGGCTAATAGAAACAGGATCCACTAAGGAACAGGAGCTTTTGACTTTAAATCTGAAGCCCATTTCCCTGCATCACAGGCTCCTCCCTCAGGGAAAGCATTTGATTTCCATTGTAAATGTTTGTGTGGTATTATTGTTCAGAATGGGAGTCAGCCTGGTCTTTTACAATATAAAAAAATAATATGGATGGGCATTTTTTTTTTGCAGGGTTAAGTCTGGGATCGTAAATCTTCTGCCGAGAGAATGATAATAAAAACAAAAAGCCCTACACTTCAGACATAAATGAATAAAAGAATAGATCATGCCCTTCTCTTGATTAAAATCCAGTGGTTGTAGCAGAGATGAATCTGGCATGTAGAATCTATGGGGAAAAGTATGGTTTAGTAAATAAATGGCTTTGGGGAACCTAGAGAGACATTGTAGAAAAAAAAAGTTAAATTGCACCAATCCCTCAAATAATACACCAGAATAAATTCCAAGTGCATCAAAGATTTAGGCACCCCAGGAAAGCATTTTAAAATTACAGAGTACCGAGTCCCTCCACTATACCGTATCTGCTCACCTTTCTCTCCACTGGGTCATTTAAACACTCTGGAAAGGCTGCTACATTGTCACAATGCAGACAGGTTTTCTCACGAGGTTGATGTGTTCAAATTGTGCTTATTAGTAAAAATTTCAAACCAGCATATGCTGGCTTAAAATTGAACATCTATTATGCCTACACTCGAGTCTTTGACAACGAAAAAAAAATTTTTAATGTGATTTTAATGGCTAGTATTGTCAACTTGACAGAATCTCCTAAGAGGCAAGCCTCTGAACTTGTGAGAGAGTATCTGTATTTGGTTACTATAGGTGGGAAGACCCATCGGAATTGTGGGCAGTACCATTCCCTAGGCTGGAGTCCTGGACTAAGTAATAGGGAAAAAGCAAGCTGAGCACCAACATGCATCCCTCTCCAGTTCTTGACTGCAGATGCAATGCTATCCACTGCCTGAGGCTCCTGCCACCAGAAATCCTTCCCATAAGGCATTGCACCTTAGAACTGTGACCCAATAGACCCTTCCTTCTCTAAGTTAGCACTAATATAGTCACCAACTCCAGTTGCATCTTTTTATTATTATTATTTAAATATGGTTGAAACAAGTTTCGCTGTGTATTTTGTACTGGTCTCTCTTCAATTTATTTATTCGGTCTCTATCTCTCTTCATCCTGCCCCTACCTCTCTGTATGCAAGTGTGGGCATCAAATGTCATGCCAGTGGGTCATGGTCTTATTTATCAAATGAACACTGACTAAGACCGACTAAGGTAAACAGTACATTGAGATATCCAATAACAGAAGTATAGATAAAGAAAATGTGGGGCTGGAGAGATGGGTCAGTATGTGAAGATATCTGCCACCAAGGCTGACGACCTGAGTTTGATACTCAGGAGAAACACTGTGGAAGGAAAGAACCAACTCCTGAGAACATTCAATTGGGTTCATGCTTACAGCCTCAGATGAGCCCACGGAAGCCGCTCTTAGGTAAACAACCACACCTGTATAACTTTTTAATAGATTAGAAATAAGTGAGTTCCAGGACAGCCAGGGCTATATACAGAGAAACCCTGTCTCAAAAAAAAAAATATATATATATGCACATATACACATATACACATATACACATATACACATCATATACACATCATATACACATCATATACACATCTACACATCTACACATATACACATATACACATCTACACATCTACACATCTACACATCTACACATCTACACATCTACACATCTACACATCTACACATATACACATATACACATATACACATATACACATATACACATATACACATATACACATATACACATATACACATATATACACACATATATATGTATATATATGGTTTAATATTTACAAATAAATATGTAAAGTACTTACCAATATTAAAAATGAAGTAGACCATGTTATACAGTAGGTGCCATGGTTTTCACTTCACTTTCACAAGGAATGCTACATTTAATAAAACATTCATATGAGGAAAATGTTAACAAAAAACTACCTTTCTAAAGTTCAACATAGACCACAGTATAATTCAGGGGAAAAAGGTAAAATGTTACTCATTGTAGAAAATTGAGGTTCGGGAAACTCATTCACTCTCTAGCTCATGTGACTGTTTTGAGGCGGTGGGCCACCAAATGGTCTAAGCACACAGGGATAAGCACTGCTTACCAAGGACAGCATCCTTTTCCTGAACAGACACAAGAGTCAGTTCCCTACAGTGCGGGGAACATTTTCACATGCAGGAGGAGACAGTTAGGAATCAACTGTGCCTGTCTGCCTGCCTACCTGACATTTTTTAGGAAGCCAGGCCTTTCAGTACACAGGTCCTGTGGCTATTTACTCTGTGCACTTCCTGTAAGGGCATCCCATAAAAGACCGTTAATCGGCAGAAAGAAAATAAGGAGAGTGACTCCCATAGACAACTTGCTTTTCTACTTTTTATATAATCATGTGATATAATATTTATTTGTCACTCCATTTCTACCTCATTTTATCTTATCTTATTTTATAGTCACTCATTGTGTAGCACCAGTTGGCCTGGAACTTACTATATAGACCTGGTCCATCTAGACTCACTATGTAACCCTGGTTGGCCTGAAACGTAGCCCTGGCTGGCCTGGGAACTCACTGTGTAGACCTGGTTGGCTTGGACTCACTAAGTAGAACAGGCTAGCCTGGAACTCACAGAGATCCACTTACCTCCACCTCTTCAGAGCAGGGATTAACGGTATCAAGTATCATACCCAACCACGTTAGACATATTTGAAATATGATACTATGCCAGAAACTTAACTAACTTGGTCAGAGAACAGCTAGGACAAGGCCAGAGTTGGAGGCAGAAATGTCTCTGTGTCCCATGCACAGCTCTCTTTCATCTGCAGTGACCCAGGAGTCCTAAGGAAGAGCTAAAAAATGACTCCCTCAAGACTAGCCCTTAACTGATCACTCTGAGACCACAGAACAGAGATGCTGAGTGACCTTTCCTGGGAAGTCACAGAGAAACACCTGTTAGCCCTAAACCAAGGAAACAGCCCCACCCGTGGGCATCTTAGTGAACCAATGACTTTATTGGGGTTAGTTACATAGTGTGGGTGAGGCGTTACTTGCAGGATTGTGGTGACTGGGATAGCTGCGTTACCAAAAGAAGTACGCCCCCCTCAGACAACCCATAGAAACTGCACCACAGAACTCCCACCTCCATTAATATAATACAGAACATGCCACACATGTGTACACATGCAAGCATGTGCTCAGTAATATCACATGCAGTTGGGGTAAGAGGAAGTGAGGGGTGCCTAAAATCTCAGATGAGGATCTGGTAGCACCACCCCAACCTCCTTCTAAAGGGGAACTTTAATAGGCCAGATCTTGCAATCCTCTTTCTTAAAGGATTCATATATTATATGTGTATATGTGCGTACTTGAGTGTACATATGTGAACCATGTATGTACAAAGCTCATAGAGACCAGAGAGGATGTTGGACCCTATATATCTGTAGTTACAGACCTCTGTGGGCAGCATCTATGGGAGTTGGGAACCAAACCCAGGTCCTCTGCAGGAGCAGCAAGGGCTCTTCCCTGTGGATCCATCCCTACAGCATCAAAATCTTGCAATCTTATGAGCAGCGCTCGTGAATAACTACAGGTGTGTTGATTTCCAGAGGACAATGGTCCTGTGACAGTCATTCCCCCATTATTCTTATTTTTAATAACTTTCCATTCACATAAACATGATGGTCCCTCTGGGCCTGACAAGAGTTCTCACAACCTACATCAGCTATACTTGAATACCAGTAATATCATCATCAATATTTTTGAAAATGAAAATGTTTCATTAGAATATGCACAGAGATCCAGTATATTGGTCAGCAAAATTAGTGCCACTGGCCTTAATTTTGCTTGGTGGGTCTTGTCGTGAACTTCGAAGAAGTAATAAAGGATTATATTTGTGCCTAGAAAAAATGAAAGAACACCAGGTTGAGGCTAATTTCATGATATTATTCCTTATAAGTCCCAGAGCAGTTCACCCCGTTGAGTCGCTGTGGGACTTTCTCTTTTTTACCTTTGATGTGGACCATTTCATTCTGTGCTCCATTTTCCAACCCAGTGTATTTTATAATGATATCCATCATGTCTGTTTGTCAGTTTATGGCAGCTTAAAAAATTGCCTCAAGGCCAGTAATGAGAAGAAATCTTTCCCACTTCCTGTAGATTGTTTTATGTGCTTCACAGTTTTCTGCACCAAATAATAAAAAATAACATTGCTTTCCAAACTGTCCTTTATCTTGCTTTTTTTTTCTCCTTTTAGTTCTTTATGCCTTATTTCCTCTTGCTTTTACTGTGTTTATGCTGCTGTGTTTTTGTTCATAATTAATAAGATATAAAAGTCAAGAGCATATTCTCAAGATACAAAGTTTTTCAGAGGCTTCATTTCAACTTGCCTTTGATCGAGTACAATAGAAGAAATCTGGAGTTCTTAAAAAAAAATGGGTGTGTGCATGTATACTATACATGTATCCTATCTATCCACACCTGAGGAGAAAACTGTGCTTTGAAACAGAGATGTCAGGTCATATCGGGAATAGAAGGCAATCACTTATTTGGTTTGGTGGCACACACCTTTCATCTCAACACTCAGGAGGCAGAGGCAAATATACCACTGTGAGCTCAAGGCCACCCTGGTCTACATGCTGAGTTCCAGACCAACCAGGGCTATATGGTAATGCCCTGTGACAAAATAAAAATACAGTAACATAATAGTAGTAGCAGTAATACTAATGTTTTTTTCATGCAGACTTGGGAATCAAGACTTGTGTTTTCGAGATGGGTCTTCTGCCATTGACCGCTGAGCTTAATAACTTAATTTTAATGCAGAAAGAAACACATAGGTTCGTGGGGGTGAACAATACTATGACCTGGAAAGCACCACTAAGCACTGAGAAGGTCTACTATCTCTTGTGTTCTTAGAAATATCTCAGTGTCAGGGAATTTACAAGGTTTTCAACAATGACCTGTCATTTACTCCGTTTTTGAAAAAGCTTCTACCCCCGCCTACCTACACAACTTCAGGCTGCGCCATGCCATTCTTGGGTTTCTGTTTATGGTGGCTTGAGTTTCTCAGAACATTCTCTTTGTTGTCATCCCATCCTGCTTATGCTTTAAACTGTCTCCTTATGTCAGCAGGCAATGATGTTACCCAAGGACCATTTTCTGAAAAATATTCCCAGAGCTTAAAATTGACCGTAGGTGGCATACTTCTTGGCTATTCATTCTCAATTACCCAATATTAACCATGGAAATGAAACCTTTCTTGACTGGAAAGGAGGCTAAGTCAAATTTATTTTTACTTGCTTTTCACCTCGGTTTGTGTTGGTTTACAGAAGTGAGTGAGTGAATGAATGAATGGATGAATGAACTGATCAATTAATCAATCAGCGAAGAATAATTAGGTTGGTACAAGGGTGGGTACATGGATAGATGGATGGGTGATTAGGTAAATAAATGGATGGAAAATGCTGGAATTCTTTCCTGGGAGGGGTCCATTTCTCAAACTATAGTGGAAAGTACCCAGGTACATGGGAGTCCCTGACCTGTTTTTAAATACTTCTTACACTTTAAGAAGAGCAGTTGGGATCTTTTTTGCCCCATGCACAACACTAGCTCATGATAAACTTTCTTTCCTCAAGGCCAAAGCTGATTTGCATACATTTTCCCAGGATCAAGGAAGAACCCTTACAGACTTATACGTCTTTGATCTCCAAATGCTCATTAGAGCCTTGCTCTCCACACCCAGAAGAAAGATGTTGCGAAGCTGTTAAGAAAATATCTCATTGTAAGGGGACAGTCTTAAAAGGTGGTTGAAAATGAAAATTTTCACCTAACTAAAACTTTTCCATTGTAGATCCATAAAGATTCAATGTCTGGTGGTCTATTCAGACATGAAATGCAAAAACAAAAACAAAAACAAAAACACCACAAGGTAGAAAAATATCAATAAAATCCCAGATGAGTTTGGATCTTGTCTTAGTCAGGGTTTCTATTCCTGCACAAACATCATGACCAAGAAGCAAGTTGGGGAGGAAAGGGTTTATTCGGCTTACACTTCCATGCTGCTGTTCATCACCAAAGGAAGTCAAGACTGGAACTCAGACAGGTCAGGGAGCAGAAGCTGATGCAGAGGCCATGGAGGGATGTTCTTTACTGGCTTGCCTCCTCTGGCTTGCTCAGCCTGCTCTCTTATAGAACCCAAGACTACCAGCCCAGGGATGGTTCCACCCACAAGGGGCCTTTCCCCCTTGATCACTAATTGAGAAAATGCCTTACAGTTGGATCTCATGGAGGCATTTCCTCAACTGAAGCTCCTTTCTCTGTGATAACTCCAGCTGTGTCAAGTTGACACAAAAATAGCCAGTACAATTGACCCCTTGTCAACTTGACACACAAACACATCACTAGTAAGCCTCAACCCTTACATTCTTACTC
The DNA here is from genome assembly GCF_978045245.1 of Mus caroli. Taxonomy (NCBI): domain Eukaryota; kingdom Metazoa; phylum Chordata; class Mammalia; order Rodentia; family Muridae; genus Mus; species Mus caroli. The sequence goes on along the minus strand of NW_028227265.1, from coordinate 15,984,322 downwards.
ATCCCCAAGATCTAAATAACTTTAAAAGTCCCACAGTCTTTACATATTCTTAAAATTTCAATCTCTTTAAAATATACATCTCTTTTAAAATCCAAAGTCTTTTTACAATTAAAAGTCTCTTAACTGTGGGTTCCACTAAAACAGTTTCTTCCTTCAAGGGGGAAAATATCAGGGCACAGTCACAATCAAAGCAAAAATCAATCTCCAACCGTCCAACGTCTGGGATCCAACTCACGATCTTCTGGGCTCCTCCAAGGGCTTGGGTCACTTCTCCAGCCATGCCCTTTGTAGCACACACGTCATCCTCTGGGCTCCAGATGCCTGTACTCCACTGCTGCTGCTGCTCTTGGTGGTCATCTCATGGTACTGGCATCTCCAAAACACTGCATGACCCCTTCAGTCCTGGGCCTTCAATTGCAACTGAGGCTGCACCTTCACCAATGGCCTTCCATGGCCTCTCACAGTGCCGAGCCTCAGCTCCTCTGCATGACCCCTTCATGCCTTCAAAACCAGTACCACCTGGGTGACCCTTACACATTACCAAGTCCCACTGCAGAAGGAGTACAACCTTGCCTATCTCTGGAACACAGCCTCTTTGTGCTTTCAGAAAACACTTCCCAGAAGATGTCACCTCAACGATGCTGGTCTCTTCTTAATCACCGCTAATTTCTTAGCTCCAGCTAACCAGCATCAATAGTCCCAGTAATGCAAAGTTTTTGCTTTAGTAGTTCTGGTATCTTGTTAATCACAGCTGATTCTTCAGCCCCAGCTAACCAGAACTACAAAATCTTCACAATAAAAACAGCAATGGCCCTGAAGAGAGTCTTTAATTTTCCCTCTGAAATTTCACAAACCAGGCCTCCATCTTCTGCACTGTTCTCAGCATTATCTTCCAAGCTCCTACACAACATCTGACAGAGCTCTTAACAACGAATGGATCTTCAAGCCCAAAGTTCCAAAGTCCTTCCACAGTCCTCCCCAAAACATGGTCAGGTTGTCACAGGAATACCCCACTCTGCTGGTACCAATTTGTCTTAGTCAGGGTTTCTATTCCTGCACAAACATCATGACCAAGAAGCAAGTTGGGGAGGAAAGGGTTTATTCGGCTTACACTTCCATGCTGCTGTTCATCACCAAAGGAGGTCAGGACTGGAACTCAGACAGGTCAGGGAGCAGAAGCTGATGCAGAGGCCATGGAGGGATGTTCTTTACTGGCTTGCCTCCTCTGGCTTGCTCAGCCTACTCTCTTATAGAACCCAAGACTGCCAGCCCAGGGATGGTCCCACCCACAAGGGGCCTTTCCCCCTTGATCACTAATTGAGAAAATGCCTTACAGTTGGATCTCATGGAGGCATTTCCTCAACTGAAGTTCCTTTCTCTGTGATAACTCCAGCTGTGTCAAGTTGACACAAAAATAGCCAGTACAGATCTGTTCTCTCATGAGCTAAAATGGTGCACATGTGTATCTGTAGGATCTAGGGGTCTAAACAGTTAGAAAGCAATCTCCCATGGAGAGCAAAAGAAAGCTGAGCTTTAACTCTTGTACACAAATGTATATTAACATAATTTCTGACATTAATCATGAAGGGAAAGAGGATGGAGAAAGAAAGGGAAAGAGAGGGGAAGAGGAGGAGAAAAAGAAGGAACAAAGAACAGGAAGGAAGAAGATAAACTAAAGACCCAGACAGAGATGAGAAGGTGTGAGATTCGGAGACAGAGATAGCCCTGTTTTGTATCTGACTGATATATTATTATATGCTCGGGTCTCAAACAAACACAAGCTCTTGTGGTTCCAGATGCTAGGAAGTCTAAGGTAGGTCAAGGGTGCTGGCAGATCCCAGGTCTGTTAGGAACCTACTTCCTGGTCTGGGCATCACTATCCTCTCATTGTATCTCACACAGAGGAAAGAAAGTTAGTCAGCTAGCTAGCTTCCTCTGACACGGGCATTTACTATATTGATCAATGTTCTACACTCATGATCTGCAAACATCACATTAGGATTAGGCTTTCAAGAGATGGATTCGGAAAACTAACACTCAGGCCATTGCTTATCATTGTATGTGAATAGATAGAATATGTATGTGTGTGTGCGTGCGCATGCACACTCTGCTACATACAGGGTTTTTCTTTGTCTGTCAAGCATTTGGGAAAACGAACTCACTTATATGTTAGTATTTCATTTCTTTCTCCATTTCCTTCCATTCCTATTAACCAGTGGTCCTCAATCTTTCTAATGTCGTGACCCTTTAATACAGCTCCTCATGCGGTGGTGACCTCCAACCGTAAAATTATTTTGTCGCTAGCTTATGAGCGTAATTTTTCTATTGTTGCGAATCATAATGTAAACATTTGAAATGCAAGATATCTTACATGTGGCACCTGTTCCAGGGTCATTTGATCCCTGAAGATTTGCTACACACAGGTTGAGAAATGCTGCCATTAACCATACATGCACAAAAGAATTATCCATATATTGCCTTAGTCACTGAAAACATCTTGCATATATAAAAGGAAGCTGAGTGTATGGGGTGGGGGGGAACCTGTCTATTAAAAGTGGCTGCTAACAAGGAAGCTTCCTCAACTGGATGTGGGACTCCCTAAACCATATCCATCAGTCACTGTCACCAAGAGACACTCTCAAAAATCCAGGATTAGAATCCCGTGCTGCTCGCAGCGAGGAGACATTATGAACTCCTCTACTGGTTAGACTGTGGAAGTCTTGGCAGTTTGAGGTTTTAGAAGACTGAATATTCATCCAATTGTCTGTCACGTTGGAGGCTGTCATTTTGTCTTCATTAACGGCTTTTGCTGTAGTGGCCGGAGTAATCACACTGGTGTGGGACATGAGGACAATAGCAATTCAGAGTATTCACAGGACCAACATTGGCTCCTCTGCCCCTTCGTTCCGCCCTGCTCAACAATCAAATTATGCCAGCCTTCGTCCTTGTGTTGGGCACTCCTGCAGAGCTGTTCCTAACTAGTCCACAGAGGACGGTGGATGCTGCTTACAGAAATGTCCCCACAGTCTAGATGTTGGGAACATAGAATTACAGAAGGTAATTCAAATTATCTAAGCTTTTCTTTTTCACCCCCCAACTTCTTTAAATTAAATCCCCCCTTTCTGTCTCTATCTCATTGTCCATCTCTCTGTCACACCCCACCCCTGTGTGTATACAGACACACACACACACACAGACACCACAACCCATGTAAGACTCAAAGGACAACCTTAGGTGTCCACTTGTGGGTGGGCAACTCAGTGTGCCCACTAAAACTCTTGTTTCAGATAGAGTCTCTTGCTGTTAATTATATGATAGACTAACTGGCTCATGGGTTTTCCAGGACTCTACCATGTCTGCAAGCCATGTCACACAAAGAACGCTGGGATCATAGATGTGTACAACTGGTGTTACATAAATTCTGGGGAACCTGAATCAGGTCCGAACACCACAAAAGCAAGTGGCTCTCCCTGAGACATCTCTATAGGACTTTTCTGCGCTATTAGGAGTTTCATGCCCTGATGCTCTATGTCTAAGATTTGTGCAAGCTTTCCTTACACTAAACAAAAGAGCCTTTATTTATGCACCATCTCATGGAATTAGCATATTCGTAACAACCCAGTTGTAAAAGCTCAGCTTAAGATGTTAACCTGATAAAAGGTATCTATATTTCAGATTGTCACTAGATAAAAGCAACAAAATTCCCTTGGAATAATACTGTCCACAAGAACAATAGCTACCATTGAGAATCTGCTGTCTCCAGATGCTATTTGCTAAGGCCTGGATATTTTGGCCAAGGCCTCTAAAATTTATTATCTGGCCAGCCCCTGGAGTGCTGTTATAATAAATAGCATAGTAAGGCCTTAGAAAGTTTATTCAGGTTAGATGATGTCATGTAAGTGGGGCCTCCTAATCTCAGCATTCCAGTTTCTCGAAGCTCAAGAAACAAATACCTATTGCTTAAGCCACCTGTTCATTTATCATTCTATCCCTGAATGACTAAGATTCTACCCCAAGCAGTTTGATTCTTATGATGGAAAGAAGACAAAAGAGGGTGAGAAAGTCGTGCCAGGTCCCAAGGCTCTTAGGGTGCTACACTTGATAATCATAGGCAGGCCACCTCACACCTCACCATCGCCATGATAAGTGTTGGAAAGGAGCATGGGGGGCCACTGGCTGGGGTTTGCCTACACTGCCTTGGTGTTGAATGAATAGCAGCATTATTGGAGAATGCCCTGGGAACTACTCCTGAGAAGTAGAGCCAAGTAGAAGAAGAAGCTGAATAGTCCAGTCTCAGGAGCCCAATAGCCTCTCCTGAGATGCCTTAAATTCACAGAAAGGACCTAGGGTTTCTATCTTCACCCCTCTATTGACCCATGGGTAGTGGAATGTATTTTCCCCTCAGGGATGAGGTAGCATGTTGACTGTGATAACATCCTTTGGCTCTGGGCAAAGCTTGAAACACGACAGAGCTGGGCAACATCAGTAGCCAGCATTCACAACACCTAGAAGTAATCAGCAAAGGTGGCGAGTATGAAGGCAAAAAGTCTACTCCATTAAAAAAGAATCTGGAGGAGTATCCTTAACTGTTTAGAGACCTCTATTCAGCAAACTGATTCTTTGGCTTTGATTCAGAAAAAGTTTCAGGGTGACCCAGTATGAAAGTTGGGGCTGGCTAAAAGACTTTAACATAGATTTTATTTTATTTTATTTTATTTTATTTTATTTTATTTTATTTTATTGCACAAAGGGTAAGAGGAAAAAGGAACTTTGAAATAAAGGAAGACATAACCCAGGTTATGGAGGTGAGCTTGTCTGAGCTCACCATTCTTCATCTTTAAAGTAATCACATAGATCAGTTGGTTATTATCTTCACAGATTTCTAAAAATCCTAAATGAGGTCACAGGGTGGTTCCAGAGGGGCCTCTGACAAGATAATAGTTGATAAGGCTAAATACACGCTTGCAGGAAGTTTGGATGTCTTTACTGTAAACAAAGTTTATGACCTTGTCTGAGATTCCAGAAAACGTCTGCGAAACAGGACAACGCTAGCTAAGGCCATAGCCAGCCAGGGTTGAAGAATGTCCTGGAAACTACACGTGACTCATTGCTTGGTCCAATTCTACTTTAGCACAAAATATATGTATGACAAAGAAATCTATGTGATCACCTTTCACATTAAACGTTGTATTTAAATTCTTGTTTCTCGGCTGGCAAGTGGTTTCAACCAGACTCCAGGGAAAAGGGTTCCTTTCTTTTCTTGTGTCTGCATAATCCTTTCTGCCTTCTGGTGGGTGGGTGAGAGGGAACATGAGTTTTGGTTTTTGGTTTTCTCTGTCAAAGGTAGCAGCTAGCCCACCAATCCTCTCCCATCTTCGTTTGGTTTTGTTGTTGTTGGGGTTTTTTTTTTTGTTTTATTTTGTTTTGTTTTGTTTGTTTGTTTTGGGTTTTTTGAGACAGGGTTTCTCTGTGTAGCCCTGGCTGTCCTGGAACTCACTCTGTAGACCAGGCTGGCCTCGAACACAGAAATTTGCCTGCCTCTGCCTCTCAAGTACTGGGATTAAAGGCATATCCCACCACATCTAGCAACTCTCTCATCTTTGTGATGAACCTGCTTGTTCAACCCCTGAATATTCCCAAGACATGACTACCGTCATACATGTCTTCTTTGTACTAATTACTCAACCAATTCAGACTGTGAGGTCAAGCTCCCACCAATGGGATGAGGCATAGTCCCTACATGCTTTAGAATTAAAAACAAAACAAAACAAAACAACCCAAAAAACAAAAAACTTGCTTGTTGAACTTCCTGCCATAGGGTAGTGAACCCTTTTTTACAAGAAGAACATGCCTTGCCAGGTTACTTCCACCTTGTTCATGTGTTTCTTTGCATGATATAGAGAATGCTCTATCCAATGCTTCTGTGCTTCCATGGAAGGAGCCTTCCATGGGTAGAGAGGTGAGCCACGAACAGAAATGTTACTGGATTAAAAAAAATCTGTAGAAAGTATTCCTCTTGAGATGGCAATAAATCTGCTATGGAACGGGAGTTATTTAACCAGGCAAGAAAAATAATGACACTTCCTCAGAACAGGAAGGGACACATGAGAACAGCTTATGAAATGATATGGGTGGAGGGGGGGTGGAGTTTAAAGACCTGTAAGAGCCAATACAGCAGAAGCAAGAAAGGAAAGACTATGCTCCATTTGGAACAGGATGTCTGGAGCTTTTCTGCAAAGTGCTGTCTTTAGTCAAGTACAGGAATGACAAAGATTTGGGTTGAAGAGGATGATTTTTGACTTGAGGATTGGGATAGATGGAGTAAAGAGAGGTCACGTGGGCAGCAGACAGAAGGCCTTTGCTAAGACTCAGGCAGAAAAGTCAAGATGGCTTGAGTGGAGTAGCCATGATGGTGAAGAGTAGATTAAAAAGAGATCTATGTGCTCCAGAGGTACGCAAATTAAAACTTAGAACTGCTGTATATTATAGATTAAAAAAAAAAAAAGTAGGTTTGTGGAAAGGTAGCTGAGATGAATTACCCTTCAGACAAGCTTTACTAAGAGAGTTATTAACATCATGGCCACCGGCAGCCATGATGAAACCCTGAAGGTAGAAAGTATTTATTTCCCTTTCTAAATAATATAAATTAAAGAAATTAGTAAATAAATAAAGCCCTTTATTTCCCTTCAGTTATAAAGAGGGAAAGAGAGTTCTGTGCTCTCTTGGGTTTCCAGAGCAGGAATGGAATTTTATACCACATAACCTGACCAGCTAGGCATTGAGAAAGACGAGCTAAAATTCAAGGCCACCTTGGATCAAGGCACTGGGAAGCCTTGCTTGTAGTAAGTAGGGATGGAGAAAAGTCAGCTCTGAAAGAACTTCAAGAGCCACAACACCTAGCTTATCAATTCTCTAGAGAGAGCTGCAGGGAACCCTGGCCTGAAAGTGAAGGAATGGTTACTAATGGCTCCCAGTGGCCTTAAGTTGGTGGAACTGGGTGGAGGAACATAGGCATTGCAGTGAGCTGAGCATTGGAAGGATGGCTTTCAAATGGAGCACATGAAGACTTCCCTTGTGATCCAGTTGGCTTATTTCCCCCACAAGATTAGTTGAAAATTGGGTTCATAGATCAGAGGCACACATAAAAGTCTCTGTTTCTGTAGATTTGAGTCTCGACAGGTTTATAGTGGATACTTTGTGCTTGAAAGTGTTAAGGTTTTGATTTCTGGGAACTTGACATTTCCTAGCTGAAGAGACTAGAGGTATTAGTCCCAAGGCCACTGTGTGCTCATATGTAACACTCTTGAGATACCCTGTGTCCCTTTGTGCAGTATCACTTGATTACCCTAGTGCTGACTTTGTCCCATTGTGTGATAGATTCTGCTGACTCTGCTCCATTTCTCCCCTGGTAATACTATATAAGGTGCTGTACTTCTTAATAAGTGTGCTCGGCATAAGACATAGCTTGCCCAACACCCCCTGAGCCTACCTGTTCTATCCTCTTTATCTCTGGTCCCCTGGTCCTTTCACTCAGGATGTGTCCCTTGTCCTGGTCAAGGACTATTTAGAAATACCTTCAAGAATGTGGTGTGCAGAGGAGATACAGAGAGAAGAACAAGAAACAACCAGGGAAAAATACAGCAGGAGATACTGTTGAGAAACCAAGTAAAACAGAACAGGAAATTCAGCTAAGCAACCTCAGTCGGAGCTCAGCAGAGCAGTGGGCTGAGTAGATGCCTAGGACTGGGCTGACCAGGGAGAGGAGGGTGAGGGAGTCAAAGTATTGTGCACAGACTATTGCCTCACAGAGGATAGATTAAAAGATGACAATGGGCTGGCAAAAGAGAGATGCTGAGAAAGAATATTTCTAAATTTTTTGTTTCACCTGAACAACCTGGGCCCATGCAGATACCAGTGGGAAGGCTCATACTGGGTGGCAAATGACAACTGTTCAATCTAGGACCTTGTTAACAATGAGACACAGTGTCTCTTGCAAATGGACTGGATGGGGTCCCAACACAGGTAGCTGGAATTGGTGCCAGGCAGGTAAGGGGGTGACACCTTGAATTTAACTAGAAAGAAAGAAAGCCTGGACACAGCAAATTAAAATAAGTTCCAATACTCAGGACTCAAACTGTGTGAGTTCCTGTCTGATTTTCTTTCTGAAGGGAAACAGGGGGCAGGTTGACATCATGAATACTTATTTAACTAGATTGGATTAGATGGGATGAGATTGGATTGGACTGTAAGAGGGAAATTGACCCAAACAAAATGAAAAGAATAAATGAGCCACTAAAAGTGGAGAAGAACCCAAGGGAAAAAAAAAATGAATCGAACCCAGAAAGTTACAAGAAGAGAATGATCAAACCTGAATTGTTTTTCCTATACCTGTTCAGAGCTCCTTGGCATTGCATTTAACTAGAGAGGTCTGCAGGCTGGTGACTCAGACCAGCAAGACCAAAATCCTAGATCATCTTCTCCAACTCTTGCAACTTTCACTGAAGAACAAAATCAGCATTTCCTCAGCTAGCCAGTTTTGAGAGACAACCGACGGATTGCTCTCCGGGGCCTGTTTAAGAATTTGGAGGAAATATAAGGCAATTCAAAAAGCAATAAGCTATTTTTCTCAGCAGCCTGGCCATCTCAAGATGCAGCCTGCTCGGGCTTTCAGCTGTCTCCCGCATCTTTGCTTTTCATCAGGAAGAAATATCCTCACAGCACTTCCCCAAATAAATACGTGGCCAGCCGTGTTTGCACTGAAGAGAGAAGAAGGAGAGGAAGATGTACTTTCCTTTGTGTATTTTCTCACAGGTGATTAATTCACACAACTGAAATAGCTTGGATTTATCCAAGAATCTAACACTTGAAGATATGCAATGGGCTGATGCTCATAGAAAGAAATGCAGCCAACATAAGGCAAATGATATTTAGAATACAGGCCTAATTAAAATGAATTAAAATCATACCTCATGTTTAATATTTTGTTGCATGACCAATATTCATTGGCTCACCAAGCAATAATACTATTTCCAATTCAGTATTGATTTGTAATTTTATATTAGTTGCCATACAGAGTGAATTCAGAGAAGTTAAAAATAGTTATCATTCACTTCACATGTCTATGTAACTTGAAATGTATTTCAGGTACTTGGAAATTATATTTTTCTTTTTTGAATTAATAAATGTATTTGTGTATATGTGTTTGTCTGTGTGCATATATATGCATGAAACCCCAAAGATCAGAAGAAAGTGCCAGGATTCCTGGAACTGGAGTATCAGGCAACTGCAAGCCAACCAATGTGGATGCTGAGCACCTAACCCATTTGCAAAAGCAGCAAATGTAAGATAAAAATAACTTTATAAAAAATATTCAATGTATATACAACAAACATTATTGTATGAATATTCTAGGTAACAGAAAGAAGATAGATTACAATGTTTTGTAAAAGCGAGATAAAGGTGATATGCTGAGGACATAAGAAGACTTTAATTTCTTCCTGAACCCCATTTTTAAAGGGTGGTTTCAGACACTGAGACATGAAAAATGAAGAACAGATGAAGAAATGAGAACTGGGTAGAAATGATCCAACCTTCCCAGACTTGACTGTCTTGAGAAGGCTGAGCTTGCTGTTGTCTCTGGAATAATGACAAACTGTACAGTTCAAAAGAAAAGAAAAGAAAAAAAAAAAAACCTTGGAATTGTTTGCCATGAAAAAAAAGTTACTATTTGTGGGGCTAGATATGTTTAACCATTTGTGAACACTACAGAGTGTACAGGGCTTAAATATGTTTTTGCTCTATCAGTGTGTGTGATTAGAAATAACCTTGACGTCAGTTCTAAGAGAGTTTCCCCCCAGTGTGTCAACCTCCTCCATTGTTTTTGATCACTTTATGTAGAATGTCCAGGACTCTCAGGTGACACTCGCTTTCTCCTTGAACCCTGACCTTCTGACCCTTTAAGGAGCCAGAATCCATTGTTTCTTTTGTGATGTTTGAGCTGCCAGGGACTTGACGCTTATTTTTGAAAAGCATATGGTAGACAGGTTGGGAGCTGAGCAGCATTCAAAGACCTAGAGGTTGGTGAAGTTGGCCTGGAGCTTAAAAGGACAGACTTTCGGCAAGCATGTTGAGGAGAACTGCAAGGAAATTGGACAAAATGATTGTAACATGTTTAGTATTTATGGGGATAAAGGAAAAGATAATCTGGATCAAAAAACATTTAAGAAGATGAATATCATATCAGCATTAGAGAAAACAAACAGGGATATAACTTGTACCAAGAATCCCCAAATTGGCAGTTAGTGAACAGAAAGGAATACAGCAATAAAGAGACTGAGATATGACATTGCATGGAAGGACAAAAGAGTTGATCAGGACCCATCACATACAAACAGAAAGATAGACACACGGGATTTACAGACAGTAAACTTAGAAATCAAACAGTTATTGTCTTATGCCAGCCAAGGAAAATAGCAAAGCTAGGAAGCAAAGATGGTATGAAAGATGCAGTGTCTACATGCAGATGTTCCGCTGAAATCTATGAAAGACTCCATGGAGAAGAGTAGATTAGGAACTTAACTGATGGCATCGCTCAGAAATCAGGATGCAGCCGGGAGGTGGTGGCGCACGCCTTTAATCCCAGCACTTGGGAGGTAGAGGCAGGTGGATTTCTGAGTTCAAGGCCAGCCTGGTTTACCGAGTGAGTTCCAGGACAGCCGGGGCTATACAAGAAACCCTGTCTTGAAAAACAAACAAACAAACAAACAAAAAAACAAAAACAGAAATCAGGATGTTTCAATAAGGAAATTTCAAAGCCACATAAGCTTGATAATAAATAGTGTCAGAGATAAAGTAACTGTCAGTATTTAAACACAAGAATAAGTGTTCAGGACACACCAACCGGCAGATTGGAAATGTGTAGTATGAGAGTATAGGTACTAAAAAAAGATGTGTTGGTACTGCAAAATTGTGGAATGCAAAGAGATGAAAAGAGGAAGAAACCTGTAGACTCCAAGGGAAAAATAAAATCAACAGAAGCAAACTGGTATTAAGTGGGAGACAGCTCAGTGGTTAAGAGGGACTCCTGCTTTTACAGAGGGCCAAGTTCAGTTCCAAGCAATCAGGCAGCTTACAAGCACCTATAATTCTAGGTCCAGGGGATCTGATGCCCTCCTCTGGCCCTGATGAGCACCTGCATTCATGTGCACACAAATTTAAATTATATTATATTATATATTTTATTACATATTATATATAAATGTATGATTTAATATAATATACCATGAATCATTATGTGAATGTATTATATTTATATATAACTATATAATTATTCATTATCTTATATACCATATAATACATAAATTATAATATATAAGTATATATGAAGATATGAGTGTATGTATGTGTATATATGTATATATACATATACATATGTGTGTTTATATAAATTCAAATTTCCAAGTTTCCTATACATATATACATATATATATATATGTATATATACATACACATAATTAAAAACTGGTTGTGAGCAAATGCTCAGGTCACTAAACATCTTCAGGTTTACTAATAACACTGGGTATAAACACACTAAAAGAATATATTCACACTTATGAGGAAAAATAAATTTCAACTTAGTTTGCTGATTAATTTACAGCCAGTCGATTTTAAAGGCAGACTAAAGAAATCTTCAATCTGTATAATCTCCAAGACACCTTTTCAGGCAACTTAAAGTCTACCCTAGAGTTTGAGGATGAGCAACTTTCCCAGATTTTTCCTAATTTGTGTGCTGAATGCCTTGGGAATCTCTCTCTCCTAGACATATCAGGGGAGTGGGTCACTTTCCTCTGCACTCACAGAAAGAGCTTAGTAGCAACCCCATGAACATCAAATGGATCTTCCAGTAGCTTAACTCCATCTGGCCCAACAAAGCCCTCTCAAAGAATAAACAAAAGTACTAAGAATATGATTCCCTCTAACCCAACAAAGTGCTCTCAGAGAAGAAAGAAAGAAAGAAAGAAAGAAAGAAAGAAAGAAAGAAAGAAAGAAAGAAAGAAAGGAAGGAAGGAAGGAAGGAAGGAAGGAAGGAAGGAAGGAAGGAAGGAAGGGGAAGGAAGGAGGGACAAACAGACATGAAAGAAAGAAAGAAAGAAAGAAAGAAAGAAAGAAAGAAAGAAAGAAAGAAAGAAAGAAAGGAAGGAAGGAAGGAAGGAAGGAAGGAAGGAAGGAAGGAAGGAAGGGGAAGGAAGGAGGGACAAACAGACATGAAAGAAAGAAAGAAAGAAAGAAAGAAAGAAAGAAAGAAAGAAAGAAAGAAAGGGAGAGAGAGAATATGAAAACTTCAATGGCCAGTAGAAAATTCTAGGTGTGAAAAAAAAGCAAACAAACAAACAACTGGAGATCTAGGATCCATGTTAGGAAAACAAAATCCATCGCTACAAACAGACCAGAAATGATTGAAATGATGGGATTTGCTGAAGAGAATACCCTTCATTCTTTTTCTGTTGCCATCACAAAATACCCAACAGAGGAAACGAGGGAGGAACTTTGTTTTATCACAATCTGAGGACTCGCAGTCCATCAAGGTGAGGTGTGACAGCTGCAGCAGGTGCTTGAGCTGGTAGCCCCAGTGTCACTAGTCAGGAGGTAGAAAGCAATGAACACTGGTGTTCAGTTCCTTTTCTCTTTTCCTTCAATCCGGGACCCCAGCACCTGAGATACTACCTACCCTCCTTTGGAGTGGTTTTTCCCATCTCAATTAGCTGAACCAAAAGCCCCAGAGGTTTGTTTCCATGATGATTCTAAATGTCATCTCATTGATGATCAAAATTAGCCATAACAATGAGGCCACTGAGTTTGAAAGGTAGCTGGTAGGATACAGAATGCACTTTAAAATATAAAAATAACAGAAAGGAAAAATAGGCAAATAAGAACTGGGCTTTCAGAGATGAAAACAGAAGCCCTAGAAGTGAATGCTCCACTTTGTAGATTCTGCAACAAATTAGATGCTTCAGACAGAGGTCTGTGAACCTGAATCCATAGCAACAGAAATTGCCCAAAAATCTAAAATGCTCATGCTCTTGGGAGCCCAGAAAGCATGTTTGGAGTACATATATACTGGTAGAGAGCATGAGTAGAGACCGCAAAAGGATGGAGGATGGAGATGAGACGTTTTTACAAAAGAGATGAGCCTGGTTGTCCCAACATGTCCACCAGCCATCCTGAAGAACTATAGCCTTGGTTGTCAGGTGACTGCAGCTACGTGCAGAAATTTTCAATTGTGATCAATCACATGTAGTGGCAAGATAGCACGAGATAATTAGTAAACCAAAATTCTTTTTTAAAAAGTGTAAAGTTTGCAAGACCAAGGGGCCTCTCTTCCCAATGATGGCCGACTAGGCCATCTTCTGCCCCAGTACAGGGGAACACCAGGGCCAAGAAGTGGGAGTGGGTAGGTAGGGAAGCAGGGTGGGGGGAGGGTATAGGGGACTTTCAGGATAGCATTTGAAATGTAAATGAAGAAAATATCTAATAAAAAATTGGAAAATAAAAAAAAAAGAAAGAAAGAAAGCAGGATGAGTAAACCATAATGAGTTGCCAGTAAGCCGTACCCCTCCATGGCCATCAGATCTTGGCTTCAGGTTCCAAACCTGTTTGAGTTGCTATCCTGATTTTCTTCAGTGATGAACAATGATATGAAAATATAGCCTAATAAACAATTTCCTTCCAGAAAAAAAAGGGGGGAGTGAATCTGCTTGTTGTACAAGCACAAGGTCCTGGGTTTGAATCCCCAACATCCATGTTAAAACCAGGTATGACTATGTACACCTTTAACACCAGCAAAGACAGGAAGATGCCAGCAGTTTCATGGCCAGCCAATCTAGACAAAACAGTGAGCTTCAGGTTCTATGAGAGATGCTGCCTCAAAAAAAAAAAAAAAAAAGCATAAAGTTAAGAAAGAAGACACACATGTGACCATACAATACATATACACATATCCATTATTTATTGATTAAAAGTAGAAAAGTAAAATTGACAGAAATGCTTGAAAATTTTTGAAGTCATGGGAAATATTCAGATGATTGAGGAGTTGGCAAAATGAACCTCAAATCTAGAGATGTGCAGAATAGATCCATGTCCCTAACAAATATGACCATGACCAAGTGACATATGGTTATTGTGTTTCACTTACATTTGGATTCAGATTGGCTTCTGTTTGAGCAGGTGAAAGACAACTGTCTTTCTGGAGACCTAGCCACTGCATTTAGTGTCAGCTTCCATGGAAAGTGCACTCCACATTATAGCGATCTATTAATGATCATTTCCAGAGAGCATTCGAATTTGTAGCATCACAAAGCCCACTCATTCGTCAGCCAGACTGCAAAATTTCACTTCTCCTGATAAGCAGTTTTTCATAAATCAGGGTAGAATAAGAGCAGTGAAGATGGCCCATAACTCTTCCGCATCTCTCTCCCCCTCATCCCTCCCCACTCCTGATGCCCTAATATATTGTTATTGCTTGTCTCACTGCTGACTTAGCCCCATCTCTAGGGAATAAGCACGGCGGTAGCCAAAGACCAGAATTCGCCAGATTCTCACATCCACGCTCACACACCTCTAGATGCTTCTAGAACAGTCTGGCATTACATGAGCCATCCTCGGGCTCATAGCTTCGTCTTTGTTTGATACTGTCAGTTTTCTGTTGTATCAAATATCAAACTGCTCATGTGTAGCTAACAAGCCTAAGACAGCTCTCTTCTGGATAGGGCAACAAGCTTGATCATGCTTTGTATTTTTGTTTTCAATTTATTATTTGGGAATTTCATACACTCATATGATTCATTTTAATCATTTTCATGCCTTAACATCTCCTCTCCAGTTCTTTCACAGAGCAACTTCTATGACACCACCCTCAAATACCGTCTCCTCTTTTTATAACCCACTAAGTTCAGTTTGTGGATTATAGGTATAGGCTCATATGGGTATGGGCACAGGGGCATCCACAATTACCTGAGCAACCTACCAGGGGCCACATCACTGAAGACAACTGGTTCATCATTCTCCCATAGCCACCAACTGCCAATAGCTCCTCAGCTAAGGGTGGGGCTTTGTGAGCCCCTCTCCCAGTTATGTGGCATTGATGAGCAGCCTGCTTTTGCATATGTTATGCATAGGCAGCCATTGTTTTGTTGCAGCCCTCCCAAAACCTCCAGCTCCTACAGTCCTTTCCACAATTGGGAATTCTCAAGCTCCAATCCAGCATCTGCTCTGAAGCGTGATACTTACAGGAACAGTGGAATCCTACAGCAAGGAATAAAAGAGAGATGCTTCATGGCCCTGTGTACCACTGTACCTAATAGCCTTAGAAAAGGGAAATGGCACATTTAGAACCCCCAAGAAAAGCCCACGTGGTGAGAATGGATGGGTAAGAATTACCGGAGGATCCCGCAATACCTCTCCTGGGCATATATCCAGAAGATGTTCCGACCGATAAGAAGGACACATGCTCCACTATGTTCATAGCAGCCTTATTTATAATAGCCAGAAGCTGGAAAGAACCCAGATGCCCTTCAACAGAGGAATGGATACAGAAAATGTGGTATATTTACACAATGGAGTACTACTCAGCTATTAAAAAGAATGAATTTATGAAATTCCTAGGCAAATGGATAGACCTGGAGGGCATCATCCTGAGTGAGGTAACCCAATCACAAAAGAACTCGCACAATATGTACTCACTGATAAGTAGATATTAGCCCATAAACTTAAAATACCCAAGATATAAGATACAATTTGCTAAACGCATGAAACTCAAGAAGAACGAAGACCAAAGTGTGGACACTTTGCCCCTTCTTAGAATTGGGAACAAAACACCCATGGAAGGAGTTACAGAGACAAAGTTTGGAGCTGAGACAAAAAGATGGACCATCTAGAGACTGCCATATCCGGGCATCCATCCCATAATCAGCTTCCAAATGCTGACACCATTGCATACACTAGCAAGATTTTGCTGAAAGGACCCAGATATGGCTGTCTCTTGTGAGACTATGCTGGGGCCTGGCAAACACAGAAGTGGATGCTCACAGTCAGCTATTGGATGGTTCACAGGGCCCCCAATGGAGGAGCTAGAGAAAGTACCCAAGGAGCTAAAGGGATCTGCAACCCTATAGGTGGAACAACAACATGAACTAACCAGTACCCCCCGGAGCTTGTGTCTCTAGCTGCATATGTATCAGAAGATGGCCTAGTCAGCCATCAGTGGAAAGAAAGGCCCATTGGACACGCAAACTTTATATGCCTCAGTACAGGGGAACGCCAGGGCCAAGAAGTGGGAGTGGGTGGGTGGGGGAGTGGGTGGGGGAGCGTGTGGGGGACTTTTGGGATAGCACTGGAAATGTAAAAGATATAAATACCCAATAAAAAAAAAGAATTATCGCCATCTTCTAGGGAAGACTATGGGGCCTCTGGAACTTAAAACCCAAACTAAACCAAACAAAAAACAAACAAACAAACAAGTAATCTTAGGGAAGGTGGATAAAGTTCAAACCCAGTCAATTATTATGGTCAAATGAAGAAGAGTCTTGGAGGACCCTGAGCCCTTGTGAAGCCTGCTGGTGCCAATATACTATGTAGAAGGTCAACTGTGAACTCAGTGCTCTACTTCAGAGGTGCTGGGAGGAGAAAGGTAGATATGTCCCTTATTTCCTCACCACATCTGTTCTTATATGTTCGCTTTCAGGCTCAGGAAGCCACACTTGTTGGTCGTTTGCCCCTAGCTTCATTGGCTCTCAACTCTGCATGTTTTATTTTATTCCCTGTATATTGGGCACTACTTTTCTGCTTCACAATAATCACACATACTGTGTCAACTGAGTATGCTGCTGTGGATAAGGTGAGAGAGAACAACTCAGCAAGGACATTGGAGGGTGAACGTGTCAAAAGCTAAAAGGAATCAAGTGTCTCATAGTCACACCTTTTGAAAGCACATCATTTGCTGGCATATGAAGAAATCTATAGTCTGTAGTCTCTTGACACTTTAAGAGAATGCTATGCATTTTTTAAAAAAATCTATATTTTAAAATCTAAATTTACGTTTTAAGGTGTGAACCTTTCAGTATGTCAAAAGTTAAGAGATCTGTGAACTTATAAAAGGCTGGCTGGCACAGGACTGGTGGACAAGAACTAAGGTAAGAAAAGAAATTCTTGGTAAATCCTGTTTGGGATTCAAAGCCATGATACAAGCAGTGCATCGGCTCTGGGTTCACAAAAGGCAGGCTGTGACTCCTCATTATTGGAGTTCAAGTTTTGGATTTTATAAGACAACATGAGATGGGCAAATGATAAAACTACAGTGATTCTCAGGTATGGGTTTGGAATGTTTGTGGAGGCATTAAGATATTGAAGACTTTAAGATATCCATATATATATATACATATATATAATATATACGTATATAATATATATATATATATATATGGAGGGAGATAGATAGAGATATACACATATATATGAATATATATACACATATACACATATATGGTACTGACAAGAATGACTTACATATTAATCAGTTATTATTAAAAATGAAGCTAGTAATAAAAGTATTACCTGAAATTGATTTGTCATAGGAAATTCTACCAGAATCATGCAGAAACTGTTCAGCATGCAGGACCCTGGCATCCAGAGATCCTGAAAGAAGAAATACCTTTCCAAAAACCCATTCCATTACTCCTCGCTTGTTCCTTACCAGCCTCATGGTTCTGTATCCTGTCCATCCATGAATTTACTGGGACGAGAGTGTCAAATGGATTAGATTTGTCCACAGATCACTTGTTAAACAAAGGGGACTCCAAGTGCTATCAGAAGCTGGGCTTAGATAATTACAATCATCCCGGATACACAAGATCAATGTGGCAACCACGGGGCATGCTTTTACTGTTGTAGGTAAGAAGGATATGGGCTCCATTTGGGGAAAGGAGAAACATCCCTGGGCTCTCACTCTGAGCCTTGTCTACTTCCACAGACATCAATGGGTAACCTCGAGAATTTAAAACTACATAGTGTTGAATTAATTTGTGAGTGGTTGAAGAAACTACCAGTAAGTTTTTGGGAAAAGAGAATATGCATACCTAGAAAATGTTAGTGCTATTTTCAGCCATAGATGTATCCAAGCTAAGGATGCTGACAGCTGGCTTCAAGGAGGAGAGTAAGGAAACGGAGAATATACCAAGGCACAGCTTAAGCAAATACACTTAGGCCCCAGGGAAGATATTCATTCAGACACTTGAAGACTGAAGGAATTTTTTTTTTTTGTTAAAAGGTAATCTTCCCCTTCAAAAATCAGCACAGCGAGCCAAGAGGATACTATAAAAAATATATCCATTCACCAAGCAAATCACCATTTAATCTCACCCACATATTTTGGAAACACATTTAATTGTAAATATCAGGTACAAACATTCCAGGGGGTGGAGCAGTGGCTCGGGGGTGAAGAACACTTGAGAAGACAAGACTTACATCTCCAGCACCCATACTAGGTGGCTCACATCGTCTGTAACTCCACTTCCAGGTCACCCAATGCACTCTTCTGGCCGCCATGTGTGCCCGTACACATCTCTCTCTCTCTCTCTCTCTCTCTCTCTCTCTCTCTCTCTCTCTCTCACACACACACACACACACACACAAATGCATATGCATGCACATGCACACATGCACAATCATACACAGAGACAAAAAGAACTTTTAAAGACAAACATTCCATCAAAATATAAAAGTGTGCTCAGCCTCTCCCCCTAACCCTCGTTTCCCTCCTCCCCTTCCATGAACAGGAGAGTCTCATATAAAAGATTTAAAAAAGAGAGAGAGAGAAAAAAGGATATTTTTACCATCATTTATACCAGTGTTGTGAACCCAGAACAGAACAAGAGGAAAATCATTCGTGTGTTACCAGTACATCATGCCACCCCTTTGATGACAAACCCAGACTAAGTACATTAAGCAAAAGGGAACAGCTCACAGGAAGGACTGACAGCACACATCTCCATATTCCTGATGCTCTCATTTGTCAGAACTCCCGATGGACCTGGTTTTCCCCTTAGTAGGTTAAGCATCGGCGGCGGCAGGTATATTTCATAAGTACAGTGACGGAGTTAAGGCTCCCAGAAAACACAGCAGTTCTTATTCCTTATGTCACAGTGGAGCTGTGATATATTTCAAGGGCAGACACTCACTCTAATCATTTGAAACAAAGGGACAGACTCATTCATCCAACTAATCAATATGAAGCCCCTGCTCCAAAAAAAGAAGCATAAATCAGCAACTGCTCCATGGTCAGTTGTTTGGTTGTTTTTTGTGTTTTGTTTTTTGTGGGTTTTTTTTTTGACTCATCCACCCCTCGAGGAGCCAAGGGGGCGGAAAAAGTGGGACATGTGTCAACAGAAAAGTGACTCGGGCTTTTCTATCGATAGACGTTGCCAGTGGGCCGCAAATTCTCCTTGGCAGCTGGGCTCAGATCAATGTTGCTGGAGGTAAGGCAGCCCGGGAGTGTGTGGGGTTTGCCTGAGCACAATCTGGTATGCTACGGAAGAGGATGCTGGCGTTTGTTAAGGAACCTGGGAGAAACGGGAAGTTGTGACAAATTTGTGTCTGCGTGTCTGGCAACAAGCATCTTCTCTTAGACAAATGATCAGGCTTAAATCATGTCCTCAGTGTCGCAAGCTAGAAAACATGATATTTCGGACGTATTTTGGGAATGTGTTGATTATAAATGTCAGAATCAAATATTTCATCAAAAATATACTCATGTACTCGTAGCTTCCCCCCTGACTCCCATTTCCAGCCTCCCCTTCAGTGAACAAGGGAGTCTTAGAGAAGAGATATAGAAGAGAAATATTATTTATACCAACAGTTAGATCCCAAGACAGAATAGTAGGAGGAAAGTGGCCCTCGTGTGAGTTACTAATACATCATCCTCCACTCTAATGACAAATTCAGACTAAATATATTTAGATTTTTTTTTCTTTTTGATGAACATAGATGTCAGGACGGTTGATATAGCTACAAGCAAAGTTTTTGACAAGCATGGAGACCTGAGTTGGGTACCAAGCACATATTTTTAAAAAACAAATGAACAAACAAACAACCCTGTGGGGATGCTCTAGACTCACGATGCCATCTCTGGGGGTGCAGAAGCAGAGGAATCCCTGGGGTTTACTGGCTAGCCATCTCACCCTACCTGGTCAATTTTAGACCAGTGAGTGTCTCAAAACCAAAAAGATGGAGCATGCACGCACACACACACACACACACACACACACACACACACACACTCACATATACTCTTATACATAAAACAAACATCTCTCTTCTCCACTATGCCTTCTCCTGGTGCCTCACAGCAGCACCTAACATCAGATCCTTGAGATGGCAACTTTATCTTGAGACCTTCCCTCTCTTCTTCCCTCCCCACTCTTCTCCCTCTGTGTACACGTGCTTATGTATCATGCCTTATGAGCAGCTTGTCTGGTTTTCACTCTGTGGAATATACATGAACAATAACATCCTAGCTCACCAGCTTTTATAAGTGGCAATAACAGATTTGTTATAACCCTTGCGAGAGACCCGTATCATCTTGCTAGGGAAGAATTATCTTCCTGGCTGCTGAGGATGTTATGAGCCTTTAGATATGACTTCAGTTGTTTCATCTGTGGTTAGTTCTCCTTTGGGGGAGGTGGGGAGCCTATGTCCACTCGTTGATAGATGTTAACGTTGAAGGTCTTGACTCTTATTCCAACCCATCCAAGTCATTACTGGCCATCGCAGATCTATAGCTCTCTCTGTCTGCCCAGCTTCTTTAGCCTATAGTGCAGATCCTAACCATCTCCTCCCTTCAGTGGGTTTGGATTCCAAACACTCCTTATATCTCACTAAATTGCTTTATATGCATATTACGTGAATTCTCTTACTAAATTCTCATTTAGGTCTTCTTCCTAAATAAGTCACCCAGGGACCACTCTTAGACTCATCTCTAAGACATCTCCAGCTAGCGGGCTGCTGCCGAGTGTCAGCATGTGACTCGTGAGTGGGACAGACCTTACACAGCATTTTCTTGTTTCTGTGGTGTTATCAGTCCAACCACCGCTAAAACCATTGTTATCAATGAACTTCCTGAAAACGTATCCTTTCTCAAAATCTAGCTAACTCTAGTTCCTTATTGTATCTGATGCATAGAAATTAGGGAGCCAGGAGCTAGAAAGATGCCCCATCAGCAAATTACCTGGTTCACAATCATCAGGGGAAAGTCTAACAGGTGGCACCTAATTATAACTCCAGCCATGAGGAAGGCAGAAACAAAATGGGTAGATTTGTGGGATTCTCCATCTATCCAGCTTAGACTACTTGGCAAATTCAATGCCAAGTGACAAATGCTGTATTTAACAAAAATGACGAGGACTACACCTGAAGAATGACGCTCAACACTGATCTCTGTCCCCCACATGCATGCACATGCACACTCATGGGCATACACATGCACATGCAAATACATAGGAAAAAAAAACACCATAGGTACAGAATTTCTTAACTTGAAAACAGAAAATACTGAAGTAAAAAATTCCTTACAGTCAGTGTTTTGTTCCTTTGTGGTACTTCATGTTCTGATACTTTTCTAACAGATGTAAAAGGATAGTTTCAGAAATAAAATGACCTAGTCTTAGCCAGAACTGGATAAAAATATCCCGTTTTGAAGAAAGCTAGATCCAAGAACCCATTGTCTTAGTTAGGGGTGTTGTTGCTGCAACGGAACACCACAACCACCAAGCAAGTTATAGAGGAAAGGGTTTGTTTGGCTTACACTTCCACATGGTGGCTCATCACTGAAGGAAGTCAGGGCAGGAAGTCAAACAGGCCAGGAACCTGGAGGCAGGAGCTGATCCAGAGGCCATGGAGGGGTGCTGCTTACTGGCTTGCTTCATGTGGCTTGCTCAGTTTGCTTTCGAATGGAACTCAGGACCACCAACCCAGGGATGGCTCCACCCACCATGGGCTGGAAATTGAGAAAATGCCTTACAGCTGGATCTCATGGAGGCATTTCCTCAGCTGAGGCTCCTTTCTGATGACTCCAGATTGTGTCAAGTTAACACACAAAACCAGCCAGTACAACCATATATTAACTTAAATATTTAATAATAACTTTGGGGTGTTAGCTGAGCCTTAAAAGATGATGAGTAGCCCAGCTAAGAATGGGAGCAACCTATCCAAAGACATAGTTGGGGATTAGTGGCAGGGATGGAGAATACCTTGGGGTAGGAAGGTGACTGGGAATGAGTCTGGAGCTAAGGCTGATATGCAGATAGATAATCGCAAGATGCCAGGTGGTGGGGTGAGGGTGGTAAGAGCCAAGCCCACCTCAGCCTTTATATCATGAGGTTATTTTAATTAAGTACATTTTACTATTAGGCTATGTTAGATTAATCACTTAAACTTATATATTAGTATGCAGGCTCCTGATTGCGTTGTTAATATTTCAAGGGGACAGGGAGTGCTTATGACCTTAAATTAACATCCCCATGGTGCTAGAGTTTTCATCACTAGAAAAAAAAGTATTTTTGTACAATTATTTAAATGCACATGTAACACAAGAGATAAATTATTTCAGATTGTGCCTTGGGCCCGTGGGTCACCCAATCAACTGGATAAATGCTACGCAGCATGAAAGAATCAAAATGTGTTATATAATATAAATATTGATATCATTTTATGAACCTTCCATTTCATGTCTTTATATTAAACACACATCTCTAGGCACACGGAAATGTACTATGAGGAACAACGGCATTGATTATGGGAAAACTATATTCTAATTACCATGCATGCTCCTTAACTAACATTACAGCTCAGAGAGAAAACGTATCCATGAATATTCAAAGTCTTGATTCAACATTGTCTTCAATGATTGTGTTCAAGATTAGATAAAATGTATATCAGTGAAGAACTGAGTACTTACTCTGGAAATAGTAATGATTCATTATTTAAGAAGAAATTGCCTTTCATGGTTCAAAATTCTTAGCACATAAAGACAGTATCGAAACCCACTTTCTATTAAGCAGTTAACACACTGCACAACAAACAATGGCCTGATTCTGTCATGTTCTTAATTTAGTCTCTAGAGTGGTTAGTGAGGTTTTTCTTCTGCAAACTTCTGCTCTGCCTGAGACATTGTAACTAAATGCATTAAAAACGTATCAACACTGAAAAAAAAAATCTAAACAGAGCAGTAAAAATTAACGAGTGTCCAAAATCATTTTTAATAGGTAGGAAAACCAGACAAAATGCACAGTGGTGATTTGAGGAAGGGACCCTCCAGGGTGCAGTCCAAAGGAACTGATATTTGTGCATTCTCTGATGGCGTCTAATTCAGACCTTCTTCTCTGGGGATCGTGGGAAATGGAAAGGAATTATGTGGTGGGGAGATGTCTGAACTCTGGGTACTGAAGAGGAATAGAAGACAAGAAGAATTATTAGGACAATGTTCTGTCCCCATGTCAGCCTTCATCACAAGCTCGACTGTCACTTTCCTACCCTGTGACATTCTCCACGGCCAACACTAATCCCTTACAATAGTGGACATCCTGGATGAGAAGATGCTGTGGTAAGTAAGTACCACCCAACAAGCACTGTGGTCATTTGCTGGCAATTCCCCACATCTTCTCACCTTTCAGGGCTCCTTCTGCCTGTCTTCTCCTTACTGCTGTGCTGTGAGCTTCACAGTCTCCACTCTCTTTAAAACAACCAGGCAAGATAAAACAAATAAACTAACAAACAAAACAACCAGAATCACGGAGCCCAGTGCCAGCTGGTATCTCAACAACACAGCTCCTATACCAGAGGCTCAGGGAACTTTGTGTAAGATAGGAAGCGGGAGTTCAAGAGCCAAGGAATGAGTTTGCTGTGAGACTGTGTCTCCTGGACATGTCAGAAGCTACACCCGTGCAGTCTCTCTAGCAAGGCTGCCCAAACAGAAGCTGAACAAACACAACACCTACACCAAGAGGCATGCCCACACATGTGGTGCGGGAGCCCAGAAGGCTGCAAGCCTGCCCAAAGAATTACCAACAACAAAAGAAATGTCAGCTGCAATGTACCGGAAATGAACTTCTTGCTTTTGTATAAAAAAAGGAAAGAAAGAAAGAAAGAAAGAAAGAAAGAAAGAAAGAAAGAAAGAAAGAAAGGAAGGAAGGAAGGAAGGAAGGAAGGAAGGAAGGAAGGAAGGAAGAAAGAAAGGTAAGAGCAGAAGAGAGAGGCTCTGGGGAAAGAGCCTACTGAGTGGTTATCCAACACCAAATGCTCAGCCCTGGAAACATGTACACACAGGTAACACTATACAGACGGAGCAGGTTGTATTTATGTATTTAGGAACATATGCCACCACTACCACCATCACCATCACCACCACCACCACCACCAACAACAACGATTTAAGAAAAACAGGCCATGATTTTGAAATTTGAGAAACAGCAGGGGAGAGGGGTTGGAGGGAGGAAAGGGAGAAATGATACATTAATCTCAAAAGGTTTTTTAAGTAAAATGATAATAATAATAATCAGATGAAAGAAACCTTGCATTTCTTCCTTCAGGACTACAGAGGAAAGACCCAAACACGCAGGTGTCAGCAGTGAAGACTTAGGGAAAACTTCTGAGGCTTGTTGCCTAACATTGAGGAAAATGGCTTGTGGATAGGGGATTTAGAAGTCTGCATTCCTAGATAAATTAAGTTTTGACTTTGGGAAAACTGTTATTTTCCTGTTTTAAAGACAGAAGTTAAAACATAGCAAACTATGTCAGAGAAAGACACTAGGATTAGGGCCAACAGGGGGTATTTTTTTAAAGTAGAACTTCATTTTTTTTTATTTAGGAAAAATATTAAATGAAAATTTAAAAAAATAAAAAGTCAAATCTGAAATGAAGAACACCTTAGAAAACAGAGATTCCTTGAGTGTGGAAAGGGAACCCTGCAGACCAGCAGAAAAGCTGACTATAAACTGAAGCTAAAGAGCTGTCTGTTGTAAACCTTCATAAAATGGGCTTTGAAGAGAAAAATATAACAGGAAAGCATGATGTCTTTTCTAGTTCCTTAACAGCTACTAGATCTACCTTTGTTAAACAAACAACCAAAAAATTCCATGAAATTTTTCATGCCAGTGACAGGACAACGTGCGCAGCTCTCGAGGCTGACCTGGCGTGGCGTTGTTCAATGCAAATTGAAACACTTGGATGATAGATCAATTGTCCAGGGAAGAAGTAAATGACCCCTGCCCTTAAATTTATTCTCTGGGATCTCATGGGAAAGACATGACATGTAGGGACAACTCTAATTATAGGAAATAATTACAGGTGAACATGAGGCAGGTCCCCGCCTCAGGTGATAAATTACACTGAGGAAGACAAGGATTTCTTATGTGGAACACTAATGCTTTCCTCACTGGGACACAGCAGGGTAGAAGGAACACTAAACATAAATAAAAAAGCAAATCTAAGGAAAAGTCTATTTGACAAATACCTATCAGCTAGAGCTGGTTATGAACAATAGCAATTTTTGTGGAATTTTCCTCAGTTGGGATCACCAGATTTCATACCTAGTAGCTGACATCTGTCTCTGGCTGCAGAGAGTGAGGGGGCTTCAGACACAGTCAACCAAATGCTTTGTTTCCTGAAGGCAGAACCCAGATCTCAGAGGGTCCCAGAAAAATCTGTCCCCTGTAATTCTACATGAGTTATAAATATTCATTGTTAGTAATTTCAACTTCTATTAGTCTTTAAGACTGGTTTGGAGTCACTAGGGTGGGGGAGAGGATGTAAAGGTGTAATAGTCAAGGGGTACACATTTCTAAGATGTCTAATGGATCTGTGAAATGGTGGGTAGTACTGTTCCTTCTATGTTTCATTCTAACAAATGCACACATACCTACTGCAAAGTTTAAGATATATTAGACACTAAAAGATGAGTCTGATTCAATTCAATTCTAGTACTTTATGTTATATGACCATGATATCTCTCTCCCTCCCTCCTCCCGTGCATGTATATGTATGTATGTTTGCATGTATAAATGCATCTATCTACTTATCTATTTATGTATGTAGATCTTACTTTGCTATATCCTTGTCTCTGTGGCCACTGTGAAATAAAACTAAAGTAACTTGAGCACACAAGCAACAAGACACCCTAATAGTATGATAACCAATATGGCCATGAAGTGAGTAATAGGTGGGCCACATATACAGTATCATTATACTGGGCGGAGAAATGATTTGCGTCCTGGTCAGCTCAAGCTAGAACAATAGGAAAAATCCATCATATTATCCAGAGTGCCATGCAATTTAAAGTCCATGAGTTATTTATTCCTGGACATCTCCATTCAATACACATGAGCCACAGCTGACCATCCATAATTGAATCTGTAGAAATTGAAGCAATGAATCAGGAGGACTACTGTTCTGACACTTCACCCCCAAGCCTTATAATTGTCTAGTCAATAGACTGAGAATCAGAGATGTGGTTTTTTGGAGACAAGGTCTCACTAGTGTAGCCCAGACTGGTCGTCAGTCTGAGATGTGCACCATCTAAGTGCTGGAGTCACAGGTAGTCACTACAGCACCCAGCTGGGATCCAGAATTTTAAAAAGACAGCCAGTCATTCTAATGAACAGTTGAGGCCTGACAACCAGGACCTTCTTTTAAATCTCACTGATTCGGCAGCATAGGTCACTGCGGCTTTTCCATGCCTTGTGCCTTTGTGATTCTTTCTAAAAGATTGGTGACTTCCAGGGACGAAGGGTTTGCCTATTGTCATTCTGACCATGACATCCTGAGAACATCCTAGTTAGCCCAGCAGAAGGCTCCCGTGGAAGTATCTTTTCCAGTAAAGTTACAATCTGCCAAGTACCACTGTCCTCAAGGTCCCCATTACGGTGACAAACCTCTGATCTATGGTCATGGTAGTCTCCAGGCCCAGGCCCTGAACATCACACAGATGCCTTTGACGACTCTGTGAAGCAGGCTCACACATGAATCCCATGACATATCCAACTTCCTCTTATTACCTGTCCGTCCTATTGAAACCCTATATTTTGCTGTAAAGTTTTTAACTATTTTGACCAGCCCCCAGTTGGGTCTTACTTCTCACCTCCATGCTTTCCTTTATTCTCTTATTTCATGGTCACATGTATCCCTTTATTCTTCAGTGTGGAAGGATTCTGTTTCTTGGCATTTCTCCTACAGAAGTACATGATGTTGCACGATAGTCTATACTTAAGGGATGCTCATAACTCAAGCAAATAATCAGAATATACTTCAGTGCTTCTCAAAAAGGCAGTGGTTGACAAATCTGTGGTATCTCCATCCTAGGCAACATTAGTGGTGCTAATAATGGATAAGGGGATGCATCTATTCTGCCCACGTGGGAAATCTCTGATACACTTAAATGAAAGAAAACTTCAGAAAGTTACATAGCACATTGTCTCCACACTGTAATAAAAATGATGTCTATATAGAAACTCAAGCACAAGCCTGCATGTATAAATACACCCATAGATAGATGCACACATAAGCAGGCATAGACACACACACACACACATATATATACATATATATATATATATATATATATATATATATATATAGGAATGTGAAGGACCTGTGAGCTATAATGCTGATTTACAGTTGGAAAACCTGAAGAATCAGGAGTAAGATGGGAAGAAGAAAAAGACTTTTCCATTGTGTACAGCTTTTTTTTTCAACTTTTACATGCAGTGAATATTTTTAGAATTTTTTAATTAAATAAGAAAATTACCTACAGGTACAATAATTAGGTCATTGATGAACTTGTAACAATTTCCTGTGCAACAGTTTATGCAAGAGCCATGGCAAATTTTCTTGTTGTATTGCCCTTAAAAAAAATTATTGATTCTTTGTGAATTTCACATTGTGCACCCTGATCCCACTTATCTCCCTCCCCCTCCATATCCTCCCTCTGCCCTTGCAACTTACCACTTCCAAGGAAAAACAAAGTTAAAAGAAAGAAAGAAAGGAAGGAAGGAAGGAAGGAAAAAAGGAAGAAAGAAAGAAAGAAACTTGCCTTGGGAGCTGCAGCATATCGCAGTGTGTGATGCAATATTCCCTTTTGCCCAAAC
Organism: Mus caroli; assembly: GCF_978045245.1. NCBI lineage: Eukaryota > Metazoa > Chordata > Mammalia > Rodentia > Muridae > Mus > Mus caroli. The sequence goes on along the minus strand of NW_028227265.1, from coordinate 15,956,138 downwards.
AACTTTATTTGTAAATTTTCGCTGCAATGAGTCACTGGTCTTGTTCAAGACCTCTGACTTCTGCTATACTAGCAATACTGGATCCTCTCAGATATCCTGTGTCATGGAGATCTTGCAGCTTTAGTTCTGCAGGACCTGCCCCTTCACGTGTTCCAATGAGTCACAGAGAGGTAGAGGTTGGGGTGAGTCAACTCAAAGCCCTGAATCTGAACCTGGGTATAGCTGAGTTGTTCTGCCTTCCAGCTCTCCTGTGCCCATGCTGCCAGGGCCAGTTCTCCTGTGCCCATGCCACCAGGGCCACTTCTCCTGTTATCATGCCACCAGGGCCATCTCTTCTGCTTTGCTCAAGCTAGGGGCAGAAGAAGCTCTCCTGCAGTCACATCATCAGGATCAGCTCTCCAGCACTGCCCTAGCAAGGGACCGCTCACCCAAGTGATATAGCTGATGAGGGGCCAGGCCAGCTCTCCTGTGCTCACATTCTTAGTTGCCAGCTCACTCACAACCCTACCACCAAGACAAGCTCTCCATGATGCACAGGTAAGGTCTGGGGCCGGCTCTTCTCAGCCCTTGGACATCAATACATCCCTAAGTGTCCCAGTCCAGTCCAGAGTCACCTGCGTGGTTTTTGCTGGTCTCGTGGGCCATGAACATGGACACAAACTCCTACTGTAACAGAGCTATGGATGCAACATGGCTCTTAATGGCAGCATCTTCCGGGACATTAGTAAGGCCTCAGGTGGCAGTGCAGGCTACTCACATCATGCCATTCCTCACCACTCTTATCTGCAGTTCTGCCTCTCTTCATAGCATGCAAACCATTCGGCTTCTCTTTCCCCCCTATCTTTCCATCACGTACTTGCTTATCATAGTGGTGCCTGCCCATGTTGAATCAGCAATGCCATCTTCTTTTGAAAGATAGGATGATTAAATGTTTGTCCATCCCCAAAATTCCGAAGGAAATAAATCTCTGGCCAAAGGTAAACACAGCATAGGAAAAACTGTCATTCAACCTAGGGTAGTCCAGTTCTCATGGTTGAACTGCCACCAGAAACAACTAGAGAGATTAGCAGGCAAGCCAAGGATGGGAAGTAAATAGAGCAGGACCTGTCTGGTCAGTTGTGAGTCTACTCTGCAGGTACTGCGCTTCGTCCTGCGCTAGGACGCAGCTCTGGGAGTCACAACAACTCACACAATGGTGGGTTTTCTCAAAGGAGGAAGTCATAGGACCACCGACACTTGCATTTGTTACTGGCTCTGTTGATGGACAGTGTAACTCATCATTTCCCAAGGAGCAAGAACAGCAACCGCCTTGCTGTCTCCGGTTCCACCTCTCTTCATAGTGCACAAACCACTCGGCTTCTCTTCCTTTCCTGTGGTAGTAAATCTCACCAATAAGCCCATGTAAATAACACATGACTCAGTTATTATACTTATAAGCTGTATACCTCGATTGAACAGATCTACCACTACACTAATCTATTCCCCAGCTGTGAGATCCTGCTTCTCCAGGCCATGTGGTTCTGCTCCATCCTCCTTCCACCTCTTCTTCCTCTGTCCTTCCTCTTCCCTTCCTCCATTCTCTGAGACTTTCAGCCCCACCTTTCCTTTCCACTGCCCAAACACAGGCTCTATCCTTTATTTGACTGGTTAGAATGGGGAGAGAGTTCACATGAAATCACCTGATCCACAGAGCAGCCCCTCTTGAGGAAGCAGAATTAAAATCAGAATACAGACAGCCTGGTGGGCAACCCACAACACTCTCCTCACTCTTCACTACCTACTTGCTCACTTCTGGCTTGCCTGATCAGCAAGGGTCTCTGTGCTTCCAACTGCCTGACCCACATCACTTTGAATCTGTTGGTAAACAACCAAGGTGACCCCTGGTTTCAAGAAAATTTACAATTTGAAAAATACCCCTTATGAAAAGGAACAGAAAATTATTCATATAAAATTAAATTGAATAAATCACAAATAACCTTAACTAAATTTGAATTGAAGACTGATAGCAAATTTTATGCCTCTGAAAGAATGTTCCAGCCCACCTACAGCCTCTTCCTGAGACCCTACCTTCCAGACAAAATGTTGTTCCATGGTCATTCTAAAATGTTTGTCTAAGAGTTTGAAAAATGCTAAGTGCTACGAGACTGGGAAAGGAGACCACTTACTCCCTGTTGGTAGAAATGTAATCTGATGCAGCCACTATGAAAGCCAATGTGGAGGTTTGTCAAATAGCTAGAAACAGGTCTACCCAGCTGTACTGGTCCTATGTATTTTCTAAAAGGACTCCTTGTCCTACTACAGAGATACCTGCTTGTCCATGTCACTACTATTCTATTCACAATATCCAGAAACTGGAGAGAACCTAGATGTCCATCAACAGAATAGTGGATAATGAAAATGTGGCACACATACACAATGGGCTATTATTCAGCTGTTCAGAAAAATGAAATTGCAAAGTTCATAGGTAAATTAATGGAGCTGGAAATAATCATCCCAAGAGTTGTAAACAGAAAGACAAATATTGTGTGTTCTATCTCATATGTGGGCGCTACCTGTGAGTCTTTAGATAGGTATGTTTAATTTTGAGACCCCATAGAAGTCAGGAAGAGGGCAAAAAGCCATGTGAAGGAGAGAGTTCCAAGAACAGGGGCTGGAACTCAGGGTATCAGTTCCTTAGTAAAAATGACTAATCCTAAAAGACTCAGTGATACTTTCTTTGTAGCATGGAACACATCTTGGTTTGGAATTTCTTGAGGTAGCTCTGACTCCTGAGACATTTTACATTGGGGTTCCATCATTACACATATAATGTCACACATATCATGTAGTCAAGCTTGGAGTCATGATGGCACCCAGGTATATGATCTAGGGTCCGCATGGATCTGACTGACCTCTCATCTGTCTGTATGAAACAAAGAATCAATAGATCTTTGGGACTTAAATTGAGCTGGATAATTGAAAGATGATGTTACTAAGATTCACTCTAGTTAGAAACCCTAGGAAGTGCCCAATGTGGTCTTTGGATTGTGTCAGAAAGTCACCAGGCTGCTCTGTCTCCTAGTGTTAAAAGATGTCTCTTTTTCCTTAAAACCATGACTGACATACATATACAAAATGACCAGCTGTGGTTTTATGAAACCTATTCTTTCACTCTAGTGCCAGTCACAAGTAAAACTTTGCTTAAAGACTCTGATACATATCTAGGTTATCAAGAACGCTGAGATGAATTTGCAAATAGGTGTAAATCTGGCCTGTGGCCACAAAGCAACCATCAATCATATGGTACAAGACAAAATGCATGTATTGCTTTATGGGAAGTGATCAATTATGTCATCATAAGGTTTTTTACAGTTTGCAGAGGTACAAAATAGTTCAAGTCCAGAATAAGAGCAGATAGCCTGGAAGCGTGTTACAGATAGCTGTCTATCCGTTTTTCTCATTTCAAAGGTTTTTTTTTTAAATAATTTTTATTGCCAGCTTCTCTCCCATGATCATAACAACATTAGAGAGTCTTCCCAATCACACAGTGAGCAGGTCTCACTAGGACTGACCCCGAAGCTCACCACCTTCAATTGCCCTCTTCCACTTCCATGAAAACGTCAATGCACAAACTTGATTTAGTTTAGAATATTTATCCTTGCTTTCATTATTAGCAGTTTGCTTATAGAATAATATCTAGGTCAAGTAAACCCATCATTTGTTTCCTTCAGGTACAATATTAATGAACTGTAGAAGTAATGGTGTTTCCTTCAAAGTATATCTTTGTAAACAAGTTATTTGGTGCAGAGAGCAATGATTTAGGTCATCTCAGTTCAGTATCACTATGCTAACTAGTTACAAGTATATACCAGCTCTTCTATATCTGTGTAAAGTTAGATGTGGGCCAATGAGATGGCACTGTGAGTAACAGGCACTTGACTTGCTGCCAAGCCTGATGACCTGGGTGATCCTTGGAACCCACATGGTGACAGAAGACAAAGGATCACACAGGTTTTCTTCTGGCCTCCACCTGCACTCATGCACACCTGTGCACACACACAATAAATACATGTAAAAAAGATTTCCCCAAAGTTCTATACATCATACATATGACATCCATCAACCATACAGTTCAAAAAAAATTGCAGCTTCTATCAACTCCACTGTTTATAACATTTTTTGAAGTCTTCTTTCTGAGAACACACTGATGTCAAGTAAGAAATGTTCAGTCTGTTTCTACAAGTGTGTCAACATAAAATCAGACCCAAAATTTAAAGGAAAACAATAAACCGAGGAAGTATGTGGCATTACAATGGAAAACAGGAAAACTTTAAATATCTAACCAGAGTGATATCGGTTTTTTGGAAAAAAAAATGTTGATTCATTAATTGCATATGCTGTCCTGCAGTTATTTTTAAAATGCCACTTTAAAAACAGTGCTTCTAAGAGGAAAGAAATATCTGACCCATTAAAATGAAATAGAACATAAAAGATGTATAGTTTCTTAAAAATATATAATCATCGGAACGAGTCCTGAACAGTAATGATGCATATTGAAAACGATTGGATTACAGGACACATTTTCTATTTTTTTGACATTTCTTTTGTGTTCCATCCGTGACATTTTTCAAAAGGGAAGGAAGAAAGAAAGAAATGGCATTCTATACCATCTCTTCAGTCGCCTGTGGTTTGGGTTCTTATAATTGAGTAAAAGTAAAGCCTTTCATTAGGCTTTGTTCTGCAAACAGACGTCTGATGTCCTTCTCCTGATGCGATTTTTCATTACAGCTATTTTCAAAGTGCTCGAATCGAGATTAGTTACTTAATAAGAGTGACTTGTTCTTTTAGTCTCTAGTACAGCTTGTATGTGGCCTGGAATACAGGATCCATCGAGCTGCTAAGCCACCTTCACCTTGACACGCTCAGAAGGGGGTGACCTAGATGTCAATGATAACAACACTAAAATTAAGAAGCGGTGACGGCTAATTCTGGCTGTCAGTTGGACTGCATCTGGAATCATCGAAAACACAAGCTAACTGAGCACTTCTCTGAGAGACTTTCTTGATCATATCATTTGAACGTGGGAAGACCTTCCTGGGTGGCCATTACCAAAGGCAGCCCAAAGAAAGGGACATGGGGAGTCTTAGCTGTCTATGTGCCTCCACTCTCAAAGGCAAGCTTGCCTGTGCATCTCCTGAAGTATTACGTCACTGGTGTTAGAACCTAGTCCTTCGGGATTCCAATATAGCCTGAAGACAAACACCTTTGGTATTCCTCAGGAATCCAGGGCCAGACAGGGACTTCTGAGATCTCCAGCATCATGGGCAGAACAACTACTGGAGTCTCCATCTCTCTGCTGTGAGACAGCCATTGTTGGCCTACACAGACCTTAGGCATAAGCCAACATAATAAATCCCTTTTTAATATATAATATATATTAAATTAATTATATATTTTATAAATATTCAGCCAGATTTGTTCCTTTGGAGAAAGCTGACTAGTACAGGGATCTTGATCCTCTTTCCCTCCAACTAAGACCTTAGTAGCTGGATAAGACTTCACTCTAAATGGCTGTGGGTGTGAGTTTACTAGGTAGAAATCAATCACACCCACTTGGCTTATTTCATGGAAGCTGGCAGGAACCAGGAAACAAACTCTTGGACAATTCTGTGTTCTCATTAAACTCAGTTTCATAGAAAACATCCCACTGGTTACATGACGCGTTGTTGCAAAAGGAACACCCTCCGAATTTTCCCTGGTGGTTTTTAAAATGCCTACAAATCCTTCTCCCACCTCCTTTCAAACTTCCAATAAAAACCTCAACCGTGCTCCTCAGCCTACTCACCAAGGTGCCCCTAATCTGCGCGCCTTGCTTCTTTCTGCGCTATAGATGCTATGAGTATTCAATGCATCAGGAGGCAGATAGAAATGTTCTTTGGATCAGATGATAAGACACAGATGATGTCACGTACCATAAGGGTGTGGACACACTCACCATTCACATAACAAAGTGCTCTGTGCATAGCTAGGTAGACTCCCAAGCAAATCTCAGAATCTTTGGGTAATCAGAGAGACTTTTCTGATGGGGGCCATTGGTATTGATTATGAGCGGTGGTACCTGAGATGGAAAGGGAAGGGAAAGCTGGCTGCCATCACTTTTTGAGGCATGGGAGCCAAAGAAGAATACAGAGTGAGAGGCTTTTGCATTGGCATCTTTGTATAGCATGGGGGCAGGGAGGGGGGCCAAGTATCCATAATATTTTTATGCTGCTTAATTGAAAATATATCATGGTCACAATCGCATGCAAAGATATCGAATAGCCAGAACAAGAAAGTAGTTTGTCGCCCCATTCTCCAAAACCCCACACTCCCTCACTAGAGGCAGTAACAATGGTGAACTTCCCATGTTTCAGAAATGTGAATTGCTTTGCTGCGAGCATAGCAGCTGGCTCACCACCTAATCTTTCAAAGGGATTTACCTATCAAGAAGTCTATTTCCCAGCTCCAAAACCCACAGAGCCCAAACTGCCCCCCAAAATCAATTAAGTAACTGAGGGATAGATGAGAATAACCCATGGCTCTCAGGCTCGGCCTCGTCAGATTTTACAAGTTGAGTGATTTATTGTCTGCTCTTGGTGAGCACCCCTACTCCTCCAGAAGGTTTCTGTTCCTTCCACCAGGTCCTTGGCTCCTGAAAGCCATCTGCCTCCCTACACAGCTCTGAAAATTGCCTTATCTTAGAGACATGCAACAGCCAACTGGGACAGAGCTAAGACTTCAAGAGAGACTTAGGGAAGAAATATGTTCCCTCCTTCATTTCGGGGGAAGGGTGGTTTCCAGGAGACAGAATGCCTCCCCAATCATTTCATTTTCTTTCCTCCTTCTGTAACAAAAACCTCCTGAAGGGAAATCATTTTGACAGGATGGTGCTCTTCTGTGAAATAGCTCACGGAGCTGATTGCTATTTTACAATCCTTTAAAGTAGGAGATGCTATCTTAATTCATCTTTAGAAACTGACTTATTTTTATTTTTTTTAATGTATGGATGTGTATAATTGGGTGTGGATATGTGCATGTGGGTATCTGCAGAGGTCAGAGGAGGGTGTCAGGTCTTTTGGAGCTGGAGTTACAGATGGTTGTGAGCCACACAACACGGTTGCTGAAAACCGAACTCAGGTCTTCTGCAGGAGCACCAAATATCCTTAGCTGTTGGGCCATCTCTCTAGCTCCTTAAAGCATGATATCTAAAAATATATATATATAATTAGAAGATGTAGATATTAATTGTAGAAAAGGGGGTGAATTTTAACTAAACAAAAATAATATTAAACCTAGGTGTGATAGCTCGTGCGTATAATCTCAAAACATGAGAGAATAAGGCAGGAGGATTTCTATGAGTGAGAAACTATCATGAGCTCTCTGGGGAGTTCCATAGCAGCCTGGGCTATAGAAGGAGTAAATAAGCAGAAAAGAACACAAAACCGAGGAAAAAAAGCAAGCAAGAATAATTAAAAATGATTATTAAAAATAACTGTTCTGCAGCCATGGCCAGCCTCTGTTCATATCAGCCATGTGCTATTCTGTCTAGCGTGCTGTAATTTTTCTTAAGACTTCTGGAAATGTCCCCCTACTGTAGTAAATTTCCTTGAGACCCAAATCAAAAGAGGTAACTCATTAAAGTGGGCTCTCTGTGTCTCTGTCCCCGAGCAGGGAGCCAGCTGTTTAAGCAGGTGTGGGAATGAAGTGCATTTTCATACAGCAGGTGTTTAATAATCTTCTCCTTGTAACTTCTGTATCCTCCAGCGGTGCTCCCAGCCACACAAACTTCTGAGAGCCCACTCTGTGGAAGGGAAAGATTAAGCAAGAATGATTTACACCTGTGAGAAAGATTGTGCCTTTAAAACTCTCTCTAAAGTATGGTGGAGATGCATTTGCTCGGGCGTGCGGTGGGCTTGGCACTAAGGTAGGGCTAAAGCAAGAAAGTAACGATGAAGAGTTATCTCTGCTTATTTGTTTAATGTCCAGCTGGCTCCGACTTTACCAGTATCGAAATTGTGTAGCTACAGTATACACACACACACACACACACACACACACACACACAGCAGGGGGTTTCAGGGGAGGTTTTAAATTTTTAAAAAGGCATGATACACACAAAGCCTAAGATACCCAGTTTCATAATAGATTTGCATCTTTTTACATTGTAAATTTATTTTTATTTATATGTCTACCTGTGTGTCTGCGTGATTAGCCTCTACATGTATGCAGGTCATTGGAGTGGCCAGAAGGGGACATCAGATTATCCTGGAACTCGAGTTACAGGACTGTGAAGAGCGATGGGAACCAAGGATGGGTTCTGGGAACTGGCTGTGGGTTCTGAACATGCGTACTGGGAGCAAATCTCAGATCTTCTGAAGAGCAGCAAGTCACCTTGACTGGTGGACTGTCTCTTTCCAGCCCCTCAATTTTACACTCTTACACCCCATAATTTAAAGTTTCTTTTATTGTTTTTGTAATTATGTATGTCCCTGAATATATGAGTGTCAGTTTGTGCAAGTGATCCCAGGAACCTCAGAGGCCGGGAGAGGGGATCTGAGGTCCAGGAGCTGGAGGTGGGGGTGATGGAGGACTGAACTAAATCCTCTGCAAGAGTGGCATGTGCTTTTAGCCACGGAGCTGTCTCTCCAGCCCTTCAACCTTTATATGAAGTGGGTTTTTTGTTTTGGTTTGGTTTGGTTTGGTTTTTTTCTTTTGACGGAATAATGATGGACTATGTAGCGTATTTATTACTGTGTTAACTATTGTCAAGTATTGTCCCAATATACTTGAGACAATGAAGGAGTTGGGAAGTATGAATCACCAGAAGGAATTTGAGTTACTTGGCCAGTCCTAGAATACAGCACTAAATGTTCTAATCAAGTTATCTCCTTGTGCTTATAAAATGAGTGGATTTGTTGTTTTGTATTGGTACACACTGCTGTGCTGGCATCTTTTTCAAAGTGACATTGATATTACCGAACATAAGGCGAAAAGCAAATGTATCTTCTAGTGAGAACAGTAAATATGAAAAAGGAGTTTTGCTAATGTGTTTAAATGTAACAACATGCGGAATGACATTTTTTTCCTCTAAAAGCAAGCATTACTCAGGAACTCAAAAAAGGGACATATTTTTTTCTCTTTTTGCTATTCATATATCTACTACATACTATTTTACTCTTTTATAGTTTGTGCTGTGTTTAGACACTTAACTGTTAGTAAACATTCCTACAGATATAAAACTTTTTTGTTAAATTTCATTTTGGCTCAAGTCTAAGTAAGGATCCAGTATGATATGAAAGGAAAATAAAGGGCTAAAAGAATACAAGTGAATAGGTCACTCCAATAATGGAAGATTCATTTAAGGCTTAAAAAAAAAAAGTAATTTAGGTATAACACCTGGAATATCATAATATCATATCTAAATCCATTGACCAGGTAAATTGAAAGGGGTGACAGGTCCTCCTAGCCAGATAAAAGATTGTGTAATTATCCAAAGATGAATCCCTGAACCAATGGTCTATTAACTCCGAACTTTCACACATTTTCTCTATTCATGGCTTAAGGTTGACATCTAAAGGGCATTTTCTGATGACTATCGGAGTGTTGATACACATATGAGTTTGTAGTTATCATAATATCTAAGCTTTTTTCTTTTAGGTTGGCTTCTATTAACCCATTTTATCATTTAAATCTAGAATGTCGCTCAAGTCTCACATATTAAAGACTTTGGTCACAAGCTGGTGGTACTGCCAAGGTGTGGTTGGATCATGGTATTAATAACCTCATTAATAGATGAATCCATTCATAAGCAGAATGATGCATTAAGATAGGAGATCTACCTGCCACTATTAGTTTACTGAAGGGACATAGTATCAAACTGCTTACTAAAAATTGTATTGCCTGGCTGTCCCGAAACTCAGTCTATAGACCAGACTGGCTTTGTATTCATAGACCCACCTGCCTCTGCCTCCTAAGTGCTTGAATTGAAGCTGTGTGACATCACCACCCAGCCAGAGAAGCTGTGTTAGGCAGCTTCAACAAAACTCACAACGAACTGGTCAAAGCGTAGAAAACACAGGACCGTAGAACAGTGGCTCTCGACCTTCCTAATGCTGTGACGTTTTAACACAGTTCCTGGTGTTTGGGTGACATCCCAAACACGAAATTGTTTTCCTTGCTACTTCATGACTGTCATTTTGCTGCTGTTAGGAATCCTACAGCAATATAAACATCTGTGTTTTCCAGTGGTCTTAAATGAACCTTGTGAACAGGTCATGAGCCCTCCAAAGGGGTCGGGACCCACAGGTTGAGAACCACTGCTGTAGAATGTTTAGCTCTAAATGGAACTCCTAAACCATGTCTCTGTAATGAATTGTTATCCACGAATGTGGAAGCACAGCAGAATCCAATATTCATTTCATGTGTGAGTCCACTTTTGTTAACTTAGATGGTTCTCTTGTCTGCCTTTGATCAAGTTTTCATGCCTTCTGAAACATAAGAGCGGCATAACTTCAAACACTTGGAAACTTCTGTCTTATAAAACATCAAGATGTTTTTTGCCCATTTATACCCACGTTAATCAACATTCTGTGAAAATCATATTTTACATTTGTGAGTGTCTCATTCAGTCTATGCGACAACACTGTAAGGTAGACATTATTATTAGAGAAGAAATGGTACCCAGGAAAGTTATTGAATACCAACAAGGGTTTAGGTGATGCCAATAAGCATTATTAAAATGACGACAAGGAACGAAGACATGGCTTCGGGGTTATACCACCATCACAGTAGTCCCAGAGTAACCATGAAGGGATGTGCTCGCTTTGGTTCTATGTATATTAGAGGAAGAGCATGACAAACCAAGTAGACAATGTTCTTAAGTGTACCCAGCACCAGCCACTATGGCCATGTGCCTGTGCATGCTGTTTCTCTTGAGCACCTTGCAACCAATGGAATGAAGACTGAGTGAAGTCCCCATTCTACTGGATGAATGGTGGAGAGGAAGTTCCCCAGGAGAAGACGAGCGATGTGAGAAGAAGGCAACAGCACTATATTATGTAATAAACCCACACACAAAACACACATACACACATATATACATACACACACATGAACATACCAACATACACATATATACACATGAACACACTGACATACACAGACACAGACATACACACATATATACCCATAACACATACATATATGCACATGAACACGCCAACACACACATATACAGACACATATACACACATTACAAACACATACATGCACATGAGCTCAGATACACACATAGACACATATAGCACAAACATACATACACACACATGAACCACACCAACATACACAAACACAGACACATATAAACACAAGTAATGTATACACACACATGAACACACTGACATACACATATATACACACAAAAACACACATATACAGACACATATATACACATAACACACACATACACAAACATGAACACACACACACACAGGGCAATGTCAAATCCCTTTTTGGTACCTCTTGTTGAGAAGTGAGTCCAGGTCCCTATATTTGACTCCTGCTTTACATTTGCGTGGTCAATAGAATGCAGTAGTAAGAGCATTGCTTTCCAGTACTCCATCTAAAGCATCAAGAGGACCTAAGCAGTCCCCTCTTGGGCTCACTCTTGGAAATCAGCCACAGTACTCCAAAAAAGTAGGTGCAGAAGGAAGCCCACACAGGGAGGAAATGAAGTCTACAGCCTTCGTGTCCACCTGAGCTCTGAGACAACAGACCGGACCACACTGTCATGTGACTGAGGTATCTGTGAACACACCCTGTCACCACCAGTCTGGTTCCCTGGGCTCACAATGTATACATGATTACATATGGAGCGCAGCCCAGCGTGTGAGTTTGACTGTTGTGTTTAAAGTCATCCATCACGTAGTAGGAGTGTATTAATCACTATTCTCACCTCTTTGTCTAAATACTGACAAAAGCAACTTAAGAAAGGGTATAGGCTCATGGCTCCAGGGTTCAGCTAATCATGGCTGGGGAGCACCGTCATGGCAGCAGGACATAAGGCAGGTAGTCACCCTGCCAAGGCAGTCAGGGAACAGAGAGACGAAAGCTGGTACTAAGCTTTCAACTTTTTGTTTTCTCCTTTCTTACTTTTTCTTCTTATTCAGGCCAACAACCCACATATAGGATGGTGCCGTTCAAAGTTAAGGTGAGTCCTCCTGTCTCAGTTAGCCTAATATAGAAATCTCATCACAGATATGCCCTCAGGTTTGTCTCCTATGTGAGCCTAGATCCTGTCAAGCTGACAATCACCACAATCATCACAAGGAGACCCTGTCATGCAAATCAGGTGTGACCTGAATACCCAGAGGCAAAACCCTTTGCTTCTTTCTTTCCAGGGTGAACCTACAGATTCATTCAATAACCTTTCCCTGCCGTTCTAAGTGCCCAACACTATACAAGCACATTATAGCTGTGCTATAAATATTTATGAACTAATTGAATAACCCTTTCCAAGTAGATAAATAGTACAAAGGGCTTAAGTATCTTTCAGAAGTGAGTCTTAGGCTGAACTGTAAATAAAAGATTTTCATATTGAAGTTGAATCCATTATCTATCAGAAGCCACAGAAAGGAGTCTCTTTACAGTAAGCAAAATCCAATTCTTTTTCTCGTGGAATCAGGTCTTGACTAGAAGGGAATACTTTCATAGTTTTAAAAAAACAATAGCATGTTACAGAGTGACGAGATGGCTCAGTGGCGATGAGCACTTACTGCTCCTGGAAAAGACCCATGCTCAGTTCCCAGCACCCAACTGGAACCACCCAACTGCTCAGAACTCCAGCTCCAGGGGATCTGATGACCTCTTCTGACCTCTCCAAGAACAGACACAAAGCCTCACATAGACACACATGAGCCCACAATGAGAAACAACATGTTTTTAAATAAATAAGCCTGTTAAAATTGCTTGTAAGGATGGGTGCTTAAGTGCTGAGAGGAGATGGCTTTAAAGAGAGGTTCTTGGAATAAAAGAAGCAAACTGATTCCTCCCCTCTCTCCTGCCCAACCCTTACAGTGAATGTGCGTTACTGTCATGATTTTCAATGGCATTAACATAGATCTAATAGGAGACTCCACCTAAATGTAGCAGCCTGTGTCTTTATCGTAAAATTATGAAGATTTTAAGCTGACATCTATTATCCAAAGCATATCTCGATAGCAAAAAACAAAACATGTACTTCTCTACATTTGCTGAAGAATTTAGCCTCAAGTTCTTGTCCTTCAAGAGCTCCAATTTTGTATAATAGAAAAATTCATTGTGCATTACCTAGATGTATCGTGCCAAATGAAGTATAATGTCTCAAGTCCCAGATTCACACAGAGAAGAGAATTGCACATCTGGATACCCACTGCCACCAGTATCGAGAATCCTTTCTGGGAAAGCATGGTTATGGGACAGGGGGAGGGAGGGAAGGCTATAAAATGCTCCCTGGTTAGCCTTTAACCTCGAAACTTGTGCCTTGTCACTACCACAGTTCCAGGAAGGTTGCAGGTTTGCAACCAACCAGCTTTTGCTCAGTGCTTGGTAGTTAAGTGGGAAGATGGTAAAGGGAGCTTACACATCTGTCTCTGACGTTTGAGTGCTGCTTGGGGACACTAAATCCTTCACACGTTCAGCACTTTTCGACTTACATAAAAGCTAGGAAATGAGTTAATATGGTACTTTAGCTTCTTTTCTGCTATGACTGAAAATTTGCTCTGGGTACAAACCCTTTCCCTCCTGGTTTTCTACTTCCATCTGTGGGTTTAATACTTTCCAGCCCAAATTGCAAGGTATCAATGACCAAGTATTTCATCCATTCGTTTATGCATCCAACCTATAGCAAGAAAAGCAGGTATCATTTGATATGTCCTACTGAGTACTAAAAAGATAAACAAGCAGAAAACAAATAAAAATTAGTTCTTGCCCTCAACTAGCCAAACTGTCTGCCGTAGGATGGCTTAGTTTCTACCAATGTATCAGCTCTACCCCCCTCTTATTAGTAGAACATAAATTCTGGAGCTGGGAACATCATTCAGTTGACTGGGCCCTTTCCTAGCATGCATGAAGCTATGAGCTCAATCCCAAGTACCATATCAGACTTTGTGTGGCAGCACATGCCTATATTTCCAGCAGTTGGGAGGTGGAGGCAGAAGGATCAGAGGTTTGAAGTCACCTGTCTCAGGGTTTTACTGCTTTAATGAGACATCATGACCAAGGCAACTCTTATAAAGGACATTTAATTGGGGCTGGCCTACAGGTTCTGAGGTTCAGTTCCTTATCATCAAGATGGGAGCATGGCAGCATCCAGGCAAACATGAAGCTGGAGAAGCTGAGAATTCCATTTCCTGTTCCAAAAACAGCTAGGAGAAGACTTGCTTTCAGGCTGCTAGGATTAGGGTCTTAAAGCCCATGCCCACAGTGACATACCTACTCCAACAAGACCACACCCACACCAATAAGGCCACACCTCCTAGTAGTGCCACTTCCTGGGCCAAGCATATACAAACCATCACACCATCCTTGATTATACAGAGAGTTCAAGGCCAGCCTGGGCTACATAATCCTTTCTCAAAAGACAAAAGAGAACCTCCATTGTTATTCAGAGTAGTGATGAGTCACTCTGTGGAGAGTGACCTATGCCCTTTCCAGCCTTGGATGTTTTCAGGCTATTCTAGTTGTGAACTCTCCTTCTGTCCAGGAGATGGAAGGAAAGAGAGTCAAGAGGAAGGAAGGTCTTTTCTGCTCTGTAACCTTTCCAAACTGTTGAAAGCAGAATGTACCTCAGTACATGGTTTTGTAGCCATCTTGTGGCCATAAAACTGCAAACATTAGATGGTAAGAATGAAAGATGCCAGGCAGACTGACAAATAGTCTATCTCTCCACATTGTCAGCCACTGCATTCTGGATCCCTAGGACTGGCAGTCTATTGCATCTCAAAAGTACTGATAAACTGTCCTACTGGTTGACCTCTGAGACATTCAGAGGAGGTTTTATATATACAATAAATAATATTTATATTTCATTATTCTATATCAAATACTGAAATTGTTGGATATGCTTAGCTTGTGTGATTTTCTGTCTACATAGAAAAGAAAATACCTGAGGCCTCTTGTTGTCCCTCCCCCTCCACCTCCCCCCTCCTCCTCCCCTCCCCCTTCCTCTCCCGCGCTCTCCTCCCTCTCTGTATGGGTGTGTTTCTTTCTCTCCATGTGCATCTCTGTCTCTCTATGTCTCTGTTTCTCCATCTGCTCTCTCTCTTTCTCTCTGTCTCTGTCTCTTTTCTTGTTATGTGTCTGTCTCTTTCTGTGTCTCTGTATCTCTGTCTGTCTCCGTTTCTCTTTCCTTGTGTGTGTGTGTGTGTGTGTGTGTGTGTGTGTGTGTGTGTGTGTGTCTTGGCTGGCATTTCACAGTGTAGATTTCAAAAAAGTCTTGCTTGGGAATTATCTAAGTCTTCTTAGATTTGAAGGATTAGATTTTTTATCAAATTTGGGGAATTTGAAAGCTGAAGAGATGAATCGGCTTTTTTAAAAAAGCATTGCTGCTCTTGCTAAAGATTAGGGCTTTGTTCCCAACACTCCAGGGGGGTGGCTTATAGCCATCTGTAACACCAGTTCCAAGGGATCCAGTGGCCTCTTCTTGCCTCCATGAATACCTGAATGTGTGTATGCATGCACACACTAACACCTAAATAAAAACAATTACAATAAACCTTTAAATTGAGGGCATTTTCAGCCATTTCTTTTTCAACATCCTCTGATTTTTTTATTATCTTCTCTTTCAGTGACATACCTCAAGCCTTCAGGCTTCTATCTTTATCTTCATACGGTTCTCCTCATGTTTCTCAGACTATATAGCCTCCGTTGACCTAATTTTATGGTCTCTGATTCTTCTGCCTGCTCAGATCAGGTCTGGCACTGCTGTCATTTTTTTTATATACTTTAGTTACTGTACTCTTCAACTCTACAGTTTGTATTTGGTTCCAAGCTACACTGTTTATCATCTTCTCTGCTCTGCTTAGTAAAATTCCAATTTAACAACTTATACGTGGCTTGCTTTAGTCCTAGGACATGTTGATTGTGAGAGAAAATGCATCTTTATCTGCTTACCCAGCACCTGAGCTTCCTTGGGAACTGAAGGCTTTTCCTTTCTTATCCGTGGGTCGTTCTCCTCTTTCTTTACATGTCTCACAATATGTTTTGTTGAAACCCAGAAGATGCAAAACAATGTGTCAGTTCTAGAAATTATGTCCCTTCTTCCCCAGATTTGCTGATGTTTCTACATATTTAATGACTCTCCTGATTAATTCCATGTGGCCTGTATTCTTTGCCATATCCTATCACATATCATTGGCTCAGTTATACCTTGAGGCTCAGCTAATGACTTGGCAGAGATCTTCTGACCTACCTTCAGATAATAAGTTCTGGTATTCACTGTGGCAAAACCAGAAATCGTCAAAATGCATGGTTCTGCTATAATTTTCTGAACTTAGAGTCGTCTTATGATATTGTAAAATAAATATTCAGTTTGTCTATGCCATCATGCAGTTCTTAAAATTTCATAATATATGACATAAGTGGTTTGTGTGTGTGCATTATACTGAGTTGACTGGGAACCTCTAGGTAGATCGATGACAGGGACATGTGATATGAAAAGCCAAGTCAGGATCGAGTGTTAGAATTTATACTCTCTCAAACCAGTGTCCTGAGCAAAGAAAACAAGTGATATTTTTTGCCAGTGATGTAATCAGTTACAGCTATTTATTGACACCTGTCTAAAAACATAAAAGCAATAATTGGGAGATGTTTTAGATTACTAGAAGTAGAATTTTTTCAATATGAATTGAGATTTCACATACATACACACACACACACACACAGAGTCAGGAACCTTTATACAAGTCTACAAGTCAACATAGGAAAAATTAAGTTTATGTTCTCTTTTAAGAAGGCTTACTTTTATTTATTTTCTTGTAGATTTATTTTATTTTTATTTATTTATGCTTTTTTGTTTATATATGTAGGCACCCATGTGTATGTGTTTGGTTGTGAATGTGTATATATGTGTGTGTACCATATGTGTGCATGCATGTTTGTGTGTGTATGCCTACAAAGGCCAGAAGAGGGCATTGGACTTCCTGGAAACCACATTACAAATGGTTGCAAGATTAGGTGCTGGGAATTTAACTCAAGTCCTCTAAAAAAAAATCAGCAAACATTCTTAACCACTGAGCAGCCCTATTTAATTTAAGAATATTTTTTTTCTTTAAAAATCACAATCTGAAGACTTTGAACACAATACAAAGTAAAAAGACAAAACGAAAACTGCATTCAGTTTGACTTCAATTTTAGGAAATATTCATGCACTGAAAGAAAAAGACTAGAAGGGGAAAATGTTACTACTTATCATTTGGTCAATGGAAACAGGGCAGTTTTCTCTACCATACTCCTCTACGTGTTCATAATAACTTCTACTGGAATTTCTTTAACATCAAAATATGTATCTACTGAATCATCTGCAGGTTTTACACTTTTTCCTTAATCTTCGCTGCTATATGATCTTCCATAGCTTCATGTCTGAATTAGTGCAAGAGGACCTGAAGAAGTCACATTTCATCATCCAGTATTCTACCTTAAGTACCGTTTCATAATTCACTACCTTCTTCAACATATCTGGTACCTCCATTGTCCTTTCTGGATGTCCCCTGCTCCATCCAGGGCCAGTGTGTACCCAGCCTAACCCTATGAACACACATCTCTCCATTCATATTCAAATGTCCCCAATCACAGTCATACTTTCACCCTGTCAGTTTCTAGAACAAAACAACAGTGGAGAATTTAGGCAATACAAAAAGCCAACATGCCTTGTACACTGCTCACACGGTACATGACACATGACCATGACTAAGCACTGTCAACTCATAGACCATGAATTATATCTGCCTTCAACATCACATACAATTTTGAAAACGTATTTGTTGCATTTTGACTTGTGTGTGTGTGTGCGCACATGCATGTCCGTGTATATGTATTTGTCTCTGTGTGTGTGTGGTGTGTCTGTGTAGCTAAATCAGAGGCCAGAAGAAAGCACTGGATCCCCTGAAGTTGGAGTTAAGGCAATTGCAAGCTGCAGAACATAGATCCTGAGAACTGAACTCAGGTCCTCTGCAAAGATAGCAAATACCCTTAACCACACAGCCTGCTCTCCAGCCCCCAGATGCACCTTTGACAGCAACATTGACTGGATGCTTGAGAATACTCTAAGGTCAGCACCCAAAAGAAAACATTCAGCAATCTTTTATTTGCTTAGATAGACAAAATATTGACATTTGACAAGTACAGATGCTGGCGGTTATATTTTATTTTAAAATATAATTTATTTGTTTAAGCAGAATTTCCCATACTGGAAAACACTAGAATGGAAGCATGGAGAGGTTCAGACTAGTTTACACCATTTCTGTAATGTCACTCTGTAAGGCAAGCTATACTTCTCTCTTCAAAACTGTTCAAATGAACAAATCTTTCACATGTGCATCCTCTCCTTTTTTTCTGCTGTAAACTTTTCAGTTTATTCAAAATCCAACAGTTGATATCATAGAGTGTGTTTCACTTTATGTCAACAAACTATGCAGTGATTAACTAGCCCATAAATGAATTTAGAAAATAAGGGGCCTGATGTGTGACATAATTTTTCAAAGTTTAAAGCAAACAGAGCCTTCCACTCTTTATTTCTCATCGTTTACACGATGTGACCTCACTGTGGGTCACCAAAAGCTAATGTTAGTGCAGTTAGGATGATTAACTGTCTTATTTTATTTATAAATCATTTTAATTGAATAGGCAATGTCAAGGAAGTTGAGCCCTCACATTTATTTGGTCCCCCTCTCCCCAAAGGAAATAAAAGATTTTCACCATGGTAAAATATCATGCTAGTTTCAGCAATTTTTTTTCATAAAAAAACATAAACATTTTAAAACTTTTGACCTGTCCTCCAATTAGCCCTATTTAGTTATGATAAATGGAAGCTCATTTTTAAAAAGTACCATTCTCTGTTTAGTAACTAGAAAATTTTAGCTTACACAGTCTTTTTTAATATTTATTTATTTGTTTATTTTATGTATATGAGTACACTGTAGCTGTCCTCAGACACACCAGAAGAGGGCATCAGATCCCAGATCCATTATTGTGAGCCACCAGGTAGTTGCTGGGAATTGAACTCCGAACATCTGGGAGAGCAGTCAGTACCCTTAACCACTGAGCCATTTGCAGTCTTAGTGGGGGCTCCACAAGTATTTCATTCATTGACCCACAACAGAAATACACTAAGAAACAGATCCAGTGACACACAGGTGGTGTGCCTACACCATACCTTCACATGGAATTCCCACTGCACACCTCTGACTTCTCAAAATCTCTATTTATTTTGCTCTTTTCTGTCACCTGAAGTGCGGCTTTTTACCTTGGACACTGAGCGCAGGAATTTCACCCTCCCAAATACCAGCTTCTTCACTTATTAGATGGAAAGAATGGGAGGGATGACAGTATACATCCCCCCAGAGAATTGTGATTATTAAATGAAATATTACAAAGAAGTGTTCACTACTGTCTCATGCTATGGTGTGAATATGAGGAGAATATGGTCTGCATCTGGGAGGTTCTACTACCTTTAGGAGGTAAAGCATACTTGGAGGAAGTTACTTTGGTTTTTCAAGACAGGGTTTCTCTGTGTAGCTCTGGCTGCCCTGGAACTCACTCTGTAGACCAGGCTGGCCTCAAACTCAGAAATCTGCCTGCCTCTGCCTCTCAAGTGCTGGGATTAAAGGCATGCACCACCACTGCCTGGCTGTGTAGGGTGCTTGTAAATGTCTCATCTGGTCCCCTATTTCCTGTCTGCTATGATGTGAATATCTCTTCTTCCACATATTTTCACTCTTCATGATGTTCTGCCTCACATGAGTTCAGAAACCCAGAGCCAAGTGACCATGGGCTGAGCCATTTGAAACCATAAGGTAGGTGGATAGATAGATAGATAGATAGATAGATAGATAGATAGCTGATGGATAGATAGATAGATAGATAGATAGATAGATAGATAGATAGATACATAGATGATAGATAGATGACAGATGGACAGATAGATCTTTCCTTCCTTATGCTGTCCATGGGGAGTATTATGTGAAAGTCGTGAAAAGATCTGATTAATAGAACTGCCTATTTTTTGTCTCAAATTTAAGAAACATAACAAATCATTTTTAAATGTCATTAATGATTCTTTTTTTTTCTTATATGCACGTTAATCACTGAAGTTGTTTAAAGTAGTTATCTAAATATGCCATGATTCTGTTGGGGACATTTCGCCCACACCATCTCTCTCTGACCCACCTGCTTCTCTCCTATGCTTTCTCATTATCTCCCTCCAACAGGGAGTAGGAAAGCAATCATTCCGGCAATGAACAGTGGTCCCCAGTTAAGAACAAAGACCATAAACGATAAATACAGAACTATGTCCAATGTATATGCTTATTTTGGACAAAAATGTGGCATAAATTAGACATGAATCTTGAAAGGGGAGTCAGAGGGAGGTAGCTCTGGATGGATATTATTTCTATGTAGATATGTAGAATTTTCAATGAATAAAAATATCATTAGAAAAGGAAAGTACAAATATTCAGATTTCTAAGATAAAAATTATTGACATGAATAATGGAGACATTTGCATTGCCCTGGGAATACAATGAATGTCATAGAATTATGCCCTTGATCATTTTAATAAATATAGTTTTATAATTCAAAAGAAGAAGAAAAGCTACTAAAATAAGTTATAAAAATTCCAACATTAGGAACTAGAGAGATGGCTCAGCAATTAAGAGCACTTGTAGAGAACCCAGGTTCAGTTCCCAGCTCCCCCAAGCTAGCACTGAACCACCCATAATTCTAGTTACAAAGGATCTGAAGACCTCTTCTGACTTCTAAGGGTATCAGAATGCATGTAATAATCTGCATGCAAACCAGTATGCAAAACACTTACACCACCCTTCTCACCAACCACATACACACAGCACTTTTCATGCATTAGACCCCCCAACATATTACCAGAAAACATGTAATTTTAAAAACTTTCATGAACTCATACAACCCTACTTTCAAATGTGACCATTTCTTTTCTAGTTTACCTAGAAAGAACAGAAGGGCTATTATCTTTCCCTCAAACCTGGTTAATTGTTTTATTTTTATTTTTTAATTTGTATATGGGTGCTCGTTCATCAGACATGCCAGTTGGTGTGCAGACATGCCTCCCGTGTGCAGCACAATCATGCAAGTGTGCCTTACAAAAGTGCGTCTTGATAAACTCCGGCTGGCACTGTTTCCCCAAAAAAAAAAAAAAAAAGTAAAGTATATTTATAATTTCATATGCCACGTTCCAGTTCTGCAGCTAAGTGAGAGAGCAACATGCCTGGGGTTGCACAGCTGGCAAATTGCTGAGCTGGGATTCCGTTGCTGACAGCTGGTATTCATCAGCACTCACGGTCCTCGTACCCCTGCACACTAGGCCTTCCAACCCCGATCTCTGCACCTCTGATGTCTTGTTCAGCGGCGAGGAGGGGAAGGGAGCGAAAAGGCAGATGAGCTGGACTTTATCCAACATTCTCTGTGCATTGATCATTTATGACTCGAGCCCTTATCTCACTTATTCCTCAAAGACACCCAGAAAAGGTTCTATTTCCAATTCATTTGAAAATAAGGAAACTGGGGCTGAGAGAGGTTCGGGATCGTAACAGTAAGAAAATCCATGCTGAGCCAGGCGTGGTGGCGTGGCGCACGCCTTTAATCCCAGCACTCGGGAGGCAGAGGCAGGCGGATTTCTGAGTTCGAGGCCAGCCTGGTCTACAAAGTAAGTTCCAGGACAGCTAGAGCTATACAGAGAAACCCCGTCTGGAAAAACCAAAAAAAAAAAAAAAAAAAGTAAAAGAAAATCAACCCTGAGTGCCAAAGCTCCCGCTCTTTCGACTGTGCGTGGAAGATTTCGTAACATCAAAAAGCAACGTGCGAGGAAAGGGAGATAGACCTCACGCTGATTCCATTTCATTTATTTCTCATTTTTGGCCGTTGCTTATTTTTAAACTCGGTTGTAAATGGCTGAAGAGAGCACTTAGCACTCACGCCACCGAACGCTCCTTGCTGATGGTCGACCTCACGCAAACCTGGGGTGATGAAGGGCACTTGGCAAGTGTGGTTTCTCCAGGAAGAGGAAGAAAGTGTTGCACACACCGAGGCACCGAGCCCAGTAAAGATCTATGGCTCATGGGAATGTGTGTTTCATCCCTAGAGCGCCTCCCCGAGCTCTCAAAATTGTTCAACAATATCTTGTCCCTTCCATGAGTCAATACATTTATTTACTCTCCCAGTTTTCTTTCTGCCTCTCCTCGGCTAGCACACTCTGACCAGAAGCACCTCCGGGAGCAAAGGGTTTGTTTGTCTTCTTCCACGTCACAGCTCACGCAGAGATCAGCCCCAGCTGCAAGGTTCAGGTCCAGAGATGGAAAAGGGGGATTGGCACAAATGAAGACACTGACCACCTGTTGACTTTCAGAGCAAGTGGCTCCCAATAGCTCCAGTAATCTTTATTCATATAACCACAACCCTGCTCGCCCAAGCAGTGACATCATTGGTTATTTTATTAAAAGAAATCATAACATCAGCATGATAAAAGTGCCATCGTTACAAAGGGCCCCCAATAGTTTCCCTTCCTCCTTCCCCACTCCCGCTGGTTCAATGACCCCCTAACCTTATTTTGTACTACAAAAAACAGTTTCAGCAAGCCAAAAATAAATGTCTAGCCAGGCATGTCCTGTAGACATGAGCACATGCCCAGCTGGTAGCAAATGCAGTTACAGAGTTATGCATGGTGAGAGACAGATTAAACATGTGTCGCTATATGTCTAGTCATCAAATAGCACCCCTCTGTCATAAGACGTTTTAATTGCAGTCAGAGATATGCTCACTGTACTGAGAAACCTTTCCTGATACGCACCTCTCCAACCCTAATATCATCTTTCTAAGCACCAATTTTTAAGTCTCTATCGATCAGACATGGCTTGCCTGTTTTCTAAGTCTCTGTTGATCAGACATAGCTTCCCGATTTCACATCTCTGTTGATCAGACATAGCTTCCTCAGAACAGTTATGCAAGCAGGGCCCACCACTCTCCACAGCTGCCCCAGGCTTCCTCAGGGCAACTGTAGCTGCTTTGTCCCAAAATACCCAGGATTGATGGTCACATCTGGAGGATTGATAAAGGTATGGAGAGGAGAGGAGGGTTTTACCCTTCAAAAGAGTATTGAGAGAAATATAGACTCATCCACAGGGCTTTCAGCCTGGCCCGTGACCGACAAAATGAAATCAAATATTGCCATGAGTAGAGACAGCATAGCGAAAGCAAGGAGAGTTGGTAGCCCACGAGATCTAGGTAATAAGTATAGAGGCCACCAAATTCACCACAGGTCCTTGCCAAGTGGGTCATGACACAGTAGAGACCAAGGGGACTCCATGGCCACAGTAGAGTGACATTAGTGAAGCACTCATATACTGTTCCCTGCAGATGCTTCAGGCCACTGCCAAATTCATGCTTGAAAAGATATCAGGACAGGAGCTCAAGCAAGAACTTGGTGAAGAAACCACAGAGGAGAGTTGCTTGCTGGCTCATCCATGCTTAGCTAGGATACATCCCAGGCCCAGGACTACCTGACCCAGGTCTGGTGTTGCTCCTCACAATGAACTGGCCCCTTCTGCAACAGTTAACAAATGTCACCCCTCATAGGCATGCCTACATTGCAACCTGACAGAGACAACACCTCCCTTGAACTGCTAGCTCAGGTGTAACTTGGCTCTGTCCAGTTGACAGTTAATGCTAACTTGGACACCCTCTGAATGGACAGATACAAATATTTCCTAATGCTTTCCCTTTTGGGTTTTTTTTGGGGGGGATGAGGGGTTGAAGGAAACTTGAGTAGTTTATTATGAAGGTGCAAAGGAAGGTTTAATAACTTTCATTTACTTACTCTTATTGAGGTAAAATGTCAATAACGATGAGTTGAACATTTTTCGTCTTTCTAGGGAATGTTTCAGTGTTGCTGCCATCATGTTGTTCCAGCACTATGCCTACCCATCTCTAGAGCTCTACTCTTTATCCATCGAACAGTGATTCCTCTTCCTCCCTCCCTTAGCCTCTGGCAAGTATCTTTCTTTTTCCTGTTTCTCTGAGTGTGACTGTTCTAGGAATCTCATGTAAGTAGAGTCTTACAAAGTTTGTCCTTTTATGTCTGGCTAATTTAAGGAATATAATGTCTTCAATGCTCATTTATATTACAGCATGTATTAGAAATTTGCTCTCCGTGCTTGCTTCGGCAGCACATATACTAAAATTGGAATGATACAGAGAAGATTAGCATGGCCCCTGCGCAAGGATGACACACAAATTCATGAAATATTCCATATTTTTAAATTGGACATAGTACTACCGGAGGATCCCGCAATACCTCTCCTGGGCATATATCCAGAAGATGTTGCAACTAGTAAAATAGATACATGCTCTACTATGTTCACAGCAGCCTTATTTATAATAGCCAGAAGCTGGAAAGAACCCAGATGCCCCTCAGCAGAGGAATGGATACAAAAAAATGTGGTACATATACACAATGGAGTACTACTCAGCTATTAAAAGAATGAATTTATGAAATTCCTAGGCAAATGGTTGGACCTGGAGGGCATCATCCTGAGTGAGGTAACCCAATCACAAAAGAACTCAAATGATATGTACTCACTGATAAGTGGATATTAGCCCAGAAACTTAGAATATCCAAGATTCAAGATACAATTTACGAAACACATGAAACTCAAGAAGAACGAAGACCAAAGTGTGGACACTTTGCCCCTTCTTAGAATTGGGAACAAAACACCCATGGAAGGAGTTACAGAGACAAAGTTTGGAGCAGAGACAAAAGGATGGACCATCTAGAGACTGCCATATCCAGGGATCCATCCCATAATCAGCTTCCAAACGCTGACACCATTGCATACACTAGCAAGATTTTGCTGAAAGGACCCTGATATAGCTGTCTCTTGTGAGACTATGCCGGGGCCTAGCAAACACAGAAGTGGATGCTCACAGTCAGCTATCTGCAACCCTATAGGTGGAACAACAATATGAACTAACCAGTACCCCAGAGCTCTTGTCTCTAGCTGCATATGTATCAAAAGATAGCCTAGTCGGCCATCAGTGGAAAGAGAGGCCCATTAGTTGTGCAAACTTTATATGCCTCAGTACAGGGGCACACCAGGGCCAAAAAGTGGGAGTGGGTGGGTAGGGGGGTGGGGGGGAGGGTATGGGGGACTTTTGGGATAGCATTGGAAATATAAATGAGGAAAATACCTAATAAAATATTAAAAAAAAGAAATTTGCTCTCTTTTAGAGGTGACTAATATTCTATTATGTGTATAAACCACATTTATTTTTAACCCACCATACATCCATGGCTGTTTGGATTGTTTTCCCTTTTTGATTGCTATGAATAATGATACTCTAAACACCAGTATTCAAGTGTCTATGCTATTACTTTTATTATGAGGAATTTCCCTATACAAACACCATTTGGGAAGGAGCTTGGGCAACCCTGGCTTCCATGCCTGGCATCCAAACCTGTGAAGGGATGAGCAAGAGTGCTCTGAGAATCTACACAGCCACTGCTAATAAAGGAAGGTCCTCATTACCCAAGATTTTACCACGATGGTGCTGGCAGAAGAAAGACATTAAGGGAGTCTCCTGAAACTTCCCATCTAAGGTCATGGTGAATCTGTATCAGGAGACAAATAAAACTCCCTACAAATGCATTGTGGAGTCTCCAAATGCCCCATAAGAGGAGGAGAGCCTTTTTCTACTGGCATCAATTGGAAACAGTGACAGGATCACCACAATATGAAACTGAGGTTATCTAGAATTTGAAGCTGATGTCTTTAAAAAACAAAACAAAACAAAAAACAAAACAAACAAACAAAAAACAACAACTAGAACTGAGTGACCTCAAAGGATGACATGTGCACGCATTGGTAAAGTACTCAAAGGATTCAGGGTAATCAGTCACAGCGTCACAGCGCCAACCAAAACTACAAGAGGCATTGCGGTCACTACTCACATGTGCGTGGTGTTTCTAAAGCTCTCTAAGAACCCTACTGCATAATAACATGAGGAGACCTCGGCTGGAGACCTTCTCTGAGTGCCTTAAATGCAGCCAGTTCAGGATTTGCTTATCACACACTCTCCCATAGGAGGCTCGGCTGTATCTGGTCAAAAACTCCAGGCACAAAGCATGGCTCTTTGAGCAGCGGAGTGCTCTTATTAAGTAATGGAGTCAGAGCCTGTGAAAGAGAAGGCTGACTTAGGATTCCTTATGCCTTCTTTACAGGAACCTACTTCTCTCAGCAACATATAATGGTCTGCTTTGTAATCCTGGAAGAATAAATGGGATCTCAATGGAAGACATTCTCTTTAAAAAGAGGAAACACAGACACACACAGAGACACATGGAGGGAGGAGACAGACAGATACACAGACAGACAGGCAGGCAGGCAGATACAAGCATGCTACCCTTTAATTAGGAATATCTGCTCTTTACTTTTAAAAACTCTCTCTTTCTCTCTCTCTCTCTCTCTCTCTCTCTCTCTCTCTCTCTCTCTCTCTCTCTCTCTGTGTGTGTGTGTGTGTGTGTGTGTGTGTGTGTGTGTACAAATGTAGTTAATAAAATAGTGTGGTATATATTCATTTTAACCACTTTTTTATCTAAAATATCACCAATATATTTGTTATCCAAATCTATTCTCTCTTTTGGGTTCAAAAAAATAAATCTGTCTTCTTTTCTTGTTTCTGTTTAAATTTTTAACAAATATATAAGCAAACCCAAGTCTCTTTCAGTGGTAACTTAGTAGACATGATCCAGTCCTCTTTTACAAAAAGGAGTGTTATTAAATACCCAGTGGTAGACATTTGAGTTTAAGTTTGCCTTTTCTTGCCTTATTAAGGTACAGGTCATAGGACATGACTGCAGTTCTTAGCATGCATATATATATATATATATATATATATATATATATATATATATATGATGTTTTGACTTGATGCTTTGACTTGCATCCTGCAGTGCAGTGAGGATCTGCATCCTGGGCTCAGGAGGAGGGACCAAGGATCTAGGAACCATTAGACTTTCTCCACCAGCCCTGTGCATGGGTGTCATGAAAAATGGAAGCAAAAACAGGAAACACCCAGACTTCTTGGGCAAAATCAATGTGCTGTCACTTGCCCTCTTCCTGTAGAATTTCTCTAGAAATGTCTGTCAATACAGATTTTCTTCTCATCTCGCCACATCTCACTGATTTGAAGACAGGGCTTTCACATCTTAATGGCTCTGAAATCGGGACGTGTCTTATGATGGATTGCTGTAGTCCTGACAGGAGCAGTGACATCACAAAACAAACTTTGTGACCGTGGTAATGTTTTGCAGGAGAGTGAGCAGAGAAGAAAGGCTTTGAATAAGGAAGATTTGTTCTTTAGCTTTGTGGTGCATCTGACTCATGTTAGGCATGCGTTAGAGCAGATTTCTGGATACTTCCCATGGAAGAGAATGACTTAAGAACAGGAATCAGCACAAGAGCAGCGGAGACTGCAATGGAAAGGGGGAAAGTAAACAGTAGGCACTGTGGGAGTAAACAGAGGCTTAAAAATCATTAAAGCTGTTGAAAATGATAATTCAAGATGATATGAGATATTGCCTGGCAGGAAAGAGATGATTATCATGCAACTGACATTCCTGGGGTGGGGCTTATCCATTGCTTTCCAGATGTGCTAACCCTGTGATTTCCCCAGCTGTGAGACACTCAGCTACATTTTTGCGGTAGTAGGGAAACAGCAGTCATCTTCTCTCCTATGCACAGAGAGAGAAGGAGAGGAAGTGGGAGGGAGGGAGAGGAGTATTAAGAGAGGTATAGAGAGAGTAAATGAGAATAAATAAAGTAGGGATGAAAGGGAAAGTAGATGGTTTAGGTAAGAGGAATAACAGAGAAAACATGATAGAACAGGTAAGCAATAAGAAATTAAAACATGACTATTAAATCTTGGTACAGGAGTGGGGATGCTTAAGGAGTCACAGTGAAATAAGAGCGAAGTCAAAAATGCATTATCAGCCCAAATCTCTTCCTTGCTTACAGTACCAAAGATGCTCTGCCTCCTCTCTGAGAGTAAGTCCTAAGAAGGCTCAGCCAAGGGGTGGATTCTCAGAAGGCTTTACAGATGTAGCCACAGCTGAAGAGGAGATGGATCTTATATTGAATTGTCATTTGTCAGCCTCCAAAGAAAAGTGTCTCCTAGGTGACATGGCTATTGCAATTAGTCACTACCCTGAACCTTCATCTATTTCCCTACCAATCAACCCCTTAGCCTTTGCATTGTAATTGATAACCACAACAAGCTTCCTTATACAAGAAGAATCATGTGCATCCACGCCAAAGTGCATCTCTTTAGAGTGCTCTCTGCCACTCCATCCAAGTATGTGGCAATCACTGCAGGTAGTAAAATAGATGTCTGCATTTGTCAAATGATTTTTTTGGTATTGATGGGATTCAGGTGCCAGTATTAGTAAAGACCCTAGGTGACAGCTATCTGTGGCCTAAATGCACTTCTTCTAAATGTATATCTTTAAGGCCTAAAATCACACCACAGCCGATCCTGTGATATCTGGAGGCAGAAGCTTTGGGAGCTGAATAAATCATAAAGGAAAAGAGTCGACACAAGAGGCTTTATTAGTCATAAGAGAGAAGCCTTCACTGTCTTCTGAGGATGCATTAACAATGTGGACATCTGCAAACATGCAGAAGAGACACCAGAAGCTGAGCTGCTGGGTGACTTGGCCAAAGCCTTTCCTGTTGTTTGAAGCATTCTGTCTGCTGCAGTTTTGTTGCAATGCCCTTAGCTAAGAAAGTAACTTCAATGTGCAACTGTGGCTGAGAAATCTGTGACCTGTGAGAGAGCCAAAAGGCATTATGGGAGAGATCAAGCATGCAAATGGGCATGACCCAAGACTATTATTCTCTAAGCATCAATGTCCTCGTCTGTAACATAACTATATCACTGAGCTTGCTTTGCTGGGTCATTGGGAGGGTTAAATGAGATTAATTAAGTAGATGCGGCACACTGCTCAGATAAAGTCTTTGGCAAGATGCTGCAGTTTTAAACTACAGTAACTTGTCCTTTGAAAGTGTTAGCTATTGGTTTGGAGATAAGTAACTTCTTTTTCTTCTTAAACATTAATAGCATAAATAACATCAAGACAAAACCACTGAAAGTGGAACTGCTATATAAACCAGAAATCCTATCACTGGGTATATATCCAAAGGAAATGAAATCAGTATTTCAGAGAGACATCTGCTGGTCCATGTTTTCTGCAGTAAATACTATTCAGGATGGCCACAATATAGAAGCAACTACAAGTGCATCAATGAATGAATGGACACAGAAAATGTGTCACATATAGACAACAGAATGATATTCAGCTACTAAGAGAATGAAACTCTCTTATTGTTTGTTCCATTATAGATGAGTAGTATAGAAGGTAGAATAAGCTGGGCACAGATGGACTAACATTCCATCATCACTTGAACTTGTGGAATCGAAACAGAAGTTCTAAGAGTAGAATACTAGGCTGGAGAGATGGCTCATCAGTTAAGAGCACTGACTGCTCTTCCAAAGACCCTGAGTTCAAATTCCAGCAACCACATGGTGGCTCACAAACATTCATAGTGAGATCTAATGCCCTCTTCTGGTGTGTCTGAAGACAGCTACAGTGTACTTACATATAATAATAATAATAAATAAATCTTTAAAAAACATAAGAGTAGAATACTGGTAATAGTGAGATTGGCCAGGATAAGGATAGAGAGAGTGTGTGGGAAGCCGTTGCAGAGTGGCAGTTACAGAGTGGCAGTTGCAGAGTGGCAGTTGCAGAGTGGCAGTTGGCTACTGCTGGCCACCACACATACATAGGCAGTAAAGGTTCTTTTGCCAAGATGAGGTTTTGAGAATTAACCAAAGTTAACCAATCAGATGAGAGACAAGTTAACCAATCAGATGAGAGATAAGTTAACCAATCAGATGAGAGACAAGTTAACCAATCAGATGAGAGAGAACGCCTCTCCTAGGCCTATATAAGCAGCACCAGTTCTGGGCTTGGGGTCACTTCGCTTCTGCAATCAAGCTCTCCCAATAAACATGTGCGGAAGGAACCTGTTGCAGCATCGTTCTTCCTGGCCAGTCAGGCATGCGCAAAGAAGAGTGGAGGAATGAGTTAGATATAAAAAATAAATTCTAGTATTTTCTACCCAGTAGACTAACTATGGAAAACAATAGCAGACTCTATATTTCAAGATAACCAGAAAAAAAAGATGTTGGGTGTTCTCATTACAAGGAAACATTGACTGTTTTCAGTTGTTGGATATGTAAATGACATTGGTTGCTATCCAATATATATCTGCATTGAGACTTCACACTGTGTCCCACAAACATGCACAATCATTGTTTTAATCACAAAAATATTATATAAGATAGTAGAAACTCTAAGAAGCTTGCCCATCATCGAGAGAGCAGATTCCTCAGTTCAAGTCTCCCTCAAGACTACCCACTTGATGACTCAGCACAAGTCTCTGAACTCTCCACGAGGTCCTGGCTGTTTCTTTGTAATGTGCTCAAAGATAACCATCAAATTGTTCCTTAGATCCTTGAGTCCCACTAACACCTCTTTTTCTGTGTAAAATTAAAGGAGCATCAGTGACAAGGAAAATGATTGCTTCTGGAGTCATCCTCCAAGTACATTGTATTCTGTTCTTCTAAGAAGTAGGAAAGCATCTAATTCCTCGTTAGTTCAAATGTGGTCCAGGAGTGCTACCTCAGACCAGCTGCAACAAAAAACAGCTTTCAGCAAAACTCCCCAGTGATGTCCTCAGGAGTAAGAACCTACCTACTGTTGATGTTTGAACTTTTGCTTACATTGAAAAGCTAAATATCCCCCCCCCACCCCCACCGAGGCCTGGTTGCACCTAGGGATGAGAAAGAGTTTGCACATGCCCAAGTGACATACTCAAGTGACACTATGTAACCTTGCCCCTGCCCCAAGATATCCCTGATTGGTGAATAAAGATGGCTGCAGAAAATAGTTAGGCAGAAGAGAGATAGAGAGGTGGAATTCTTGGGTTCCTGAGCTTGGGGTCTGAGGAGACCATGAGAGAAGCAGGCGGGGGAGGGGGGGGCAGGGGGGAGGAGAGAAGGAAGACACCATGGTTTAGGTGTGTCATGTGGTGGACTGGCCAACTGAAGTTTAAGAGCAACCCTCAAGGAACACAGCAAGTGATATTTTGGGGTAATTGATAAAAAAATAGATTCTAATAGCATAGAGGGTAGATATCTGTCCAGCTCTAGTGCTGATTAAGGCTTATTATAAAGATAAAAGTTAAGGCCCTTGGTCCTGTGAAGGCTCTATGCCCCAGTGTAGAGGAGTGCCATGGCCAAGAAGAGGAAGTGGGTGGGTTGGTGAACAGGGCCAGGGGGAGGGAAAAAAGGAAGGGGGCTTTCGGGGGGAGACCAGGAAAAGGGCTAACACTTGAAATGTAAATAAAGAAAATATCTAATAAAAAATAAATTAAAAAAAATAAAGGTTGTATGTCTTTTATGTGAGAATTGAATGCTCAAAGGCAAGTAGAAACCCCTATTGAGATTAAATAATTTACTTTTTTCTTTTTTTTTTTTTTTTTTTTTTTTTTTTTTTTTTGGTTTTTTCAAGACAGGGTTTCTCTGTATAGCTTTGGCTGTCCTGGAACTCACTTTGTAGACCAGGCTGGCCTCAAACTCAGAAATTTGCCTGCCTCTGCCTCCCGAGTGCTGGGATTAAAGGCATGTGCCACCACACCCAGCTTGAGATTAAATAATTTTCAACCACAACCTGGTAATGAGACTGAAGAAGATATTTTTTTTCTAGAAAGAACACTGAATGTTTAAACCTTGGGGCCTGGACCATGTGGTCTTCTTGGCAGGCAATTTAATTTGTTTTGAGTTGCGGTGAGATTCTTATGATAAAGCCTGAGGAGGCCTTTTGGTAGAGATCCTGAAAGCCCCAATCTCAGTCTTGTCCTTTGCTAAGGAAGTCTGGACCCTGGTTTCTGGGACTCTGTCCCTAAAGAAAGATGTGCAGACAAAGAATGAATCTATCCTGCTTCAAAGCCGGCAAAGCTTTCATTACTATTTCCATCAAAAACTCCATAGCACATCTATTCTGGTCTGTGGGTCTTTTTATCCTGCCCTGCAAGGATGAACTGATGTAGCCCAATGGAAAGTCATCAAAGCAGGCACAATGAGTGTGTGTCCCCTGAGGCTTCTTCTCTGCAGTATAGCCTTATAGTCCAGATCACCATTAGAAGGGCAGATATATTAGGACAAAATCTTTAGTCCTCCAACCAAGAAAGTAAAAGAGGCAGAACTTTGGAGTTAGTGATAGGTGCTTCCAATAATAAAACCCCAGTAAGTAAGATGGCTTAGTAGGTAAAAATACTTACAGCAGAAGCCTGCCAACCTGAGTTTAACTCCCTGAACCCACAGTGGAAGGAGAAAAGTGTCCCGCAGAAGTTGTCCTCTGACCTCCATATACACACTTTGACATGTGCATGCATGCACACACACACACAATAACAGTAATAATAATGATGATAATAATATTAATAAATAAAAGTTCAAATACAATAAAACATATTCTAGATACTGATTTAGAAACATGTCATTTTTGTGTGTGTGTATAATGATTAACAACACAATTACCAGGAGTGATATGAGTGCCAGCTGTTCTCTGAAGGTAACAGTCTATGTCTGACTTTATGGTTCTTCATATGCCATTCCCAAATGTCATGCAATTCGTTGCTAACCAAGATTTATTTATTTTTTTTATTAACTGTCATTCATTTGTTTGTTTGCGGGTAGAGCTTGGAGGACTCAGTAAAGAACATCTCCAATCATGTGTGTCCTGGAGATGGAACTCAGGTCATCAGGCTTGGCTACAAGTACCTTTACCTGCTGGGCCATCTTTCTGGTCCATGTATTCAAATTCTAATGCGGTAAGTTTCCATGCTGCAAAATATACTCATTTTTCAGTGCACATTGCATTGAGATTTAGAAAATATGTAATTATAGCATTAGTTATTTCTTTCAACCCCCAATACTCCAAACCCCATTTCTGTACCCATCCTAGGCAAGCACTGCTTTGTCTCTATAGACTTACCTTTTATAGAAATTGGGTATTCATGAAATCTGGTAATATGCAGTCTTATAAGCCTGACTACTTGCACTTTAGTGCAATGATTTAAATATCTGTCGCATACATCTGAAAATTGTTTACCTTTTGATTACGAAGTCGTGTTCCAGTCTATGAATTTCATCCATTCGACCACCAGTGAAGTGTTTGGGTGGCTCTGGCTCTGAGCTTCAGTGAGTACTATCATTTCTACCTTTGTCTTCAGGCCCTTCTGCAGATTTCAAGAAGTATGATCGAAAGCTAGAGGCATTTGTACTGTGTTCATCCCTGGTGGAGTTGGGGATGCAGGTGGGGATGGGAACAAGAGGGATAAGGTTGGGGGAGCATGGAGGAAGAGAGTACTGGGAGAGGCAACTGGAACTGGGGGAGTATCTTGTGGACAAGCTAGAAAACTTGTACAATGGAAACTTCCAGGAATCTGCTAAGGAGGGTGACCTTAGCTAAGACCTCTAGTAATGGGAAATACAGAGCCTGATCTGGCCATCCCCTCTAATTAGGAAAGACTTCCAGAGGAGGGACTAGGACACCAACCCAACCACAAAGCCTTCAACATATAATTTGTCCTGCCTACAGGATGTGTTGGGGTAAAGGTGGCACAAAAATTGTAGGAATGGCCAACCAATGACTGGTCCAGCTTGAGACCCATGGAATGACAGGAAGCCCATCCCTGACACTGCCTCAAGACCCAAGACCCCAAGGCTGGATAGCCCAAAGACCTAGAATAGAACCAAACACAACTAAAAAAAAAAAGTCAATGAAATGATCCCTAATGGTACTCTGCTATACTAATAGATTGCTGCCTAATTGAATTGTCATCAGACAGGCTTCATCCTGCAACTGATGGAAACAGATGCAGAGACCCACAGCCAAACATTAGGCAGGGCTCAGAAAACCCTTCAGAAGAGGAAGAAGAAGGATTATAGGATCCAGAAGGTTTTTTCTTCCTTTTTGAGTTCTGTGGACTGTATCTTGGGTATTCTATACTTTTTTTTCCCTAATATCCATTTACTAGTGAGTGCATATCATGCATGTCCTTTTGGGTCTGAGTTACCCCACTCAGGATGGCATTTTCTAGTTCCATCCATTTGCCTGTAAAACTCAGGGTGTCCTCATTCTTAATAGCTGAGTAGTATTCCATTGTGTAAATGAACCACATTTTCTGTATCCATTCTTTTATTATAGAACATCTGGGTTGTTTCAGTTTCTGGCTGCCACAAATACGGCCTCTATGAACATAATGGAACACATGCCCCTGTGGCATGGTGGGGCTTTTTTTGGATATATTCCCAAGAGTGGTAAAGCTGGGTCTTCAGGTAGATCCATTTCCAATTTTCTGAGGAACCTCCATATTGATTTCCAGAGTGCTTATACCAGTCTGGAATCCCACCAGAATGGAGGAGTGTTCCTCTTTCTCCACATCCTCTCTAACATGTGTTGTCACCTGCAGATTTAATCTTAGCCATTCTGATTGGTATAAGGTGGAATCTCAGGGTCGTTTTGATTTGCATTTCTCTGATCACTAAAGCTATCATACGTGGGGAAGGAGGGGGGAGGGAGGGAGGGAGGGAGGGAGGGAGGGAGGGAGGGAGGGACCTGGAAGGAAAAGTGGGGGAGTGGAAGGAAGAGGGGAACCTGATGTGGTATTGGGTGAGGGAAAAGGACTGAAGCCCTGAGGGCCAACAGAAAGAATAGAAACAGGTAGCCTCAAGAGATAGGAGGTTGGGGGGGGGGGGTCAGAATGTACCAGAGACCTAGGAAGTGAGAGACTCTCAGGACTCAATGGGAGGGACATCAGATGAAATGCCCAACAGTAGGGAGGGGAAACTTACAGAGCCCACCTCCAGCAGGAAGACAGGACATCAAGTGAGGGATGGGGTTGCCATACTACAGTCACCACTCTGAACCATAATTGTTTCTGTCTGCAAGAATGACAGGGATGGAAATGGAGAGGAGCCTGAGGAAAAGAAGGTCCAGTGACAGGCCCAAGGTGGGATCCAGCTCAAGGGGAGGTCCCAAGGCCTGACACTATTACTGATGCTATGGAGGGTTCACAAAAAGGGATCTGTCATCACTGCCCTCCGAAAGACCCAACAAGAAGCTGAAAGAAATTTGCACCCAATGGACAGAAGCAGCTGACCCCTGTTGTTCAATTAGGGAAGGCTGAAAGAAGCTGAGGAGAAGGGTGATCCTGTAGGAGGACCAGCAGTCTCAATTAACCTGGACTCTTGAGATCTCTCAGATACTGGAACAGCAACCAGGCAGCATATAGCAGCTGATATGAGGCCCCCAACACATATACAGCAGAGGACTGCCGGGTCTGTGTTCGTTCAGAGATGATGCACCTAACCCTCAAGAGACTGGAGGCCCCAGGGAGTTTAGAGGTCAGGTGGGGTGGGGGATGGGGGGCATCCATGCAGAGAAAGGTGGGTGGGAAGGAGGTATGGGATATGAAACAGTCAGAGAGGGTGGATCGGGGCAGTAGGGGGGAGGGAGGAATAAAATATGGAGTGTAAAAAAATAAATTAATTAATAAAAGAAATAAAGAGAAAAAGGAGCCAGAATGGGTCAAGGAAACCACAAGAAAACCCACAGAATCAACTAACCTGCACTCGCTCATAGGGGCTCACAGAGACTGAATGGACAAGTAGAGAGCCTTCATGGGACTGATATAGGCCCTCTGCCTACATGTTATGGGTTTATGTAGCATGGTCTTCTTGTGGGGCTCCTAAAAGTGAGAGCAGGGACTGTCTCTGACCTTTTTTGCCTGCTTTGGGGACCCTTTTCCTCATCTGGGGTTGTCTTGCCCAGCCTTGATATGAGGGGAGGTACCTACTCTCACTACAACTTGCTATGTCATGTTTGGTTGCTATCCAAACATGCTATGTTTGGTCTGTCCTTTTCAGAAGAGAAATGGAGGAGGAATGGGTGGGGTCAGGGGAGAGAAGAGATGGGGAAGAGGAAACCATGGGGTGGGTAGGGATATTCAAAAACAAAACAAAGCAAAAACAAAACGGAGTGATCTGACCATAATAAAGGTTACATGTGAAAAGCCCATCGCTCTCATGCCATGCCATGTAAAAATCTGAATGATTCTCTTCTAAGCTCGAGAATAAGTTGAGGACCCCACCCCGGAAGAGGCAGATGCACTTATGTTTACAAACAAAGACGTATGTACAAAACTCCAGGCTTCCCACATGACAAATACTAATAAACAAACCCAGTAAAATGTCAGGATACACAATCAACACCAAAATCAGTCATTGCTTCACATGCTAATAAAATATCAAAGGAAGAAAAACTTTTAATCACACTTACAATGCCGTATGTTAAAAATCAAAGCAAGAAGATGAAAGTTTCGTTCACTGCCATCGGTTGTAGTTTGATAGTAGGCTGTTGTGGGGTTTTTTTTTAAGGTTTTTTTTTTCAAGTGTGTGTGAGTGTATGTGTATGTTTCTGTGTGTGGGGTTTTATAAGTGAGTGTACAAGCAAGCGTTCATGAAAGCCAGAGGTTTCAGGTACCCCTTGAGCTGGAGTTGCTGATAATTGTGAGCCTGTGGATGTAGGTGCTGAGAACAGAGCTCAGGTCCTTTGCAAGAGCAGTACACAGTTCTGAGCATAGAGCTGTCTCCCCA
Organism: Mus caroli; assembly: GCF_978045245.1. NCBI lineage: Eukaryota > Metazoa > Chordata > Mammalia > Rodentia > Muridae > Mus > Mus caroli. Next base: position 15,919,058 of record NW_028227265.1, on the reverse strand, counting down.
GCCAGAACAGTAGACTTTTCCTATAAGAGAATTGCTAGTGTGTCATAAAAACTACCTTTACCTTCAGCATGATCAGCACAACAAAATGCAGGTGACGCCTTTCTCGGTTTCAACCTACATACTCAATGAACCTGGGTTTACTCGTCACTGCTAATACTAAGTGATGTTGGCAAAACATCTGTGCCCAGCCTCTTACACCTGAGCAGCCGCAAAGTGATGCCAGAAGACAGGGGAGAACAAAAGCCCACGACAGTGCCTATGAGATGCGATTCCACAAACTGTCTGCATTTGTCAGAGTGTAATATTTGTATAAGGATGAACCAAGAGCAGTTAATGTTTAATCTAAAATCCTGGCATAGACACGTTCTCTCTCTCTCTCTCTCTCTCTCTCTCTCTCTCTCTCTCATAGGTTTGATAAAGAAGCTCAGATTCTGACTCGTTCTCTCAGACACAACTATCTCCCAATCCCACGTCAAGCAAAGTCAACAAAGATTTTACTGAAAGTTTAAAATCTCCCCCAAGATATTGAGAAAAAAAAAAATAAACAGTTTACTGTTTCTTAAAGAACTTGGGGATGTTTTGATAGATTTTTTTTCCCCGAATACGAGGCAACACACAGCTGGGCATATATTTTAATTAGTTTAAATGTGGGCATATGGAACTCCCTAAGAGATACAAGATTGCCCGCTGTTAAGATTCTGTGCGTGCCTTCCTGATAGTATCTCGCCCAATTATTTAAGAAAATTAAAAAATAATCTTCATCAGATGTTCATTTTGTGTCCTCCATGTCCAAAGAGGATCAACTTTCTTCCAAAGCAGTTACAAAGGCCTTCTATTCTAGATTAATCAGGGAAAATACTATTCATTTCCCCAGATGTCTGTAATGTTATCAGCTAAGGACCCCCACACACACACACAAAATGGATGGGTGTCTATTACTACAGTCCCAATCTACCTCTGTAGGGAAAGGACATGAAAGACCACACCTTAAACAGAAAAACAAAAAGTCAATCAAATGCCATGTTCTGTATTGTATTTCCTGACCACATTTTACCTGGGAACCAATACAGAATGAAAAATAAGGAAGAGGCCTTCCTGCCCTCTGCCTCTCCTCTTCTCTTTCCCAACATGGATACACACGCAGGCTGTCCTTATCCTGGCCAGAGGTCTTCCAAGGCAGTACTTTGAGTCGGCCTCTAATTTCCTCTGTCTGCTCCAACCTCTTATTAGGAGAGGAAAAGAAGAGGTAGCGTTTCTTCCCATAATAATTTCCTGATAGACGACTATCACCCTGGCCAGCCACCTAAAACCTCGAGTGGACATTCGCAGAGTACACCCCCCACCCCCACCAACCTGCCCTTACACTGACAGCCATATTCCCAGGAACCTAATTGAAAACTGCAGGGTTGCTCCACAGCGCTGTTCTCTGAAATATCTATGCCACCTCCACTGGGTTTTTATCAATCTCGAGGGTAGAAGCTCTCACTGGGAGGTGAGTTTCACTAACCCTCGTTTTATAAGTAGAAGAAAAAAGAAGCCGGAGCCAAGAAAATATATAGGCCACTCTCCTGAAAGCCGTCTATCAGCTCAGCCAATTTCTCGCTCTCTATCGAAGACTAATTTCCCCTCTGAACCCAGAGAAAGGTGAGGCTGCTTCTTTCATGCGGCACAAAAGAAGGGCGTCATTCATGCCCATCAGTCCACGCAAGACTTCTGAGTCAATGTGTATTACAAAGGGACAATGGGTCTGGGGTGACACAGAACAGACTTTAAAGCATACTGCACAAGGGGAAAGGACCCAAGAGACCCTTTAATAGATGCTTAGATCTTCCGAGGGTCTAGGTTTCTTTCCAACAAAGGTTTTTCTGTACTTGCACTGTGTTCATACATACAAGAATGGACATCCCAGTCTAGTCAATTACCCAAAATACTCTTACGTTAATTTCTCTAAGTTTTCTGAAGTTTGGTTTATAATTCTACAAAATGAAGAACCCAGGTCACTTTTTTTTTTTTTTTTTTTTTTTTGTCTCCCATGTGCCTGGTACAACTTCTGAAAATTTGTCCATAAAGAGAAAGAAGCATGAAAGAGGGTGGAGAATTCTGCTTCCCCTTCAGAAAACTCAGACAATGCTGATACATGTTCTGTGAGCATCTTCAAGACAGCTCTAACCTACACAGCTGTTCTGCAAAATCAGCAATTAATGGTGCTTATCTGAACTAAGTGCTCAGAGGGCATGAACACCTGAGAAGGTAAATTAAAGGCAGGAGAGGTGGTTCAGCAGGGAATAGCCTCACCAGACAAGGCTGACAACAACCTGATTCCCATCCCAAACCCATATGGTTTAAAAATGGGCACTCCTTGCTGGGCAGTGATGGCACACGCCTTTAATCCCAGAATTTGGAAGGCAGAGGCAGGCGGATTTCTGAGTTCAAGGTCAGCCTGGTCTACAGGACAGCCAGGGCTATACAAAGAAACCGTGTCTCGAGAAAAAAAACAAAAAAAAACAAAAAAACAAAACAAAAAAAAAAGCAGGGGCACTTGTGGTGCTCATCTGTAATCTGAGCACTCTTATGGAAAGTTGGGAGGCAGAGACAAGAGAAGTGCTCAGACTATCACTGGGTAACTCATCTGAAGTACACAGCAAGGTAGAAACAAGAAAGACCCTGCCTTGACAAGGTAGAAAGAGAAAGAGAGAACCAACTGCTACGCGTGCATCATGGAACACACACACACACATTAGACAAATAAATAAATAAATATTTTAAGCAGATTGAACTAGAAAACCTGAAAAATGCCTATAACCTTAGCACTTAGAAGGCTGAGGCAGGAGGATTAGCAGGAATTCAGACCAGCTTGGGCTACATAGCAAGTTCTAGGTTACCCTAGGTTAAAAAGCAAGTAAGACTCAATCTCAAAAAAAAAAGGTTTTAGAAGGGAGAGGAGGATAGAGAAGGTCACCTGTGGGGAGAATGGCTTCTTAAATACCTATATGCATGTATGCAATTATCAAAGATAAATAAAAAGTATTTTTAATTTTAAGAGGTTGGTTAAATTTTCCCATGAATTTCCTTGTTGGGTTATCTTGCCTTAGATAATACTTGTGGCGATTTTTTGTTAATGTTCAATAAAGACGCATATTTAAATTCAGCAGAGTTCAGCAAATTAGGCCTTTTCATTTCGGCCCCTGGTTCTACCCAGGGCCAGACTGACCTGGACAGAAGAAAGGCAGTCTGACAGAAGCGGGCCTGGAGCCATTCGGAGTTTATGCTGCTGCTGCAGCACATGGGGCTAAAAACACTATTGATTGTAACCCTGATTTCTTAAAAATGTCAGGGACATTTTACACTTCTCCTCAGAGGCACTAAATATCAGGCCTGCCATTAACCAGATTGTGATAACAGACGCAGATAAAGCCCGCTGCAAAGTGCACAGGTAAAGTATTCCTTCAAAGGTCACTCTGCTGCCGCAGCACGGTGGGTGTAATGACCCTCTTCTTCGAGGGCTGCTGATATCTCACAAAAGATACCCTGGCCTAGCTCTACAGCTTGCGCCTCCCCCACCAAGGGGGCATTTCACAACAAGCAATTCAGAGAGCTGAATCCTGTCTCCCCTAACAATCACTGCACACAGCACAAGCCTTATAATTAACTCTCCCTGTCCCTCGTTTCCAACAGGAACCCTCTGCAGTTCACCCAGCTCCTCTCCTTTACCGCAGGAAGTCAGTAAGCCTATTTTGTTGTGCTAAAGGTTTCCCCTGGTGCCACAGACCTTCTGGCTCCCTTTGTCTGCGTGGTCGGGTCTCTGGGTGCAGATGGGCAAGGAGTCGGCAGAAATGACAGACAGATGCACACAGGAGATTGTGTAGAATCTGAATGTATTTTGTCAAGTCGAGCATCAAACTTTTTATACAGAAGGATAACAAGAAACCAGGAGAGATACAATCCACCAAGTTACAGTGACACAATACAAAAGGAATGTATACATCAAAAGAAGGCAGGGACCAGGCCACTGCCACTAAAAGGTGTAAAACTAGTCTATTGTTAATTCCACTACCAGGGGTTCTGCTCTAGCAGACCTTCTCATGAATACTGCAATACCACAACCCCCTATTTCCTGGGCCCTGATAATTTCTTGTATGAGTGTAACTTTTAAGTATCTGTGGAGAATCTCCATTTGTCAGAAGAATTCACCAACTTGCTTCTAATATGTAATGCAGCCTGTACTGAAGATTTCTATCTCAGTGGGATTCCCTGGCTCTTTCATGGTATTCCCTTGTTTGGGTGAGACTGGCTACTGTCCTTAGTAAACACTCTGCAGACCAGCCCTGAGCTGCTGGCTCTGTCTTTTGTAATACTTAATTAGTTACTGAATAGGTAACTTCCTTACTGCTTTCTTGCCTGATTCCAAGCTCGTCAGCTTCTGGAACCTTGGAACACTGGAGGGAGGCTTAACCATATCAGAATTTAATCTTAAAAGACACTTATAATAAAATAATACTAAAAGAGAGCACATGGATCCATATACTAGACTAACTCGGGGATAGGGTGGAAGTATACGGGTTAATGAGAACGCCAAAGCTCCAGGAGGTGAGTTCCTTTTGAAACTCTATGCCTCATGAGTGCTCCCAGGTCAGCCTGTCAAGCAGACTTCACTGGAGTGTGCGGGGCACCCTGGCAGTCCTTGACTGACAGATAATATCACCAACCATGTAGAGAGGCAAGATTCTCATTGTAATCTAGGCCTTGATAGACAGGCTTGTTCCTCTCTGGAGTCTGGATAAATCCTGTGTCTTGGCTCTCCATCCTCTGGCTTACCCACCTGAACAGAATGGCCAAGAACATGGGAGAAAACTCTTTTTTGGCTGGGCTTGACAGTCCGGCTGAACGTGGCCATGACCACTATCCTCAGAATCTGGGCCCTTCTTTTATCGAGATGCACATACCATGGACAAGGATGCCTCTGACACATAATCTTCTACCTTTGCACCTCCCCACAAAGCCACATGACCAAGGTCATTTCAAGGATACAACCTCCTCCTGGCAGTCTCTAACATAATCCCTTTCTCTAGTTGTTTACAATCATCTGTCACTGCAGTTCCAGGGAAGCCACTCCCTCTCTTCTAGCCCTGAAGGGCACCAGGCACACACCTGGTGTACCACCTATTTACAAGCAGGCACTCACCCATACACATAAAAATAAATGAAGCCTTCAAAACAATGACTGCTTGTCTATCTGGTCTACCTTTTCTATGCAGTACCCTGATACAATTAAATGACTGGAACATCTTCAGACCAGTTTGTTTTTAACCAGAACTGCTCTACTTATTAAGGCAATGTACAAATTGGCCAAGGCTTGTTAAATCCAGTGGAGCTACAAGGAAACTAAAGTCTGTTTTAAGCTATTGGCTCAGGTCACAAAGAGCTGCCATTGTTAAATAGCGTGTGCTGGTGCCATTAAAATTTTATACCATTTGGCTATAATTTTGCCACATTACATTATCACTAGAATCACGGCTTCCTGCAATACTATAAAACTGTCTGAAAGTCAAGGCAAGACTATGATTAATGAGCATGTACTTGAACTCTGACCCTTATATGGTAATGTGCTGCAGTGGATTTCCCTACATTCAGAAACACCTGGTTCAAATTTGCTCATTCTTGGCAGAATGGCTTGAGAAATGGCGATTTTGTTTGGTTTTGTTTGTTCATTTCCATTTATGAAGTGAAGACAATGGGTCAGTGTTGAAAGTTGTTAATGAGAAATGGAGAAAGTGGCTAAAAAGTTTTTTAAGACTTTAAGTTTCTGTCTGTCTGTCTGTATACATGTGAGTGCAGGTGCCCCATAGGCTAGAGAGTGTTTCAGGTCCCCTGGATCTAGACTTCCAGGTAGTTTCAAGCCACCCAGTGTGCATCTTGGGAACCAAAATCCCTTCCCCTGCAAGAGCAGCAAGCAGGCTTTACCATTGAACTGTCTCTCTGGTCCGTCTTGTGAGTCCTGGAACATAGTCGGCACTCAGTCCTCTTCCTTACACCATCATTCTTCACCCTGTACTCAGAACCCTGACTTCCCAGGAGTGTTCAAAGCACAGAACTCAAGGACTACAAATATTCTGAAGTGTGGAACGACAGACTGAAGCCTAGTTTGGGAAGACTTTCCATTTTAAGACAAAACATTTGAATTTTCATTTAAAAGCAAGAGTTTTAGTAGATATTGGATGAGGGTATAGTGTCAAAAGAGATCCCGAGCCTGTGTTCTTAGCTACAGCACGTATTTGATACCCTATGCCCAGAACTGTGTGTTTTATAACTTTTTTTTCCTTTTTTTTTAAATTTTAAATTGCTTTCTGATGGTATGCTCGGCTCAGGGAGTGGCACTATTATGAGGTGTGGCCTTGTTGGAGTAGGTGTGTCATCACTTATGGGGTGGGCTTTAAGACCCTCATCTTAGGTGCATGTAAGCAAATCTCCTCTAGCAGCCTTCAAATGAAGATGTGGAACTCTCAGCTCTGCCTAGATGCTACCATGCTCCCACTTGATGATAATGGACTGAACCTCTGAATCTGTAAGCAGTCCCAATTAAATGTTGTCCTTTATAAGACTTGACAAATTGCGTGCGGGACCTGAGACTGCATTAGTTAGGGAAGCAGAAACCAGCCTGAGTAGGGCCACAGGCCTCATGCGGCTGGACCAGCACCAGGGTAGCTAGAGCACAGGGTCTGCTGACACCCGCCAGCTACCCAGGACCCCCGCCACAGGATTTTGAGACTGCTGGTGAGTGGAACACAGCTTCTGCTCCAGTCCAATCACACGGGACCTAAGACTGCTTTCGTTGGGGAGGCAGAAATCCGGCCTACATAGGGCCACAAGCCTCTTCCGGTCAGAAAAGCACCTGGGTAGCTAGGGCGCAGAGTCGGCTGACACTCAACAGCTACCCACAACACCCGCCACAGGATCTTAAGACTTCTGGTGAGTGGAACACAGCTTCTGCTCCAATCCAATTGCGCGCGGGACCTGAGACTGCATTAGTTAGGGAAGCAGAAACCGGCCTGAGTAGGGCCACAGGCCTCATCCAGCCGGACCAGCACAGCGGTAGCTAGAGCGCAGGGTCGGCTGACACCCACCAGCTACCCACGACCCCCGCCACAGGATTTTGAGACTGCTGGTGAGTGGAGCACAGCTTCTGCTCCAATCTTTAAACAGTGACAACGACAACAACTAACCCCAGAGATTACCAGATGGCGAAAGGTAAACGTAATAATCTTACTAACAGAAACCAAGACCACTCACCATCATCAGAACCCAGCACTCCCACTTCGCCCAGTCCAGGGCACCCCAAAAAACTGGAAAAGCTAGACACGGATCTAAAAGCATATCTCCTGATGATGGTAGAGGACTTCAAGAAGGACTTTAATAACACACTTAAAGAAATACAGGAGAACACTGCTAAACAGGTAGAAGACATTAAAGAGGAAGCACAAAAATCCCTTAAAGAATTGCAGGAGAACACTGCTAAAGAGTTACAAATCCTTAAAGAAAAAGAGGATAACATAATCAAACAGGTAGAAGTCCTTAATGAAAAACAGGAAAACACATCCAAACAGACGATGGAAATGAACAAAACCATACTAGACCTAAAAAGGGAAGTAGACACAATAAAGAAAACCCAAAATGAGGCAACACTGGAGATAGAAACCCTAGGAAAGAAATCTGGAACCATAGATACGAGCATCAGCAACAGAATACAAGAGATGGAAGAGAGAATCTCAGGTGCAGAAGATTCCATAGAGAACATCTGCACAACAATCAAGGAAAATGTAAAATGCAAAAAGATCCTAACTCAAAACATCCAAGAAATACAGGACACAATGAGAAGACCAAACCTACGGATAATAGGAGTGGATGAGAATGAAGATTTTCAACTCAAAGGACCAGCAAACATCTTCAACAAAATTATAGAAGAAAACTTCCCAAATCTAAAGAAAGAGATGCCCATGAACATACAAGAAGCCTACAGAACTCCAAATAGACTGGACCAGAAAAGAAATACCTCCCGACACATAATAATCAGAACAACAAATGCTCTAAATAAAGATAGAATACTAAAAGCAGTAAGAGAAAAAGGCCAAGTAACATATAAAGGCAAGCCTATCAGAATTACACCAGATTTTTCACCAGAGACTATGAAAGCCAGAAGATCCTGGACGGATGTTATATAGACACTAAAAGAACACAAATTCCAGCCCAGGCTACTATACCCAGCCAAACTCTCAATTAACATAGATGGAGAAACCAAAGTATTCCACGACAAAACCAAATTCACACATTATCTCTCCACGAATCCAGCCCTTCAAAGGATAATAACAGAAAAAAACCAATACAAGGACAGGAAACACGCCCTAGAAACAACAAGAAGGTAATCCCTCAACAAACCTAAAAGAAGACAGCCACAAGAACAGAATGCCAACTTTAACAACAAAAATAACAGGAAACAACAATTACTTTTCCTTAATATCTCTTAATATCAATGGACTCAACTCCCCGATAAAAAGACATAGACTAACAAACTGGCTACACAAACAAGACCCAACATTTTGCTGCTTACAGGAAACTCATCTCAGAGAAAAAGATAGACACTACCTCAGAATGAAAGGCTGGAAAACAATTTTCCAAGCAAATGGTATGAAGAAACAAGCTGGAGTAGCCATTCTAATATCTGATAAGATTGACTTCCAACCCAAAGTCATTAAAAAAGACAGGGAGGGACACTTCATACTCATCAAAGGTAAAATCCTCCAAGAGGAACTATCAATCCTGAATATCTATGCTCCAAATACAAAGGCAGCCACATTCATTAAAGAAACTTTAGTAATCTCAAAGCACACATTGCACCTCATTCAATAATAGTGGGAGACTTCAACACACCACTTTCACCAATGGACAGATCGTGGAAACAGAAACTAAACAGGGACACAGTGAAACTAAGAGAAATTATGAATCAAATGGATCTGGCAGATATCTACAGAACATTCTATCCTAAAACAAAAGGATATACCTTCTTCTCAGCACCTCATGGTACTTTCTCCAAAATTGACCACATAATTGGTCACAAAACAGGCCTCAACAGATACAAAAATATTGAAATTGTCCCATGCATCCTATCAGATCACCATGGACTAAGGCTGATCTTCAATAACAAAATAAATAATAGAAAGCCAACCTTCACGTGGAAACTGAACAACACTCTTCTCAATGATACCTTGGTCAAGGAAGGAATAAAGAAAGAAATTAAGGACTTTTTAGAGTTCAATGAAAATGAAGCCACAACATACCCAAACTTATGGGACGCAATGAAAGCATTTCTAAGAGGAAAACTCATAGCTCTGAGTGCCTCCAAAAGGAAACTAGAGAGAGCACACATTAGCAGCTTGACAACATACCTAAAAGCACTAGAACAAAAGGAAGCAAATTCACCCAAGAGGAGTAGACGGCAGGAAATAATCAAACTCAGGGGCGAAATCAACCAAGTGGAAACAAGAAGAACTATTCAAAGAATCAACCAATCAAGGAGCTGGTTCTTTGAGAAAATCAACAAGATAGATAAACCCTTAGCCAGACTCACTAGAGGGTACAGGGAAATCATCCTAATTAACAAAATCAGAAATGAAAAAGGAGACATAACAACAGATCCTGAAGACATCCAAAACACCATCAGATCCTTCTACCAAAGGCTATACTCAACAAAACTGGAGAACCTGGATGAAATGGAGAAGTTCCTAGACAGATACCAGGTACCAAAGTTGAATCAAGATCAGGTTAATGATCTAAACAGCCCTGTATCCCCCAAAGAAATAGAAGCAGTCATTAATAGTCTCCCAAATAAAAAAAGCCCAGGACCAGATGGGTTTAGTGCAGAGTTCTATCAGACCTTCAAAGAAGATCTAATCCCAGTTCTTCACAAACTATTCCACAAAATAGAAACAGAAGGTACTCTACCCAACTCATTCTATGAAGCCACAGTTACTCTGATACCTAAACCACAAAAAGACCCAACAAAGATAGAAAACTTCAGACCAATATCCCTTATGAATATTGATGCAAAAATCCTCAATAAAGTTCTTGCTAACCGAATCCAAGAACACATCAAAACAATCATCCATCCTGACCAAGTAGGTTTCATCCCAGGGATGCAGGGATGGTTCAATATACGGAAATCCATCAACGTAATCCAGTATATATACAAACTCAAAGACAAAAACCACATGGTCATCTCGTTAGATGCAGAAAAAGCATTTGACAAGATCCAACACCCATTCATGATAAAAGTCTTGGAAAGATCAGGAATTCAAGGCCCATACCTAAACATGATAAAAGCAATCTACAGCAAACCAGTAGCCAACATCAAAGTAAATGGTGAGAAGCTTGAAGCAATCCCTCTAAAATCAGGGACTAGACAAGGCTGTCCACTTTCTCCATACCTATTCAACATTGTACTTGAAGTCCTAGCCAGAGCAATTCGACAACAAAAGGAGATCAAAGGGATACAAATTGGAAAAGATGAAGTCAAAATATCACTTTTTGCAGATGATATGATAGTATATATAAGTGACCCTAAAAATTCCACCAGAGAACTCCTAAGCCTGATAAACAGCTTCGGTGAAGTAGCTGGATATAAAATTAACTCAAACAAATCAATGGCCTTTCTCTACACAAAGAATAAACAGGCTGAGAAAGAAATTAGGGAAATAACACCCTTCTCAATAGTCACAAATAATATTAAATATCTTGGCGTGACTCTAACTAAGGAAGTGAAAGATCTGTATAATAAAAACTTCAAGTCTCTGAAGAAAGAAATTATAGAAGATCTCAGAAGATGGAAAGATCTCCCATGCTCATGGATTGGCAGGATCAACATTGTAAAAATGGCTATCTTGCCAAAAGCAATCTACAGATTCAATGCAATCCCCATCAAAATTCCAAATCAATTCTTCAACGAATTAGAAAGTGCAATCTGCAAATTCATCTGGAATAACAAAAAACCTAGGATAGCAAAAACTCTTCTCAAGGATAAAAGAACCTCTGGTGGAATCACCATGCCGGACCTAAAGCTTTACTACAGAGCAATTGTGATAAAAACTGCATGGTACTGGTATAGTGACAGACAAATAGACCAATGGAATAGAATTGAAGACCCAGAAATGAACCCACACACCTACGGTCACTTGATCTTCGACAAGGGAGCTAAAAACATCCAGTGGAAGAAAGACAGCATTTTCAACAAATGGTGCTGGCACAACTGGTTGTTAACATGTAGAAGAATTCGAATCGATCCATTCCTATCTCCTTGTACTAAGGTCAAGTCTAAGTGGATCAAGGAACTACACATAAAACCAGAGACACTGAAACTTATAGAGGAGAAAGTGGGGAAAAGCCTTGAAGATATGGGCACAGGGGAAAAATTCCTGAATAGAACAGTAATGGCTTGTGCTGTAAGATCGAGAATTGACAAGTGGGACCTCATGAAACTGCAAAGCTTCTACAAGGCTAAAGACACCATCAATAAGACAAAAAAACCACCAACAGATTGGGAAAGGATCTTCACCTATCCTAAATCAGATAAGGGACTAATATCCAATATATATAAAGAACTCAAGAAGGTGGACTCCAGAAAGTCAAATAACCCCATTAAAAAATGGGGCTCAGAACTGAACAAAGAATTCTCACCTGAGGAATACCGAATGGCAGAGAAGCACCTGAAAAAATGTTCAACATCCTTGATCATCAGGGAAATGCAAATCAAAACAACCCTGAGATTCCACCTCACACCAGTCAGAATGGCTAAGATCAAAAATTCAGGTGACAGCAGATGCTGGCGAGGATGTGGAGAAAGAGGAACACTCCTCCATTGTTGGTGGGATTGCAAGCTTGTACAACCACTCTGGAAATCAGTCTGGCGGTTCCTCAGAAAATTGGACATAGTACTACGGGAGGATCCAGCAATACCTCTCCTGGGCATATATCCAGAAGATGTCCCAACCGGTAAAAAAGACACATGCTCCACTATGTTCATAGCAGCCCTATTTATAATAGCCAGAAGCTGGAAAGAACCCAGATGTCCCTCAACAGAGGAATGGATACAGAAATTATGGTACATTTACACAATGGAGTACTACTCAGCTATTAAAAAGAATGAATTTATGAAATTCCTAGCCAAATGGATGGACCTGGAGGGCATCATCTTGAGTGAAGTAACACAATCACAAAAGAACTCACACAATATGTATTCACTGATAAGTGGATATTAGCCCAAAACTTGGGATACCCAAGATATAAGATACAATTTGCTAAACGCATGAAACTCAAGAAGAATGAAGACCAAAGTGTGGACACTGTGCCCCTTCTTAGAATTGGGAACAAAACACCCAGGGAAGAAGTTACAGAGACAAAGTTCGTAGCTGTGATGAAAGGATGGACCATTTAGAGAGACTGCCGTATCCAGGGATCCATCCCATAATCAGCTTCTAAACGCTGACACCATTGTATACACTAGCAAGATTTTGCTGAAAGGACCCAAATATAGCTGTCTCTTGTGAGACGATGCCGGGGCCTAGCAAACACAGGAGTGGATGTTCACAGTCAGCTATTGGATGTATCACAGGGCTCCCAATGGAGAAGCTAGAGAAAGTACCCAAGGAGCTAAAGGGATCTGCAACCGTATTGTTGGAACAACATGATGTACTAACCAGAACCCCGGAGCTCTTGTCTCTAGCTGCATATGTATCGAAAGATGGCCTAGTCGGCCATCAATGGAAAGAGAGGCCCATTGGACTTGCAAACTTTATATGCCCCAATATAGGGGAATGCCAGGGCCAAAAGAATGGGAATGGGTGGGTAGGGAAGTAGGGGGCGCTATGGGGGACTTTTGGGATAGCATTGGAAGTGTAATTGAGGAAAATATGTAATAAAAATATTAAAAATTAAAAAAAAAAGACTTGACTTGGTCATGGTATCTGTTCACAGCAGTAAAACCTTAACCAAGACATGATTCTTTGTGAATTTCACATCATGTACACCAATCTCCTTCATCTCCCTCATTTCCCCCTCCCCTCATAGCCAACCTTCACCCTTGCAAACCCACCCCCCAAACAGAGAAAACAATCTCACTGTGGGAGCTGTAGTGTCTCATAATGTGTCCCATAGTACACCCTTTTGTCCACATTTCTTTGCTTGCAAATATTCATTACAATGACTTGTTGGTCTTGTACAAAGCCTCTGACTTCTGCTACTCTATCAATACAGGAACCTCACTGGAACTTCTCTCAGATATCCTGTTATTGCCCTGTGTCCTGGAGATTCTATAGTTTTGGCTCTGTAGGCTTGGCCTCTTCATTCACTCCAGCAGTTCATTGATGGGGTAGATGTCAGGGTGGGCCCATTCAGATTCGTGGATCTGGATCTGAGAGGCATCTGAGCTGGTCAGCCAGCCTGCATGGCCAGGTCACAAGCAAACCCCTCACAATCAGGGCTAGCCCTACCCTGCTGCCCAGGCAAAGATGCAGGGCCTGCTCTCCTGAGCACTGCAACAAGTGAGGAACATGGTCAGTTCTTCTACTCTCATGACCCAGTATCAGCAGTCCCACCTGCCAAACATGGCAAAGATGGGGGAAGGGAAGAACACCTCTCCCTTACCTTTGCTGCCAAAAGGCAGACAGGTTGCAGAGCCAGCTCTCCCACACCCAGACCTCACCCATTCCTCTGCCATCAGGGTTAGCTTTTCTGTGCTGCCCCCGTGAAGTACAGGGCCTCCTCTCCAGAGTGGTGCAGTAGGTGAGGAGCAGGGCCAGCCGTCCTATGCTCATGACCCCTTTGGGGCCAACTGTTCCACCAAAGCTTGGTGTCAAAGGCAACAGGGAAGGGAAAGGATCTTTCTCTTGCTAGTGTCACCTCACAGCAGACAAGAGGCAGCTCCCTCACACTCGTGCCCACAGGGCAGGCTCACCAGCAATCTCTACATCCAGAGTCAGCTCTTCTGTGCTACCCAGGTGAGATATAGGGCCTGCTCTTCCAAGTGATGCAGCAGGTGAGGAGCAGGGACAGCTCTCCTGCTCTGATGACCCCTCAGGGCCAGCTCTCCCACTTCCCTTATGTGGCAAGTTGTGAAAGTGGGCCAAATCTCCCTCACTCCTGTCACTGCACAGCAGGTAAGTAGCTGTCAGACAAGTGACAGGGCCAATTCTTCTATGCTTGCCCCTTTGGGGCTGGCTTTTCCAAATTTATATCCTTGGGGTTGGCATAACCGTAACTCTCAAAACATGTGGTGGGGCCTTCTCTCCCGAGTACTGCAGCTAGCTGGGAAAGAATCACTTCTGCTGCTCTCATACCCCCCCCATGGCAAGATCTCCCCAGATGCCCAGGTGAGGGGTAAGGCCAGTTTTGTACAGCCCTCAGACATTAACATTTTCCCAGGAGGCAGCACAGACCAGGAATGTCTGCTTGTCCTTTGGTGGTAATCATTTCCTACTGATTCAGAACCACAGACCCAGACTTGGCCCTTGGTGGCTGCACAGGCCAGGACCCCACCATGGTCCCAGGTGTCATCAGCAGCTACTCACATCAGGCTGTTCCTCACTACCCTCCAGTCTCCAGTTCTGCTTCTCTTCATGGTGCCCACATCCTTCTGTTTCTCTTTCTTTTCCCTTTCTCCACCACTTACTTTCTCCTTTTAGTGGTACCTGAGGTCTCCGAGTGTCTGGGGTTGTCTCAGGAATTGTCTCAGGCATGCTATGCTTCATCTGTGCATTATGGTCTGCCCCCATCACCCCCTACTCCGGGCCTGCATGGTACCAAACTGGTGGTAATCTCAGGGTAGCTTCCTGTCTAGGACCTGTGGTACTGGTCTGGTGGTCATCTTGCGCTCACTCCTCAGCCCAGCCTTCCAGAGTAGCCCTATGCAAGGGTCATCTGGGATTATTCCTGTGCAGGGGGTGAGGAGAGTGACGCCAGACTGGTTGTTGTCTCAGGATCACTTTATTCAGGGAATGTTAGGCTACTACTCATTCAGATGTTCCTAGGTTAGAACACTGAGCATAGACACAGCCTCTCTCCTCTCTGCCACCTACTGACCCAAATGTGACACAGCAGCCATGCCTGCAACACCTCTGGGGCAGGCTATTATGTTATCCTAATTTTTTTTAATCTTTCAGATTAAGAATGGTATGATATACACTGTAGTGACAATTTTGGAATGTTGGTTTCTATAGCAGCTGATTATGATTTGCCTCGGGCTCTAGCAGGGGTGTGATTTTGTCAGATGCAGATAGTTTCTGTGATTGTATGATGTTTGGAACTCTGGGGACTTTTGAGAGGGTCTATGAATGCTAGGATCCCCAGAGGTGGGGTTGTTGTCATAGTGGTTGGTTAGTTTGTTGTGCTTTTTTTAAGGAGTCATGGGCAAAAAAGAAAGAAGAAGAAATTAGATACCCTGATGGTGACGATCAAATTTGCCCCAAGGAACTTAACATCCCTAAATCAACAAAATTAGTGTAAAAATATCATCACCCCACTTCCCTTTTTCTCTCTCCTATCTAGTATTGGGGGGGGGCAGGTTTAAAAGGGTAGAAGAAAGAAAGAAGTCACAAAGTAACAGCTAACCTACATCTTATTCTTTGCAGTCTCCAGCATCAAGGCATCAGTGAAGGGTCTGAGACCTGTATCACCTTACACTTTCTCTTCCTAGGAAAAAATCCTAACATCAGAAAATAGCTTGTCCAGCCGCATATGTAGCAGAGGATGACCTTGTTGGTCATCAATGGGAGGAGAGATCCTTGGTCCTGTGTAGGGGAATGCCAGGACCAGGAAGCAAGAGTGGGTGGGTTGGTGAGCAGGGGGAGGAGGGAGGGGATAGAGGGTTTTTAGGGGGAAAACCAGGAAAGGGGATAACATTTGAAATGTAAATAAAGAAAATATCTAATAAAAAAGTAAAAAAGAAAAAAAAAGTAAACATTTATAGAAAAATAGGCAGTCATGTTGGCTATGATACTAAAAGCACGTTGTAAAGTTTAAGCAAAGGTGCCCAACGATCTGTTAAAGGAAACGATCAGTACATAGGACCATATCCAACCTAAAGGAAACTTTTCAAACCATCCCAAGACTCAGTATTAAAGAAAAATGATTTAGTTTGAAGCTGAGCAGAAGATGAGCAGACATCTCACCAAGGAGCACAGGGAGTGACTGAGAGTCACATTGAGAGGTGTTCTATTGGATGTTAGAACATGAAAATCAAACCACAATGAGATCTAACTGTATACTTGCTAAGGTGGCTGAAAGAGAAAAGACCACTGAAGCCAAGAGATCATGCTGAGTGGTGACACAAAATGCCAGCAAACAGGGGGTTCCATTGTTCATCCCTCCTGTGTGGAAGGAATTGTATGGTTATCCTGGAAAATGGTTTTCCTCCCTCAGCCTGCCCACCTCTGCATCTCTGTGCCTTTTCCTAAGCTGTTATCTTTCAGACCACAGTCCATCCTCCAGTCCAATGAAGCAAAGGGGACTTCACTTGCAGGCTTTGAACGAAGGACATTTCCATCCCATAAAATGTATATCGAACTCTGTCTTTTCAATTTATAAGGCCCACAGGTGCAAATTTGCCACCCTGTCCCGTTACCTAGTTACCATTCACACAAACTGCATCACTCAGATATCTGATGCCCACGTCTCCGAACGTGACCATATTATTTACTGTGGTGCCCAAGCTCCAATTGGAGACACCAGCCTACACTTGGCTCTCTCCCTTCACAACTCAGGCCCGGCCATGCATCACATACGTGTCACAGGTTGGCATCTTCTTCGAAGAGCCCATCAGAATAATCAGCATACCTCCCCTGCCCCTGCCCCTCCCCCCGCCCCCCCCCCCACCATGTCTCCAACAATGTGCCTCACTGAGCTCCCTCCCGCTTCCCAGCCTCTGCGGCTCCTCCTCTTGAGGTCCTCTGATTCTCCTACTTTAGAGCTGATACCATTTTCTCAGGGAAGGGCTCCTGTGACTGTCACATCACTTAACTTTCTTCTGTTTTAGTTTGCTCCCCGTGTTTATTACTTCAACTTTTTACATCTACGTGGCTGCCTGTCCATTGTCATCTCCCTGCTCCAGAAGGTGAGACCCTTGAGAACTGAAGGCTCATACGCCTTCCCAGGTTTCCTCTCCACACCTCTCATGCTGACCAACTCCCATGCGCACAATCACCAACAGCAACCTATTCACACCTGGCTTCCAGCAGCCACAGAAATTTTGTGTGTCGCCCCTCCTCTGGCTGCATCCCTTCAGTGATTTCCCCACAGCTCTGCCAACAAGCCCGGCTTCTTGATATCCTTGAGGTTACAATATCCTCCTTCCCAGACCTTTTTGTTCTCTGCTGACTTTGATTAGTGATGCTTCCCACTTGCTCCACTGGGTCTGGCCTGTGATTAGGCCACGGCTAACCCAAAACAAAAGGCTGGAATTCCAATGACTAGCCAGAAATGACACTACAGAGCCCAGAGGGCCATGAAGAGGATAGTCTGAACACTGAGCAAGCGGTCCCTGAGCCTGTGTGGATGAGGGACAAGCCTGTGTCCTAAGCTCTAGGGAGACAGGGCCATTTCTGTCTTCTGCTTGATTTCATGGTGAAAGCAGGCTGGGCTCTGATTTAAGGGCTTGTCCGTAGTGACATCTATGGAAGAAAGCAGAATAAGATGGAGCCCTAATTGGCATAGTAATAGTAGAGGAAGCAGAAAGCACTCTATTTTCCCTAGACTTAGCAGCAAGAAGGCCCTGAATCTCAGACACTGTAAACAAGATGCTTAGGAAAATGCCAGAGGCAATGGGATGCTACAGAGAGCTGGGGTCTGCAGGAAAGGAACAACATGGAGCAAGCACTGACTTTGTGACGGAGCTGGAAGTCGAACCCTGCATTTTCTGCCTCCACACCCTTATTTGGATAAGACACAGTTGGTGGTAAGAGAACTGATACCCATGTTGTTCTCTAGAGTTTGACATGGGAGCTGGGGCAGCACTCAGACTTACTGATGACTATCTAGTGCTGGGAACACTGTTTTAGACTATGTTACATCACCATCACTTGAAAAGGTCTGTGTTTCCCAGGGGTTTATCTATTACCCATGGAAGCACAGAGCTGAGACCGAAATTCAGTGTGTCTTACTTGGACTCATCCAATCACAGAGTGTTCTAGGATCTCCAAACACTGGGAGTTGAGACTTAATCTCCTATCCCATGTGCCTACTCTCTTGAATATTTGATATCTACTAACTGTTCAAAACCATCTCAAATAATGTTCTTCTAAACTTGGACATAACAGAAAGAAAACAATAGTTTAAGCAGACATAAAATCAAATGAGCATGTTTTTAAAGTAAAATAAATTCAAGTCTTTCAAACACACTTTGATAAAATAGTTTTCTCATCGACCTCTCTAATCATTTCTAAGTTTATAATTTCTTCTCCAGTCAAACTCACTCATCAGCCGATAAAGCATTCATTCTATCAGCCATCTGCCCATACATCATACACTTTGTGGCTACCTATTACTAGTTGCAAACACTAATCTTGGGTCTGAAGATCTAAGGCCTACCAGGACAGGACTCTATCCACAAAGGAATTTAGAGTCTAGTAGGAGATACTGAGAATAAATCAGCAAGTTGATTGTTATGGCAACACACCTTATGTGTAGTAAAGGATGGAGAAGGGGAAAAGAGGAGAGCAAGAGAGGGAAAGATAGGAAAAGATTCACATAGCAGGGGAGAATACACCAGAGTGGAGACTGAAACAATTTAAAAGCTGAGAACCAAGTGACGAAACGCAGAAGGGGTCTAAATGGAATTCTCATACCAAGAATTTTCTACAAAGGATGTTTAGTCTGAGTTTCAGTGGAGACGCAGAATTATCTGGATATAAAAATACACAAGGTGGCTAGTGCTTTGCCCAGACTGTTCTAATCCAAGTCCTCTCTCTGTGCTCTGCTCCTACTGTGCTGAGAGAGATCTTTGGTACCTTAGATCCATTTCTTCAAAGACTTCCTGGCCAGTAACTGCTCAGTTCCTGGTTCCTGAGACTCTTTTCTAATCCCTTAGTCTGTGTTCAGAGTTCTATTTTACTAAAGAAACTAACTTAAAGTCATTGTGGTGGTTTGAATGAAAATAGCTCCCAGTGAAGCATAGGGAGTGGCATTTTGGAGGTGTAGCCTTGTTGGAGGAAGTGTCACAGGGGGTGGGCTTTGAGGTCAAGCCTGGCCTAGTGACTCACCTTCTCTTCCTGCTGCTTTCAGATCTGGATGGAGAACTCTCAGCTCCTCTCCAGCACCATGTCTGCCTGCCTGAGGTCATTCTCAACTCTCCCCCACCCCCCATGACAGTAATGGACTCACCCTCTGAAACTGTAAGCTAGCCCTAATTAAAGGCTTTCCTTTATAGGAGTTGCTGTGGTCATGGTGTCTCTTCACAGAGATATAAAACTTCTAAGTCAGAAGTTGGTACCAAGGATTGGTGCCACCTGTGTCCTGGACTACCTGCTACCCGACCCTACCTGCCCTTGGGGATTGGAAGTGAGGTGGCACAGAATCAACACAAGACTCCTACAGGAGCAAGTTCATCTGAATGATGCTGCAAGCTCCCTGCCCCACCCCATTGGTCCCAAGAAAGCATCTCTTCTAAACAGCAGTTCCCAAGTGGCTGGCATTATATGCATCAGCAATGCTTGGTCTCACAGGTAGTCCTCAATTAGATCCTCCTGCAAAAGTTATCTTTGCAGCTGCGCAGCCCCCAGTGGTTCCATAGAGGTGGCCTCAGCTGGTCCTCTTACAGACTGGGATATTGCTGTGATAAGCCTTTTCTTTGGAGGAATGTAAATTTAGGACTTTAGATTAGAAAAGCAGTCGACCACTTTAACTGGGACTTCGAAGGCTCTACTAGTAAGAACATAGAAGACAGAGGTGCCGAGGGTGATTTGAACTGTGGGGCCCCAACTCAATAGGTTTCAGAGAAGAATTTTAATATGTGGCCTAAAGACCATTCTTGTAATATTTTGGCAAAGAAGATGGCTGCTTTCTGCCTGTATTTTTAAAAAAATAATCTGCCTAGGGCTTAATTGAAGAATTATGGATTAACAATTTTAGTGGAGGCCATTTCATAACAACCTAGAATTAATTGACTGTATTCTGCCACTATTAGTGGTCAATCTTACGCAGATCTATAATGGGAAGGAACATGCTGAACAAGGAAAAATGTTCAGTCGGTGGGGAAAAGAAGCACCAAGAAGTATAAACAGATTAAAGAAAAGCCTTGTGCTAAGTGGAATAAAGAGAGTGGTGACCTCAGAGAAGACTCCACCCAGGTAAGCTTCCAACTTGTCAAAAAGAATTAAAAAGAAGCTTAGGGCCAGGTGTGGTGGTACACATCTTTAATCCCAGCACTCAGAGTGCAGAAGCTGTCAGGTTTTAGAGTTCAAGGCCACCTTGATCTACAGAGCAAGTTCCAAGAAAGCCAAGTTAGACACTGAAGGAAACCATCAAACCCAGAAAATCTGCAAAAATATATTTGAATGAGTCATGTTCCAGCCCCAGCAAGCAGAAGAACTGGACAGCTCTGGCTATGTGGTTCTGGCTTTAGAGTCAAGGATACATGAAAGAGGTTATGGAATCTTCCTCAGGCACTAAGAAAAGCTCTTGGTTTTGTTTAAGTCTATACTAAAGCTTGAGCTAACTTGGTAAGGTAGCTATTTAGCTCTCTTTTTAAAAGCTATTTTGCCATTTCCTGCCTCTGGTTGCCAGCAGTCTCTACTGCCTTACCCTTGCCAATCCCTACCGCTAATTAATCTTAAACTGTCAAAAAGATCTGGCTGTGTTTAAGATTTTTTTTTCCCCATCTTTGACTCTGCCCTCGGGATAAGCCTAGAACACCTTTGACAAGGTATTTACTGGGAAATAGCTCAAAAGTAGTCTAACTCATTAGCCACCATTCCACTCTCCAAGATACAAGCCATCCTCTATGCAAATGTGCCTTCTAATCTGTTGGCCACCTCCCTCTATCCACCCCTAGCTGGAAATGAGATTCCCAAAGACAAACAGATCCAAGATCTCGACAAACACTGATATGTTCATGAGTCTTAAGCTATTTCTAGGTTCAAAGTTACCTGACAACAGAATTCACTTGGATGGTTGCAAATCCATTGCTTATCAAAGTGTCCGCTTGTGAAGGGAGTTCTACAAAGTAAATTTATTGAATCGCAGCAATAACAAAGCTCTGATTTGTTTTTATTTAGCTTTAATCCTGTTGACCTTGTTCAATAGCAAAATGAACCTGTGTTGGTTGGTCCTGAAATGTCCAAGTTTATAAAGACCTATAAAGATCATAAGGATTAATCATTTATATTATGAGCTCAGCTTGAGTTAATATTCTTACCCACTTATGTCCTCCATGTAGGATCTTGATATTTCTTTCCCTTTTTTCTGATATTATTTTAAGTCCTGTTACAGTGTGATGGCTTCCTTTGCAGCAGGCATAGTGCCAGGAATTTTCTAGAAGGGATACCTAGCCTAAGTTTTAGTGGATAAGTAGAAGCTATCTGAGTATGCCAGTTAGTACAAAAGAGGACCAAATCTTGGCTCAAACATCCCTAAATCTAAATCTCGGACCCTTCCTCTGCCCTGGTTGTCTTGTTTTTAGAACTGACCTAGCTTATACCCTTAAGCTTGCTACTTCATGCACTTCCTGGTCACTGATGCTTCAACAGCTGGTTTCAGAGAGATAGACAGACAGACAGACCCAAGATCTTAAATGCCAATGCTATTCTGAGTAGAATTTATTGTCTCATTTGTATTATTGCTTTCAAATATAAAAATTATATTTTTGTTTATCATACACTTATCTTTTGAATTCACATGGCTTAGAGCAAATTTTGAGATAACTTTCAGTGCTACAACTACGTTCACAGGAGGTAACCTGTCCCTTACCTCCAGTGTCCTTCGTGAATGTTTCGGTTTTTGGTTTTTTTGTGTCTTTTGCATTAGCTACTGCTCCAAGGATCGTAAAGGGACAATGACAGGATCTGATCTCAGGTTTTAATAGGAAACGGCTTTAATGCTTTATTCTTCGAAATATCATCTGCTGTTTTGGGAACTAGCATTTGTTATTTTCCAGTGGCCTTCTTCTCATCCTTCTTCCGTATAGTTATCCACAATAGCTTTTGCATTTTACTGAATAGCCTTTCAGCTGCGATTGATATGCCTGGGATTGTTGATATAATAAAATATGTTGATAAAGTCTGTGATTCCGAAGTCCTTGTGCTACTGGAATGCATTTCATTTGCCGTATCATATAATTTAAAAAATGGATATCTGGACTCAGACATCTAATAGTTTATTTGAAATACTTCCTTTTATATCTGTAATTGGAGTCCATGTAATTTTCTCTTGTGTGCTATCTTCATGATACTTTAGGCAATGAATTAAAGACATATCATTTTCCCCCCTGTGGAATGGAATTATTTAAATAACGTAAGAATTACATGACGTCTTCGTTTAGATTGAAAGCAGCAGTAAAACCAGCTGAACCTGCCATCCTATCTGGATGTGGTTATTGGAATACTCAGAACTTTCTTCTATTTGGGGTCAAATGGAATATTTTATGTTTGATAACAAACTATTTCTCAAAGATTTTGAACATTTATTATCTTGGTTTGTGTGAGATGCCTTTTAATATACATTCTTAAGCTTTTCTGTATTTGTAGATGATAATTTAGTGTTGGCATCTAGAGCCCCTCTCTCTTCCCCTCTCTGTCTCTGTCTCTGTCTCTGTCTCTGTCTCTCTCTGTCTCTCTCTGTCTCTCTCTCTCTCTCTCTCTCTCTCTCTCTCTCTCTCTTTCACACACACACACACACACATGCGCCTATTCAATTTTACTAGTTATTATTCATTTCAAAGATGATGCTATTTCAAGTCCTGAATTTATTTTGCATCATATTACATTAGTTATAAAATATATTGCAAAAACTAAGTGAAGTGTCTGTGTCTTAAGATAAAGGCTAGTTTTTATCTCATGTAAGAGATATCCCAAAACATGCAGCCTGTCATCCCAGCAGCAGGGTCAGGAACATAGACTTGGTCTTCATGCCTTGCTCCTAAATGCTACCTTTCATTCTTGCAGTCCTTGTAATCAAATGACTGTCTGAGTTCTGGCTCTTATTCAACAGTAGGTGGGAGACTAGCGAGCTAGAAGGATCCTGCCTCAGTCAGCAGGATGTAGCTCCCTTTGTTTTCCTTCCCAGAACTTCTGGACCACACTTCATTCTGTAACCCCTTGACACTGAATGAGAGCATAAACAAAGGGCGACTGAAGATGGAGAGATGGTTTCCGTGATTAAGAACACTTACTGCTCTTGCAGAAAACTCAGATTTGTTCCCAGAACCCAGCTCATCCAACTCACGACTCTACAACCCCCTGGAGATTCTGGGGAATCCATCACCCCCTTTCTGGCCTCTTCAGGCAAGGCACGCATGTGATGCATAGACATACGTGAAGGTGGCATGTGCACACACATAACATAAAAATAAATACTTTTTTTTACAGCAAAGGATATTTAGAAGTATACCTGTGTAACTCTCCATGCTGGAGAACTTTGTGGTGGGTGTGGTGGCTTGTGACTGTCATCCCTGTACTGAAAAGGTTGAGTAGGGGGCTCCAGGCCATCCTAGATCTGGGCTACTGGAAAGAACCTGTCTTTAAAGCACAAAAAACAAAACACAGAACCAGAATTTTCTACTACAAATCTATGTACTCTATCAGCTATATTTCGGTTTTGTGTCCACTTCATACTTCTGTCAGCCTTTGTCTTTCATCTGAATAAACTGTTCTTCCAAAATTACATTGGCTTGCCTTCTTTTCTAAATCATGCTTTATCATAAATGTTGAGCTGGAACCTCTCGTACACTGACAACCAGCTATACCCTGAGGGGCCTGGGTTACTTTACTATGTTTCAAGTCCTTGAAGTCAAATATATTAGTTTAGTTTTATCTTTAGAAAATGACAACCAGGCTGGGAAGATGGCCCAGTCGATGAAGCACTGGCTGCATAAATATAAATACTGAAGTTCAAATACCCAAAAACCCTGTAAAATCCACACGGACGTGGCAGAGAAGTGTCTGTCAGTCCAGTACTTGGGAAGCAGAGACAGAGACGTCTGGCTGACTAACGGGGCTACCCAGAATTGCTGAGATCCGGGTTCATCTATAGACCCTACCTCAATAAATAAGTACAGAGTGGTCAAGAAAGATATTTAATGTCAACTTCAGACTATGTGGCACACACATACACACACACACAAACAAACATAACACATACATATAAACCATATATAGATATAGATATGCTCAAAAAAAGTAAAAACTGCAATTAAGCTTCTAGGAATCTAAATTTTAAATCCTGTGTTTTTATAGGATCGTTTGTTAGACTCCAGCCCTCTGCTGTGGGACAAGTGTTTACAGGGCTGCTTGGAGGTGGTTGAAACTAAGAGCATTGGATTTTAGGGTTTATGATCTTTGAACATATATTCCCTGAGTGTGGTAGTCATTTGACATATTAAATACCTCTTCTCAAGTGCATAGTGCCTTCTCTCTCATAATTCATTTAACCAATTGCCTTTTGCCAGACATTTAGTGGTCTCCAATTCCTCGAGATTGTAAGTAATGCTGTTTCTGCCTTCCTTATGATATATCTTTGTCCATCTGTGTAATTATTTCTGTAGGCTCAGTTTCTGGAAACAGGATTGCTATGTCAAAGGGCATGCGTGTAGAAAATCTGATGCCTTTCCAAAAACCATTTACCAGCTTGCTTCTTCTGGTTTCTGGAAAATATACAATGTCTATCTCTCCTGTGTTTTAGATGATGAGGTCACTGGTTTGACATGAGCAGACTTGAAATCATACTGGCTGGACCTCTCCTTCATAGCTAACACTGTGTATAGCCAAGAACTGCCATGCAGGGCTTTGACTGCCACCAAGTCCTAGTCTACCACCCCTGCTCTCTACCAAAGCAAACCAGGGGCCAGAGCATGGTTTTATTCAAGTCAGAATTCAGGAAAATGAGCTGAAGCTTTCTATCTCAAAAAGGAGGCAGGAGGAAGAGGAAGAGGGAGGGAGAAAAAAAGAAAGAAAAAGAAATCCTCCATTTTCCAAAAGAGAATGGTTTCAGGGCCTTGAAAACCGTAGGAGAAAGCTGAGCTAGGCAGAAATTTTTTTTTCCTCCCAACATATTCTTAGATCAGAAATATTATAGGGCAGAGGCATGCTCTATCTTGTTTTGAAAATCAGTTCTGGGGCTAAGGAGATGGCTCAACAGTTAACAGCACTGACTGCTCTTCCAGAGGTCCTGAGCTCAATTCCTAGCAACCCCATGGCGGCTCACAACCATCTGTAAGGGAATCTGATGCCCCTCTTTTGGTGTGTCTGGAGACAGCTACAGTGTACTCATAAACATAAAATAAGTAAAAATAAATCTTAAAAAAAGAAAAGAAAGAAAACCAATTCTGGTCTCACCTCGTATGTCACTCTTAATAAACTGATCTTACAAGTGAAGACCTATAAAAAGGTTAAAGAAAGGGGGTGCCACAGTACCCCTTCTTAATATTTAAAACACTCTGTAAAAGAATAGCTACAGATTAGACAAAGGGAAGAAGGCAGCTATATAGCTGGACTCTGCTGAGATCCACCAGCGAATGGCCACTTCCTCCTTGTAAAACATGGCCGTTTTTATAAATGCATGCTTTAGGTCTCCCCACTCCCACAAGTGATGTAGTTGAGGCTCCCACATTTGGGGAAGTTACAAAGGGCCAGCATATCAGAGTACAATGGATAACCTTTCCTGCTGAAAATAAAAACCTCAACCCCTTTCATGATCATATCTCCCCTGCCAGGTAAGTATTATACATTCATTTTTGTTCTCTTTTTCTTAAGCTCCTTTTTAATCTGTTCTCTTACATGATCACTGCCCAGAAGAATGATATCTAAGTCAGGTCTCTGGGCCTGGATAAAGAGATGACATTCTGAGCTGACAGAAGGTCATAAGATTACTATCTAGGACAGGTTTTCAGGGAAAGAACAAAGATTTACTATTGTCCTCTCCCTTAGGAGTTAATCTAAATGGGCCTGTCAATCACCTGAATAAGAAAACTCCCCTCAGGAAAGCTGTCTGTTCTAGTGGCTTTGGAAAAGGTATAAATCCCACCTAAACGTGCAGGGCTAGCACACTGGTCTTTCTGGCCATTGTCCATACTCATCCCTTGGGAATTTGTATCTTGCTAATGGTCCCTCTGGTCATGGTCCACTCTCATGGGATAGGATCTTATAGTATAACAAGCTCTGTCAGTCTTCTGTTACATATGACACTCTTCACAGTCACCTCTGAATTCTTCCTGTAGAGTTCTCTACTGGGTCACCGCCAGAGCAAGCCCCACTCAACCAAAATAGGCTGCCTATCACAGTCCCACATATAACCTAAAGACACTTAAATTAACCAGGAAAAAAAGCACTTTGATGCCATAAACTATAGTAGAACTTCATCTGGTCAAAGAAAACTGCAGTCATTAAGATATATTTGCAACTTAAATGCAAAGCAGTAAGGCAGTCGCTGGTGAGAGCATGAACACCTCTCTCACAGTCTGCGTCAGAGCCCAACTCTGGAGTCTCTGGTCACCCTCAATTTTGTAAGGGAAAACCTGTGCCAAGTAAAGGGGAAAATATTACTATAACCCCTCCTTAGAATTTGAAATACCTTTTTACAAATGGCTTGGTCAGCACTTGGTAATACCCTTTGATGAAGCTTTTGCCCTGGCAAGGGCAAACCCACTTTAGATAAAGAGAAAATCCCACCGGACACTAGAAGGTAGGAATAAATATGGCACACCCAAAGAAAGATGAGCTAAGAAGCAGTGGGCGGGGACAGGGGGCGGGTACGAAGGGAGGAGCTACCTCCTCCCTGAGGCATTCACATATCCCAGGAGCTCCTTCTTCAACGCGGTTATTTACAGATGTTCATCTTGAGCCTGCTGCTCTCTGAACTCTTTCCCCACTCCATCTCTCTGTTTTGGACACTAGCCAACATCCTAAGGCTGCTTGCCTTGATACTCTTGGCCTTGCATCCTGCCACCCTGCTCCCCATACTCCATGCAGCTGTTGACAGACTGCCTCCGCTCATACTGTTTTGCTTGCTTGACCTCTGGTTCATAAAGCATTACTTTTCTCTCTCTCTCTCTCTCTCTTTTTCTGATCCAGCCTCTCTCCCTGACAGCTGCCAAGTATCTTCAGCTTCCTGCATTTTTCCCCCCTCTCAAACTCCAGTCAATTTGTCCTCACGTCGGTTGCTAAGTCTATTTTAAATTCTTTGATGTCTATGACAAAGAAGCTGGAAGAGGGATGGCGTGTTCCAAGTGGCAGTTACTTCTAAGGAGAAGAGGAAGACTGAACCCCGTTGGAGTCTGAGGTGAAAGGATGAGTTAGTCTAGGGGTGAGAAGAAATACTTTTGTATTCGATTTATATCTCCTATTAAGATTATGCTTGTAACTTTGAAGCAAAAGCAGGAACTAAAATTAAATAGGATTCCGGTGCCTTTTTAAAGTTGTCTTTAATATCCCATTACCAGTTTTCTTGGTTGTACTTCAGTGTCTTTACAACAGCACAGAGGAACTGGCTCTTTTCTCTGTCACGGCGTTGCTAGGGATGCACACTGGTTACTTCCGTTTCTGTTGTTAATAAAGGCCCAACAGTCAGGTATGTGATGTGCACGCTTGTGATTATAGAACTGAAGACTACTAAGAGAAGGCCAGCCTGGGCTGCACAGACATCGTAAAAGTTTAAAAAAAAAAAAAAAGGCAGAAAAAAATCAGCGGAGGACAAAGGGCTATTGTTACTATGTTTTCACCAAAGAATAAAGAATCTCAACACCTCTCACAATGCAACCTCCCTCTCTCCCCATCTCTCTCTCTCTCTCTCTCTCTCTCTCTCTCTCAGTTAACACACACCATTCCATGGCTGTGATTTTTTTCCCTCCAACCTTATTTCTGTACATAAGTGTCATCTGTCTTTTTCTTTTAGGCACAACATGGTCATCCCATGGCCTTTTTGGAGTAGAGATAACCCTGGCCCGGTAACCATGGCAATAGAGTAAGTAAAAGGATACAATGAATGGTTCAAATATGACAATGGGATGGGGCTGTTCACACTTTATCGCTGAAGATGAAAAGATGAGAGGACACTTGCAGGATCCTCACCTGACAGTCTAGCTGTTTCTCCCTCCTGCCAGCCAGCTAGCTCCTTGTTAGGTTTTACTGTGGGGAGTTAGTAGTGCATGAGGTTGCTGGCACAGATTACCAGGGGCTGGGGGCTTTATTAGAACAGCAATAAAGCCATGACAGACAGAGAGAGGGCAAAAGTATGGCAGAGGCTTGAGGAGAGTGATTCAGTCAGTCTGGTGGGGTCTAGGGAAAAGATTTGGAGCCCACAGGGCAGAGGAGGGAGCCTCTTCTTCTGGGGTCTTAGAATGAGAGAGGTTCACAGCAAGGAGCTGCAGCCAGGCTCTCTGATGCCTGGTTTGGAGGCAGGGAAGGGGTGGGGAGTAGGAGGAGTGGGTGTCCAGAGCACCAATACCCACTTTGATGTGAACTCACTTCCCTCGTGGGTGTGGCCTCACAAGCTGTCTAGCTCAGAATCCATAGACAGTGTGTCTCAGTGGGGTTCCTGTCGAAATCTGTGAGTAGTGCTTAGCTACTGCAAATCAGCAGCAATGCCATTCTACAGGAAATAGGAAGTTAACGGAATGTGGAACTCCATGAAGTAACGTCTATGCACCCACCGTATACAGTGGGGTAGAACTCTGCAGTGGTGATGGATGGGCTGCTCCTGAAAGTGACCTCTCAGCCCTGCTCCCAGAAGTAACCCCAGTAAACTCACTGGCTCCCCACGTCGAACCTGGGTGGATCCATTACTTTGGTTTATTGTTGATACCCTATACGGTTGACTAGACGCTTGTTCCTGTGCAAGAGTGAAGTGGAAGAGTTTGATGACTGAAGAAAGAATTTCTAGGTTGGCATTTAGTCTAGACTCCGCCCCACAGTTACCTAGCAACAACCAGGTGTGTCTGACTCACTATAAAAGGGGCTGCTTGCTCCTCTTGATCTCTTGCTCTTGCTTCCACTCCTTACCCCCTCTCTTCTTATCCCCCACCCCCACCCCATGTTCTCATGGCTGGTCTCTTCTTTCTTGTTTCTTGTTTCTTGTTTCTTGTTGTTTCTTCCTTCTTCCTTCTTCTTCTTCTTCTTCTTCTTCTTCTTCTTCTTCTTCTTCTTCTTCTTCTTCTTCTTCTTCTTCTTCTTCTTCTCCTCCTCCTCCTCCTCCTCCTTCTTCTTCTTCTTTTTCTTCTTCTTCTTCTTCTTCTTCTTCTTCTTCTTCTTCTTCTTCTTCTTCTCTCTCTCTCTTTCTCTCTCTCTCTCTCTCTCTCTCTCTCTCTCTCTCTCTCTCTCTCTCTCTCTCTCTCCCTCTCTCTTTTTCTCTCTCTCTCCTCCCCTCCCCATGCCCTGAATAAACTCTATTCTATACTAAACCATCCTGTGGCTGATCCCAGGGAAGGGATGCCTCAACATAGGCCCCACAGAGGCACACCATACCATGCTTCCACCAAACATATCTCTTGTCTCTTTCTTTTTATAAAGCACAACAGTATATGACTAAATAAAATCTGCCTTTAAAAACAAATGGGAATAAAGAACTGCAGAGAAATGGGTATCATATAAGCAGCCAAATTTTTCACTGTGACAAAAGGAAGTCTTCATACCCTGTGATCTCTACCTTACCCTTCAGATGTTTTTTAAAAGTACTTATTATAAGTTTAGACCTCAAGACAAATCTTACAAAGAACGACTTCCCCTGGCCAATGTGGTTGGTGTCAGAGTAGCTTGATAATGAGTGTGAAGGTTTGTGTCTGTCAAGGTTTGGGGAAGAGACTTTCTCTTCCAAGTGTACGCACAGATTACTAAGTTCCACAAGGAAACCTAGAGGACTCAACATTCACTCTGAAAGAAGGTAAAATTTGATAAATCATGAAATAAGAACATTGTTTTAAGACTTTACCAACAGCATGGAGCTACGGCCATTTGTCCCACCCCTCCCCCCCCAAAGAAGCAATCATTTAAACCTGGGGTTGCCTGGCTCTGGGGTTTATCCTATTTTCATTTTACTTGCTCTGATGAGGTACCCTGACAATGAACAGCTCAGGGAAGAAAGGGGTTCGTCAGGCTTACAGGTCCACATCACAGCCTGTCATTTGGGGGAATCAAGAAAGAACTGAAGCAGCATTTTATATCACACACACAGTCAAGAGCAGAGGATAATAAACACACCCTTGCTTGTTTACTTGTTTGCTTGCCTGACAGCCAGCCTTCTTCCTTGCTTCCTTCTTTCCTTCCTTCTTTCCTTCCTCCCTTCCTTCCTTTCTTGTTTGGTGCCTATGATTGACTAACTTAGGGTTTTACTGCTATGAACAGACACTATAACCAAGGCAACTCTTATAAAGACAACATTTAATTGGGGCTGCCTTACAGTTTCAGAGGTTCAGTCCATTCTCATCAAGGCAGGAACATGGCAGCATCCAGACATGCATGGCACAGGAGGAGCTGAGAGTTCTACCTCTTCATCTGAAGGCTATGAGGAGAAGACTGGCTCTCTGTGGTTAGGAGGAAGGTCTCATTGCCCACCCCCATGATGCCACACTTCCTTCAACAAGGCCACACCTCCTAATAGTGCCACCCCTGGGCCATCCGTATTCCAACCACCACATTGGGCCACTCTCCTTGTTTCAGTTTGATACAGTTCAAGGCACTCTTCCCAGGTGACTGTTGTGGCAAGCTGAGAGTTAAAACTCATCTGCAAGGGTCTGGTTTCAGGGAAGGAGTTTAAAGCAAGACAAAAACTCCATACTAAGCTTGGCCGAATATCTTTCCCCTCATCAGAGTCTACAAATAAGAAAGCTTATTGGAGACAGGAATTTGCATTGAGCAGAAAAATCATTTCTTCAAGGCATGTAAGCCACCCAACTGAATAAGGGAAGGTCAAGATCATATAGAAAGGTCAAGGTCATACAAACCCCATTGCTGCTGTGAGCACACTCACCCACAGTGGTCTCTCTTTCTGTAAAGGAAGTGACAAGTCCCCCAAGCGCACAGAGTTTGTCTGCAAATCTCTAATCTCCTTACCAGACTCCCCAGCTGCCCAAAAGACTGAAAAGCCCCATGCTCATTTACCCAAGGAAAGTTCACAGGTCACAGGACATCAGAAGCTATGATAAAGCACCATCGTAACTTACAGAAGAGTTTATTGGGTTTATAGTTGCAGAAGATTAGAGTACATCATGGCACAGAGAGGCATAGCATTGGGTGCCTGGAGCAGGAAACTGAAAGCTAAGTCTTGAACTACAAGAAACAGAAAGAGTGAAGTACAGGTGAGACAAGACTATAGACACTGGCAGCCTGCCCTCAGTGCCTTATTTCTTCCTATAAACCCCAACTCTCAAAAGCTACACAACCTCCAAATAGGAACCAAACATTCAAATGTCTGAGTCTAGGGAGGCCATTTCATTCAAACTACCACATCTCTCTTCTCTACATCCTTGGAATCCCATCTTTCTTCCCAGAATTCCCTCCCCTCTCCTGCCCAGCATCAAGGACTGTCCTAGCTTCTGCTACAACTGTGTGACCCTCAGAGACTTAGAAACCTGGAATCACACTGTAAATGCTGTCTGGATCCTGCTATCAACCCCAAATCTCCTCCTCTGGAGAACAAACTTCTCAAGCTCCCAGAAAAGTCGCAGCTAAAACCGTCAAGCCCAGATCATTGCCAAGGATCCAGGATATAACCATATGTCCTGTGGAAAAGGAATACCCATGTGAGGAAGCAGAGACCCATAGTCTTACAACTAATCAATAATCAAAGCAATACTGAGGCCCAGGGTAGCAGCCTGAAACTGAGGGTTGAAACGGAAACTGAAGAGCCTCTTCAGCACTCCCGCCAGGCTAGTGAGCATTAGTCACCATCGAGTCTTCCACTTGAAGGAGAGGGTCACCGGTGCCTGTGAAGACTGTCTCTGTGGTTCTGACTCACAAAGGAAGACTAAGGTTGACAATGAAAGGAAGATGGGATGAACAGGCCTCCAACAGCCCATCTCCACCCCAATCACAGGTAAATCTGGGAGCATTCAAAGCTGATCACCAATGGAAATCAGCCACAGGAATGGCAGAGCGTATACCCAGCCCAACTGCTAACCAGGCAGACCCCACTCCCCTTAATAAAAGTCTACCAGAAGAAAAGTGTTGTTGCAGGATATTTGATCACAGCCCCAAACCCCGATACTGTGTTATTAACTGAAAATATCTCTTTCTAATGGTGGTGTGACTCACCCTTAGCACACACCTGTGGAGAAACCCTGCAAATTAAGATTGCTGTCTACCATTGTCTGGACAGCTGTCTTGAGCTCCATACAAAATGGGGGATCCCTTTTAACTGCAGAACTTCTTCTCGGGCCTTCTGGGGAGCTTGAAACCCCCACACCATCTTCCTGTGGAATGTCAGGTTGCCTTGGTTAGATTACAGGTTCAGCTTCCCGTCTCCCAGTGCAGGAAGCACCTGGAATTTCTGGAATGTCTCTTCATGCAAATGAGGCATTCTGAAGCACCCTAAATCATATCTAATGATCATTATCCACCTTAGAAATCCCTACTCCCTTCCCCCAAAACTATAAAGCCTTTGACTCTCCCAGTTAAAGTTGAGCTGCCTCCCTGAAGCTGATCCCCTAGTCATTTCTGTCCCACTCATTGACCATCCAAACCCTTTTCTTTGACTCTGCCCCCTTTGTCCACTTGGGGGACAAGGGAGGGCCACATCTCCCTTAATCTCTCTGACTAGAATAACACCCTTAGTACATACCTTTAATCCCAAACAATGAAGGTAGAGTTAGTTTGTAGAAGGAAGCAGCCATGTTTGAAGGTGATGTCTAATTGAGTGGCAGAAAAAGTGATGAATCAGAAAAAGATTTGACAGAACAGGATACGGCCAACTCTCACGAGAAGAGCCAGGATAGGGAAGCTGCTTAAGAGAACAGTGGAGAGAGAGAGAGAGAGAGAGAGAGAGAGAGAGAGAGAGAGAGAGAGAGAGAGAGAGAGAGAACAGTTTTACCAGGACAGTTATAGAGAGACAGGTTGCAGAGAGAGAACAAGCCAGACACAGGTGAAGTCAGAATGAGCCAGAGAACAAGAATGAGCCAGAAGATTAGAACAGATTTCCAGAGTTAGTTTCAGGCTAAGCAGAGCATCAGGAGAGGCCAAGAAGCTAGATTGGATCAGTCAGCTTGGAGAGGAGTTTGAGACAGACAGACAGACAGCCTGAGATCAGAAAGAAGAAAGGGTGAGCTTATTCAGCAGCAAGTCACAGAGGCTGTGACATTCTAGGCCTAGATGATATTGTGTGGAAACTAGAAGCTTCCAAGGCTAGGCCTAGGTTGGCAGACTAAAGCAGTAAGCAGGAGAGTAAAAGATACTTTCACTTTTATTTGTTATTTACTGTCTTTAACATGATGGTTACCTTTGTACAGAAAGTAAAGTGCCATTCCCCTCTTCACTAAAAGGGGGGAAAAAAAGACTAAAGAGAAATCCTGTCATGAAACAAATGAATCTGACCTGAGAAAAGAGATCAGTGGCGCCATTCTTTTGGGGTTAGACCCTTGGCACTGGACAGGAAGACGGGAAGCAAGTAGAAGAAAAGAGGAAGAGAGGAGAGGGGATGGGAAAGGGAGAGAAAGGGAAAGGAAGGGGAAAAAAGAGGGTATTCAGTATCAGTCATGAGACACACACTTATAATCCCAGTCTTAGGAGGCCCAAGAATCACGAGTTCAAGGCCAGCCAGGGACACATAGTCATAAGATATTGCCCAACACACATAAACCAATGAAAAGATGATGTTGAAAGATAACTTATCCAGATAGCAGATAATTAAAAACAGAAAAATAAATATGCCCTAATTTATTATGCACATATGCTAATTTGTTGCATGCCATACTTATTAATTAAAGTCTGTGGTAGAAAGGCCACAAAATCAGCATCAGAGAAAGACTGTCAGATGCCCATTCTAAGGAGGAAAAGTCAGAGATTAAGTTCTGATACGCTCATCAGAGGACCCAACCAAGAATGGACATGGTTAGCTGAAAAGAAATTGCCCCAAACCAAAACACAGAGAGAGAGAGAGAGAGAGAGAGAGAGAGAGAGAGAGAGAGAGTAAACAAAGCCTTCCAGATCCCTGGGACAGCTCAAGGTAGCTCCCACAGCAGAATAGATGACTATTTAGTCCTCCCTCCCATCAGACTTTGACTTTACTATGTATGTATTTATATTTTCACGTATTTTATAACCCTTCTGTTAGATCGTAGGCCCTGCAGCTGCCTCTCCTCCTCTCCCAGGAACCAAGCGCTGCCAGCCTGCAGTTCTCTCAAGCAGGAGGGTGCCCTCTCTGTGTGCCTCTACAACAGGGCTATAAAGAGTATGCTGTGCTGCAGAGACTCCCCCATTGCAGCTGCAAGATTAAGTTTGTGGTGTCTAGTGCCTTCGTGCCCTTTGGCATGTAGGCCAGGCCAAGCTAGATCATGTGGGATGAAGCTTGCCCAACCCCATGAAAGCCCTTAGAATCAGGAATCCCCTTGCTCTCAGGCTTTGAAGGGAAGACTTTTTTTTTTCTTGTTTCCTTTGGAGACCCTGTCATGTTTTACATGGTGGCTGTGTCTGCCAGCAATGTTATACCACAGTCTCCATTTTGGCATCACAATTCCCTTTATGTCATCACACTGAGAGAGCACAATCCTGCACTCTCAAGGCAACCTTCCATTGTGATACCAAACTGCTACCTTGATACATCACAATGTTAATTGTAAGGCTGCCACATTCCACCATAACAATGTCCTATTGCATTATCACAATGCCCACTTGTGACACCACAGTGCCTACTTGTGATGTCACAAGGCCCTATCATCAGATTATAATGCTCCCTTGTTATAGTACAATGCCCCATTGAGACTTCAAAGTGTCCTGATGACAGCACAGCATCCACTGTGATACCACAGTGCTCTATTGTGACATCAAAATGCTCCATTTTGACACCACATGTCACCTATGACTCAAGTATGCTCCACTGGCATAACAATGCTCTCCTTGGGATGATGTTGATGTCCCATTGTGACTTCATAAAGATAAATTATTATGTTGCAATGCTCAGTTAGGCTAGCACAGTGGCCTACTGTATCATCACAATGGCCTTTGATGATACCATGGCACACTCATTGTGGCCTCAGGATACTTTGGTGTGACGTCACAATGATGCATGTGATTTCAGAATCTGTCGCTGTTGCCTCACAATGCCCTGCAGTGACATCACAATGGCTCTATTGTGCCTTACCAATTCTGAACATCTCAGCATACTATTCTGACAGCAGCACAATTCTCATTTGACATCACAAGCTAACACTATGACAACAACAACAACAATAATAATAACAATAGTAATATTTTATTATTTCATAATACCTTATTGGGACATCACATCTTACCCCTATAACATCACAGTTTCCATTGGCAATACATATCATGATACAATTCCCCATTGTGATGTCACTGAGTTTTATAATATCGCAACACTCCACGTTGGCCACACAATGTCCCCTTGTAACATGTAAATGCACACCATGCCATTACTGTGTGGCCTGTGGTATGGCAATGCGGAGGATCTGGAGGCTTGTACTCCCTCTCCTTCAGCTCCCATTTCCTGGTGAGTCTCCCCTTCAGGGCAATCTCAGGACAGCTCCTTTCCACCAAACTGCACTTACATGATAGTACATCAGCCCCCCTTCTTCTTTTGTGAGTTGTGCTCATCCTCACTGAAACAAGCCCAAGCTTCCTCCATCTCTTGAATTCTGCTGGTGGACACCAAAAGTTAAAAACTGTTTGTCCCCGTGGTTTTAGGCTGTTGCTGTTATTTATCTCTGTGAATTTGGTCCTCCGGTTGTTAGAAATCTTGATTCTTTTTCTCTATCTTCTTATTCCTGGGCCGTTTATTCTTTTTCACAGGCTGACACATCCAACTGAAATTATTTCCTTTAAGCCAGTTGAACCCCCATTAGTATTTCATATGGAGAGGATGAATATATCAGTGCTAAAGCCTCATTACTTTGTACTAAGAAATGTCTCTATTTGGTTTTCACTTTTGACCATTATTTTGTTAAAAAGCGTTGTGAATTTGTAGATATTTTTAGTTTGGGGTTCTATAAATATTCCATTCACGTTCTTGTTTTTTATACTGTTTAGAAAATTACCTGTCAGTTTTATTCTTGCTCTCTTCACACTGGCCTTTCTTTCTTCCTTCCTTTCTTTCTTTCTTTCTTTCTTTCTTTCTTTCTTTCTTTCTTTCTTTCTTTCTTTCTTTTTCTTCCTTCCTTCTTTCCTTCCTTCCTTCTTCTCCTTCTCCTTCTCCTTCTCCTTCTCCTTCTCCTCTCTCTCTCTCTCTCTCTCTCTCTCTCTCTCTCTCTCTCTCTCTCTCTCTCTCTTTGGACTTTATCAGTTAAATGCAATGTGCCTGAGCATGGTATGTTTTGAATTTATTTGAGTCAGTGTTCATTGGGATTCTCTTTATTTTGGTTTGTTTTTATACATCTATTTTAATGTGTGTGGGTATTTTGCCTGCATATACATATGTGCACATGGGTGTCCAATGCCTGCAGAGGCCAGAAGAGAGTGCCCTATCACCAGGAACTGGAGTTCCATGCAGTTGTGAGTGGTCCTGTGGATGGTAGAAACCTAACCCAGCTCCTTTGAGAGAATAAGTGCCCTTAGCCACTGAGCCATCTCTCCAGACCTCATTGAGGAACTTGATCAGTAAAGCAACATCTGCCATCGGATTTGGAGCCGTGGCTCTTCATTTTTTCAAGTGTGATTTCTGGGTTTTCCCATGCTCTCTGGGTTTCATTAAGTATCCAGTCTACAGTTGAAAAAGTCCCTCTCTCGGGTCTTTCTGTTCGTGTGGGAGGCTGCACGTCTCGTTGTTCATTATTCTCTACTCTTCAGACACCTTGATATTTACCCTGAATTACTCTTACTTACTAATCCTTT
Organism: Mus caroli; assembly: GCF_978045245.1. NCBI lineage: Eukaryota > Metazoa > Chordata > Mammalia > Rodentia > Muridae > Mus > Mus caroli. The sequence continues at coordinate 15,881,829 of NW_028227265.1, read as the reverse complement.
TTATTGTGTCCATTCTGGAGTTAATTCCTTCCTCTGAGTTTCATATTTCAAATACTGTGGGTATTTTATTTTATTTTATTTTATTTTATTTTATTTTATTTTATTTTTAGAATAGTCATTTGATCTTGATACCACTTTTTAAGGTCATAATTTATCGGTGAAAATTTCCATGTATTTAATGTCCTGTTGTCAAATACTATCCAGATCTCTAAAGTCCATGTTTGCCAGCCTTTTGCTTTCAGCTACTTTATCACTAGACATTTGTTCTTGCTGTTTGCTCCTCATGGTAGCCTTGCTAAGCTACTTGGGCTGTTATAGATAAGACTTTATTATAGCTTGTTTCTCCTAAAAGTGTAGTGGAAAGATGGCTCAGAGGGTAAGAGCTCATACTGTTCTTACATACTTTTCTGGCCTTAGAAAGGACCTGCATTTATAAGACTATACTTCAACAGACACACACATACCTATAACTTAAAAAAAAAATCTAAAAACAAAGTAACGGCTTTTGCCTGAATAATAGTTAAAATTACCAATAGATCATTTTCTTTCAAGTGAAGCCCACTAGTAGATTATGTTAAGTATGCCTTATATCAACTTTTAGCCAGATACACATTATTGCCAATATGTCATTCACTTTTCAGGGTCTCAGCTAAATGATCCGGCAGGGCAGTCTATACCTTTTGAAGATCAGTAATCATGCTTTAAACGAGTAATCCTCTCTCATCACTCTTGTACTCAGTGAAGAAATGTGCTGTTCTATAATCAACCTAGATCCTGTGTGATTGGCAAGTCCAGGGAGTGGCCATTCAAAGAAGCTTGCCACACCTACCAGAGTCTCCTTCATAGCTCTGTGTACAACAGTTCACTATTTTCCTTTAGTTAGGTGTTCTTTTATTTTTTTCTCTTTGATTTTTTTTTCCCCAGAGGAGTTGGAGGGGGCTGGACCTTAAAGCCAGGACTTCACACACATTAAACTCACACTCTACCATTGAGCCTCTACCTTTGCTTTCCTAACTACTTTAAAATTAGAAGATACATGTTCAAACAAACCAAAAGAAAAAAAAAAAAAAGGCCTCAGACTGAAGAGAATAAAACTTGTTACAAATAAGAGCACGCACTTACCTGTCTTGTTTCTTTCCCATTCCCTACCCTGTCTGCATTTACAATGAGTGCAACTATGCTAAAACTTACCAAGGATGAATGTCAAATTCTGCCATAGAATTAAGCATAACAGCTTCCCAGGGATAAAGTAAATAGTGCTTGACTTTAATGAGCAGCTCATGTGAGGACAGAGCCTGTGCCGAGTCTTAAAGTTAAGGTTTTAAATTAAAACTCAACATATACCAGTACATAAGCCAGAAAATACAGGCATCTGATGATGCCCTAAGGCATCATGAGGGGAATGGGCCACTTTAGTATCTACAGGAAAATTGGAGAGTTCCCTCTTGTTTCCTCGCTGAATTCTGTGCAAGAACACGAGGATGCAAAGCCAGGTTTAGAGAAAGGTGGACGTATTGCTCAGGGTTCTTAAAAGGAACCAAGCCAATAGAAAGAACACGTAGGGGTTTATTAGATCAGCTGACAAGCTGTGGTCCGGGTAACCCAACAATAGCTGGCACCCACTGGGGAGGTCTAGAATCCAGTAATTGCTCAGTCCACAGGTTCAATGTCTCAGTAATTTCAATCTAGCCTTGAAGCCCTTGGAGGACTCCTGGAGAGCTTATGGTCTTCATTCTATTTAGAAATCCAACGAGGTTGGCTCTAATGTCGGTGAAGGAGCGCTGCAGTAAATGGGCAGATGGATGGACTTGTCAGTAAACGTGAAGGCAGGCAGGCAGAAGCAGAGTGTTCTTTCTGTGTGTCCTTCTATCTGAGCTGTCAGCGGAAGGTGCTGTCCACATTTAGGGTGGGCCCTTCCTGCCTCAAAGAATTGAATCAAAACTATCCCTCACAGGAGTGCCCGGAACTCTTGTGTTTCCGCTGATTCCGGATAATCAAGTTGACAACCTAGATCAACCATCACAGTGGCAGTATATACATGCAAGAGGCACTCAGCTACTTCCGTGGAGTGAGGAGTGAGCAAGCACAGGCACCAGACCCAGAGTTTCAGATTTCCCAGAGATGCCTTGGGACAGTTAGATATTCTAATTCCTCTTTCTTTCCTTGTGATGACTTTTCTGAAAAGTTTGTGTGTAAATATCACCATCCGTGTGCTCTCCGGAGGAATTATAGATGGGTAATATCAGCAACTACAGACCTACAGAAGTAAGTAAGTACATAAATAATGTCCTCAAAGGGAGGGGCATGGGTGGAAGACATTACTCAGCAGCAAAAACACTCGTTGCTCTTACAGAGGAGCTCAGTTTGGGTTCCAGCTCTCACATTGGGTCGGGGAGATGTCCCAGCCTCCTGTAAATCCAGTTCCATGAGATCTGACACTTTTCTCCTGGAGACTGCAGGTACCCACACAGACATGCATATACCCATACACACACGTATACATGTGTATATATACATATACTTATACATACACAGATTTTAAAAATAAACCTTTTTAAAAGCAAAATGCTGTACTGGAGTTCTTTCCGTGACATATATAGAGGTCTAAGGTTAATCCCTAAAACCAAAAAAAAAATTTTAAAACTAAAAAAAAAAATAGAAGAATGATCTTTAGAAGGTAACCAATTGCATAAAACTAAAGCCCTTTTAACTGACAGGCCTTATTTGAGTTAGCCCTGGTAAACTTCAATTTACCTGGCTGTTGGTTAATTTTTGAGAGAAAACAATACTTTTTTTTTTACTTTATCAAAAACTTTGCATTTCAGGTGGGTAAGCAAATCTTTCATATTTTAAGCATGGTGGACATCACTCCATGAACAGGGAAGGTCAAGACTGTGCTTGCCACCTGCTGAGAGATATAAAGATAGAAGAAGAAAAAAATCTGTCAGGACTCTTCCCTAAGTACTTCTTCGTGTGAAACAGGAGTCTGATTTAGCACTTGTCATTCAGAACTTCCACATCTTGGCCTGTCCCCCACTTAGACATGTAAATCAATGTTGATCATATGCACAGCTGAACCCTGGGGAAGTGAACATTCCGTTAAACGCATTGAGTGAAGAGCACACTGGAGGGCTTAATGGTGTCGGTCTGGTTACTGATGGATAACCTCATCCTACCTACAGCCTTGAAGCATAAAGAGAAGGACCAGGTATCATCATGGTTTGGAGCACACAGGACCTGCAGAATCTATGTCAAACCAACGGAAGCCCGTTTCATTGTCTACTCACTATTCCACTTTAAGAGAGGATGGAGACGGATAAAAAGGCATCCAGGGTATCTAGGGGAAAAAACTGAGATACAAAATGAGCATCTTCAGAACTTGCTGTGTGAAACGGTTTGCAAGGAGAACATGTGGGTGGAAAATGTGGTCCCTTAGAGCAATGTGTGGGTACTGATACTGCGCAGATGCACACCTGTGGCCTAATCATCTTCCCATTGCCTTAAGCATGATGGGATGTGGAACCCTGAGGCAGAACTTGCATCCTTCAGGTTACCAATCACTATGTATTTGACCACCACCATCACCACAACTGCTGCCGCCACCGCCATCGCAGCCACTGCCACCGCCACTGCCACCGCCACTGCCACTGCCATCACACCACCACCTTTGTCACCAACAGTTCCATCCCCATACACTCAGACACATTCCACAGTATGGAGCTCCAAACAACAGTAAATCAAAAAGAAAAGCAATTAGAGCAACACGAGATAATTTTCCTCTAGTCTGGCTGGTGGATCGCTTGGGGCTCATCCTTGTTTTTAACAATTTTTTTTTCAACCTGGCTTATAATTATGCAACTATGGTACCCACTAGAATCAATTGGTCTTCCAAACCCAAACACGTTTATCTTTATCTAAATGTAATTTATCTGAAATGTCATGTTGGTGTGAGCATTATACAGCACTTGCATAGGCTTCTATTTTCTTCTTAAATAATGAAACACCCTAATGGAAAATATTCCCTCTAAATAAATTTTAATGAGCACTTATTTGCCCAAATTGTCCTTTCTGTGAATGGCAGAAAATTTAATATGAGCTTGAAATTATCAGGAGCATTTTTTTTTACAATGGGCTTTGGGAAGAAATCATGCAGAGATGAATTCTTATCCTATCCCCTTCTGAGCTGCAAAGACTGCAGTAGCAACTTCTTCCAGATGCAAAGCAAGTGCCAGGGTCTTCTCTTACATTTATACTGCAAAATGTCACCTCAACAATCAAGGCGTAAGACATTGGGAAAGCGTAAAGTGAACAAGGAGGAAGCCAGATTGCTACAAAGGGCGTACATCCCAGAAAAGGCATGTGTCTGCTAGATTTTTTTTTAATTCCATGCATTGAATCTTTGTCTTTTCTGGGAAAAGAAAGCAAATAGAACATATTACTCTGCATCCTGGACAGAGTAGAGAACACGGCCCTTGCTGGACACAAGACATAAAGCAGGGACAGATGGAGCGAGCTTGACTAAGTACCTTCCAGAGGGATGTTCAAGTCCTAGTAAGAATTCTGAGTGAGTAGCTCAGGAAGGCGGGAGTGAGAGTGCCCCTCAGAATGTAGAACCCCATAATCTTCATTGCCCCTGTGGATTTTCTCTGCATCTGAAATGCTGCAGGGGGTCATTGCTATTTCTTTCTTCTTTTTTTTCTTTCTTTCTTTTCATTTTCTTTCTTTCTTTCTTTCTTTCTCTCTCTCTCTCTCTCTCTCTCTCTCTCTCTCTCTCTCTCTCTCTCTCTTTCTTTCTTTCTTTCTTTCTTTCTAATAATAGAAAGGACACCGAAAGGAATCATTTACTTCAATTCAAGGAATACACACACATATCTCCCAGAAGCTTGGCCAGTATAAAATTAACCACCAAAGAAATGTTTCCATCCATCGAAGAGCTGTTCTCTGGCATGGGGGTGGGTGGGGTGGGGTGGGGTGATCAGTAAAATCACCAGTGAGTGCCAGGCCTCCTAAATCTTCTCTCTTAAACCAACTTCAGCTGGGTGAGCAGGGCTAGGGGGTAAAGGCACATCAAAGCCTTGCTCTTGCTCTACTCCACGTGGAAGGCTTTTGAATGCAGCCAATGAGCACAGGCTCTACCCTCTAATGGCTGCCCCTCTCCCTAGCACAATACTGCCACGTGGCCAATGAGTTATCCTAAAAACTCACCTCCTATCTTGAAACAAACAAACAAATAACAAACTGATGGGAAGGGGGAAGGAAAGAAAAGGGAAAGTAGGGAGTGGGGGGGGGGTGTGCTCAAGATATAATTTGTTGGAAGATTCCCTTGTGTCACAGCCATGAATTTTGGAGTTAAAGCAAAACAAAGTGATTGCTTTAACTACTGTGTAGTTGAGTGAAGGGTAGATATAGGGACCCATGAAATAAAACCCTAGTCTAAGTTTTTGGTAAATCTCCATTTCCTATTTAAAAACAAACAAAAAACAAAACAAAACAAAACAAAAATAAACAAAATCAAAAAAAAAAAAAAAAAGAAACCAAACAACCAACCCATCTTATAAGGCAGGTGGGAAGGTGCCCCAGAAACAGCAGGGCTTCGCAGAGCATCTTCCTGGTCTCTACCAGCTCCATAGCCCCCAATCTGTAATCTTCCCCTAGTTCACCAATGCCTCTGAAATCCTGTCTCTTCTGGCAGTTCTGCCCAGGATGAGCTTTCCATCCAGAGAAGCGAGTCTCTGTAGGATTCTCAGTTTGTTTCCTGATAAGCCACCATGTGTATGGTTCCTGAGGTTACCCTAAAGGAAGGAGCTAGTGTATCTCTCACCTCAACTCTGGCAGTTCTGCCCAGGATGAGCTTTCCATCCAGAGAAGCGAGTCTCTGTAGGATTCTCAGTTTGTTTCCTGATAAGCCACCATGTGTATGGTTCCTGAGGTTACCCTAAAGGAAGGAGCTAGTGTATCTCTCACCTCAACTCACGCTCCAGGACTTCGTGTTTCTCCCCCATACTAGGACAGCACACTACTTCCGTGAACACATTTCACACGTAACTCAGGTACATAATTACCTGGGATATGTGTGACTTTTAATGTTTGCCCTCTTAATTAGAGACTGCAACCTTTTCTCCTCATGCATCTTGTCTTGGCCGTGCAAATCCCCAGCTCCTTTCACAACTGGTCCAAGAAGGAAATAACAAATTTTGAAGAAAAGATTTACACATTTCATGTAAGGGGATGGATGCTACTGGGAAGAGGAGTGAGCTAAGATGGGGGGGGTGGGGAAGACAGAGACAGACAGACAGACAGACAGACAGACAGACAGACAGAAAGAAAGAAAGGCAGACAGGCAGGAAGACAGACCAACAGACAGAAAGAAAGACAGAAAGACAGAGAGAGAAAGTTGCATGTGCTTACGTCATGGAGAAGGTGTATTTCCCAGGGTAAGTTTCCCATCCTTCTCCATCACAGGAAGTAGCTGCTTCTTCGGGAGCATTGGCCAATATTCCTTGGGTATCTGAGTTTGTATGACAAGGGGACGAGAGGTCAGATGAAATATAGAAGATGCCTAGGGAGATCACTTTCCAGGACTCTATCGTCAGAAATGGGGCATTCACTAATGGAAAAGGCTTTGGTCAAGACTCGGGGTCTACCTGCTGTGGAGTACAGTACCAAAGGATTAGTCAGTCTCTCCTCACAAGGAAAGAGAAGCATTTCTGGGAGCCTAATATGCATATATACTTTACCCTGGTTGTGGCTTGAGTATGAAATCGCGCTCATAGGCTTGGGTGTCTGAACACTTGGTCCCCAGCTTGTGGCATTGCTTTGGAACACTGTAGAGTGGTTATCATGCGGACCCCTGCTGTTAGACGTGGGTCACTGAGAGAGGACCTTGAAAGTTCATAGCTTGGCTCCACTTCCTGCTCACTCTCCGCTTCTTAGGTATAGATGAACATGACCAACCAGCCTCCGGATCCTGCCTGATGCCAACCCTTTCCCAACGTGATAGATTGTACCCCATAGAACCGTAAACTGAAATACATCTACATTTTCTCCCTTAAGCTGTTTTGGGCAGGGTATTTTATCATGGCAACAGAGAGGTCACTAAGACAACCCCCCCAAGTTACAGAACACCCCCAAATCACTTCATTATGACAAGACTGCTGTCCACGAAGAAGTCGTGTGGTGGTGTACTTGAAAAATGCACTAGAAAGTTAGATCTATCTAGCTTCTGATTGTGGCTCTGGTCGTCACAGTTAAGATAATGGTGTCTTACTTATTACTTTGAAAACCAGTACGCGACACAGACCTCATTTGTCTATTATCCTTAAGCTTAAAGAAGATCAGGCAGATTAGATCTCTAGCATATATTACATCATAAATAAATGATAGGAAACATTATCGTTAATATTACTACAATTTTTATTCCTCCCTGAGAAGAGGATGGCAATATCATTTACGGAAGTGCTGTCACAAGCCAGACACTTTCTCAGACAAGCTCCATCACAAGCTTCACACACACCCTCTGCCAACATGAACATACACACACATACACACACAGAGTGAGTTAGATGCCGTCATTTCTATCCTGCAGAGAAGAGATCCAGCCTGAATGGTGGTCCAGAGTCACATGGTGTGTAAATGGTGAGATGCTGGATGGTGGCAGAGTTAGCTATTCTTTTACTCTGGGAAAGAACAGTCAGGTCCTCCACGGGAACCCTGTGAAGAGGATTCAGACTTGAGCGTGAAGTGTCTGAGAAAAAGGAAATTGGCAAAACCCACTGCCAGCAAGGAGAAGGGGATCAACAGAAGAGTCCGAAGGGAAAGTAATTCTTTCTGCCTTCTTTGAAACAGCTGATTTCCCTAGACAAATGGAGAGCCAAATTCTTATAATTACCTTTGCACACATTCCTGTCATCTTCTATATTTGCAGAAAGTACATTTTCATTTTTAAGTTAAGGTAGAAAACAGAGATGCCATTTTTCATATCCTCACAGGCTGCAAACCTTCTCCCCCCACACCCCCTCCTTTCTATTATACTCATCAGCACAACATGGCATCAGGACTGTCTGCAGTAAGTGAACAAATGTATCTAGAAAAAAAAAGCAATGAGAGAAATGTATTCTGTGTCTCCTTAGTGTGAAAATATAATGAACTGCTCTCTCATTCTTAGAAGGTGGGAACTCGGGGCCTCTCCCTCAATTATACATACACAAAGTGTTCTAGCTACTTGTGTCTGGTGAGCAGGAGTGTCAAGCCATAAGGACACATGTGGTCCCGTACTGTGGCCTGCCCACTCATTTTCCTAGACAGCTAACTGCTTTCCCATGGTGCACATGGGCTTTGTTTCCTCAATCAAGGGAAATCTAAGGATAGCACATTCTTTTCTTGGACTACCTAGTTTGCTACTATGGAGGGGTGTGTGTTGTGCTGTGAGAAAGACCAGACATTGGGCTGCTAGATGACAGCTACTACCTCAGTGTCCAACCTTTTGACACTGTAACATGATGGCATTATCTACAGATTTTGGGGGGACCATATCCATAGCTATGCTGACACACTCCTGGGCTGTAGAATACACACATCTTGTCGATTCCAAGTACCCTTGTCTATCTCTTAAGTACTGGACTGAGGTCACACTGACATCTGTTGGCCGAAAAGGACTTTTTCTAGATTTGTAAAATTAACCTATTAAAATAGTTCTAGGGGTCCTCAAAGCAGCCAGTTAATTCATCCTGTGGTCTCCAGTTTCCATTTTTGCTAGGCCTGCGTTAAAGTCACATTTAGTCCAAGAAGCAGTGTGAGCAACATTTCCCCATGGACAATCGAGACCTGGCCAGCTTCAATCATCATATGGGGACAGTGATAAAGGATTTTAATCATGACAATCACCTGGTACAAGGGAAAATGACTAGAAACCAAGTCCACAAATGGGAAGCAGTTAAGCAAGGGGTAAAATGTAAATCTATCCAATAAATTGTACAGGATTATGCTTGTTTTTGTTGAAATGGTGCAATGTGAGTGGTGTCTATATTTTTAGAAAATGCACTGTGGGCTGCGGAGACAGCTCAATGGGTAATACGCTTGTCATATTAACACAAGAACGTGAGTTTGAATCCCTACAACTCACATAGAGCTGAGCATCCATTATCCCAATATCCCTATAGCAAAATGGGACTCAGAGACAGAAGAATTCCCAGAAGCCTTCAGGCCAGCTAACCGGGCATAAATGACACTGAACAAGAGAGACTGTCACAAATAAGGTGGACCATGAAGACTGATTCCCTGAGCTTGCCCTCAGCTTCCATATCCACACAGTGGCAGATGCATATATGTACTGATGCATGCAAACTTGCACATGCATCATACACACGTACCACTGGAAGGAAACAGCTACATTTGACTTGTTATCTCTAAAATCTATAATTGCCAGTGATTATTTATTGGTGTTTATGCTGCCAACCTATTTTATTCCCTAAATTATCTCTATTAACCATATACCGATGTCATAAGAAGAAAGATGGTGCTTTTAAAAGTTTACAAATGATCCACAATGCCTGAGAACTAGGAGGGGGAAAACCATTCATAGAGACAAGTGAATCCAATAAAAACAAAACTGAGTCGCTCTCTAGCTTCCCCTGTGCCCCACAGATGGCGTCCTGGGAAACCAAGAAAATGAAGCGTTAAAATCACACCATCAAGTGATTAGTCCTTAGACTGCAAACCGTGTAGATAAGCAACTGCCTCTGTAGAGATCAGACTGGCATTGTTCTGAACAGGAAGAAGTGAAGACAGCTTCCTCCTACCCCCATCTCAGAGCAGAGCAACTTCCTCTTGACTTTCCCTCCCCTCCCCTGGAGAATCAGGGAGTAGCAGGTAACACTCCAAGGGAGGAAGGAGAGGAAGGAGGGAGTGAGGACATTGGCCCGACCCAATGGTTCTGATACAAAGTAACCAGGAGCAGGAGGAAACAAAGTTTCACACCCAGTTTTGCACCGTCCAGCCTGCAAACCTCCGACAACTTACTCTCATCATTCCTGTATGGGTCCCCTGGACGCTCTTCATTCCTGTGTGGGTCCCCTCTCTTATCTCTAAGTAACCAAGCTTGCAGGTGACGGGGTGGGGGAGGGGAATAAGCTAATCATAAAACGAACAAGAAAAAAAATGGCAACTGTGAATCAGAAACACAAACACAGCATCTCGGCTCAGTAAGCTTGCAATGGAAGTGAAGTGTGTTTGCCTTTGCTTTGGCATCGGCTGATAGGAAGCTCAAACGAGGTCACCCAATCCATACTTCAGATAAGCTGCAACGAGCAGTATAAGAGAAAAACTGGGTACTTCCAACACAAAGCCAAACTGTCGTAATCTCAGAGGTCTGTTGTCCATCAGTAGCTGCCAGACACACATGGCTGTGGAAGCACGGTTGATCCACAGTAAGATGGGCTGTGGTGGGTGGCTAGGGTTGTATACTCCTTTGTTTTGTTTTGTATTTTTTTTGCTTCTTTGTGTGTGTGTGTTTTAAATATATAACGTATTTATTTAATTCTTGTTTTATGTGCATTGGTGCGAGGTTCTCAGATCCCCTGGAACTGGAGTTACAGTTTTGAGCTGCCATATGGGTGATGGGAATTGAACGGGGGTCCTCTGGAAGAGCAGTCAGTGCTCTTATGAAACAGGGTTTAAGTTAGGTGGGTTTTTTAATTATTAAATTATTTTATTTATTTACATTTCAAATGTTGTCCCCCTTCCTGGTCCCCCTCCACGAGGTTTTCACCCCATCTCTCCTCCCTGGGAAGAGAATCTTAATGAGGAATCATTTCAGTCAAACCGGCTTATGGGCACGTCTAGGGGGGTTGCCTTGATTCTTTGATGTAGGCAGATTTAGCCCACTATGGGTGACACCAGTCCCTAAGCTTGGTCCTGAAGTCTGTAGGGGTGTAGCAGCCAGCAAGCACAAGCAAGGATGTGTGTTTTATTCTGTTTTGCTCCTGACTTTGGATGTAATAGCAGTAGCTGCTTACATTTCTATTCCTCCAACTTCCCTAAAATGATGGACTGCAACTCGATACTGAAAGCCAAATAACCCCTTTCCCATCTTCTGTGTTTTTAGGCAGAGCAACGGGAATGAAACGAGAACAGGCTGATCTAACAAAGAATGACTCACTGTGCCGCTTATGCCTCAGAAATCCACTGTCTCCCGGCTCTGGGCACGGGAGAGCTAAGCTTTCTGGGTTGACACACAGTTGTATTCATTTTGAGGACAGTGGAATGATCCCGCCCCTTCCTCCATTTGGATAATGTAGTCGTAATGTTTTTTGTGCACTGTGTAAAGGTTATCCTTGTGTTATTCAAATGCTGATTTCTCTGCCCTCCTATCTTGTTTCAGTGAGGAAAGGGCATTGCAATGCTCATATCAAGAAACTCCTGTCTCAAGTTTGTGTAAACAATATTACATTTATTCTCTGCCTTGTCAATAAATGTTGATCACCCAATGGCTGGACAAAAAAAAAGAGAGAGAGAGAGAATTAGGGCAGGGCTTCCACCAGCCAAGGGAAGGAGAGGGAGAGAGAGAGAGAGAGAGAGAGAGAGAGAGAGAGAGAGAGAGAGAGAGAGAGAGAGAGAGAGAGAGGTTGATTCAGATCAGCACAAGGAGGAGAAGGTCCAAGATAACATGAATAAAAACCATCTGAAGCCTCAAGAGCCAGATCAATAGTAGTATGCACGTATCATGGGATGGAGCTGGGAGGGAGCCATATTAGCATAGGGGTTATTATAGATAGGTCTCTTACCTGTCCAGAATTGAGGTGCAGCTTTGGTTTCTCTGTGTGGTTATTGGGGAGGAGCAAAGATAAAGAAATACAGCCACTGGATGAATTAACTGTTTACGCTTACATTAAAGGTAATTCATTTCACCGGATAGTATCTTCCAGTCTCAACAGAATGCTTGCTCATGGACCCTTCTCTAGATCTAGACCTTCCCTCTTCCTAAGGACACCTGCCCCACAGGACTACAGACTCACACTGCACTGCCCCTTCATGAACTAATCCTAACTAACAACACCTGAAGCAACCCCGTTCCTATATAATCTTTCATCCAGAGGACTAAGGCTTAGGACAGTAACATGGACATATTAAAGGCACACAATCCACCTCATACTATGCTATAAATAAAAAATACTTACAGCATAACAAAGACTGCATGTGAAATATTTCAATTGTAACTTTACATGGATTATACACTGAGCTGCTAATATTTTGGATGCGTCGAAGAGAAATACACAATATCAGAATTAATTGCATCTGTCACTTTTTATTTTTTTAATGCAACTTTCTAGGGTATTTTAAGTTTTTATTACATTATTCATTTATGTTTATGTGTAGCTGTGTGGGTCTGAGTATGTGTGGGTCTTGGGGATTTAACTTAGGTCATCAGTCTGAACAGCAAGTATATCCACCCACTGGGCCATCCTTCCATGCTTTGAAGAGTCGTGTGCATAGCATATGACTATTGGACAGGGTTGATCTAGAAGAAATGCTTTCTTTCTGGGGACAGACACCATTGTCACATTCTCTCAGCCTCCGCATGCCGTGGGGAGAGTAGACTAGGAAGTGGGGTAACAGGCACTAGGGGTAATGATGGGTGTTGTACTACCACCCCGGACTCCTCGGGCAGAGGTGGCTGTTTGCTTTACTCCTTCCCCTGCTCCTTCTTGTGTTCCTAATGTATTCTTTTTTTCACTCTTCTCCCTTTTGCATTGTCTTTTTCCTTTTTGATAAGATTATATCGGCCGAGACAACCTGCCATTCGGAGCTCCAGCGGCAGCGAGTCCCCGGGATAATTAGCTGCCTTGCACCTCAGTCCTCATTAGAAGCTGATTGACTGGGAAAGCTTTACTCCGAGTAAAATCATCACCTGCCAGTGTGAGGTTACTTCTGAGAAAGGCTGGGCCTGCCCAGAATATGTCTAGTGTCCTTTAAGCAACAATGTACTGGTTCTGCTTTCCTAAACTTATCAATCCCCTTGATCCTGTCAATCAGGGCGAAGCGCACGCTCCCCTTCCGCATGACTCTCGGGACCACTCTCGGAGGGGGAAAAAAATAATGTGTCATGGGAGTGGAGGTGGAAGGCAGCCATGCTTACATCAGTGTCCTAAGGAGATGGCCAATTGCCCTTGCCGCCGGAGCCTCGGCCCTGCCCTCCGTATCGATTTTAAACTCTTCCTTTGATCTCAGGAGCTACCCAGTAGCCTTGAAATAACTTCTTTTTTGGCACCTCTGCTGCCCACATCATTCTTTGCTTTTGCACACAGGGCTCTTACTATAATTATTCTGATTTTTCAAAGCAGTGAAAAGGACCTTTGTCCCCTGGCTTGCAAATCCCAGTGTCAGTGTGAATAGGATAAGGAGATAAAGCAGTTGGAGCCCAGCCACAGCTTTGTCTCTTGGAAAACTACAAGCTGCCTGGTGGAGAGCTGGGAGCTCTGTCTCACATAGCCTCTGGGGTCCTCAGTTCCATGCCACGGGATGGAGCTCTAGGGGGAAAGAGGTAAATAGGATGGGAAAACCTGGGTTCTACTCGCAGATTTCCACCTCTGGAACAGTACTACAGAGAATTCTTCACTCTCAATCTGTCCCTCATGAAATCAGGTTTGACCCTGTGCCTGGAGTTATGCAGCCTGGGTCATCTTTAAGGTAATCCTTAAATTTTGTTTCCAAAGAAGCATCTATGTCCCTCTGACTTGTATATGCAATGCCAATTACCTTTATCACCTAGCTAGAATACTGAAGGTATTGCCTGAATTTCCTGGTTGATCCAGGTAAACAGAATGGCTTGCTGTCTTCCCAATGGACACAGAACTGCACCCTTCTTTGGATGGTACAGACTTGGTCATTGTTTCTCATTGGTTCTAATGATTACTCAGTTCAGTCTCTCAGGTGTTTTTATAATAGAACAAAGACCGGGTCTACATGAGACTTCGTCTAAGGTTTTTCGATCTGTTGCATTTGCTAACCGAGCTATCAAGACACATGCTGTTTCTCTGTAAACTGAGTATCTGTCAGTCAGCGCTAGCTGAACTAATGGGTGGGTGCCAGCAGGAAGAGGACACGGAATGAGCCCGGCACCTTTAATGTGTGGAGGTGAATGACTTAAGTGTACAACAGCGCCTACTGCACACACTGAGTTTCAGGTACCAGTCTCAGGGCAAGGTGGTTTTATGGTTTATTTCATTTATTTTGTTTTTTAATTCATGTGTATGTGTATTCATGTATGCAAGCACATATCAGTGTGTGTGTATATGCGTGTGTGTGTGTGTGTTTATGTGTGTAAAGCAAAGAATAATTTCAGTTGTCACCCTCAGAAACACTGCCCACTCCTACCCATTATCAACAAGATCTCACTATCAACAAGGCCAACAAGATTAGGCTAGATTGGTCACAGAGCCCCTTGGACCCTCTTGTCTCCACCTCCCCAGTGCTGGGATTCCAACAATGTGCTTCCCAGGGTGGCATTTCCCAGGGGCTCTGTTGACTGAGATCTCAACTCCTCATTCTTGCAAAGCGAGCACTGTCCCAGCTGAGCTGTCACCTCTCTAGTGCTGCGTTTGGGGGTTTTGGTGATGGTGGTTGCTTGGATTTTTGCTGTTGTGTTTTTGTTGTTGTTGTCTTGTTTTTATCACAGAAGATGAATGGAGTTTATTATAGAGTCATAGGAGATTAGCATGGACTGTGGCAAAGGGACCATGCTGGAGAAAAGTATGGCATGAGAGTCAGCAATGGCCAGGGACACAGCCATGGTTGTCATCGCTTACCTGCCTCAGTAGGGCAAATACTGCCCCAAATGCACCCCTAAAATATCATCACAACTCTATAAAAGAGAATACTGACTACCAAAATAACAGAGCCATCTGGCTATGACCACCCAGCTAAGAAATGGCAAGCCAATGTTTCAAAGCCCATGTTTGTCTAATTCTGAGCCTTGGTTGATTTCTGTGGGGTCATCTGGTCTCACTGGTACTACTGTTTCTGTCTCTGCTAACCCTGCCTTCTTCTCCAATACTATGTAAAATAAGAATTAAAAAAAAAAAGATAGACTGTGAGGATGAGACTAGATGAGACCAACCAACAGAGGGGCAGGCTCCACAGCTCCTCCTCATCTCCTCATCTCTACCTGCAGAGCATCAGACAGAAGGGTCTGGTAGGCAGCCATTGTCCTCTCTCTGCACAGGCACATGGGTGTGGCACTCTTTATCTAGTTTCCATATCCAGGGCCCGTCCCCTTCAGGCTTTCTGCAAGACCCTTCCCAAAAGGCAGCATGTGAGCATACTTTGCCTCTAGGCTCCATCTGCTGGCTTCTCCCCTAGAGATTAGCCCACACTAAAGCTGGAAGGACCTGCCGATACAATAAATATTTGAGCAGCAATACAGCTTTGTCAATTGCCCTCTGACTTTCTATCCGGGGTAAACCGTTTCCACGAGAGCAGGCTTGTAATAAAACACCTGAAATGACTTAAACCGTGAGATATTAGATTTCGTTGTTATTTCATAATAATCCACAGATGGATTTACCCCCCATTATGATACATGGCGAGTCTCACAACAGCCATGAATGATTTTTCAAATTAATCTCCAAAGCCAGGCATTCCTGCCTCTGCCCGCTGACCCAGCATCTTTCTCTCTGAGTCCCAGGTCTGGTAGAGGATGTGAGATGGCAATCACTGCCCACAGAAACCGCTCCGTGCTCTAATGCATCCTCTGCGTTATTTTTTTAAAGACTTACTTTACATTTAATTACGTGTATCTGTGTGCAGGTATGTGCAGGCAACATGTACCCACGTCCAGAGGCCAGAGGCATCAGGATCCCATAGGAACCCAAGTTACTGGTAGTTGTCAGTGCCTTGACCTGGGTGCTGGGGTCTGCCCTCGGAGGCTCTGCAAGGCAGTAGTACATCCTCTTAACTACCAAATCACCTCTCCACACTCCTGCCCCCATTCCCTGCATCATTCTTGGCTACAGGAGGGGCGTGGCACATCCCATTTCGCTGAAGCTTCTGGGTTTCTGGCATTCAGCGCCACTGCTCTTCCCGGGAATGGGTTAGGGCATTTTCATTGACGTCTAATGTGTGAGGTCTGTTAACGTTGCACTAGTACTAGTTCAGAGACCCTGTAGTTGAAGGCCTCTTCTGCCTGTGCAGGCTCTATAAGGCTAGGCGTTCATTTCTGTGCTTGAGCTTCTATGTGTGTACCTAGCAGAATTTCTAAGACGAATCCCGAAGATGTCCTCCCCTAATCCACCAAAGTTGTGAAAGGAGAAACTCCAAAGATGTGCTTAAGACACAAATTATTTCACCAGGAATTAGGGACACCATCTTGGTTTACTTAGGTGAGTATTTCGGGCACCAGAGATCACACCGAGTTACCCAGTTTTTGGCATACAAGAGCCGGCAGGAACAGAGAGTGGAAGCAGAAGTCGGAGAGATTCTCAACATGAGAAGCAGGTGTACTCT
The DNA here is from genome assembly GCF_978045245.1 of Mus caroli. Lineage (NCBI taxonomy): Eukaryota > Metazoa > Chordata > Mammalia > Rodentia > Muridae > Mus > Mus caroli. The sequence goes on along the minus strand of NW_028227265.1, from coordinate 15,865,332 downwards.
TGCTTCCCTGGAGATGGAGGGGCCATGTGGAAAGCCAAAGGGGACGTGAGTCCTGCTGATTACCAGAGCTTGAAGGAGGACCCAGAGCCCCATCTGGGTAATTATTCTAATCAGAGACCCACAGTACAGAAATTAATTGAGCCCAACAGACATTTGAGAAAGTAATATGAGGTGATAAATATTCTAGACTCTTCAGGAGGAGTGGAGAATCTGAGGAACTACAGCCAAAAAGGCTGATTTAACCCCAAAGGTCTACCTCATATTGTCGTGCAAACATCAGAGAAGAAACAAACCTACATCATAGAGTCTACTCCATACACAGGTTATAGGTATGTGTGCACTTGTGTGTGCACACACATGTGTGCCTATGCAGGGTGTTTGTGTATATGAGAAAATGAAGAGACATGGAATATATGGAACAGGACATTTATGAAGCTGCTGCCCAGCTGTCTTAGTTAGGGTTTTACTGCTGTGAACAGACACCATGACCAAGGCAAGTCTTATAAAAAACAACATTTAATTGGGGCTGGCTTACAGGTTCAGAGATTCAGTCCATTATCATCAAGGTGGGAGCATGGCAGCATCCAGGTTGTCATGGCGCAGGCAGAGCTGAGAGTTCTACGTCTTCATCCAAAGGCTGCTAGTGGAAGACTGACTTCCAGGCAACTAGGGTGAGGCTCTTAAGCCCACACCCACAATGACACACTTACTCCAACCAGGTCATACCTATTCCAACAAGGCCACGCCTCCAAATGGTGCCACTCCCTGGTCCAAGAATATACAAACCATTACACCAGCTTATACACTACATTTCATATTACCTAATTTTAAAAGCATATATATACTCCAACACAGTGATAAGGCAGGAGATATCAGCGGTGTCAAGTCTGACAACCTGAGTCCTATCCTAGCATCTCCATGATGGAAGGGGATAACTGACGTTTGCAAGCCATCCTCTGGTACCCATATGTGTACCACGGCATGCAGATGCCCACGTACAGAGTGATGAATACATAAACAAGTAACAGTATCAGGTTTCATGCATTGTATGCAATGGTATGTGCTGTGTCTTTATGTAACGGACACAATCATGGGTCTGTCTACACCAGCGTCACTTCAAACACAGCCCAACAGGAATCTTTCAGTTCCAACCTGATCAGACGGGATGCTGCAGAACGTGCTGTCTCGTGCTTCCTAAAATATCAGTGTAAGGTGTGCGATTATATATTATTTAATTTCTTAATTGCATCTATTAATTTGGGTATGTGCGTGTGCCTTTGCACATGCATGTGTATGTATATGTGTATGTGTGCAAGGTGGTGGAAAAACAACTCCTGGGAGTTGACTCTTTCCTTCTACACTGCGGTTCTTGGGGATAGAACTGAGGTCACTGGCTTGATGACAAGCATCCCTACCTTCTGAGCCACCTCGGAGCCCATGTGAATAGATCCTGATGAAAATGTTTCCTCCAAGAATGGGAAGACCCAGTGTCTGTTTCCTATAAATGTCGTTTTCCTATCTTTCCAGACATATGTTTGTTCACTTGGTGGGGGGAAGGGAAGCATCATGGCACACATGTGAGCGTCAAAAGATGGCTTGCAGAAGTCAGTTCTCTCTTTCCATCACACGGGTCCCAGGATAGAGCACAGGTAGTCAGACTTCCCTGTCTCTTCTTCTACCCTACTGGAACCATATTCAGTTTATCATCCAGTCATGTCCACTGTGTTGTTCAGACATCTTTGAGGGCTTTCAGCCAATCGGGATGGAAATATGAGGGGGGAGGAATGTAAGTAGTGGCCAGACAAGCTACAACAACAACAACAACAAATTACAAAAGCATTATTACCTCCTTGCCAATTCTACACTACATACAATTTGGGGTGGAATGGGGAAGTCCCGTGAGAGACAGGGGAAAAGCCACTGTATGCAGGGCAAGGGAACCTTGTTATCAGGCAGGCATAAGAAATGCTAAGGTTGAATGAGTTCAGACCCTGGGAATCTCAGAATTGAGAAGGGCAGGAGTGGAGTCCTTCCCTCCCTGCCTCTCTCTCTGCTCTGAAATGGCATAACCAGGACACCCCATTAAGGCCCATGATAATCAGTCACATCGCATAAACACTTGGAGTTCTTCATGCTAATGAGATATTTGGGTAACCCTGAGCCTTGAGCCAATGAGCTTCCCTTCCTAGGTCTTCCTTCCTGCAAAAGGTATTTAATCCCTGGTTCACCCCACCTGGGTCACAGCCACCATCAGATAAACCAGTATGAACAAGGAAGGATCAGTCTCAGAGAGCTACCTTATTAAGAATCCCCACAGGGAAGGCCTTAGTCTTAAAGAGCCACACCTAAAACTCCAGAGGAAGGCCTTCTCCTCTCCAGCCCGTCAGCACTCCTTCCCAACCAGACCCGGTTCCACTTGCTCTGGGCTCCCATTCTTGTCATGTGTGTGGGTGCACTGAGGGAAGCATAGACCTAGTACTGCCCCTGACCTAGTTCCCGACTCTCAGTAGTACAACAGAGGTGCCTGAGCACCCATGGAAAAGACCGAGAACCACGGCTTTCCTCACAGATGCTGCTGCCTCCCCTTCCGGTCTGGTGAAGGAGATCAGCGAGTGTGGACCACGGGTTCAGACTTTGTTCTGCCTCCCCTGAGCAGAGAGGCGGATCGCAGTACAACAACTGTACTCCTTCAGAATTTTCCAAAACCTCAGTTACCATTGCACTGAACATATCATCATTTGTTTAAAAATCAAGTTATCAAACCAGAGAGCTCATAGAATTACCTGTCAATCACAGGGAAACTGGGACCATCTCATAAATTGGCATGAGAGAGTTAGTGGCAATAGCAGAGCAGGAGGAACGATGGAGGGAGAGGCATTTTTAATGAAAGATGTTCCCCTCCCCCACCCATAATCTCAGGCAGCTAGTGGTGGCGTTGTTTGGGGAGGTTCCAGTAACACAGCCTTGATGGAAGAACTATGTCACTAAGAGCAGGCTTTGAGATTAGAAGCCTCACCCGACTTCGGGTTGGCTCTCTCCTTCACCTTATAGTTAAAATCTGAGCTCTTAGCTTCCTGCTCCAGCCACCTTGCCTGCTGCCTGCTGCCCTAGATTCCCACCATGATTTCCACCACTCCTATCCCCCTGGGACTGTCACCCCAAAGAAATCCTTCCTTCTAGAAATTGCTTTTGGTTGTAGTGGGTTTTTTTTATTACAACAATGATTCTTATGGGGAGGGCCTTACTTAAAGAAAGGTGTGTGATGTGTTATATAATCACATGGGATAGAAGGAAAGGCGAAATACTTGATGTTCTATATCCAAGCGAAGGACAAACGGTCTTTATCATTAGCATCCTCTTCATCTCCGATCAGGTTATTTGGGGATGAGGTAGAATGGAATACAATAAAGCAAAGTGTTTCCTAAAGTCGTAAAAAAATATACTTTGTATCTGTTTGCCAGCTGTTCTGATGCTATGACTCTGATACAACCAAATATCTCCATCTGTTTCTAGAAGTAACGCTCTTCACCTACCGGAGACACCAAGCCTGTTGTTCTATGGCCACTAACACAGGCCATGGAAAGCAGACTGGCAAAAGTCCCAAAGCCAAGGGAATCCAATCCGGTTGTCTGCCCATTTACTTAAAAAATTACTCCTTAGAAAGCAGCTGAAAGGAAGGAATATAGGAACCCCAGGATTCTGGTGAGAGAAGCTAGGTTGGCCCTACAGGGATGTGGTGGGGAGGATATGCCATCAAAAGCTGCTAGATCATGTAGGACCAGCTATCTCTTTTTGTTACACAGATGAAAGGTGAACATGTCTACCCAGATAGCGGTCGTGGCTCCTCCAGTCTCTACTTATCATCTTTGGTGTCATGTTAAAACTCTCTATCAGTCAGTTTTACCAAGGATAGAAGAATGGGCATAACTCTATAGGCCTCATGGGACTGTTCTAAGGATTGAGCTTGCTCAACCCCTGACATCAGTAAAACCTTCATTTAAATATACCGAACACTTTGTTTTAAAAGAAGCTTGATTTGTTGCTGGCTCGAAGGCTCAGTAGATAAAGGGACTTGCCTTGCCTCCATACATGATGACTTGAGTTTGATTCCAGGAACCCATGTGGTAGAAGAAGAAAACTAACTCCCACAAGTTGTTCCCTGACCTCCACACACACCATTGTGGAATGCACACACCTGTATACACACACACACACACATTAAAATAAATAAGTAATTTTAATTAATATATAATTTTTAAAATAAATGCTTGATCTTTAACTACAGCTACCATTGCAGTTAACTTGTAGCTTGAAATGAGAAATCTCAAGCCCTTCAGCCTGGTCACAGGAAAAAAAGTATATGTATGTATAGCATAATCTATATGTTTTACAGAAATAGCTCTCCTCAGCACACACCCACATTCTTTACAAAGTCAGTCAGAAAGGGAATCTTGATTCTCTGAGAGTTAGGAGTAGCAAATCACCCTCACCTCACTGGACTGTGTGTGCGGAAAATTGAGACATGCACTTGGAGCAGTGCTGACTTAGTGAATATGAGCGTGTGGGCGTTTCCCATTAGAGAGCCAGTTGTCACCACAGAGTCCTAAAGAGAACCTCCTCCAGGACACTCCAGAGTCTCTATTGTTTTACTTCCTGTATTTGACTCACCATCCACCTGAAATTGATTTTTGTTGTGTTATGCTGACAGTTATAAAAACAAGACCAGAATGGATACACAAGATGAGTTCTTTGTTGACTCTCCTTGGTTCATAGGACACATTCATGACCTTATGCCCAAACTACTGCCAATCCTTCCTTCTGTCCCTCCCTCTTTTCTCCTCCCCTTTGTCAAATTACCTTTCTCTTTGAGCCCATTTCCCGTAGAAGCATAAGCATACAGGAAACAAAACACATCACTTGTCCTCCCTCCTGGTCAAGGCACAGATGTCTCACCATGGGACAGACCACAGCTCTTCTCAATCTCTAGCCTTAAGCTCCCCAGACACACTTATTGGGGCACAGGGACAGAGAAGATTAGGAAGCAGCAGGGATACTCAGAGAGCCCTCTGGGAGCTTTGCTCTGATTCTAGTTGTTTGGTCTCTGGTGCCTTTTCCTAATCCCCAAACAAGTGGACACAAGGCATAGACCACTCTCAGTACACCCAGTGGGCATGCAGAGGGGACAAGGAAGAAAAAGCCAATAGCTGAGGCCCCAACACTTGTCAGTGGCACTTGAGGGTCTATCAGAGTCCCTGGTGCCTAGCATGAGTGTCACTGGTGTTCAGACCGACTTCAAGAATGTGGGTTCTTGATTGTGCCTGCAAATCAAAACACTAAAATTCTCAAATCTGGGCTGCTGGAAACAGTGTTCATTAAAGTCAACTAAAGCAGTCTCTGCTGTCAAAGAGGCACATGAAACCTGGAAAAGCCGTGTTCTGCGAGGTTGGAGGGAGGGAAGAAAACAGATGTTAAAAAGAAAACAGGGGGAAAAAAAACAATAAAAGCATTCTTCTATCTCCAAAGACACAGATTCTGCGCCCACCCCCTCCCCAAAGTTCTGGGACTGTGAATTACAGCTGACTTTAAAAGTCCTTTCAATGAACAGGTTATGGTCAGAGAGCTGACACAGCCTTATCTAAAAGTGAGCAAGAACAGCTCCACCACAATGGGCAAACAAAACCACGGGCTTCTGAAGTCAGCTGTGTCCTAAGACAAAGAAATATTTAGGTCCTTGCATAATAGCGAACAGTGTGCCAACATCGACCGGGGCAGCTTTTCCTCCTGAGGCAAAACAAATGACAGAGGAATTGGTGGAACTGTTGGTGGCCAGGACATTTGCTAACAAGCAGGAAACTCTGGGAGCAGAGGCAAGAGTCATGAAAATGAAAATGTATGAGGAAGTAGGGACAAGGTGCAAAAAGCCAAAGGAAGGCTTCCTGGGTCCTGGCAGCACCTAATTCCAGCCTCCTGGGGTTCAGGTATTTCCCACCCTGCCTGTCATGAGGCACACTTCAGAGACACCTGAAACAGGCTTTCTCCATTTGCCCAAGAATCCTAATTGGTCTAGAAACAGAGCAATGAGAGACAGTCTCTTTCCCAAGCAATAGACTGTCGTAGCACAAGATGAGGCTCACTGTGTCCCCAGGTAGCTTGGAAGTCTTGGGCATCAGAGACACACTGAATATGAGGGAGAGCAGAACTATGCCTGTCCCTGGGGAGGAGGCAGAGGTTAAAGAGCTGGTCTCACAGGACAGGCTGGGAGGTATGATGTCGCTACTCCATCCATCACGCTAAAGACGGTCCTGTAATTGGAGCCGGCAGGTCAGCACAGGGTCAAAATATTCTGCTCAAAATGGCCTCCCTATCATCACAGTAGACCCCTAAGGATTAGCTTAACAGTCACCCTGACTCAGGGAAGCACAGCTCAAACCATTTCCTAAATGTGCTCGTCCCAGTGGGCTAGTAATGAGATGCGTTCCCCAGGTCGAGAGAACAAGATGTTTTCATATGAATTCGTAAAGCCTAGATGTCGCTGACAACAAGCTCTGCACCGTTAATTCTATGTAGTAGACATAAATTGAAAGAAAATACCCATGTACTTTACTTAAAAATACGACCTTGAGGAAATTCCTTGAATTCTCTGGTCATTGTATACTTTCCTGGGAAATATATTCTGTATGTATCGTGGCATGCATGCTCATTGAATAGTTAGAAAAACTTGCCTATATAAAATGCTGAGCGCAATTCCTGGTGCCCAGAAAGGACCCAGTCAACAGCAGCTGTTGCTGACAGAAGTACCCGGCTGCCCCCGACTGACTGGACTGTGAAGCCTGGCCAACTCTCCTCTCTGAGGCTATTCCATACTCTAATGCTGGCCAGTAGAGATCTGTCACTTTGGGTTGTCAAATAACGTCCACAGAAAATTCTGGTAGGAAACATAAAATAATAATGAAAGATATAAAAGAATGAAATAGTAAAGCACGTGTGATACCTGACAGCCAGTTGGGCTTTTATGAAATAGGCTCTCAAAGCGGGCCACCCCCTCCTAATGGGCTCTAATAGGTAGGAAGTTGAGATTAACTGTAAAGACTATTGGGAGAGACAGGTCAGAGTCCTAGTGTTTACATGGGGTTGGGCTGCCACCACAGCGGTCCTTAGGCCTCTGTGTTCTCCAGGCCGCTGAACTGATAGCCTTAGATACCCAAAACAAGAGGGGGGTTGCGCGTTGCGGGGCCGGAGCTTCTAAGCAGGTACGTGGATTTTTCCTGCCATCTAGTGGTCAATCTAGAGAAGCCCAAATGTCTCTCCTTAAGTGGCTCACTCTGAGGGACACTCATTCGCTCCCAGGCTAATCTTCAGTTTGCACCTTGCAAGAGGTCACCCCTAAAATCAGGCCTGCCACACTCAGCAAAGCAGGAAGCTCCTTACGACATGGACTTTGAGTTTATGATTAACTATCCACGTCCCAGAGGACCCCGAGGGATGTGCGCAATTAGGAAAAAACTTAAGAAAACTAGGGCCGTTACAGTGGAAGAGTTCTTATCCAGCATGTGTAACGCCCTAAATGGAACAACTACACAGACCCTATCCAATAGGCCAAGAAATATTGTGGAAATATAGTGCCAGAGAGTGAAGCAATGCCTTCCGGTCAAGAAGGCATCATTATCTCGTGACCAATGAGCAGCCACCGTTATCTGCACCCGATCAAGCCAAAGCCCCACACCCACTGTATGCACAGCAATCGCTGTGTTCAGAATTGTTTCTAAAAAAGATATGAAGTGGAGAGGATTTGGTGGAGGGAAGAGAGATGGAGTGAACATAAATGAAATATTAGCTATGCATGTATAAAAAAATCCTCAAAGAATCTATTAAAAATGCATTTAAAGGGCAATAGTTCAGTTAATTAAACAGAGAAACCCCGTCTTTAGATGGAGGGCAGGGCAGAAAAGGGAGAGAAATTGTCGAGTGAGTACAGAGTTGCAAATTAGCGGGAAGGATGAGACCTGGGACTAATGCCCAGCAGGCGGGAGGGTGTGGTCAGTAGTGATGGGCACGCAGGTCCCCCAGTACATATGTAGCAAGACAACTGTGGCTAGTAATATATGATGCACACCTGCAATCCTGGTGTGTAGGTGATTACAAAAGAACCAGTAAAGCAAAGGCATCCTTCCTCTCCATACCATAAGTCTCAGGCCGGTTTGAGCTGGCATGACCCTGTCAAAATTCAAATATATAGAATATTTTTTAAAAAAATCACTGAAAGGATTTGTTGTGTTCTCACTACTAAAAACTGCAAATTCTGCAGGTAACAGGTATACAGATTACTGTCATCTGATAGATCCACAGCATATGCATATATTGAACTATCCTTTGGGGACTGGAGAGGTGGCTCGGATATTCAGAGCTCTTGCCATGCAATCTTTGCGTTGCTGATGGCATTCTCTAACCAAATTACAACCGATTGCTGTTTTAGCTTTGTCCTGCAGGGGGCAGAAGTGTAAAAGTTCTCCCCCCCTCCCCCCTCCCCCAGCCATCCTCAACCTAACCAATACTTCCTCGGCTTGAATCTTTGGTCAGTGTCAACTTACTGACTTCTACATTTCCTCGGAGAGCAGATGATTCACGGGAAAGTGTTGTTTGTATAGAGTAAGATTTCCAATAACATTATATAGAACAGTGGTTCTCAATTTGCCTAAATCTGCACCCCTTTAATACAGTTCCTGATGTAGTACCGACCCTCAACCATAAAATTATTTCTGTTGCTACTTCATAACTATAATTGTGTTACTGTTATGGATCACAATATAATTACCTGTGTTTTCACGTGGTATTAGGCGAGCCCCGTGAAAGGGTCATTTGAACCCCAAGGAGGGTCACAACCCACAGGTTGACAGCCACGTATATAAAAGGTTTAAAGGGGAAATATCCAGAGGATCTCTGATTTCCTATGGCCTTAGAGAGAAAGAGTGTGTAGGTCACCAGTTCTTCTTGTAATTTGTGTATATGGGTGTGGTACCTGCATGTGTGGACACTACTTATATGCCTGGTGCCCATGAAGCCAGAAGCAGGTGTTGGATCCCCTGGAACTAGAACTAGAGGCGGTAATGACCAACAAGCAAGTGGGTGCTGAGAAGAGCTTTAAGAACTTCTAATGACTGAATAATCTCTCCAGCCTCTCCGGTTCTTATATAAAAGTATACACTGATACAATTCGGAATAACAAATGTCAGGAAAAGCCCGCGAGAGATGACAGCTTCTTTATCCTTTAAACTTGACTGTATTATAAAAAGATAAAGCACAACTAATGTTGCAGATAGAATTAAGTTGGGTACCATCTAACCCAACAATAGGATATCCTGTAAGTTTGGGTTGAGCCAGACAATTGCAATTCAAATATAGAAGTAGGGACTGGAGAGATGGCTCAGTGGTTAAGAGCACTAAATGCTCTTTCAGATGACCTGAGTTTAGCTCCTGTCACTGGCATGGCAGCTCACAACTGTAACTCCAGTTAAAGAGGATCTGATGCCCTTTACTGGCTTCCATGGGCATTGGGTACACTTGGCATATAGACATACATGCAGGCAAAACACTTACACATAAGATAAAAATAGATATATAAATATGGACACAGGAGAAGTAACTGTGTGATATAACACATGAGAGACTCAGTGACTGCCAGTAGCTCTGAAGGTGAAGTGAGCTGAAGCAAACCTAAGCAGCTCTAGGAGATGTGGACAGAGAGTCTCCTCTTGAACTATATGAAAATAACTAGGACACATAGAAACATGTCTTCCAGTATCAACAGTGTGGCAAAAGTATTAGTACAGAAGGGACCACATGGAAAAGTGGAACAAAATGAAATAGATCAGAATAGAACCATCAGAGTGTAAATGCACATGGAAATAAAATGTAGGGAAAAGATTGTATCTTAATTAAATATGCAAAGCCTACCTTTGCAATACTAATACTGGGCTAATTGAATATCCATGAGGAAAAAAGATAAAATTAGGTTCATGTTTCATACACGATGAGTTCCGAACACATAACTACATAAAGCAGAATTGCATAAATAATGGCAGCAGTCCTCAGTAAAGACCTCTAATTTCTTCCAGTGGAAGTCCTTGCTATGACTGAAGCTGCAGGGGAAAAGAGCTGTCATTTCATTTCTGCTGCTGTGACAAAACATCCTGACAAAAAGCAGTGTAAGAGTTTATTTGGTCCCCAATTCTAGGCTATAGTCTATGATAGCAGGGAAGTCAAGTCAGGTACTTGACAGAGCACATAATATCACGTACTTAGTAAAGGATGTGTGTTCCCTTGCTTGTGTGCTCGTGTGCTTGCTTGCTTGCTTGCACTCAGCTTGATTTCCTTGCTCTTACACAATTCAGGATCCCCTGCCTAGGGAATGGTGCCACCCAATGTGAGCAGAGCCAGATGTGGTTGCTCACTTGCTTATATTCTGCTCAATTTCTCTACTCCTTTTTATTTATTTATTTTATGCATATGAGTGCACAGTAATTATCTTCAAATGCACCAGAAGAGGGCATTAGATCCTACTACAGATACTTGTGAGCCACCATGTGGTTGCTGGGAATTGAACTCAGAACATCTAGAAGAGCAATCAGTGCGCTTAACCACTGAGCCACTTCTCCATCCCTCAATTTCTCTACTCTTTCACAGTTCAGGACCCCTTACCTAGGGAATGGTGTTACCCACAGTAAGCTATGTCTTCCCACATTAGTTATTTAAGACAACCCCCATAGACACAGCCACAGTCCAACTCAATGTAAACAATTGTTCAATGAGACTTTCTTCCCAGGTGATTTGGGTTCTATCAAGTTGGCAATTGAAACCACAGGAATCACCAGAGCCAAAAACATTGTTAATTGGTGCTGGGGTTTAGATTACTGTCTCACATCTCACAAAGGCACATTGTTAAAGACTTTGTCCCATGATGATATCATTATTGGAAGCTGATGGGACTTTTTAAAAATATTTTTATTAGGTATTTTCCTCAGTTACATTTCCAATGCTATCCCAAAAGTCCCCCATAGCCTCCCCCCCAGTTTGCAAGTCCAATGGGCCTCTCTTTCCAGTGATGGACGACTAGGCCATCTTTTGATACATATGCAGCTAGAGTCAAGAGCTCCGGGGTACTGGTTAGTTCATAATGTTGTTCCACCTATAGGGTTGCAGATCCCTTTAGCTCCTTGGGTACTTTCTCTAGCTCCTCCATTGGGGGCCCTGTGATCCATCCAATAGCTGACTGTGAGTATCCACTTCTGTGGCTGATGGGACTTTTTAAGACTTGGAGGCTGATTACCTTTGTGATTGGGACAGAGATAAAAGGACCTTGTCGTTGAAAAGACACAATGAATAACAAGTAGATCCCAATGTCCACAATTCATTGTGTACTTAAGGAAGTATAGAAGAAAGACTTAAGAAACGGGGTCAGTGCTCAATAAACGCACAAATACAAAATGATATCAAAGAGCAGACCCATAGCCATGCAACAATGTTTGCTCAAGATATTTGCCTCTAAGAGAACAGGCTCAGTTCTACTTAAATAACTGTAAGAAATGCAGAAATCATCCCAGAGATGATATACCCACACTTCTTTCTGGGTGCCCCTAATATTTAAACCAGTGTCTGTTGCTAATTTATCTAAGACAAACTTTCTTAGATAAATTGCAAGCATTGTCTTTCCTTTTGTGAAAGAGCCTGAGCTGAGTGGAAAGGAAGTTGGATGACAAGGGTTAAGTTCATAAAGAGGCTATTTGGACATTGACCCCATTCTCTCTCCTTTGCTTCCTGGCTGATGTGATGTGCTTTGCTTCTTTGTGCAGTCCCTACCGTAATGGCTGTGTTCTCTAGTGCCTAGTGCAATCAGCTCAGTGACCATGGACTGTAAACCCTGAAACTGTAAGCCATAGAACCTTACATTCTCTGAATTTGTCCATCTCGGGTGTTTGGAAAGTTCAACAGAAAGCTCCCTAACACAGAGATTTAACCTCAAATTTTGTTTTCTTTTTTTTTTTTTTTTTTTTTTTTTGGTTTTTCGAGACAGGGTTTCTCTGTGTAGCCCTGGCTGTCCTGGAACTCACTCTGTAGACCAGGCTGGCCTCGAACTCAGAAATCCGCCTGCCTCTGCCTCCCGAGTGCTGGGATTAAAGGCGTGCGCCACCAACGCCCGGCTCAAATTTTGTTTTCTGAAAACTCATCTATGATAAGGGTTATCTGTCAAATGATGGGGGTGTTTGTGGCCATAGCCTTAAGAGCTACTGTGATACTCTTAACAGGGCACACCTGAAGAGGTGCACCTTAAACAGAAGAAAGGAGAAGGAGATGGTGCTAAGAGCAAATACTACCTAATGCAATACCATGTCCAGGAATCATGCCCAAAGATGCTTTCAAATACAGCTCAGATGTAGCCAGAAGCCTGCTCATTGATGCACAAGATTTCTTATTTGTAGTTTCACTTGCCAACACTTCTGTCACCTGCAGACAATCCTCATCTCAAAACATTAAATGAAAAATATATATACCCCATGAGTTCTAAATTATATGCAGTTGAGCAGTGTCAGGGAACCTCGTGATGCCCCATGTCAGTATGACCAAGTTATGGATTACTGGTTCGCACAGTGAATCCACTTGGTACATATGGCCTTCTCAATCCATCTCTTAAAAGCTTCTTCAGTGATTAGATTAAAATTAGAACGTGATTGCCCCACAATGTTTACCCCTCATTTTACCTTTCAGAGTTTTGTTTTATGCCTATGGATGCTTCCCCTGTGTTTCTGTATGTGCATCACATGTGTGCCCAGTGCCCATGAAGTCCAGAAGAGGGTATCATATCCCCTGAAACTGGAGGTACAAGTAGCTGTGAGCTACTCGTTGTGGATGCTGGTAACCAAATCATGTTATATGGAAGAGCAGCCAGTGTTTTTAACTGCTGAGCCATTTCTCCAGCTGTTCACGTTACCTTGGCTCTTAAGCCAAACTTCTGTGATAATGTATTTTATTAGTTAGTGAGTGTTGTTAATGTATTACTTCCTGATTCATACATGAAATTTTACCATAACCTAGTATACAAGCGGGTTCAGAAGAGCCCTATGGAAATGGCTCTCGGGCAGATGAAAGGGGTTACTTAACTGTTTTAAACAACAATGAATCAAAATCCTAATGCAAATGCAAATTGTACAAAGTATATATAATAACTTCCTTTTAATTCAACAATGGGACCCTTTATGTTTCCTTGGTCTGTCTTACAAAATGTTCTGAAACAAAACAAAACAAAACCATAATAATAAAATTCTTTGCTCAGAATCCTAGAGCCTGAAAGTCTGATCTACCTGTCTGCCTGAATGGAACTTTCCAAGGATTATATGTTAATCTCTCAAACAATGTCAAAAGGAAAATTCAAAAGAAAAAAAAATATGGCTCCTGGGGATAGACGCATAACCAGTAAGTGGAGGGCTTCACACTGACGGCTATGTCCTGCAGCAAGAAAGGAAAGACAGGTGAGTGTTTAAAGTGTGTGGGGCTGGGCACACTGCAGAAGCTTGGGACTCCCTGGCTTAGATCAACAAAGGCAAAACATTTAAACTGTAGGACACCAATTTGCCACGTGATCTGTTGCACAAAGTCATGGGAGTTCATGGACATGTAAAGGAGACATGTGTGTTCCCAGTTCATCCTAGATCCTTTATAGTATTGGATAGAAGAGCCAGCCTGAAGAAGCCAGAACAAACTGTAACAGGCTGGACCATGTCCCCCAGCTCCCAACCCACACACGCCATTCCTTCTGGCTTTTCCTGTGTTCTTGGCTCCGCCGAGTCCTTGAAATGCTAACCAATGTATAGTACAGGACCTCAGACATCCTTCTGTATGTCAGATACTGATCAGTCTTGGGAAATCTCTACCAAGAAGCAGGTCTCACCACAGGGTAGAAAAATGCAAATGGGAGAAGCTTTAAAGATATTTTGCTCCTTCTGAGAATGGAGAGGTCACCTTGGAGGGCCTGACTTTCTGGGTCCTTCTAGGAAGAACAGTAAAACTGCATCTCAGAGGCCCCTTGGCCTTATAGCCCCATAAAGCAATTAGGAAGAGCCAGGGCCTTTTGCCCATAAGGATTATAAAGCATGCCTAGCACCAGTGGTCCTCCAGGAGAAAATAAAAAACATAGTGAATTAAATTCACAGGCTCAGGTAAGTCCCTGGAGCTCCCGAAGGGAAGGATCCCCAAAAGAAAACAGCCCCTCTGAGCCCTGGATCTTCTGGTACTCCTAATCAGAGGAATGCCTCAAAAAAGAGGCCCTGGAAGTCCTGGTCCAAAATGTAATAGAGTGGACCCAGTGTTGCTGATGTTGATTATAAATCAAGGAAAGATGATGTACGAGGTCCTACTGGTCCTACTGCACCCTCCTAGCCCAGATGATAAACCTGGAGACTAGGATGATGTGGTTGGACCAGGACTACTAGGTATACTAAACCTTAAGATGGCTATGGTAACAGATAAACATAGGCCTCCAGGGTCCAATGGTCTCCCTGATGCTTCCAGGTGGAATGGAAGGCCTGATTGCTAAAGAGAAAGAGAAGTATTCCTAGTAAGGGTTAGGAAGGAGGTTCTCTAGAGTGGTAGGGCCATGGAGGTCCTGTGAAACTATTTCTCATGGTCCCTAATGTACCAATGGTGAGTACAGCAGTCCTGATGGTCCTGGTGCTGCTGAGTTTACAGATGGTCATGGTCCCTCTGTACCTCCTGATTATCAGAAAACTATTAGTAGCCCAAGGTCCTCCAGGGAGCAGTGATACTCTGAAAAGGCCCTGCCACAAATTCCTAAGGTAATCCTGTTCTTCCTGGCAATCCTGAAGAAGCTGGAACAAAATGTAACACTGGCCAACCTAGAGTGCACTTTATGCCAACAGCCCTGTAGTATTTACAGGCTAACTTGGGATTACAGGGGTTATTAGAGCATTAAGTTTCACAGAATGACCAGGTGTGTTAGGACCTAAGAAGGCCTGGGTCTTCTGGGTACCAGAGATGAAAGTGGAAAATGAGTAGACACAACAGGAAATGTGGTGTTCCTAGACCCCTGAGTCTTCCCAGTCTGGCTGGTGCAACTAGTTAGTCTGGGAGAGATGGAAACCCTGGATCAGTTGTCTTACCAAGACAAGAAGTGACCATGGTAGCAAGGGTGATCATGGTGAAGATGGCTTCCCTGGTCCTTCCTGGTCATCCAGGCTCACCTTATCATGTTAGATGACTCATAGAAAATGGTGATAGAGGAAAACTCCCAGCTGATCATTCTGGTACTCTAAGTCCTACTGACTCCCAGAGTGCTCCTGGTCTGCATGACCCATGCAATGACAAAGATGAAACTGGTGCAGACAATTCTGATGGCATCAAGGGTTATCAAGGATATTTTGGCAATGCAGGTACACATGGGGTCTCCAGGAATTTCTGGTCACCAGCAAACAGGTAGTCTAAGATGCACAGATCTCAGAGGATCTGCTAGACTCCATGGATGTCATAGAAAAGAAGGAAAGTAGACATCACAATCATTTTGAACCACAAAAAAATCTCAAAGTAATAGAGATGAAGAGAATCTGAAAGTTCCTCCAGGCTTCCAAGACAACCAAGTCCTCCTGGGCCCATTGATGTCCCTGGCCCTTGCTGTGGTGGTGAGCCTAGTGACAGCATTAGGGTTGGAAGTAAAATGTTTGGTGGCTTTCTACTACATTGTGGAAATGAACCAGAGAATTAAGAAATCAACACTGAAGAGGTTAAGTCTCCACTCACATGTGTTAATGGACAAATAGAAAGCTCCATTAGTCTTGATGGCTCTCATTAAACCCTTTCTCAGAATTGCAGAGATGTAAAGTACTGCCATCCTGACCCCCAGAGTGAAGAATATTGTGTTGATCATAAACAAAGGTGCAAGATGGATACCATCAAGGTAATATGGAAACAGAAGAGGTTCTTGTGTCAGTCCCTTGTCCCTCAGGTAAGAACTGATAGACAGATCTCAGTGGGGCAATGAAATATACACGTACTTTGAAGAGTTCATGATGGTGATTTTCTACTTAGCTATACCAAAGTTCATCTTCCCAAAGCCTGTGTGTAAAAATATACCCACATGAACACACACACACACATACATACACACAGACACACAAACACACACACTATCACTACCACCACCAACAACAATCACAACAATAACAGCAGCAGCACAAATTATTTTCAAGCTTCCCTGAAATACTGTTACCTGAGAAGATGTAAAGGCAATTTTGAACCCCAGCAAATGACAACTCAGTACAAATTATTTACATCCGAAAGAGGAGACAGCAAGTCAAGAATCTTTTGTATCCCGAGTGAAAGGTCCTCAGATTTGTACTGAAATTCTTCCAGAAATGACAAATATTACAGAAGTCAAAAGTTTTATAAAGCGTGTTGACAGAGAAAAATTTTGGAACTCTATATGTCATTGTTTGTAGAATGTCAACGAAAGTTGCTTCAGGAAATGTCAGAACTCCTAATGAAAGTCTCGAGCACTGGCCTTTATTTTCAAATAATAAAGCCAATATGTGTTCACTCGTGGTATAGAAAGAAGTATAAAGCCCCTCTATCCCTACTTCTACTCCATACAAGATATTTGAAAAGCTAACCACTTTGTTATTGCTTTTCCCCTCTGTACAATTGTTAGAAAACTGTTCTGTCTTTGGGGATTTACCTACCACTGAGTCCAGCACCTGTTACCTTCTACTCATAAATCATGTACAACTCATGGAGAGACAAGAGCCATGACTACTGTTGTCAGAGGAACCCATCCCTAATATTCAGTGCCTTCATCACCTCTAATGGCTCATATTACTGAATCACCATGCAGCTAACCCTGCTTCCTACAGCATCATCACCGAACCCATAATTGATGTCAATAGTAAACATATAAGATGAGGGGGAAAAAATCTAAAATGGAAAGCACAATATTGGTAACCTGGCACAAAAGAAAAAGTGAGGAAATGAGGGAGTTCAGGTAACAAAAGATGAACAAGAGAAGGAGTCCTGTGAGATAGAATTCAAGCAGATATTCATTGAATACTGGTCAATACCCTAGTCATTACGCCATACAGGGGTGTTGTGAGTTGTTATTGAGGAAAATTGGGTGAATTCTTAACAGGATCTCTCTCTAATATTTCTTACAAATGCATGTCAATCTATAATTATCTCAAGATGAGAATAGAGTCCAAAAGACAAGTAACTACTGCTCTGTTCCTATAACAGCACAAATGAATCTTGAATTCATCTTTTTATGGAATAAAAGACTCCATTTTTTTACATATTGTGGGAATGATCTGTGAACGCCCAAAAGATGCAAAACTTGTGCTTTTCCTATAAGGATGAACTATACCACAGTGGCTTCTGCGACTTATGAGGATGAGGAAGAGGGTTGTATGGGAGACATTTACAGATAGTAGAACTTTCTGGTACTGTTAAGTAGGCAGGCGCTGGCAGGCTTGGAGGCCAAGGATGGACCACTCCCTAGTGACCTGCATTGGGCCCCACCTTCTGTTTACAGGATGACACTAGAAAATAGTCCTATAAAGAGGGAATCTTTGTGATTTTTTTTAATGCACTATCTTTGAAGAGTTGCTTAGGAACCTAATAGAGATCACAGGGTGGTTCCTGAGGACAGCAGACAGGTTTACAACTCAGGAGATAGGATGCTAGATGCAGGAGGAGATCTATACTGTAAAGCTCATAGTCTTGCTTGGGATTCCCAGAGAGGGAGAGAAATGAAGCCACACCCAAAGGCTTTGTGGTCAAGCTTTAAGCCTATTAATACAGGACTGTTCTCTGAGGCACACTGCAGCCATCTTCAGATCTTCAGATGTTCTGTTGGGCCTGTTGACTATATATCTTCTCTCAAAGGAACAGGGGTTAGGAGATCATGGGCCCTGGCCTGAGTATCTAACCACTTCTCCTAGCCAGCTATAAATAACTAATTGTGCCCTAACTGCACATTGAGGTCTTAGGGGAGGAACTAGATGATATTGGTACTTAAGGATGAAGGCAACATAGAGAAGCTGTCATTCATACCACAGATCTTCCATTACAGTCAAAGTCTCCTCTATCCTACCCATAATACAGTACCTACTGCTCTGAATTCCTAAAGTGCTCATTGGTTTCCCTGGTGAGCCTTGGCAGATTCATAGTTTTATTTGCCTTTGAGACCTTAAGGAGGAGAGGTAATGATGGCAAGGGCTCCTGCAGGGAAGGGATTTGATCAGCACTGGCTCATTGCTATGTTAACGTATCTGAAAGCATTATTACCTCTGCATTAGAAACGTTTACAGTAACTGCTAACTGTGCTGAAACGTTTGCTTCTTACCTCTCTGAATAAGGAACCCCTTCTACAACCTATAAACCAGCAATGCTTTGTCTTTCTACCCTTCTTCAGATGACTAGCCAGGTACATACATCTCAGGTGAGCTTCTTGAATCCCCTCCAATCCTCGAGTAAGGTTCATTCTTCTGATGTGATTGGGAGAGGGTGGGGGAAAGGCACATACGTTACAAAACACATGTAGAGGCCAGGGGACAACCGCAGTGTTATAGGGCTTACATCCTACCTGGTTTGAGAAAGGGTCTCTGTCTCT
The DNA here is from genome assembly GCF_978045245.1 of Mus caroli. Taxonomy (NCBI): domain Eukaryota; kingdom Metazoa; phylum Chordata; class Mammalia; order Rodentia; family Muridae; genus Mus; species Mus caroli. The sequence goes on along the minus strand of NW_028227265.1, from coordinate 15,846,671 downwards.
GTCTCTGTCTATCTCCCCCTCATCTTTGCCTTCTCCCCCATCTCCTGCTCCACCCCCCATCCCATGCTTCTGCTTCTGCTGCTGCACACATCAAGCTAGCTGTTATCTGGCCCAGGGGCCCTTCCAGGAACCCTGTTTTCACTTCCCCTCTTTCCACTGAGCACCAGGATTACAGATGTTTACAACTGCACCAGGCTTTACATGGGTTTCCCAGCTCCCAGTGCTATCTTTTAGAAGACTGTTACCTGAGTGTCTAGGGTTAAAGGTAGGCCTGGTAGCCCCTAACAAACTAGGCTTGGTCACTTTTCCTCAACATACCCAAGAAAGAAGCAGGAGAGAGAGAGAGAGAGAGAGAGAGAGAGAGAGAGAGAGAGAGAGAGAGAGAGAGAGAGAGAGGCAGGCATTCAGTGTAACCACATTGAAAAGAGAAACAAATAGAGAAGTCTGGTGACACACCCTCCCCCACATGAGGTTTCAGATGTTTGTTTCTTTATTTGTTTTGAGACAGGGTCTCACTGTATAGCTTTGGCTGACTTGGAACTTGATAAGTATACCAGCTGGACTTGAACTCAGAACTTCCATGCCTCTTCCTCTCCAGTGCTGGAATTGAAGGCATGCACTACCACACCTAGTAAGGATGTTTATTTCAACAGCCAATGGAAGGGCATAAGTGTCTGCAGAGTACCTTTGTTCCTGTCAGAGTAGTTACAAATGATCGTCCATAAAACCAAGATCAACCCAAAACAGAACTCCGCAAAAGACTCTCTTCTCTTAGAGCCATCTGCAGAGGCAGAGGGAGATTCTGCTTCTTCAATTCTGAGTCCAGGGAACCCTAACAGGTGACTCTCTTGTGGGTCTATTGCTACAGTCATCAGATTTTTTTGTCTCCCTCAAGCAGCCACTATAGGCAGAGACTAATAGACGAAAAGACACATAGAAACAGTGACATAAATTTGGAGTTGTCAGCAGGAGCTCTCCATAGGGGCCACCAAAACAGCATACATACAATATTGGATGTGCCTTCTCAGTGATCTCCCAGAGAAAGGGTGTGCGTGTGCATGTGTGTGTGTGTGTGTGTGTGTTTCTAAATATATGAATACAATGTGTTCAGTATGTTCCTTGCATGTTTTCTGGGCTGACGATTGGTATTGGATAACCAGTTGGTGGGTTCCTCCATGGGGAAGACTGTTTCTCCCATTCATCATTTCATAGTCTCTTGTAGTTCTTTGTCTTGGCTTGAGGCCTCACAGACTTCTACTTTTCCATGTTAGCATGTCTATCAGTGTCATCTGTGTTCAGCTCACACTTAGGCAGTCAGTCTTGGTGAGATCTTATGGGTGTAGGTTTTAAAACTATTGGATACATAATCTCCCCTTCCTTCCTACTCCTTAAGCCAGGTTCTTCCATAAGCAGAAATACATCCTTGTAGAGAGCTGGACGTCCTTGTGCTCACAGATAAGCACTAGGCAAACCAGGAATGTTAACGACATAGTGTCATCTCCTGAAGGGAGATGCATAACCTGTTTTCCAGACAAAAGGCGAGGAATGGATAACATTAATAAATACCCTATGCTCTCTGTAGGAGCAGGCCATGCCCGACTCATGCAGATCCTGATGCTTATCTCAGTCATTCTCTCTAGAACTTTATCTTGAGCATTGTTTCTCAGTCAATATAACTCATCTTTACATGTAGTTTACAAACAGAGCAGAGTTAGTTGATAGCCCGGGAACCTCTGTACTATCTGTATGACCGAGACCACACCAGATCTTCCCCTAGGCCCTGAAGGTAACACAAGTAGCCAATTTATACAACCCACCTTTATGTGAGAACTCACAAAGAGTTTCGATGTAGTCATGTAAAGTGGAAATTTCTGGTTTCTTTGGGAATTCAAGTTATGTCAAATGATGTTCTACTGGGGCAAATGGGTGAAAGGATGTTTTGCTGAAGCAGACACAGGTGAAAGGATGTTTTGCTGAAGCAGACGCATGAGAGGAAGCATGATGTTTAGAAAGAATATAAATATGTTGCCACAGACAGGGGTGGGGTGGGGTGGGGTCAGGCATTGGTTCACCTTGCTCCACCCCAGTAGTCTTAGCTGAGGCTGATCACTCTCATATATCCGTTCGCATTACCTGGAGCTGCTGATCCTTGCTTGTTGTGACTTCATAGACGGTAACTCACCAAAGGACTTCTTGTGATATTCTAGCAGCTTCTTGCCACTTCTGTGGACTTGGGCCGTGGAGCAGAGCATCCTTGGGTTTCTTCTGGATCAAACTGCCACTTCTGATTCATGACTGGTGATGGCTGGGTGGGCCAGACTCCTGTTGTTGATTCGTATCGGTGTTTTGCTGCCAAGTGGTCTAGATTGAACAAAGATTGAAATAATTTCAATAGCCCCAAAGAACTATTTCTAAGCAGGTCCATAAACCAGTTTCCTAGTAACCTTTCTTTTCCACTACCTCTGGTTGGTGCTTGGCAAGAAGGGAGGTTGAAGCATTTAAGAGCCCTTATTAAAGTAGGTTTTGAAAAATCGAAGCCCATGGTCATGCTTTGAGCTTTACTGTGCACATGGGATTGAGTTAATTGTTACCAATTAAACTTTATACCAAAATGGCACCGTACTTAAACATGCCTCAAATAAACTGCCTGGTGTCAGCCTCCAGGAGTTTGAACCAACAATCAGCTACTGCATTGTATTAAACTGAATGTCTTCCTTGCCACGCATGGGTCATTACTCTGTTAGCCTTGGCATTTGCAGACACACATTCGCAGTGAGCAAGAGAGATTATGATCCTGAAGTCCATCCTTTCTGCAGGATTTTCCCAGGGAATCTCTGAGACCCTTCATGGTGCCATGAACCATGGCACTCCCTGGCCTCTCATTCTAATTTCTTCTCCATACCCTCCGGTCAGTGGATGGGAACAGTATACTAAAGGAGGCAGCAGTGAGAATTTGGACACCTCTGATCTGAGTTTAGTGGCTTGGACGGCTGGTTCATCTTTTCCCAGCAGAGGAGCCTTCTATCATTCCCCAGGCAAAAGAGCACAGGCTGCTCATCCTCCAGGAGGATGGATGTACAGAAGAGAAGGACCACTCAAGAGAAGGTGTTGGAGTCCAAGCCATCATGCCCACCCATCCTTCATACCTGAAGCTCTACCTGCTCACCAGCTGAGACAAATGAAGAGGATTGGCATTCCCTGCAGTACCGAGTCCCTGCCAGCTAAGAAAGCATCACTGATTTAGACTGACAGGGTCCACTTCTGACAGGTGCTCTAGATCAACTGGTAAAGATGAAGGAACTTACAAGGGTCTCACAGCCAAGCAGTCGAAGAAAAATGTTCCTTACAAACCAACCAATGCAGTCTCTGTGATGTTTAAGTGCCACATCACAGCCTGGAAAAAAAAAAAAAGTGTCCCCATAGTTTTAAGAGAGAGAATAAAGCTGTTTAAAAGAAAAAAAAAATCATCAAAGAATCACAGACACAGCAGGAGATGCTAGGGTACTCTCCTTCATAGCTAGCAGCTGGAACCTACTGGTCTCAGAGCTCTGAGGTTGGAAGCCTGTCTGCTCAGAAAAGGAGGTTGTCTCAAGCCCCACAATAGTCATTAGGTAAGGCCTTGTATCTTGAACCAACGGGATGGGAAATCTGGGAAGGGGGCTATGCTGGAAAAGCATGAAGACTGTAACTCTCTAGAGTGTCAGCCTGTAGGGGGAAAGAAGGCAGGAAGTTGTCATAATCAGTGACACACACACACACACACACACACACACACACACATATATATATATATATATATATATATATATATATAATCACAGTCATTTTTTCCCCTTTTTCTATACACAGGCATCCTGTTCTGTAGAATCAAATAGTTAAAAACTTTTGCTTTCACTAATCCCTTGGGGTTTTCATTATAGAGTGACAGTCTTGCTAATCACAGCATGTGGAGGAGTCAGCCTTACACCACTGTGAATGTGGTGAGGTCAACTTGTAGGTTTTCCCTTTCTCCCTGGGGTTCTAGGGATCAAACTCAGGTCATCAGGCTACATGGTAAGCATCTACCTCATGGACCCCCAATAACAAGATTCTTACTAGCAGCTTTACAGCTCCTTCAGATGTGAAACAAAAACCACTAAGTACATTTTGTATGGGAACTTGTGGAACAGTCAACAGAGACCGATATAGTGATATATCAAACCCCCTTTCTTGGCATCATTCATGGTGAGCTGAGGGGAACAAGTGAGTCAGATCCACTTTGATTAAGCAATCTGGAACTAATTTGCATTGTTTGGTTACCTCCCTCTATAAAGGACTCTTCTAGGAGAAACCATAGAGCAACCAGGATAGCTGATCTCGGTAGCGTACATGGAAAGACAGTCTTGAACCAAAGAATTGTCTCCATCAGATTGGCCCTATGGACACATCTTTGGAACATTTCCTTAATTCGAAATTGATGTGAGGTGCAGTCTACCATGGGTGGCACCATTCCTATATAGGTAGGCCACTTATCAAGGCAAACTAAGCAAGCCACAGGGCATGAGCTAGGAAGCAGCTTTCTAACATCAAGCTGCCTCCTTGAATTCTTGGCCTGATTTCAACTTACAGGAAGCAATGTAAAACAACCCCCTCCCTCCCTCCTTCCCTCCCTCCCCAAGCTGCTTTTGGTCTTGGTGTTTATCATGGCAACAGAAAACAAAAATATTTATCTCTTTTAAAGAAGAGAAAAAATGTAACGCTCATAAGAATAATAAATAAATAAATCTTCAAAGGAAACTAGCTCAAGCTCTAAGTCAGTTGCTCCATCTGCATTTCAAAGAGAAAATTGGGGCAACCTCAGGCAAAGGTGCCCAAGCTGCTGGGGATTTGCATAAGAATGGTCACGGGCATCTTCCCCCTCCAAGGGACTCTGGACTCTTATCATTCCTCCTGAAGACTCTGCAAGGCAGCCATTTCTCTATGCTTAATCGCTTTCACCTCCAGACAAGTCAACTCTCACCATCCCATAGATTTCTGTCTAACAGGGAGAGTATTCTGAAACAAGGGAAAGCTCCCTGGAATCCTGCTGAAGGGGCAACAGCTGATTTGGCAGTGACTCTGGGCCCCTTCCTTCTCTCATACTCTTTGGAGTGTGCCACTGCCTCGGCCACCTGGCTTTATCATCCTCTCAGGAAGATCGACAGAGACCCTGGAGACCTGTGATGTCAGAGGCCTCCACTCATAAGCCCTTATGCAACTACCCAATACACCCTGAAGAATGAGATAATGGTGGCCTTGCCTTCTGCAAAACCACATATGAATTGCATTTTTCCACCAGAGAACTGAATGAGAAGGTCGAGAGTACTGTTGAACAGCACAGGAGGTACTGGCACGAGTGTAGCACTTTTCATGGTGGCTGTCATATAATATGAAATTCTGATGTGTACGTTAGGACAAGAACCCATTCTCCTGTTTTTCATAGTTTGGAGGGAAATGACATAATAGCTTATTGTGGACATGAAGAAGAGGATGAAATGCTGGTCAGGATATCCAGTGCTAGAGTCTTAGGGTTTCTATTGCTGTGATGAAACACCATGACCAAAAAGTGAGTTAGGGAGGAAAGGGTTTATTTGACTTACACTTCTACACGCTGTTCATCACTGAAGGAGTCAGAGGAACTGAGTACCATTAGAAATCATTTCATTGACGTTTTCCCCGGTCATGTTTGGCTCTATCATAGGTCTCTGGGCATTCCAGCCTCTGGTTACTGCCATCCAGGCAATGTTAGGGGGTGAACTCCCTCTTGTGGCAATGGGTCTCAAGCTGGATGAGTCCTTGGCTGGCCACTCCCACAATTTCTGCACCACCTTTACCCTGCAAGCAGGACAAGGGTTAATGTTCCAATCACTCCACTGGAAGATTTGCTTGGTTACAGAAGATGGCCTGTTCAGGGTCTATGTCATTACTAGAAGTTTTCACGAGGGCCATCCTCATAGATTCTTGGGAGTTTCTATTGCACTGGGTTTCTACCTTGCTCCTCAAATGCCCCCCAATCCTAGTTGTCTCTCCCAGTACTCTCTCCCTCCATTCCCCATGCACCTGAGAAACCTCTTCTACTTCCTCTCCTCAGAGAGATGGACGGGTCCCCATCTTGAGCCCTCCTTGTTACTCAGTCTCTCTGGGTCTCTGGATTGTAGCATGTTTGTTTTTAAACTTTAAGCCAATCTCTACCTATAAGTGAGTACATACCATGTTTGTCTTTCTGAGACCAGTTTTTATCTCCTATCATCTAGCCTTCTGTACATGTTGTCAAAATTAAGCCTAAAGCAAGAACTCAAAACAGCTTTAAAGTAAAATTAAAAATCTGTTGAATGTAACATAATATTCAAAATCAGGCATACTTTAAAAGCTGACTGTGAAAATTTGAAGGCTTAAGTAAAATGGGTTAAATTTACAATATATTTAGCACAGCAGAATGTCCTCAGGTCCCAGCTGTACCCTTGCATGGAGCACAGTCTCACCAGAGTAAGCTTCATGCTAGCCTCCTTACAGGACAACGATGCATGGGATGTAAGACCTGCCAGAATTCTCTTGCTTCTGCCTCTGTAGAGGTCTTCCAGCTCTTACTGTATAAGCTTGATCAGCTCTGGCAATGTAGGCCAAACCAAAATGTCCTGTCTACCAGAAAGATGAATTACTTCTCTTGTCTCAGATGACAAGGGGATGGAGTCTCTTGCCTAATGGAGTATCTCAGAGACTGCGTCCCCATCTGCAATATCGCAAACAACAGAGGCAAATAGCAATTGCTCCGCCCTCAGTGTCTCCTCTGACGTATGGGGATGATGTGAACAGGGAAACCTTGCACTTAAGCCTATCTCTTAGGCTATGGGACCTGTGAGCTAGTTCAATTGGCCATGCCCTTTACCCTGGCTCCCAGTTCTTCTTCATAGCTAGCACACACTAATTCCAGGGTCCACTCCCTAACTACCCATGACCCTCAATAAAAGGAGGCTGCCAGAGATATTCTGCCACCAAAGGCGCAGTTTGAGACAGTTATTCAGAACACCCAAGCACTATCTTTGCCAGTTGGTTTTGTAGCCATAGAGACAACAAGGGATTCTGTCCAGCCCTCAGATCCTTCAGGAGGCGATCATGACTTGGATGAAGGAGGCTCCAACCTGGACACACCTGTGGTGCCTTGAGAACATAATCTCGCCTCTACCCAGAGAGAGCTCCAGGGCCAGCACCTGCGCTCTTAACCTTGAAGCCTATAGAGTATAAGGTCTTTGGCTGTAGTAGTTGTTTGTTTTTAACCACTACTTTAAAATAAAGCCTGAGGTCACTATCTTGAGTGTGCCTGGGTCAAAAAGAGGCAATGCCTGTTATCCAGGAGAGATGTTTGTGGATGCTATGTTTTCTCAGAAATCCTGAAAGTTAATATTTGCTAAAGCTCATTTCATTTAGTTATCTTGCCTTAGCAAGGGAGGGAGGAGAGGAGAGGGAGAGGGAGGGGGAGGGGGAGGGGGAGGGGAGGGAGAGGGAGAGGGGGAGGGAGAGGGAGAGGGAGAGGGAGAGGGAGAGGGAGAGGGAGAGGGAGAGGGAGAGGGAGAGGGAGAGGGAGAGGGAGAGGGAGAGGGAGAGGGAGAGGGAGAGGGAGAGGGAGAGGGAGAGGGAGAGGGAGAGGGAGAGGGAGAGGGAGAGGGAGAGGGAGAGGGAGAGGGAGAGGGAGAGGGAGAGGGAGAGGGAGAGGGAGAGGGAGAGGGAGAGGGAGAGGGAGAGGGAGAAACAGCCTAAACAGGAAACCATGAAAAAACCCCTCTTAAAATTGTGCTAAGGATTCAGAAGTGTAGGTATCCACAACTAATGGCTTCTGGCAGGGGTGGGGTGGGGAAGGACTCGGTTTTCTTTAAGGGGCCGGCCATACCTCAGTAGTATATGGGCAACCCAGATTGGACTTGGTGTGGGGGGAGGGATGGTTTTGGTTTTGGATTTTTTTTCTTTCTTCTTTTTGGGTGGGGGTGGGGTTACAAGAGTAGGGGGAGTCAACCTGGGAGGGCTGAGAGTGAGTGTGATTGGGGTGCATTGTGAAATTCCCCCAATAGTAAAAAATTTATACTGGAAAAAGAAATTATACCTCTAAATAGCCAATCTATTTCTAAATAGAATGACGTTAAGAAACAGGCTTACTGCTGTCAGTATGAGGTGAACTAAAGATTTGTCCATCGACACACAGGAGGAATAAAGAATTGGCTTCAGCCTTCTTTGTCAACTCAGCCCATGTTACATGTAAATTGTTTATAACAGAATCGACACAGCTGACTGCTTTCATATTCCATTTGTTGGTTAAGTGTATGGGCTGAGTTGGTAGACATTTTTAAAGGTTCTGCTAATAGGGTGAACTTTAGAAAAGCATGTTGGTTGTTCATTGTAAACTTTGTAAAACTGCCACATAATCTTGATGTGGCAGTCTCTCACTCATGTAGTAACTTAGGATATTCTAGAATATTCTAGAGACATGCCTTTGGGGGAGGGAATAAGGAAGTCAGTCTCTGGGCATACTTTTTTGAATTGGAAGTTGAAAATAATTTCTTTTAGGAGAATACAACTTAAAATTAAATTGTCTCTTTACCTAGCTTGATGGTGTAAAGTATATTTACCATACAATCCTAGGTTATAGGTTTATGTATCATGTCATGTTTTCAAATACTATCTATAGTCTTTTAAGGTGATAGTCTCAATATTTACAATTTTACCATATCAAGTAGTTTCTAACCAAAAATTTTGTTTCACTGAAGAGTCTGTTTTGTTCATTAAATAATAGCAGGTATTGTTAATATTTGAAACAAATATATAAAGTCCATAATATTTGGAAGCAAGAAATATCACTTAGACACTTTTTGTTCAGACTCATCCCTTGGGTGTTGACTTTAACTGATAAGCTTCCAGGCCCTTGCTCCAGACGCAGGTGTCTGATATAAACAAATGACTAAGTATAGTTACCATATCCTTCATATTCTTAGCTACACAGTTCAGCCAGTTGCTCAGTTGCTTCTAACCTTATGCTATACTGACTTGTGTTAATCTGAATGTAAATTTTCTTAATGTTCCCCCACACACAAAGTCTCACAGTTACTACTTACTTGCTTATGATCTGGATTTTCTCCAGCTGCTAACATTCTATCGTGGCCGGTTGGATGGACCCTCCTCTGGTGCATTCGAACTGCGGACTTGTTGAATGGACCCTCCTCTGCCGCCCTGCTTGTTGACCTTTGATCAGGCTTGAAGCAGTTCCTGGGTTTAGGGGCACAGATCTCTCTGGAAGTGGCAAGAAGAGGGGTGAGTTAGATGGTTCATTGTCCATAACCCCTCTTCTTGCCACTCTGGTCATAGTTTCGGAGCCTGAGAACTGAAACAAATGGAACGATGGCTTCTTTGCATCAATTAACCTCTTGTCTCACCAGCCTGGATCCGCTGAGCATCCTTCCAGACCAGATCAAACTCCTTGATGGCTACAGTACTCCAAAATCTAAAACGACTAAACCTGACTACTGTCAAGGATGACATCTGGGCCCTCCTCCATAAACACGCTGCTTCAAGGCCAACAAACTCTAGCTGGTTTGTGATGGTGCCTAGAGACAGGGACCAGAAAAAAATCAACCATGAGCCTCCTCCTGTGTATGGGCATCTGGCTCCCTTCCACTCTGGCTCCTCCCTTCCATCCATCCATTCCTCCTGGTTTTTCGCATCCTTCTGTTTGTTTGTAATGCTTTACTCACCGAAGTTCATCCTATACCCAAACAAAATGTTTCACGTAAGTTCTCCCCATAGGAGAAATTTAAATGGCAGATTTTTTTCTAACCTGGCTAACTCCCAAATAATTGAGAGTATATACCTACTGATTTATTCAACAAGCTTTAAGCACAGTGAGTGAGCAGATATTGCTGTCCTTCTAAGCTATCTACATTCCATTCATAAGCCCCAAGTTACTTGAGGTGTTTCCTGTCTGTGTCTCATGCTGGCTTGCTCTGCTCCATGTGTGTCCTTCTGCAGAACTCTCTTTCTCATGCCTGACTTCATGGAGACTACCTTCTTTTTTTTCTTTCTGCCTAGTGACCCTCACCTGCCCAGTTGCCAATGTCTTTTTCACGCTCTGCCATCTCAGATCCCTCGCTGCGATAGGAAGTCCAGCCTTTCTATCTCCTCTGCTCTGTCATTGTTTGGCCGTTTATTAACCAGAGATAATTGTGGAGCATACTGTATAGCACATTGATATAATAGATTCTTCACTGTTCATAACAATGTCTGTGTCCAGACTGTAACTAGATCTCAGGCAGAGAACTCAGCATCTGAATACACCATGCACAAGACCCTCCTCCAGCATCTCCCAATGTGTCTCACCCTACAACTGCTCCTTTTGTTACATTTGTCCCTGATTCATCTGTAAAAAGACATTTTAGTTACTGTGGAGAAACTAGCTAAAAGGAACCTTCATCCGAATACATCCAGATCTGACCCCAAAGCCAGATACAATTCTTTTCTTCTTTATTAGTCCTTGATTTTCTCCTGTTCCATTCCTTTGTCCCTCTGAAGCTCCCTGCTGCTTCTGCTGCTCCTGCTGACTCCTTTTTTGGTTCAACAGTCCTGAAAATGAGACTAGCCACTGTCACCCTAAATCAACTCTACTCTATGCCCACTGCCTTTCACAAGCCCACTCTATCTCTTCTGCTTCACTCTTTTCTCTCTCTCTCTCTCTCTCTCTCTCTCTCTCTCTCTCTCTCTCTCTCTCTCTCTCTCTCCCTACCTGGTAAGTCTCTCAATTATTTTTCAAAAGTCTCTTTAGGAATGCAGGGCAGGAAGTACATGACCCACTTCAGCTGATTGAGTTAAAATGCCTGCTAAGTAACTAGAGGACCAGCCTGCCTCCATCTTAGGCCCATCAGCTATCTTATGTTAAAGATAACTAGATTCACTCCTGTTTATGATTAAACCTCTGTTTCTCAAGGACAACTACTTCTCCAGCATTGTGTCTGCCTGCATGCCATACCCCCCACCATGATGATGATGAAGGAGTGAAGGAGAAAGAGGAGGAAGAAGAGGAGGAGGAAGAGGAGAAGGAGAAGGAGAAGGAGGAGGAGAAGAAGAAGAAGAAGAAGAAGAAGAAGAAGAAGAAGAAGAAGAAGAAGAAGAAGAAGAAGAAGAAGAACTACTAAACCTCTGAAACTTCAAAAAAGACCCAATCAAATGTTTGTTTGTTTGTTTTTTCATAAGAGATGACACGGTCATGGTATCTCTTCTCAGCAGTAGAACACTAGGACAGGAATATAGTTATTTATTGAACTATCTGTAAAGAGTAATATATTAGCTACGTAGAAATTTTACAAGTGGTTGGGGTCTAGGTCAGGAGTTTCCAGGTTCTTGACTTCTTATCCAAAGAATTGAAAGGAAGAAATCACACAGATTTGAAAGGGCAGAAAGATGGCTTTATTTGAAACACACAGCAGTAGATATTAGAGAAAGACACAGTGTCAAGATTCACAGTGGACCACACGACTGACTGCTCAAGGTACCCAGTTACTGTGTGGGCTGTTATGGAATTCTAAAGAAGGAGGAATTTGGCTACTAAGGGACACAGTGCAGGTGACTCTCTGTTTTAGTTGGCAATCTATGCCATATGATCATTTTTCTGCCGTGAAAGTTCCTTCCCATAATGCACCTGTTTTTAATCACGTGCATAGCCAATTATACAAAAGATGTTAGATGGTAAATAGGAAAATATCTCTAAAAGTTTACTGGGCGAGCAGAATGTTGCCTTATTGTGCATAGACGCCCCCCAAAACCAGTTCAGGCTGGATTGCCATTCCACCCATGCAGTACTGTTTGAATAGAAACAGTCCAAGTTAAATCTTTATTAGGGTGTACGCATGTATACCTCCAGTGAGGACTGTATACATTGCCAGATACAAATGCAGGTGGGGGTCCAAAGTTACTAGGTTCATTGTTTAGAAAGGGGTACATGTTCACATAGTAGGTGCATTGTTTAGAAAGGGGTACATGTTTACATAGTAGGTGCATTGTTTAGAAAGGGGTACATGTTTACATAGTAGGTGCATTGTTTAGAAAGGGGTACATGTTTACATAGTAGGTTCATTGTTTAGAAAGGGGTACATGTTTACATAGTAGGTTCATTGTTTAGAAAGGGGTACATGTTTACATAGTAGGTGCATTGTTTAGAAAGGGGTACATGTTTACATAGTAGGTGCATTGTTTAGAAAGGGGTACATGTTTACATAGTAGGTGCATTGTTTAGAAAGGGGTACATGTTTACATAGTAGGTGCATTGTTTAGGAAGGGGTACATGTTTACATAGTAGGTGCATTGTTTAGAAAGGGGTACATGTTTACATAGTAGGTGCATTGTTTAGAAAGGGGTACATGTTTACATAGTAGGTGCATTGTTTAGAAAGGGGTACATGTTTACATAGTAGGTGCATTGTTTAGGAAGGGGTACATGTTTACATAGTAGGTGCATTGTTTAGGAAGGGGTACATGTTTACATAGTAGGTGCATTGTTTAGGAAGGGGTACATGTTTACATAGTAGGTGCATTGTTTAGGAAGGGGTACATGTTTACATAGTAGGTGCATTGTTTAGGAAGGGGTACATGTTTACATAGTAGGTGCATTGTTTAGGAAGGGGTACATGTTTACATAGTAGGTGCATTGTTTAGAAAGGGGTACATGTTTACATAGTAGGTGCATTGTTTAGAAAGGGGTACATGTTTTCATAGTAGGTGCAGGTAAAGGAGCCACCGAGGTCATCTTAAGAATGTGTGTGTGTGTGTGTGTGTGTGTGTGTGTGTGTGTGTGTGTGTGTGCTTTCCTGGTTGCTAAGGTGGTTCTTGCGTTTGCTTTGGGAGTATACACAAAGGATGGAGATAGTGAATGAGAATCCCCACAGACAATCACTAAGTAAATGGGTAAAGAGATGAAAATTGTGAGGGATAAGTGGACTGGGAAAAGATCAACAGCAGGTTATAATTTTATTTATCTTTTACTTGGCAAGATTTGTATACTCCAAATTCAATCATGAGAAATAGCAGACAAACTGAAAATGAAGGAATTTTGTATACGATGATTATGGAACTTTCTGGAAATATGAAGGCTATAGAATAAAAAGACTAACTTAGGAAACACTTCTCTGTCTGGAAGTCCAGGAAGTCATGAAAACTAAATAAATGTTATGCTCAATTCCTGGCTGTATCCTGAGACAATTAGATAAAGATGAATAGGAGACGCTATTGAGATTTTTTTTTTAAAGGCTGAAAATGAATAAACTTGTAAATTATGAAAAATGTCTTTGTCCTAAAAGAAACCATTTTAATTTTAAAGGTATTCAGAATTAAAATAGCTTAACTCCAAGTTTGCATACAACATTCAAAAGCTAAAAACATTGTATTGTTCAAGTTAAAAGTTTCAGAACACATTAAAAAATCATGAGCCCTGAAAGCCACAAAAACCTGTTTGTCTGTCTGTCTGTCTCTCCTAGGCTGCTAAGTGGATAGAAACTCATGGTACATCTGGGGTTCTTCAGATGATATCTCTTAGGGACAGGTTCATATTGCTTATGAAGAACACACTTCCTATGAAGGGATCAGGCCCCAAACCATCAGTACCCGTCTTTAGCTTTCTCCTCAAGGAGACACTGGTGGGTAAGCTTTTGTTTCATCCCTCAGCTCTTGGGAAAGACAGTGGCTTTGTCTTCTTTTTGCCGCAGACCCTCTTGGTCTCTTGTCTCTGTGGAATGGGTCTCTAGTGCAGGTGGGCAAGGAGTTGGCGGAAATTGACAGACTCGACACAAGGGAGTGTGGATCTGAATGTAATTTGTCAAATCAAGCATCAAACTTTTTATACAGAAGAAAATAGGGAAGTTGGGTGACACAATGGCAAGGTACAAAGAGGTTACTGGATTCTTACACAAAACAGAGGAATGCAAACACAGAAGAACTGGCAGGAACCGACTGGGGTAAAATTCAATGTTAACAACTGGGATCAAAAACAGATCCACCTAAGGGCCACTTAATCTTAGAAGCCAGGGGCAAGGGCTTCGTGCCCTTGCCATAGTTCCTACTCTACTCTATTGAATAGTCCACCTTCCCCCTAAGCCATTGTGAATACTTGTATATGGGTGTAACTCAGCTATCTATAGTTCTAAGTATCTACTCTGGTTCCTCTTTAGGTCACAAACTTCCTTCTTCCTAGATAATGATAAATTTCTGTGTACGGCAGTGATTTATTTATCCATGCCCAAGGTCGGATCAAGGACTGCCTAGAATCCAACTTAGCTACATGTCAAAATATCAATCTTTAGGAGCACTTGTATTAAAGCAATATTAAGGGGAAGCACACAGATCCGTTTACCAACTAAAGCAAGGACATTGGAGCATTCTTTATACAGGATGCCACTATTCGAGGAGACTAAGTTTCCATGAACTTTTCGCCTCGGGACAGCGCCCAGGTTTTCGGGGCCTGTCGCGCTTGTCACTACTGGAGTGGATGTAGCATCTTTTGACTTTGATTAACCTCTCCAAAGGTGGAAAGTAAGCAGACTGCTCCAGCCTTCAGGCTGACCAGTGAGTTCACAGACTACCATTTGCACAGATCCCATACATACTGTCATAAAGATAAAATGGGTCAAGTGATTCTCAGTGTCCTTGGGAAGGGGAACTGTAGCTCATGCTTCCTCACTAAAGGTGACACTCAATGGATTTCTATACTGTCTAGGTCAGAAGGAAGCCTCCAGAGATGACTACATTATATTTCAAAAAGCTAAAAATATTGTTGTCAGTTGCTGAAGATGGAATTAAATTTGTAAATCAGCTAGTCAAGAATTATTTCATCCTAGATGTGTGGGCTGAGCCAATTGAATTGCAATGATCTTTTAAACGCAGAGGAAGCCAGTAGGGTTGGTAGTACATAGTATAATGAGACAAAGACTTGCCTTAGCCATTGGTAGCTGTGAAGACAGAAATGGATCTTAATGGATGGAGTTAAGATATCCTTGAATAACAAAGTAGTGAAGGAGGGTGGCGAGAAGCAATTGTATGCAACAATTGATGGCTGCCTGCTAATGTGCCCTAAAGATACAAAAGGAACTGGAATAATAGAATGGTTCCAAGATGTTCCTTGCTGATGGATATGCCATAGGGAAAGAAAGGAAGGTTGGGTGAATTCTGCACTGCACAGTGCAGGGCTGGCCTCGAAGGAACAGAGGTAAGACCTTTTCAATGGATGTTCCAACTTGTTGCAGTTATAGAAGTATACAGGTATGCAGTCATGGAGGTACATGAACTGGATCATCCAAGTCTTCTCAGGTCTCTGGATATTAAGGGAGATACATTGATATTCCAGATTCTACCCAGTTCCTTCCCAGATCAGGGTGAACCATATTCCCATCTCAATTTATGTTCTGTGGTCTCCATCTTCTTTCATGGACATCTTAATCCTGCTGCAATCTCGTATAGTCCTGACTCTGTCAACTGTGGGTCATGCTTTCTGTTGTAAACCTCAGCATCTTCAGACTTGTCCTACACAGATTTTAGGGTGGTAGAGCTCAAGACAATGAATCCATGAGCCTTTGGATCTATTTCTCACTCCTCCCAGTCATCTTGCCTGTATATTAGAGCTAGGAATTAGGATCATAAAAACCGTAAAGTAAGATGAGAAAGTCAATGTCACTAAGATAAACATACCTAATATCTCATTCCTTCTCAGTGACCCCCCCCCCCAAATAACCAAATCTCTTCTCTATTTTTGCAGGACAAGTTGGTTTCTAGAATCCACAGCCGTCTTTGGACTTCTATGATCTTAGCTCCCTTCTCCCTCCCACCATTGGTATTCAAGGATCTTGTGAAGATGCACAAGGTCCATGAAATCTCCTCACACAGGCCATCAGAAGCCTCATCTTCCACCACAGCTCCCTATTGCAGTAGAGCAGTCCTATCCACACATGGCCTTCCTATTGCTGCTCCATGCAAAGGGCCTTTGTATTCCCATAGTCCCACCAGCACAGAAGCCTCTTCTCCACATGTTGGCAGCTGTTTTCTCAAAACATGCTGGACCAGATGGACTGGTCAGTTCTGCCCATCTCAGGATTTCTAGATTTCCAGGAACTGATGTCCATAGATCACTGTCTGGTCCTCCCAGGGAACAGTCACTTATGCTATTGCTGCCCCTCTGGCCATATCCATTTGTTTTAGGATATCTGACAACAGGAAAAGTGTACATGACAAGATGCCATTTGTTGTACAAATGGTGTCAGCACACCATAGAATAGTGTTTTTAGTCAGCATATAGAAATCGATACACTATTGAGGAATATACTAAGTATTTTTCCTTTCCTTTTTTCTTGACTTCTTCCTTCCTTTCTGTTTTGTTCTGGAGATAGGGCTATAGTAACATAGGTAGGTCAAGTGTCAGATATAAGGGCTCTGCTGAGCATTTGAATTCTCAACCTGCTACAATGTATTCACATTCACAATTTAAGCTTTTCATTAAGAAAGTCCATCCATGTAAACCTTCTAGAAAAAGATGGGGCTGCTTCAAAGCATAGAGATTCTGTGTGGGCTTCATGGGCAGCAAAGAGGCTGCATGATGAGGGGGAAGGGTTTAGAGCCTGCAAGGGTATGAAAATTTACACCTCTGTGTCTTCCTTAACTCAAAAATAAAAATGTACTTTCTACAAATATGGAAAATGATAGGATGTATGTATAGGCATATAGCATGTATAGGCACACAGGTATTTCATATATGTACACATATACTTATGTATTATATGCCTACATATCTAAATATATATAGGTGTATAGGAATTATAAGAGCTTATCTATGGAAATCAGATATTTCAAAGAAAATAACAACAATCCCTTCTTAAAGAACTGTTCTATGCTGGGCGTGGTGGCACACGCCTTTAATCCCAGCACTCGGGAGGCAGAGGCAGGCAGATTTCTGAGTTTGAGTCCAGCCTGATCTACAAGTGAGTTCCAGGACAACAACAACAACAATAACAACAACAAAGAACTGTTCTGTTGATCACCTTCTTGTTGGCAGTAGGGTTTTGCTTACCAACTTCTTTTCCTCAGAAATCTATGCTCAAACCTGAATCCTCTTCACAGTTCCTAGGCAGGGACTGGCCATTGTTTCCCTGAGTGAAAGAACAACCAAGTCTAACTCCAGCCAATGGGGGAGTCTGCTTGGAACTACCGACTTTACAGGACAGGCTGAGGAAATGACTGAAGGTGTTTGCACATTCTCCATAACATGTTTCAGTATTATATAATAATTTGAGATAATGTTTTAGGTAATTCCACTGATATTATTCACTCTCAGTAGTTTAAGGTTTATATTAAAAGTAATACTGGGGACTGGAGAAATGGCTTAGTGGATAAGAACACCTACTGCTCCCATAGAGGACCAGAGTCTGGTTTTCCAGAATCCATATCAGTTGGTTCCCAATGGCCTATAACTTTAGTTCTAGGCCATCCAATGGGCTGGACTTCATCAGCACCTGTATGCTTGTATACATACTCACACAAAATACATAAATAAAAATAAAATAAAATATTTTAAAGTAAAATTGTTAGTGAGTTCATATGGTTGGTTTTATTGTGGGTAGTTCTGGAACTTTGTGCCCTCTATAGAATGCACATAAACAAAGAGCAGGTAAATTGAAGATAAGTGATAGAAATTAGCAGCTATGGTTTTCGAAGTCAGAGAAACTAGCAGCAAACAGGCAAGGAAACCAGAATGATGGAGTGGCTGTAGATTAGACAGACATGTTTATATAAGTCATAGTTACAGGAGAAACACACAGAGAGATGTTGACAAACATTTATGTGTCATGGGTGATATATTTCCTAGTTTTATTGGGGAAAAGGCTCTACCTAGTGTCTCTTTAGCATACACAAGGCCCTCTGTTTAATTCCCAGCACCAAAAGAAGGTGGAGGGGAAGGAAGAGAGAATGTATTTCTAGAATGTACCTATTTATATATTGACTCCTAATGTTTAAAGACAAAATCTTTCACTGAACCTGAAGATCACTGACTTGGCTTGGCCAATGAGCTCCAAGGACCTACCTATCTCCACCCCCATACCAGTGCAGGGTTTCAGACAGACATCTCCATGCCTAGATCTTTATGTAGGTTCTGATGACTGGACTCAGTTCTTCATGATTGTCAGGCAAGAACTTGACTGACTGAGACATCTCTCCAGGTCCCTGATTTGTATCTTAAAGGATATAAGAACTGATGGAATCATGTATATCACAAACGTTTAAAAGGCAAAGCTTCATGAAAACCAATTGCCAATACTATGTGTATATATATTTACTTCTCTAGGAAATAGAGTTTAACTTTCTTTCTCTTGAATGACAGGCAGATTTAATGTTGATTTACTTCCAAAGGATGAAGGACAGAGAGGGAAAAAAAAAATCACAGTTGTATAATGGAAAGATCTGCCAGAATCCGTCTTAACTATGAAGTCCATTTACACATCTCAGTGACAAAGTCATGTTGACATGATAGTGTCACCTATATAACTTCTCCTGGAACTCCATGTAAAGGAAGGAATGGCCCCAGACTCAGGGCAGGATGCACCAAGACATCAAATTCTCAAGCAAGCAACAAGCGTTTTGTTTGTTTGTTTTGTTTTGTTTTGTTTGTTGTTGTTGTTTGTTTGTTTTTGTTTGTTTGTTTTGTAGGAGTGGGTTTTTAAAGAGGAAACAGGGGGAATCTATCCTGGGATAATCTTTTGTACACTGTGCATAGGTTGTTAGTGTGAAGCATCAGCTATCTCAGTGTTTTGTAAATATCTTCTCCACCTCCTTCTGATTGGTTTAATTAAAGAGCCGAACAGCCTATAGAAAAGCAGGAAAAGATAGGCGGGACTTTCAGGCAGAGTTAGGAACTCTGGGAAAAAAGTCTGAGGGGCAGTCAAACAAAGAAGAGAGAAATTCGCCAGCAAGATCTGGAGGATGTTGGAATGGGTTTATGAAACTGAGGAGAGGTAATGAGCCACGTGGCAGAACACAGACGAATATAAATGGGTTAATTAAGCTATAAGAGCTAGTTTGGAACAAGAGTAAGCAAAGCCCTTAAGCATTCATAAGTAATAAAAAGTCTCTGTGGCATTATTGGAAAGCTGGCGGACCAAGAAAGTCACGTTATAAGTCTGTGCTAAATCCTGATTGGACACATTAGCCAAATAACGATTTTGGTAATGGGACCTTGGTGTTTTGTCTCAGGAATGAGTCAGTGACCAAATAATGGACTGGACCTTGGGGTCTAGCTTTCGAAGTACAGTCTAACCATTCTTAGCAAGGGAGAGAAGGGTAAAGGGCAAAACTTGTTGACAAGATCTTGGCCACGCTCAAGCCTACTAGAGAGCCCTTCACCCCATAACCTCAGTCTATTCGTTAAGTAAGAGCAAGTGCTGACATCTACAACACACCTAAGCAGTGCTTCCCAAAGCTGAATTAGATCCAGAAGGAAGGAAAGCCTGAGTTGCCCTTCCTTTTGAAACATGGCACCAAACCCAGGGTGGCTCCTAGGAGGAGGCCCTGGCCCAGAACGGCAGTGCAGTGGGCACAGTGGAAAATGGAGGAACCTGTGTCAGCTCTGAGGTTTTGTTGACAGTATCACACCAGCATTAATTCTGTTTTCACACTGTTAGAGAGAATTTACCATTAGGAACAGTTGAGCCAACTGTCTATGGGAATTGTCAGCAATGTTTGTGTATCTTTTCTTGAAATCTAATATTATGAGGATCAAAACTCATTTTTTTTCCTTAAAGAAGAAACATTATAAAATGAAACCAATGGGAAACTTGATGCCCAGTGAGATGGTTTGTAGACACTGGGCTCAAGGAGTGGCACTGTTGGGAGGTGTGGCCTTGTTGAAGTAGGTGTAGCCTTGTGGGTATGGGCTTTCATACCTTTATCCTAGCTTCCTGGGAGCCAGTCTTCCACACATCCTTCAGATGAAGATGTAGAACTCTCAGCTCCTTCTGCACCATGCCTGCCATGTTTCTGCTTTGATGATAATGGACTGAACTTGTGAACCTGTAAGCCAGCCCAATTAAATGTCCTTAAAAGAGTTGCATTGGTCATGGTGTCTGTTCACAGCAATAAAACCTTAACTAAGACACATTGTAAAGGATCCTCCTTCCTTTTGGAACCACCACTTTCTACCTGACCCATCTGGAGGTGTAATAGTGAGAGCACAGTAGGCCTGTCTATGCAGATCATAACTGTGAATTCAAGGCCAATCTGGGTATAAAGCCAAGAGTGAGAGAGGGGAATGAAGCAAAGAGTCATGGGAATCAGACCATTCGGGGGCCTAGCAGCAGGAAAAGACCTGTCTGAGACTTTGTCTTTACTTAAATAGCACTAAAATTTCTTTTTGGGGGGGGGATGAGGAGTGGGGTTTGAGACAGGGGTTTTCTGTGTAGCTCTGGCTGTCCTGGAACTCACTCTGTAGACCAGGCTGGCCTTGAACTCAGAAATCTGCCTGCCTCTGCCCCCCAAGTGCTGGGATCGAAGGTGTGCGCCACCACGCCTGGCTAGCACTAAAATTTCTAACCAAATGTGGATACTCATATTGTCCCCTTATTTGTCATGAGACACACACATGGGTTGGCTAAACAGGAGCTAGGCTCAAGGTGTTGGGTTAACATTCAAGTCCCCTCTGCTCACAGCTGCCATGCCTCAAGGCGGGTCATCCATTGTACCTTTGCCCTAAGTCCTCAACTATATCCTAGAGATGACAGGATGACTCAAAACTTTACCACAGGGCTACAACCAAGATTAAGTATTCCACACATGAATGAAGCCTGAGTCCTTGAGACTGAAGACTCGGTCGGTGGGTTTTGTTTTCTGTGGTATTTGATATCATTACTCAGTGCTTATTTTCTTATGACTAACAAACAATAATTAACATTGTTTTAGTAAATGGGGACCCGACTCTGTTGAAGTGCGCAAAATCCATTAAAATATGGATTTATCATCCTGTTTACAAGTTATATCTTCATCCCTAATTACAGTATTCATTTCAATTATTCTATTAATGAAGTCATACCAGTGACGCATAAACAAGGTCTCAATTGCATATAGATTATGACACAGCAACAGGAGCCCGAGCGGAATTAATACCACCAGAGGGGTATTAATCATGGTTATATTGTCTTCATGCAAATGAACAAGATACAGAAGGCATCGCCCACGTCCCCAAGAAGAATCTCATAATTCCTGACAGAATTTACCAAAGGACTACCAATATTATAAGGGTTGCTTCATCGTCCTTGAAGGGTTTTATGATATGAATGAAGTCTGTGGGATTGACAAAGAACTCAAAATCACCATTCCATGCCCCATCTCATTGTCATGCTCCCCTCCCCTTCACCACGTAACCAAATATTTAGGGCTACTCCCCTGAGCAAATGTAGAAGTATCCGTGGAGGCCATAAGAGACCTTGGATTCCTTGGAGCTGTAGTTACAGATGGTTGTGAGTTGTCCAGTGTGGTTGTTGGGAACTGAACTCAGATTCTTTGGAAGTATGTGCTCTTGAAAGCTAATCTCTCTTCTCTCTCTCTCTCTCTCTCTCTCTCTCTCTCTCTCTCTCCAGCCCCAATAGCATCTATTTTATGAGTCATCACCATAATTACTCTTACTTTATGATTCACCATCATGGTATATCTTTTCTATTACCTCTTCTAATGCATTTATAACAAATGGTAGGAAGTTCACTCTTGCTAAATCTATGTCTCAGCCCCATACATATCCATACCCCCCAAAGAACCTTTTGTGGATTCTTTCCTCCTGTATCAATTATACCTTTTTGTTTGTCAGTTATTTCTTGTGAGTTTTCCAGGGTTAACATGTTGTGATGGTAACGGTGCCTTCTGCTCTCCCCTCCTCCCCAGCACGGCCTCGGTTAGTTGGTTTCTCTCTTTGTTTGTTCAGAGGCTTTCGGGGGACTGCATCCCCAGCAGGCTGTTGTTCTGTTCTCTAGGTGACTGATGGAGTGAGCCTTGCAGGCTTCAGTGAGATACAGTTTTCCCATTGTCTCCAAAATTGCTCCTGGGCACAGATTTCTCTCTGCTCAGTGGGAAGTCAGCCTGCCCGACAAAGCAGCACAGAATCTGGTGCCCAACAGCAGATTCAGAGCAGGCAGGCAGATGTTTGTGCCAGGGAACTGGTACAGAATAGGAACAGTCCCCCAAAGCTTCAGAATTCACAGTTATGCTAAGATTCTTTAGCTCGGTCAGTGTTTCTCAGTTGAGCATGCAGAGTCAATTCCCACAGACTTTTAAAAGAGATTTTTTTGTTAAGATTTTATTTATCTTTAAGATTTATTTATCATTGTCTTATGTATATGAGTGCTTCCCTGAAATCAGGCATATGCACTATAAATATCTAGTACTAAAGAGGCCAGGAGAGGGCATCAGATCCTCTGGAACTGGAGTTAACAAAGGAGTGTATGTTATACCATGTGGGTGCAGGGAATTGAAACCAGGACCTCTGGAAGAGCATCCAGGACTCTTAACTGCTGAGCCATCTCTCCAGCCCTGTTTGGAATCATTAAAGAAAAAGTTTCCAAAACCTGATTGAGTGAGGTGGCTCAGAGGGTAGAAGAGTTTCTGCTTGAGTCTGAAGACTTGGTTTTAATCCCCAAGTCCTACAAAATGGCTGAAGAGATCTGACTCCAGAGAGTTATTCTCTGACCTGTACATGCATGCTGTGGTACAGGTGACTGCATGCATGCATGCATGCACACACATACAAATTCCAAAAGCTAAAGGAGTCTCCTTCCAAGCATTGTATCTGAACAATTTATCACAGAAAATGAAACTCAAGACTATGGGAGTACTTCAGTTCTGTGAAAGGCATTATCATATGGTGGTGGCCAGCAGTGAGTGGACAATATGTGCTCTCACATTTCTTACCTGAATGGTTTCTGCCTTTGTAGCTTCTTCAATTAATAAGAACAGTGGGGACTGCAGGTTGTACTGTGTCCACCGTGACCTTTGCCGTCAGGTCTCTGTAAATGTTGATCCACATGAGCTGAACTTATGGGCAAGTACCAACTTGCTAGTCAGCTTTATTAGTTGCATAAATGGTTGCAGTTATCTTTACTCATGAGACTGTTACAGAGGCTGAGAAAGGCAGTGTATGCAAACCAGCTAACTCTGCCCCAGGTTACTATATATATTTAGTAAATATTACACTAATTTTGTTTTGGATTTCCATTTGTTTTATTGATGGTTTACCTTTAGTTTTTCAAGATGGGGTCACCTGTAGCTTGGGCAGCATTCAAACTATGTTACCACACCTGATAGTTCTCTTCATTTCAAAATTTTTGAGATTTTTTGTTAGAAAGCAACCTAGATTTCAAATGCAAATATCTTTGTGGCCTGCCTGCTGGTACACTTCATTCTACCTTTCATTCAGATAAGAATTTCACTCAGCTTCTTATTTTTCTGTACAAAAGTCCCCTCCCCCCCACACACCCTTGTCTCATACCTACCCTTCCATTTTTACATCAGTGGCCAATCATAGGTTGGATTCTAATCCTCAGGGATTCAGAGATACAGTATTGTGGTGGTTTGAATATGCTTGGCCCAGGAAATGGCACTATAAGGAGGTGTGGCCTTGTTGGAGGAAGTGTGTCATTGTGGGCGTGGTCTTGAAGACCCTCATCCTAGCTGCCTAGAAGCCAGTTTTCTCCTAGTGACCTTCAGATGAAGATTTAGAACTCTCAGTTCCTTTTTTTTTTTTTTTTTTTTTTAAGATTGAAACTAGGGACTCTTTTTTTTTTTTTAAAGATTTATTTATTTATTATATGTAAGTACACTGTAGCTGTCTTCAGACACTCCAGAAGAGGGCGCCAGATCTCGTTTCGGATGGTTGTGAGCCACCATGTGGTTGCTGGGATTTGAACTCTGGACCTTCAGAAGAGCAGTTGGGTGCTCTTACCCACTGAGCCATCTCACCAGCCCGAACTCTCAGTTCCTCTTGCACCATGTTCCCACCTTGATGATAGTGGACTCAACCTCTCAACCTTTGAGCCAGCCCCAATTAAATATTGTCCTTATAAGAGTTGCCTCAGTCATGGAATTGGTTCTCAGCACTAAAACCCTAAGACCAGTATATTCTGAAATACATGATTGAGTAGAAAGTTAAAACCCATGGAACTATATATGGTACCCTATGAAGTAAGTGTATTAGCCCTCTCAAAAAGGGGTCTGGTAGTTCACAGGTTTGTGATCCCAGCTAGGCAGGGGGCTGGTATACGAGGATTGCAAGTTCATTGCTTGCCACGGCAGCAAATTCAAAGACAACCTTGGCAAAGTAGTGAGAATTTCTAAACCGAATCAAGACTTGGGAGATGCTCAGTGTTAGAGTATTTGCCTGGCATAGGTTTCAATCTTCAGTACAACAAAGGAAAAAAGAAAAAGAAAAAGAAAAAGAAAAAGAAAAAGAAAAAGAAAAAGAAAAAGAAAAAGAAAAAGAAAAAGAAAAAGAGATTGTACTGGCTATTTTTGTGTCAACTTGACACAGCTGGAGTTATCACAGAGAAAGGAGCTTCAGTTGAGGAAATGCCTCCATGAGATCCAGCTGTAAGGCATTTCCTCAATTAGTGATCAAGGGGGAAAGGCCTCTTTTGGGTGGGACCATCCCTGGGCTGGTAGTCTTGGGTTCTATAAGAGAGTAGGCTGAGCAAGCCAGGGGAGGCATGCCAGTAAAGAACATCCCTCCATGGCCTCTGCATCAGCTCCTGCTCCCTGACCTGTTTGAGTTCCAGTCCTGATTTCCTTTGGTGATGAACAGCAGCATGGAAGTGTAAGCCGAATAAACCCTTTCCTCCCCAACTTGCTTCTTGGTCATGATGTTTGTGCAGGAATAGAAACCCTGACTAAGACAGAGATCATCAATCTTGGAAGATATTTTCTTTCTTTCTTTCTTTCTTTCTTTCTTTCTTTCTTTCTTTCTTTCTTTCTTTCTTCCTTCCTTCCTTCCTTCCCCTCTCTCTCTCTCTCTCTCTCTCTTTTTCTTTCTTTCTTTCTTTCTTTCTTTCTTTCTTTCTTTCTTTCTTTCTTTCTTTCTTTTTTCGAGACAGGGTTTCTCTGTGTAGCCCTGGCTGTCCTGGAACTCACTCTGAAGACCAGGCTGGCCTCGAACTCAGAAATCCTCCTGCCTTTGCCTCCCAAGTGCTGGGATTAAAGGCGTGTGCCACCACCACCTGGCAGAAGATATTTTCTTAAATTGGGTTAAAAAAAAAAAAAGATTTACCTAATTATAGTTATGTGTGTGTGAGAGTCTGTGCAAATGTATGTGCATATTTGTGTGTGTGTGCTCACAGTGGCCAGAAGAGGGCAGTGTTTCCTTGGGGGGAAAGTTATGAGAGATTTTGTGCTCTGCAGTATGGGGTTCTGGGATGTGAACTCTGATCTTCAAGACTGAGCACTTGGCGAGTGTTCTTAATTACAGAGCCATCTCTTGGTCCTTCAGTGATCTTTAGGTCATGATTGCTTTTACGTTCATATTTGTATGTAGAATGTTCTAGCATAAGAAGGGGTCACTACTTTTGATGTAAAGCCTACAGAAGACTGAGACCACCTCTCACTTGATAAGCATGTCCTGACCCCTGTGGCTCACGCTCACTGTTTCAAACTGATGGGCTGCTGCCACATCCCATTTTCTTTCCTTCTTGTTACCTGCCTCCCGTTCCCTTTCCCTTTCTTTAGGCTGGTTCCCTGCATAAGCAGGCATCCCCTTAGGGCATGAAATTGCCTTTTTTTGTCTTTCTGAAGTCCCTCCAAGGTATGCAGTCTCTATAAGGCACCTCCCACTCCCACTCTTAAGTAGGCTCTTGGGGAATCTCTTAAGTGTTTGGAAATCACTGTGGGAGGAGCCAAACATGCCCTTGCCCCTCCTGCAGCCTTTCTCTCGTCTGCACAGGGATTGAAAATGAAAGAGACACTGGAAATATCTTAGAGGTATCCCTAAAAGCCTGGGTCCAGGCTTAGTGGTTTGCCCTATATCTTTAATCCTCGGCCATGGGTTCTACTTAGCAATTTCTGTACACTCAGACACACACCAGAGGTTAAGCTCCATTTATATTTCTGTAGATATGCAGAGATGTGGTGGTACATACAAGAAGCATGTTTCCAAATACGTGGTAACCACTTGTCAGTTTCAGTTGGGACTCAGTCTGCCTGCTTATTGAGAAAAATAGGGAGTGTAAGCTCCCCACTATGGTACAGCATCCCCCATGCCCAAGCAGGAGACCATGGATCAGCCTGAGTGCAGATCTCATGAGGGGCTCCCAGCCACCCTAAAAGTAAAAACACATTGTCAGAGCTGAGTAGTCAGAGATGCTGCTGGTTAAAAGCACCCAGCCTATTGTCAAAGGCATGTGGTACCAGAAATAATACATTCCGTGTTTTCAGGAGATTAAAGGAAAAGAACACAAAAAAAGAGGGGTGGGGAGCAATGAGAACATTTCTATCTCAAAAGGCACAGATGTTTCCCAATTCTGGAGATGTGGGCTGCAGCCAGCTTATGAAGTCCCTTGAAATTAACAGGCTATATCATAGGTGTGAATAGGGCCTTATCTAAGAAAGCAAAAACAGCCCCATTACAACCAGAAAAGCAAAAACAACAACTTCTGAAGCCTGGGACAATGAGAAAGACTTCCCTGCATAAAATTGCAAGTCACTAGCTACTTTGATTCTGTTTGAATAGTTCAGTTCATTTCCAGAAGCCCGTGGTGGAAAATTTAATATAGAATTTAAATTAGAAAGAGCAATCAGAAAAGAACAAACTATTGACTGTAAGCCAATATGATATACTGTATGATGGGGGTCATTAAAGCTAAATATATCTTATCTAGCATTGCAGAAATCCCTAATATATTAGGATTGAAAAATTCACCCCGCAAGTTAGGTGATTATCTTTGTGAAATTATTTCTCAGTCTTCTCCCTAAATGTTTCAACTAAGAGAGAACAGATAAAAATGAGATAATATTTCTAAACCTACGGATTACTGCCTGATGCACCAGAAAATATTGCTAATTGCAATAGCAGATATGCAAACTACTTTGAAGAGCGATGGGGTGAGTTCTGTGGGTCGGTTGCTGAGCAGATGACCTCCTTTGAAGATCTTTGCAAGGGAAATAATCTACTGTCAGTGAAATGATTAAACAGAGCCAGTGGATACGCTCAGAGCCCATTGTGGGTTGAGGCACAGAGGCTAAGGCATTAGATTGCAAGTCCAGAAACCCAGAATAAAGAATCTTAAGCAAAAGAGACTTAAGGAAGCTCTTGATGGGAGAATTCAGAACTGCAGCTCACATCAGTGCTGGTCTGAGCCAAAATCCAATGTCATAAAACTATAACTCTATGAGTGTGCACACACAGTGACAGAGGCCAGAGTGGCAGATTCTTCTGGAGCTGGAGTTACAGGCAATTGTGAGCTGCCTTATGTGTGCTGGGGACTGAACTCTGATCCTCTACAAGAAGAGTCATCAGTCTTAGCTGCTGAGCCATCTGGCTCTCCAGCCCAGATGCAGTGTAACTTTCGGACTCCTGCTGCCCGACCCACCTCATAGTCCCACTGCCTCCTTTGACAGGTTTCTGGATACAGGGTCCTGATGGCTGGCACATATTAGGATTTGAATCTGCAGTGTCCATCGAAGGCTCACGGATACTTGTTTCCCAGCAAAGGACAATATCTTGGGGACTTGGTGCTTTCAGGAGGTGGTGCCTGGCTATCAGAAGTAGACCATTTGGAGCTATAAACTGGGCTGAAAGCAAGCCTCCTCTCAAGGTCCCAACACCATGGGAGGAGCCATCCCAGTCACCTTGTCTTTCCTGGCATGATGTACAGTTAACCCCCTAAAGCTGTTGCAAGTGGTCAGTGTGGGTCAGGTTTTCACACATTTGTGATGCTTTATTCAGGTGATTAAAATATGTAAATAATATGTACATTGAAAAGTAGCAAGGAAACTATTTAAAGTCAAGGTGATTGGTAGTATGGATAGATCAAAAAGAGGTGTTATCAAGAGTAACAGAGAGTCATGAGAGTTATATTATACAAGAGTCCCAAGCTACTGTCTAGGACTGCTTTTATGGAGTCTAAAGGAAAGAAAGACTAGTTACTAAGAAGTCTAATTTGGGTAGTTTTCTATTTTGATTGACAGACTCATGCTATATAACCATATATTCAATTATATATGTCTATTTGAGTTATATAGCTGTCTTAATCAGAGCTACTTGGCCATGGTGTCTGTTCACAGCAGTAAAACCTTACCTAAGACAATAACCTTTCCTCTACTGCCCTCCACTGTATCTAATTTTATTACTATGCATGTCCAACTATGCATATGCATACGATGCTTTATCTTGTTGTGCATGCATCCAAAAAACAGCTCAGGATAGATGAGCCCCTTGTTCTGGTACCCAGCTGTAACTACCCACACTGGATTACTGACAAGAGGAAAGAAAGTTATCTTACTATTTGGAGTAGGGTGAATGTGTAGCTTAAACACAAGATGTCTTGTGGTTTAGACAGCTAAGTACATTGTTAGGAGAGAGGTGTGTCTACAGCCCAAATCAAGTGGAGTCCCAGACTACTAAGCTATTCCCTATGCTTTCCTACACTGAAAGCGTGAGCCAAAATAAACCTTCCCTTTCTCATTTCTGGCAGGGAGTTTGGTCACTTCGATGTGAACACTGACTAATACAGCAGATGAGAGGGCTTTTAGAGCCCCATACCTACATCACCTCCTCTCTAGTAAAGAATTAGGGTTATTTCTTAGGTCTTAAAAGTTCCAAGAATTCGTCATTGTTCCATGTAGTCCATGTAGAGTCACTCCTCTGTCCCTAAACTAACTATTATGGTCTGTATTAGAGTACTCTAATTGGACTAAATCTAAAGAAGACTGGGAGCTGATGATTTGTGGGCCAAAAGGATCATGTAGGAGATGGACAAGCCATTCTTTTGAGGTGCAGTGCATTCAGAAGACACAGAGTGAAATCCCCACTCCCAGAGTCCTTTGAGACTGTCTTTTGAAGAGAGGCTGTATCATTGTAGGCAGCCAGGCGCCTAAAAGATGGCGCTGGCCTCCGGTACACCATCGCCATAAACAACGCCACTGTGCAGGCGCTAGCCCGAATCTGGCGCCAACCCCTCCCGAGCGGGTGCATACAAATGAAAGTGCTGGCAGACTGACCAATCCCAGGAGGACACATAGCTCTCCCCAGTGCTGGGGTGTATATAAGGAGTCCTCCCGGGGTTTCTGAGTTTCCCATAGCAGAGAGGTGTTCCTGAACTAAAAAAGGCTGTTGAGAAGAATCCGACCATATTGCGTTTTTTCTTGCTGGACGAGGTGAGTGCAACATATCATCTGAAAGTCATTCACTGGAATCTGGTGGAGATGCCCAGAAGGGCTTCTTCCTGTTATCCTTTTTTATTCTTTTCAGAAAAAGGATGAAGAGTGTAGCTTAGTGGTAGGGCATCTGATCTGCATGGACAAAGGCCTGAGCTCAACCCCCCAATACCACGTAAACAAATCTACCTCCACCACCAAAATACCTCACCACATTTCTACAGAACTTAAAGTCTAGCCCAGCACGTCAAATTTTCATTTGTGGCTGAACACTGGACGGGAATTTGAGAACTTCAGCTGACCTGCGTATACAACGAATATACGCAGAGAAAACCATGGGCAGGGACGCAATGTAGAGTTCTTGGGTAAGAACTCCAGTTCTCCCATCTCCAGTTCTATCTCTCATGGAAGCCAGCCATTCTCCAACCTGCATTGTTAGGAGAGATGCCGGGGCACTTCAGTAGACTTTCAGGTTTCTGCCTGGAGCTGCTTTCTCTTATTTTCAGTCAAGAGCCCTAACCATCATATCAAGTTTTAGGGAAGGAACTGGCAAGGCACACTTTCCTAGGCCCAGAAGTCTTAACATGCTGTAATGAGAACAAAGGTGGTCCCAAGGATGCTTGTCCATAGTGTGAAGCTCTTAAAAAGTGAGCCATGACACCAGAGACACACAGCAGTTGAGAAGAACTGGAGCCTTGCTTTGGAACAGTAATGAGTTGGTCCTGTGCAGCAGCTAGCTGGCTTGGATGATGTAACTACTCCACCCATTACACTAGACTGAGACATGGAACCTGGAGCCAGCAGGAGTGCCTGGGCTCAAATATTCTGTTCACACTATTGCCACATGATTTCCTAACAAATTAACCTTAGGGTCACCTTGACTCAGGGCAGACCAATCATATTCACTCTTCCAAGGAGCATAGTTAACGAGATTTTAGCACATGCTTCATGCGGTCAAGAGAGCAATTGCTATTCATCTGAATTCGTAACACCTCAATGTTACTAACACCAGGCTAATTCCATGTACTGTAAACAAATGAAAATAGAAATGTATAATTTTTCTTAACTATGTGATCTTGGGCAAGTATTTGATCTCTGAGTACCAGTGTGCTTCCCAATTAAAATCATATAAAATGCCATGCTGTGGGACTGTTGCAAAACAAACACATTGAAGATTTGTCTCTCTTAAAACTTATGCTGAATTTTAAGTGCCACTGTGACAGGATTTAGAGGGTAGGAATCAAGGACCCACCATCTAAAATGGACTAATGTCTTTATACATGGAGTAGGCTCATTATTGTGGGGAAGGAGTCATTATATATTTAATTTTTAAGTGATATAAAATTGTACTTATTTGTGGTGAACTATATGATGTCTTGATATACATATGCATTGGGTGATAGCCAAATAATGGTAAGTGCACTGGTTAGTTTACTTGACACAAATTGGAATCACCCAGCAAGAAGAAACTCTAATGAAGAACTGCCTCCATTAGATGACTGGCCTGTGGGCAAGTCTGTGAGGCATTTTCTTAACTAATGATTTATGTGGGAGGGTCCAGCCCACCGTGGGTTGTGCCACCCTGGGCAGATAGTCTTGGGTTGTAAGAGAAAGCAGGCTGAGCCAGCCGTGGAAAGTAAGCTAATAAACAAGGTTCTTCAGTGGTTTTGACTTCAAGCTTCTGTCTTGGCTTCTCTGGATGATGTGATCCAACCTGCAATGCAAACAAACCCTTCCTCCCCAATATGGCTTTCGCTCAGAAAGTTCTATCACAGCGAGAGAGATGCATGCTAGGACAATAAATAAATCTACCTTTCTTTCCTTCCTTCTCCTTCCTTCCTTCCTTCCTTCCTTCCTTCCTTCCTTCCTTCCTTCCTTCCTTCCTTTCTTTCTTTCTTTCTTTCTTTCTTTCTTTCTTTCTTTCTTTCTTTCTTTCTTTCTTTCTTTCTTTCTTCCTTTCCTTCTTTCTTTCTTTAGCTTGTCATTATTTTTATTTACCTGTGTAATCCCACATAAGTGTGGGTGGAAATGGAGGCCAGAAGGAGGTGCCAGGAGCCCCAGACCTGGAATTGCCTGTCATTTGTAGCACATTCTGCTGTTAGCAATTTAACATGGGTCCTCTGCAGGTGCTCTTCACCACCAAGCTGTATCATCAGTCACCCTGTCTTCCCCCTTAATGTTTATCGGTTCTGCCTACTACAGAGTTCTGAACAAATAGCTCCCGTTACCTCTGAACCGTAAATAGTGCCTTATTTCCGCAGATTTCAGATAGGTGAACTCTCCCTTGTGCAAAATTATCCCCTGTATATCTATCTCTCTAGCCATCCGAGACTCACCACTTTGGGTTGTCAACCTTTGCTGTAGGAAGAACATTCTGCTAACAAGCCTTTTGAACAGGAGTTTTCAGAGTAGAGTGTGTCCTCTTAGTGAGTCTTAATCGTGAGAGAGACGAGAGTCTTAGATGGTTTCAGATTTGGATTCTTGTCATGGAGGTGAGAACCTAAGCTCTTGAAGACAATTCACTGGTGTTTTCCTGGTATTTACTGGACAGTGAGTTGAGTTTGGAAGGTCTTTATCATGTGGATTTCCTGCCACCTACTGGTCATTCTTGCGAAAAACAACGATGCTGATGGTGATCTACTATTCCCTTTCCTTGGATCCCACTGGATCCTAGGCATCTTACCCACTTAGACATTCTAAGGTGGTGATTCTCAACCTTCCTGATGCTGTGCCCATTTAATATAGTTCTTTGTCTTGTGGTGACCCCCCCCAAACATAAAATTATCCCATTGCTACTTCAAAACTGTAATTTTGCTACTGTAATGAATTACAATATAAATATCTGATATGCAGGATGGGCTTAGGTGACCCCTGTCAAAAGGGGCTGTGACCCACAGGTTGAGAACCATCGTAGGTCCGTCCATCACTTTACCTTTCCTTCACACTGGCGAGTGCAAGGCTGTCTAGTTATCTACCCTTCATTCGTTTAAAAGAATCAATTTATAATATTGTAATATGTCTAGAGATCTCTAATCATGTTATCCTTCAATCCTATTGGTCACTGGTTTTATCATTTAAGCACACATTTCAGTAACTATGCTGACCTTTTCAAAGAAAGAACTATTTCTACATTGCCTCTTTGGACTGTATGTTTCCCCTCTCACTGAATTGCGTCTTTATTATCTTCTTATTTCTATTGCAGGTTTAGCTTCCTCTCCATTCACTATCGTCTTAAGGTTCCCGTGTAGATCACTGGTTATGAGTGTCTCTTCTCATACCTGTGTGAGTATGTAAAGTTGTACACTTCCCTGTGAGCACTCATGATTTACAGTCTCCACATTTGCTCATTCTTCCTGTTTTCATGAAGCTGAAGATACTCCTGAATATCCCATGGATTTAATATTTGAGTCATAATGTGTTCATAGGATGAGTACTGACCTAATTCCTAGTCTTGGAAGAATTCTCCAATCTCTGCTAACAATAGCCACAATTTCTGTTGTAATCAAACAATTTTCTCTGAAAGATTTAGCTTCTAAAGGGGCACTAACTTTTTTTTTTTTTTTTTTGGTCCAGCATGCGCATTTGAAAAAAAAATTCTACTCTGTTGTAATTGAACAGAATTTTTTTTTATAAATATCAATTCATTTGGCAGCTGTTGTTCATATCTTCTGTATCCTTATTTATTTATTTAGATATTAGATATTTAGATTTAAATATTTATCCTTTTTTTTTTTTGCCATCAGTTTCGGCCATTTTTAGTGAGCACAGAATGTTGAAATCATCACCTAACCTCATGAGTTATTTTCCCTTTGAGTTTTTGTCAATTTGACAGTTAGGTACTTTGAAGTTTTGTCTTTGAGTATCTAAATATTCAGGGATGTTATGTCTCCTGGCTGATGACACCTCCTTGATCTTGGAGCAGGGGATGGATCTCACGAGGTGGAATACTTGCCCAGAATACATGAAGCCTTGGGTTCGCACTACAGCATGACACAAACCTGGTGTTAAGGGCACATCAGTTATTTCAAGTACTGGGGAAACAGAGGCGGGAAGCAGAATAATCCTTGCCACTTAGTGAGTGAGAAGCCAGCCCAGGGTACCTGAAACCCTGTATCCAAAACAGAAATCCTCGATCTTTATGTCATTATGCCGTCGTCGTCGTTGTTGTTATTGTTGTTATTTTAACTCTATTTTCTCTGATAATAATATAATAACACTCAGAGACACAAACTGCGAGGCTTCAAGCAGTCTCAAAGACCAATGTACAGAAAGACCTAAAACACGGACCTGGACGTCCAGAGTGAGGATATTCACACCCTCGTTCTAAATCTAAAGGCAAAGCCAGGTGCTGGAGCAGCACTGTAATCTGCTCTGACTTGGGTTTAGGGGCAGATAGAGGGTGAGGGAGGAGGATCGCGAGTTTAAGACCAGCCTGAGTTATATAAGAGCCTGTGACTCAAAACCAAAATGAACAACACTTAGTTTGGAGCGACTTCTGGCCGCCTAGATACCCCTATCCCCGCCCCACAGCCTTAAGGCTTAAGCCTTAAGCGTCTAAGTGCTTCTGTTCACAAGATTCCTCACTGCTGTTGCTGCCCCTGGCCCGTCATACATAGTAGCCAATGGGGATACCCGGAGGTAGGCGCGGCAGAATTCTCAGCCAACCAGAACGCAGCGGTCCCTGACAACCACACCCCCCACTCCGCTATTGGATTAGGCTGCCGATCTGGTTGGCTCGGCCCACAGAACCTCTCCTTGCTAGTGGGGTGCCACTCGTGTTGCCGGCACACACTAGCCCTAAGCAGCTTGCTTTTGTTTCCGTAAGCGCCCCTCGCGCAGTCCAGAATCCCAAGTCAGTCCCACCAGCAGAGCCCGCCTCTTGCTTCAGCATCCGAGTCCCATAGGCTGACTGGGCTGCGGGCGACGTTCGGATTGGAAAGAGAGCTGTCCGTCAAGCATACGCTCCGCCCTGCCTCTATAATTGATAAAAGAACGTGAAGTTGTCCCAATTCTGGGAACGCGAGTTCATTGGTTCGGCACTCTCTCGCTCCAGCAAAGACCGGAACAGGAGTGAGGTTTCGGTTAGAAACAGGGAGATGTCAGTCAAGGGATGAGCAGTGGTTTTCGCCAATTAGCGCACACGATCTGCGGAGGCTCCACCAGAATGGGGCGGGACATAAGAGAGAGCCTGCTCTTGATTGGGTGAGAGGGACTAGGTCCCGCCCCCTTGACCTAGTAGATTCCAGGCCGCGCCCCCTTCAGCCGGTAGCCCTTGGTACGCGAAGAGGGCCGCTCTGGCCCCACTTCACAGCGGATCCTGGCTGCGTCCGGTGGAAGGACGCGCAGATTCCACAGCGTTCCGGGAGAGTCCCGCGCTGTCTTTACGGTGAGGGAACGCAGCGTGTGGCTGCCATTGGCACTCCGGGGAGTCAAGACGGCCGTGAAACCGGAAGTGTCCCGGGAGGCGTCGCTTCCGGAAGTGTGGCAAGTCCCCACCACACCAGGAAGTGTGGTGCGGCGGCGGCTCCTCAAAGTGTTGCTGTCCACCCAGTTGAGATACGAGGTTGAAACAGGTGTTGATGTACCGTGTTGGCCGAAGCCCAGCGGAGCGTCACCCATCCGAAAGTGCCGGAGGGTGCAAGTATTTGGTCATGGTTTTGAATGTCGCGTCCTGTCGAAAACCGTAGGGGAAACCGCACTAGGAATGTATCCGGGGGGTCTGGCTCCCTGAAGGCTCGTAAGAAGTTTTCTGTTGCTGCCCATCACCCTCGATTCCCCTTCTCTCCAGGGATGTGCAGATGGAGGCCGGAGGAGATAATGCTGTCCCAGCCCCCGGGGGCGTGGAGGACTTGGTGGACCCGCAGTTCCCCAGAGAGGAGGCTGGAGACAGTGAAAGGGTTCACGCAAGCACGCTGGATCCCGGAGATGGGGACCCGGAGGACACAGGTATAGCTTCCCTCAATAAAACCTTGGAAGCAACCCCACCCCCCCCCCAGGGCTTGTCATTGCTAGCTGAGTGGGGAAGAGATCAGTGGGAGACCAGTGGGTAGTCTTTGGGAACCCAAGAAAGTAGCTTGAGGCATAGCTCTCAGTCAGTCGTTGGACACAGGCTTGCTGACTTAATTGAAATCGTTGAGAAATGACATAGAAGCCAATGGGTGTCAGCTGCTGTCCGGAAGGGGCAGCATTGTGCCTCTACAAATGTATTCTATGGTGGGTGGGTGGTGGTGGTAGTGTCAAGGCTAGGAAGATGGACTGTGCTGTTTTGCCCGGAACAGTCCCATTTTAACAATGGCGTTCTCACATCCTGGGACACCCTTCTGTTGCAAGGAAATTAGAATGTACTTGACCTGAGTGTAGCTCCTTAAAGAATCAAAGGGGACATAGTTGGGTCCCAAAAGGGTTGTCTTGATGGGAGTTCCTTGATAGGAACTGAGACGTGTTGCTTGGGTATTTGGGAACATGGGAATATCAGTACACAATTAAGAACATAGGAAAACACTTGAGGGTGAAAAAATCAGATGGGGTTGCAAATGGATGATTGTCCTTGGGTGAGTCAGTAGACATCAGAGGCAGTGGGAAGAAAGCAAGGGGCTTCATTATGGGATTTAAAGTGATAACTCTGGGCGGAAAACAGTGGGAACCGTGAACACCTTGTGGGTTAGTGATTGTTAATGGTGGCCATTGGTGTAGTGGGGGCTCAGACCTAGAGGAAAATAAGAACTGTCATGTAAAGGTAATTGAAGACTAAGGTGTCAGGGATGCTCATATGTGTTTGTTTGGGTGTTAATGTAGCAGCAGAAGTAATTCGGGGGAGTGGCTGAAGGCTAGGGGAGTCCTGGTGATCTGGGTGTCAGTGGCCAGTAATGGCGCTGTCATGGGAAAAATAAGGACCATCACTGGGAGTCTGGTTAGCCTGGAGAGTCACTGGGCATCAGCAGGGATCAGTGGATGTGGGTGCGGATAGAAAAGGGTTAGGGAAGTCAGTGGGGGCACTTTAATGGTGGTCACTGAGGGGTAAGTACACGTGAGAGGGATAAAGAAGGGGTCAGAGGAGTTAAGGAAGAGCCACTGTAAATAAGGAGGCCAATAGTCATTCAGAGAGCAGGCAGGTGCCTTGAAGGCCTGGGAAGGCAGTGTCTGAAGGGAATAATGGAGGGGCCAATGAAGGACAGTGAGGACATGTTGGGTTGTGTTTTAGGGTGAGGCTCATTGGCACCTTAGTGTTGGTGGACATTTTCAGCCATGTTCACTGAACAGCTAGGAAGATGTGTGTGTCAGTGTGTGTGTGTGGGGGGGTGTCACTGGGGGTGGGGGTGAGAGAGCTGGTAAGAATTTGGTAGATTGTGGAAAATGTAAGGTTAGTGGGAGATGAGCCACTCTAGGTTCCCTTTCAGGATCCAAGGAAGAGCCATCCAGGCTCCTATCACCTCTGCCTCAGGCTGAGGCTGCATCAAGCACCTGTGAGCACTGGGAAACTGCAGCAGCCTCAGACAGCAGCCCCACCGGAGAACCTGAGAGTAACTCTGAGGGTCAGGGAGAAGACCCCAACGATGGGGGGGACCCCAGTGACGAGGACTGGCGCAGCCAACGGAAGCACGTGTTCGTGCTGAGTGAGGCAGGCAAGCCCATCTACTCACGGTACGGTAGCGTGGAGGCACTGTCGGCCACTATGGGGGTGATGACAGCCCTGGTGTCCTTCGTACAGAGTGCAGGAGACGCCATCCGTGCCATCTATGCTGGTGAGTGACGAGGAAAGGGCTGAAGAGCGGTGGGCTGGTGGCCGGGAATATGGATGGCTGGGGGATAGAGCCATGGGTACACCTGCCCACCCACCAGAAGTGAGTCAGTGGGTCAGGGTAACTGTCTGGAGGTCCTTCATGTTGTCTAGGAGTGAGGAGGTGGACTGGATGACCTGGATATGTCTGAATCCATGTTTGTCTCACCATCCCAGCACCTGACCCCATGCTGTGTCTGAGTTACCTGATACCTCCACAGCCAACATATCCCCACAAGTGTCCCGATAACCCTAGCTTGTCCTCGCCCTGATTTAGGTGCTGGCAGAGTAAGAGCGCAGGCTCAGTCAGGCCATGCGCTGTATGTGTTGGAGAGGGTTTGGGAAAGGCATCCTTTCTGACCCCTTGGCTCATTCCTGGTCTGTGTCCACCCTATCCACTCTTCCTTCCCCCCAGAGGATCACAAGCTGGTGTTCCTGCAGCAGGGTCCACTCCTGCTAGTGGCTGTGTCCCGGACTCCACAGTCTGCAGCACAGCTACGAGGTGAGCTGCTTGCTGTACACGCCCAAATTGTGAGCACACTAACGCGTGCAAGCGTGGCCCGCATCTTCGCACATAAGCAGAACTATGACCTCCGTCGCCTGCTGGCCGGCTCAGAGCGCACACTGGACCGGCTCTTGGACAGTGTGGAGCAAGACCCGGGCGCCCTGCTCCTGGGTGCTGTGCGCTGTGTGCCTCTGGCCCGTCCACTGCGGGATGCCCTGGGCACACTACTGCGGCGCTGTACAGCCCCAGGCCTGGCCTTGTCAGTGCTGGCTGTTGGCGGTCGACTGATAACTGCGGCCCAGGAGAGGAATGTGCTGGCGGAGTGCCGGCTGGACCCTGCTGATCTACAGTTGCTGCTTGACTGGGTGGGTGCACCAGCCTTCGCGGCAGGTGAAGCATGGGCACCTGTGTGCCTGCCTCGCTTTAACCCGGATGGTTTCTTCTATGCCTATGTGGCCCGCCTGGATTCCATGCCCGTCTGCCTGCTGCTGCTTGGTACCAACCGTGAAGCCTTCCATGCCATGGCTGCCTGCCGGCGCTTAGTTGAAGATGGGATGCACAACCTTGGTGCCCTGCGTACTCTTGGGGAGGCTGCCAACTTCTCTAATGGCCCAGCAGCCAGTGCCCCAGCCTACAGTGTGCAGGCTGTGGGAGCCCCTGGCCTCCGGCATTTTCTCTATAAGCCACTGGATATCCCTGAACAACACCGCCAGCTGCCACAGTTTACCAGGTGGGCCCTGACCCCAAGTTGATTGAAGATATGTCTAACCAAGACAGTCAGCATCTTCTACACATGAGTTAGGAGAGATAGCGAGGCCATGCTCTAGAAATGGGGAACAGACAGTTCTCTGATAGCAGAGGCTTGAGCACCAACCTACAGGAGTCCCCCTGTTGTAGTGGGAGAAAGGCTCTCCTTTCCAGTTTAATGGAGGCAGCTTGTCTTACAACCACTAGAAACCCCTCAAGTCTATTTGGGAGAAGCTGAGCCCCATAACTTAATCACAGTCCCTAGCCTGAGAGGGGAGGGGAGGCAGGCTCTGACTCACCATGCCACTGCCTCCCTCTGTTGCAGTCCCGAGCTAGAGGCCCCATACAGCAGAGAGGAAGAGCGACAGCGACTGTCAGACTTGTATCACCGCCTGCATGCTCGCCTCCACAGCACCTCCCGGCCCCTGCGCCTCATTTACCACGTGGCTGAGAAAGAGACGCTGCTGGCTTGGGTGAGTTGATCAGCTTGTCAGTCAGTCAGTCAGTTCCCTCCTGCAAGCCTGCTCTCCCTGTCATGATCCCTTCTAGCCTTAGCACCCTCCATGGGCATGCTGGAATGGGCACAGGTTTTGCCTGTATCTGCATCACTGACCCTGTGGGCACATGTGTTTTGAATTACCGAAGAAGTTCTCACTGACTTCAGCTCTCCCTTTAGCCCTGCCATTTCCTTGCTGTCCCCCATTAGCAAGCAGGCAAGGGTCTTTGACTTTCAAGGACCCCGTCTCCACTGCCTCTGTGCTTGCTAGTTCCCTTCTACCAGTGTAGAGGCCCCAGCTCTCCTTAACCATTGCAGCAGGGTCAGGACTGCTCTGTGCCCTCTACCTGGAGTGACTGTCTTGTGAGTCTGTTAAAGATCAGCTACTGAGGGAGGCTGATGGCCAGGAAGGCAGTCCCACAAGGAGTGAGACCTCCCCCAACAGGGCCATTAAATAATAGTGAATATTAATATGGATCCAGTGTTGTAGGCTAGGATGATTGTTTCCAGTTTTAAGTCATCTTGGAGTTGGAAGTGGCAAAGCCAGTATAAAGAATCACCACAGAGGGGCCGTTCCCTCAGGCACTCATGTTCCCTGGTCTCATTTGCTGTGGAATGTTTCCACAGGCTTTGTTGACTTGTGGTCCTGGCATTGTCAAAGGACATCAGTCTATAAACTTGCTGGTAGAGTGCCCTTGACTCAGCTCTCTCATGCTTCAGCATGGTCATGGTGAGAGGCCATGCAGTAAGCTCACCGTTTGAAGGGGCCGTGACACCAGCTCGGCTCTCTCAGGGAAGGTGGAACCGGCCACACATGAACGATAGTATTTCCCCTTTGTAACTAGCACGCACCCGTGGCACCCATGGCCTGTGTAGTTGTGGGTTTTAGCAGTATATGCCCTCCTTCATTTTAACATGCCTCTATGACTTGAACTTGTAGCAATTACCAGGTATTTGCTTGGTGATCGCTTTCCTTTTTTTTTTT
Organism: Mus caroli; assembly: GCF_978045245.1. Lineage (NCBI taxonomy): Eukaryota > Metazoa > Chordata > Mammalia > Rodentia > Muridae > Mus > Mus caroli. Next base: position 15,806,741 of record NW_028227265.1, on the reverse strand, counting down.
TTTTTTTTTTTTTCGAGACAGGGTTTCTCTGTATAGCCCTGGCTGTCCTGGAACTCACTTTGTAGACCAGGCTGGCCTCGAACTCAGAAATCCGCCTGCCTCTGCCTCCCGAGTGCTGGGATTAAAGGTGTGCGCCACCACGCCCGGCTGGTGATCGCTTTTCTAACCACTCCACTTTTTACATTTATACTTGGGACTCTACATAAGAACAGACTTCTTATTGAATGTTTTTTAAATTTTGAAATTACATTTATTTATTATTTAATGTATATGCATATACATGTGTGTTGAGTGTAGAGGTCAGTGGACAGCTTGTGAGAATCCATACTCCCCTAGCTGATTGTCAGGCTTCGGTGGCAAGTGCCCCTTCTTCCACTGAACCATCTCACTGGCCCAGATGTTTATATTTTATATAAACGTGGCCTCTTGAGATTGTACTTGATTTCAGCAGTGTGAAATACTTTTCTAGCATTTTCTGCAGCTATTTGGGACTTAGCCTGTGGACTTCCTGATTTAGGTAGCTTGGGTCCTGTCTCCCATTGGCACATCTCTGTCACATACAAGTACAGCTTACTTGACATACTACATCCCTCCTGGACTCAGCCATTTTGCCAAGGAATACTTCTATCTTTTTCTAAGGAACTCCAAGGTTTTAGATCAAGTGGTCGGGAGAAGGCTTGCTGGAAAGATGGCTTCCAAGTGGAGAGGTCCCTAGAGGAGGTACTGCCTATACACAGGGGAAGCTGAGATCTGAGGCAGGCTGGATTGAGGGGACAGCAGAAAAGAGGCCAATGGTGCTGGGGTAGAAAGAGAACACTGGGCAGAGTGGTGGCAAGTGGCATACAGAAGGTCCTAGAGACCTCGAGGACAGGCCTCAGGGTGGTGTGAGAATCACTTTGAATCGTAAACTCTGCAAGGCTGAGATGATACCACAGGGGCAGGAGCAAGGACAGTCGGGGATGTTATGATTGCTCCCTCAATACCGGGTATTGCTGTTACATTATCTCTAATCTGCAGATAAGCAAACGGAGAACACACAGAGTCAGAATCACCTAGCTGAAGCTGCTGATCCAGCTGGCCTCTTGTCTGCCCTTGACAGGATGAATACCAGATTGCCCAGCCAGCCATATCCGTTTGCTGTTGAGCATGTCTCCCAAGCTTCAGAAGCACACAGGGTTGGGCTGGGAACACAGAATCATTCATGACTCACTCTAGTCCATCTGACTCTCTTCTCCCCTCTCCCCAGGTGACTTCCAAGTTTGAGCTCTATACTTGCCTCAGCCCCCTGGTAACCAAGGCTGGTGCCATCTTAGTAGTGACGAAGCTCTTACGCTGGGTAAGGAAGGAAGAGGACCGGCTTTTCATCCGTTACCCACCCAAATACTCCACACCCCCATCCACCTCGGCGGACCAGGCCCCCAACAATGGCTTGTTCACAGGACTCTGAACAACTGCTGGAGTGACCACATTTGGCTTTAAATACTGTGTCTACTCTGGAAATGTGGGTAGAGGTCTGTGCAGAGCTGGTCCCCGTCTCCCTGGGTAGGTGGGCAAGATGTCAGGGTTTGCCCACAAATGGGAGAAGGGTGACAGCAGCCAGAGGCACAGGTTGCTCTCTGAGCCCCCTCATGCACCTCCATGTTTAGGAAAGTGGGACGCTTCCTCTGTCCTTTGCCTCACCTCCCTAACTAGCCTGAATGCCACTGTACCCTCCGTCACCAGCTGTCTCCTCCCAGCCTCTTCTAAGCAGCCCAGGTTGCTACCATGTCCATCTTCCAAGCAGACCTGAGACTGGGCTGAGGCTCTCCTCAGGGTAGGGGTGGGTAACCCACAAGGGCTCTAGAATTTGGAATGCAGGGCTAGCCTGTTCTTGAAACCAGCCTGGGTGTTTAAACACACACACACACAGACACACACACAAACTGTACAGAAAGGGCCTAAAGCTGAATCCTTCAAGACATTCCTCTGTTCTTCATGCTCCCTCCCCGTTCCCATCATTTTTCCCTATCCCTACTTTAAAGCAAACAACCCCCCAAAAGACTCAAGCTCCACCATGTTGGGCTGTTTCTTACAAGAATAAGAAGGTGGCCTCCAGCATCCACCTGACTTCATCCTTGGGCCGGGATGCAGCTTTGTGAAGATGCTCTTAGCTGCCAAAGCGTTCACTTTCTCTGTACCTTTTAGTGGAGACCTGTAAACAAATGGACAGGGGTTGGAAGTGTGTTGTGCTGATGCCTAGCATGAACATATTCTGGACATTGAACGCTTGCAGTAACAACCTAAAGAAGAGCCCTTAAAGAGCTTGTGCTCACAACCCACCTCAACTTCTCACTACCTGGCTTCCAGCCCTCTTTTAGAGACTGGGCCCGCGCATGCGTGTAAACGCAAGCTAGCAGTTGCATTTGCAGATGTTCTGCGCTTGCTCCAAGCAGACACCTGTGTCGCCCCGCCCCCTGTTTTCCTACAATGTCTATAGTGGCACGTGCTGCCTTTCCCTGCTGTTTCTCTTCCGAGGCACATGCGCAGATACCCCACGTTGGGAAATGGCTGCGGAGCTGGAGCCTTTGATGGCGGAGTGGCTGGGAGCTGAGAAAGCTGAAGACACCCGAGGTAGTGAGGGCCAACAGGGTAGATGGGAAAGAGGCTTCGGCTCATTACGATAATTGAGAATTTTTTTAGAAAAAAGTTTTTAGCCTATTGAAACTTCCACAAAGTGGAAAAAAAAAAATAACATGCGTGTTATCATCACCTAGGTAAACTTGCCAACTTTATTGATCATATTAAATATCTTAAGCAAGTAGTTCAAGACCCATTACTCAGCAAGTCGGGGGGAGGGGAGAATAATGATGTCCTCCCAAAACTTCTCTGTCGCTGCACAGCTGAGGGAAGGATCTCCTCTGTCACTTCACAGCCAGCCTAGATCACTACATGGGTTTCACAAGGCTCTTGAGCACGGCTTTCCCCGGTTTTGTCCGATTTGGTTTGACTTTTAGTAATGACAGTTTCTCTTCCTCATTGGGGGCAAGGAAGTGTAGTCCAGCCTAGAAACTACTGGAAATTGCAGTTCCTTGGAAAGAAAATATCTCTCATGGTAAATTCACTAGAAGAGCATTCTTGTTTTAATTATAGAAAATTTCTAAACATTCTAAAGTAGAGAAAATAGTGTGACCAAGGTCCCTGACTCTGCTTCAACGGGTGTTCAATCTTTGTCCTTGTATCTGTCTCCACCCCTCCTTCCTGCACATCCAGCCCGTCACTACATGGCCAAACAGGGGAGGTGGCATCTTGCCAGACCTGTTCACTCAGATTCCAAAACAATGAATGTGACCTTCAAGAGCAAGACCTGCAGTTTCCCTGGGCACCTGAAACACCTGCCTGGTGCTTGGCACTCAGTGACCTTTCCTTTTCCTTTTCCTTTTTTTTTTTTTTTTTTTCTTCTTTGTGGGTGAATATTGAAGTCATTTTAACAGAATTTGTCTTGAATTGGAGCCACATGTTGGGCGTCAGTTTTCAAAGAATAGAAATCAGACAAGTCGCATTTTATTAAGCACGCGGTACAGTGCCCCAGAGGTGTAAACATTTAGCATCAACCTTACACATTCCTCAGAGTTTAAGTAATAAGGTCGTCATTGGCCCTGGAGAAAGGCAGAAGACGAATCAGGTCACATTTCTTCGCCACTGACTGGCCATAGGGGGATGCTCTGCAGCCCCAGTGGCCTTCTGGTAGGGGCTTATAGTTTTCAGCAGATGCTGTTCCACATCTACAATCTCCATGCTAGATCATCACAGGAGACAGACTGCACGAGCGTGGACCAGGGGTGGCCAGTGGTGTGTTACTAACAGAGGCAGAGAGAGAAGAATTGAATCCAAAACCTGACCAAATCTAGGTATATCCATGCAGATTGTAGATTTTTTTTTTTTAAAAATAAGAGGTGGAGAAATTTAAATTTCAGTTGATAAAATTGTTTATCAAAATTGTTCATAAGAGGTGGGCCCTAGGAGTTTTGTTTTTATTATTGAATATCAAGATTGAAATGAGAAAGGCGGGAATGTACCTGGCAAGGGCAGCTCCTCGAAAACGGCCTGAGGTAAGCACACTGATAATTATGGAAGGGGGCTTGGATTTGTGGAAGGGGAGCGAAGTGGAGGCCTTCATGATGTATTATTTTATTTATCTCTTAGAAATACGTAATTTACAATGTAAGAGGTCAAGGGGAAGCTGAGCAGCAGCCCGAGGGACCCAGGCTAACACCCAGATTTTAAGTTATACCAGTACCTGGAGCCCCCATATATGGGAAATATGCACTGGAGTATTCAGGACTAGTGGGTCATACTATGTACAACTTAGAGATGACAAACACTCAACACGTGGAGATGCCGATAGAGTACCACAGCCTATTTCTATGACTTTTGTGTACATCTGAAACAATTTCAAAATAAAATGTTATATGGGGGAACTTACCCTCTCAGCCTCTTTTCTTTTGTAACATGGAAGGCTCTTTGTTACTGTTTTAAGTTCACAGAGATACTAGGTTTCAATGTTTTTCCATTAGAAATTAGAATTTCTTATAGCCTGGGGGGCTGGAGAGATGGCTCAGTGGTTAAGAGCACTGGCTGCTCTTGCAGATGATCAGGTGTGAGACCCAGCACCCACACCGTGTCTCCCAGATGCCTATAACTCCTGTTCTGGGGGATCTGACACCCTCCACTGGCACCAGGCACACCTGCAAGGCAAAACATTCATACACTAGAAGATAGAAAGCTAAGAATGTTTTCTTGTTACTCACCCTGGGTTTTATGACAAGCTGTAAAAAGGCAGAGAGAGGAAAACCACGGGTGGACTCTGCAGAAGTTGCCAAGGCCGGCTGGAGATCACGGGCTGGTCAGAGAACACACGTATGATCTGAGTATCAGAAAGTGTACATGACGGTTGTGAATTGTACTGGGTGTGATTAAACGTGAAGCAAGTGTGGGTGATGTTAACCATCCTAGACCCGAGGCCGTGAGCACTAGGGTTCATCATGACCTCCTCACCGTGCTTGAAAGGCTTTCTAAAATGCTAGGAAAACAAGCCGCTTTCTCTGTTGGGAGCTTCTCTTTCTTGGCAAAAATACTAAAATCGCTTTAAATAATAAAAATGTCTCAGGAGGACATGTACCAGCTTAGAGATGATGGTCTCATGGCAGTGAGATTCAGAGAAGGGGAATTTTCATCTTTTCAAAGATGTTTAGAATCTTATTTAGGTATGAATTTTTTTTAAATGACACATGAAATATTTGTTTCTAAAAGATGAAAACATAGTCACTGACAGTGGTAAATTCCATAGCATAGCTAGGAAAGCCCTGGTCTAGGGTATGTGAGGCTCTGAGTTTGAGTTACAGCATCACAAAAATTAACCAAAATAAAAGTGTGATCTCCCCCTCTTCCCAGCTTGGGTCCGTCAGAGCCTCGCAGTATCATACATTGTACACATGTATGAAATTGTTACAGAATTTAAAAAATAATGATAATAAATGCAAAACAGTGGCCTTTACTTGAAACCAGAAGGTCCTGGTCTCATTTCTGTGGCTGTGATAAACTACTCTGGTAAAAAAAGCAATGTAAGAGAGAAACAGTTCATTTGGCTTACAATTCCAAGATACAGTCTGTCATTTTAGGGAAATCAAAGCAGGTAGTCACTCAAGCAGCTAGTCACAGCATGCATGTGCAGCCAAGAGCAGAGGGGAACACATGCAGCCATACCACCTCCTTACTCCCTGCTCTCAGCCAGCTTTTCTCTCTTTTCAGAACCCCCAAGTTGGGGGGACAGTACCTTGATAGCTGGGTCCTCCCGTATCAATTAGCAATAAAAACACCCCAACCCCAGCCCCTGAGCCATATTCATAGGCTAACCTGATCTAGCCAATTCGTCAACTGAGGCTTCTCCAGTGATTCGAGGTTGTGGCAAGTCGATAGTTAAAAACTAACCAGCAGGGCATGAGAGAGGGCTCAGTGGTTACAGCACTTGACTGTTTTTCCATATGACCCAGATTTGATTCCCAGCACCCACATAGCACCCCCCAAAGCCCTGTGACTCTAGTTAGGGGCTCTGGTTCCTCTTCTGACCTCTGAGCACCAGACTTGTGGTGCATAGACATACAGGCAGATGTCTATCTACACATCCAAGCAAGATACAAACTAGCCAGCCTATGGGATCTTTGCAGATATAACTACTTATGACGAGGTCATACTGGCCTAGGATAATTCATTGGTAAATATCCTTACAAGAGAAAGGAACTCTAGGACATAATGACACACCATAGGGTATGGATGGCAGACACAGAGGGGAGAGCTCCTTCCTGTCAGCAGCTGAGAAATGGAAAATCTGCTCAGCATGGCATCGTTTACAGCTGTGAAGGAGTCAGTTCATAGGCAACAGTAGGAGACTGCTCCTAAATTATGGTGTGTGTGTATAGTGGAAAGCCACACAGCCACCAAAAAGAATAAGCTGATCACCTGTACTTTGTCAAGTGAGAAATAGAAGACCTGCCACATCCTGTATCACATGGTGTCTGTCCTGTGTGAGGAGAAAGGGTGCCTGTCAGGATGAGAATCAAGAGCTTATATCACTGAATGACTTCTCGGGAGAGGGACTGGGGAACGTGGGGTCTGAGGATAAGGGATTTTCTATTCTGTGGAGAAGCACTTCTGCATTCACTTTCTAGCTGTGGTCTGTGTTTCTGATCTTTATTTCCTTTCCACCCAGGCTCTTATGGAGAGGAGGCAGTCGCTGGGGTTTGAGCTTTTATCATTGATTCCAAGAATTTAGGGCATTTTTTTCCTAGGGGTGTTTGTTTGAACTTTTAAAGTAATACAGACTCATGCTAAAACATGTATAGAAGTATGCATCATGAAAAACAAACAAATAAACAAAAAACATTTGCTTGAACTGGGAGCCAAATAAGGTCAGTCCATTGTAGTTCGATTGACATGGGCTACAGGTCATTCTTTATTTCTTCTGTCCGTTCAAACTCATGTTTGAAGACATTTACAATAGTAACTGAACTCAATCAGAGAGATCAACCTTTGTGTTTTTATATTTCAGTATTAGGTATTAAAAGGACACGATGTAACTATGTTCAAAATTATTCAACCCCACACTTACAAATGTATGCTGGTAGGAGTTTTACACCCAACCCAGAGCTGAATGTTACAGTCAGTGCTTGAAGGAAGAACAGTTTGTTTACTGATGGGAATATCTCTTACTGCGGGGGTAGCATCTTCTTGCTAGCTCTTCCATCATTGATTATTAGTAGTTATCTGTAATTGTATGAATGGAGTTGGGTAGAGGTACTCACGCTAATTCCCAACAAATACATAACCAATTACAGTGGTCATAAGGAAGGAGACTGGTAAAGTGACAGCCTGATTTTCTTGAGGCAGACAGGTGAAGCCCTAAGGAGTTAAATGGAGATTCAGGAATGAAAGCCCACACAAGATAACAGTGGGGCCAAGCTGAGAGTTTAAAAAGAAGAGCAAAGCCACAAATCACCCTTCTGGCAAGGCATCAGTGGATAGCCCACCTTCCTTGTGGTTTTAAACAGTTTGAGTGGAGGACAGAACTGGGTCAGACTTGAGGTCTTGAGTTCTGCACTCTGGTTAGAGGCTCTACCCCTGCTTCACGGATGTGTGAACAAGTCTTTATTAATGTAGGGATCCCCCCCACCCCCAATTTCCCCACTGTGTACTGATTCCTAGTCCTCATGATGTTGAGCAGATTCCCAATAGCATCATCACCATGTTCATCTGTCCTTTGCATTCGTTTGGATTAAAACTAAAAATGTCAAAATCTTGGTACAGTTCCAGGGTCTGTCTCCTGCCCGCTCCCTCCCCTCCCCCTCCCCCTCCCACCCCGCTTTCATAAGTGGTGTTCTGGTTGTCCAGCAGGAGGCTCCTCACACCCACTTCTTTCTGCTTACAATGATTAGCAGCCCCTGGCCTGGGCTTCAGTGAGTCAATGGCTTGCTGCCCTAGTACAAGGGCCTGAGTTCACATCCCTAGAACCCATGGTGAGTACAGAACGAGTCTAACCCTTGTTGAGGACAGTCTGCAACCCCAGCCCAGGGTGAGCAGGAGTGAGGATCGGAACTATGTCAATCTCCATACTCAGGATGGCTGACCAGTCCAGCTGACGTGGCCAGCGCCCAAAGTAGGGAGGTTATGTTACAAAAAATACAGTGGAGAGTGAATTCTAGAGAAGTTGACTTCTGCCCTATACATTTGCCCACATAACTCAATGCACCACCACATTCACGTACATACAGATATGTGCAGTGACACACATAGACACATGTTAAGTAAATATGTATTAAGAGCATGTTAATAATTCATTAGAATTCACAAGTTAGGGCTATAGTTATTTTAAAGAACTCACTATGAAATCTGTCTTCCGTGTTTCATTTATTGGAATCTCATCATGAATTTTCAATAGCAGTAGAAGACACTCTCTCTTCTCATCCTGAGTTTGACTAAGAGGAGTTCAGGAATGTCTTTTGTCCCCTTGTAGCAAAGCTAACTCATCCAGGATACATCATGATACTTAAAAACAGAGAGCTGGTTCCCCAGGCGCCCTGCTGTGGCAGGAGACATGGCCCTCAGCCCAGTTTTGGTCAGTCACAGCTAAGGAGTGTCTACTGAGTTCTAGCTGCTTTCTGACCTGGGTCTGCGTCTTTCCCGGCTTTGCCCATACGCCTGCTGGGTCCTGTAATTCTGGTTTTCATCCCTACAGGACAGGCCACATCTCTGAATACGATGGAAGACTTGCTGGAGACAGTGAAAAAGCTACAGAAAGGTCAGGTGTCCTGTGCCCAAGTCTCAGATTTTTGAGTCAGGCAGACAGAATTATAACCTAAAAGCTTCAACTCACAACTTTAGAAACTCATCCTGTTATTCCTATTCAGTTCTGTTCTTTGCAAAAAAAAAAAAAAAAAGAAGAAGAAGAAGAAAGGCAGGAAGGCAGGGAGAGAGAGAGAGAGAGAAGAAAGAAAGAAAGAAAGAAAGAAAGAAAGAAAGAAAGAAAGAAAGAAAGAAAGAAAGAAAGAAAGAAAGAAAAAGAAATCATAGCTAAAACTTCAAAATCTTTAAGAGGACAGAAAATCTTCCTCCACCTATAGGGGCACATAGACATAGGTGTGCACACACACACACACACACACACACACACACTATCAGTCCATTCATCTTTCTATCCATCCATTAATCTATCATATATCTGTTTATTCAATTTCGTGATCCACAGGCAAGCAATATTATTTTTGGTTTTGTTTATTAGTGCTGCAGCTTGAATCCAGGACCACTGAGCTGCTTGCCCACAACAGCAGTTTTTAAATGGTCAAGTGTCATCCAGAGATTCTTTTAAAATAAACAACATTTACCGGGGTATATTTCTTGTCCCTTTACAACCCGCAAACGACAAAGGACAATACAGAGGGCTTTGCACTTGGCGTTTTTGTTGAGAAGGAACCTGGGAGCCAGCTTATACCGAGTACCCATTTAAGAGCTGGTGCAAACTCGGGGTTTGAAGTAAGACTCCCCCACCCCCACCAGACCACTCTCAGCTTCACTTGTTGTATCCACTGATTTGCTTCAAAGGAAATGGAACCTCTCCTCTCATATCACCCACTCTAGCTCCTACACTTCATTGCAACTGTATAGAAACTGCAGGACTATAAATGTGTAGTGACCTACCCTGACTGTCTGCTATGAAATAAAGTCCGGGGGCCATGGGGATTTCTGCCAGTTGCTTTCAGCACTCTGGAGGACATCCACTCTTTTAGAAGTATCTAGAAAGGGGGTCTGTCATCCTGAAAAGTCTGGGGCTAAGCTCATGACTCCCTAGCTTGCTTTAGGTGTTAGCAGTGAGACTGGGCAAATGTAAAGCAGCCTCGAATCCCAATGCTTGTGACTCGACCCTGATCCAGAACATGATGAGGCAGGAGGAAGGCTTCTCCCTATAGAGGTGTAAAATGGGCTGTAAGGTCAGAAGTGACTCTCTACAAAGACATTGAGAATTTGCAAGGTGGCGCTTGTCACTGGAAAGCCTTGTTGTCACAGCTAGAGACCAGAGAGGCAGGAATGACAGCCTGTTCTGCCCCCTTCGAAGAGAGTGAGGCCTGTGGGAAGGGTCCATCAGTTTCCACCACACTTAAGTTGCAGCTGTAAGCCTCCACTGTGGTCCTGGAGGACATTCCACACACACACACACACACACACACACACACACACACACACACCGTGTTCTTTCCTCCTCCCTACTAGCTTACCCATCCTCTGTGACTTTGTATGTGACCCTTACCTATTCCCACAGCAAGAGATTCATACTTGTTCCCTCTCCCTGGAATAGCTCCCACTCCACACATTCCCTCCCCAGTTGTACAGGGCCTGTCTCTTGCCCTTCATTTAGGGTCTTTCCATATCTCAAAAAGCACCAATACCCATATGTTCTTTATCACCCACCTTGTGTCATCCTTGTACCTGGCACTGCCACCAGATTAACTCAGAGCCATCTCCCCTACCCAGAATGCAAGCCCTGCGAGGGCCAAGGACCTGCTACAGATGCCAGTCCGAAGCAGGTGCTCTGTAATAGCCTGTGGTGGGTGGCTAGACCTAGAAACCCAGCCCCTGATTGCAGTCCTCTCCATGCCTGGGACAGACAAGCGCCTGTCTTTTCTGGCTTAGTCTGCCTTTCTTTCTTCAGAGGGAAGCCTGGAGCCCCAGATTGAGGACCTGATCCACCGCATTAATGAGCTGCAGCAAGGTACATTTGGGACCCTAGACTGGCCAGTTGATACCAGCAGCAAGGCAGCCCTCACACAATGCCTTTTCCCCCTCTTAGGTCCAGCAAAGAAGAGATCCATTGAGGAGCTGGGAGAGGCTCAAGCACTCCAGGAAGCCATGCACAGGGAACTAGACTCCTGTGAGTGGGGCCGAAAGAGGGATCCAGGGATCCCCTGTCTGCTGCTGGTGTTTCCAGACATGACTCCTGGGCCTTTGCCCACGTTATGCTCTCACCTGTGGCCCTCTTTTTAGCCCATACAATTCAGATTAGCCACTCTAAGATGTTATCTTTCAGCTCCCAGTTCAGATAGCCCCAACAGGCTTCCCTTGATGGTTTTATGTAAAATCAGAATCCTGCCTCCTCCCCACCCCTGTTTCTCTCTGCCTCTCTGTCTGTCTCTGACTGTCTGTCTCTGTCTGTCTCTGTCTCTCCCCCCCCCCCCCCGGCCCCGGGTGTGTGTGTGTGTGTCTGTCTGTCTGTCTGTCTGCGTCCTCTGCTTTATTTCTTTCTTCAGAACCCCATTTTTATCTGCCTGACATGGCGTTTGCTTCTTTAATAGTTCATTCACTCTTCCTTCCGGGACAAACCTGTACTTTCCTCGGAGTGGTCACTCCTTTGACTCTGCTGGCACTGACCTAGACCACGGATGTGGGAGAGGGGAGAAAGGGATAGGATGGACCCCGTGGGGGATGCTTACAGCGTAGGAGGAAGCTACCTCATGTCACCCCCCTCCCCCGTCTTCTGTGTGATTCTGCCTATTGGATGGAGTTGCAGTGGGCAAAGGGGAGGTTAGCTTCCGGGGCCTGAGAGTGTCATCGTGTTTTCCAGTGAACGAAGAGAGAGTACACCTAGAGGAGGTCCTGCGCAAAAAGCAAGGTACTCATCATTCTACTCTTCCCATGGCTTCACGAAGCCCCACCCTCCCGAGCAGCCTCGGGATGCCCACTGAAAGCTGGGTCCTGGGCTTTGCTCCACTCCCCCACCCCAAGCCCCCGGATACTCTTGTGAAGGATGCACCCAAGTCCTGCGCGTTCCCATCAGTGTCCGAGGTGATGTGTGATATGGAGGTCCCAGACTCTGCCTAACCTTGTCCCTCACCAGGCTATCTTTTTTGCTTTTTCCACAGAGGCTGTGTCGATTCTCAAGAAGCATCCCCAGGAGAAAGACAGTGACACTCCACAGTAAGAGTCCTTCCCTCCTTCCCCACCTTCTCCCTCCTTCCCCAGGGAGCAAGTAAAATAAGTCATGAATACACTGTTGAATTACCCTCACCAGTGGATACATTGTTGAGTTGCCCACACTAACACACACAACCTTTATATTTTGATATGTCTTAATCACCTCAATGGCTGGTCACTTCCTAACCTCCATGTGGTAAATTCACCTCCCACCAATAATCCCAAGTTATTACTTATTAAATTCTATATCCTATCTGGCTGCCCTGGAGCCAGAGTGCTGCCCACTGGGCTGCACTCTCCTGCCTCCTTCACATGTCCAGCATGGCTCCCTGTCCTCCACTCTTCTCAAGCATGGTATCTCTCCTCTCTTTCTACTTCTCCAGCATGCCAGATCTCCTTCCTCTTCCTTCCTCTCTGTCCCAAGCTCGGGAATCCTAAAGCCCCGCCCCTGTCTGTCCTGCCCAGCTTTTGGCTGCCTGCATCTTTATTTACCAATCTGAGCCAACTGGGGGACAGTGTCCCTGCAGTGTCTTACATGTGGACGTGTGGATTCTCTTCTGCAAACAATTTTGGGGACCCCAAATATACAAGCAGCATTAAGCCAAACCCACTACAATACATACTCTTTGATTCCCTTCTATAAAATAGGACTTGAAGACAGGACACTTCCATGACCGTTAAGTGGTGACGATAGAATAAATTAGACAGTGTGACCAACTGCCCCTTTATCCATATGGTTTTCTTGGGAAGACACATTTGTAAGGACAATGGGACGGACAGGGCTGTGATCCCGCAGAAGGATCCATGGATCACGTGTCACACAAGAAAGGAAAGGGAAGCGTTCTCAGAGAGAGTAGGGGCTGAGGCAGAGTCTGGCTGTGAATGATCTTCCCCCCAGGAAGCGTACAGTCCAGTTCTCAGGATTCAGACCAAAGAAGCCGGGGTTATTTCTAAGATTGCAGTTTGGTGGGCTGCTAAGTTGTGGGAGTGGGACCTGTGTGATGAAGAGAGGGGGTGTTTACAGACCCATGAAGGGGAGCACTGGGCAGGACCTGAAGGGTTCATGGGACCTGGGGAGCACGAGGCACCCCAGACCTGACTTACTAGGTGCGGATCCTGGCCACACAACTTCTCATCTCTTGCTGTCACCACAGCTTGGATGCTCAACAACTGGAGGAGAAGCTGGAGGATCTGGCAAGTCAACACAAGGACCTCTGGGAGTTCCATGTAAGCTCCTCCCCAGGCTGGGCTTCAGTGTCTGTGAGTGGTCACTCTCTACCCCTGCTCAGGTCCGGTGCCCGGGATAGACTTTGACTCCCCCCTTCCTGTTGCCCGTGGCCTTACAACTGGCTACCTTTCACCAGCCCTCACACTCACAGATAGCATCCTTTGCTGGCTGTTGTCACAGCTTTTGAGGACTTCGTGTTGGCCTCAGAGAGGCCCATGGGACCCTCCAGAAAACCGTCATTCAGCAGTATCCCAGACAGGAGGGGGCAGTGGTACACCAAAGGGCCCTTTCTACCCCAGGCTTCTGAGGGGTAGGGAAATGTCTACCCAGAGCACAACCAAGAAAGCAAAGTAGACAGATCCTGTAACCCTGGTCCACCATCTCTGACTTGTTGGCATCTGACCACCTATGTTGAGCACAGGAGTGAGGACAATATGCGGGTTAGTGCATACGTTCTTGAGAAAGGCTGAACTCCTGGAGCATTCGAAGAACAACAAATTTAAAGGGGAGGTTGGAAAAGTTGTAAGAAATGGATTCTGAGCAAAAAGGGGAGACACAGGGAAACACTGGGTGCAGTGAATTTGTAGCCTGCCCCTCCCAAACCCCCGCAGAAACTGCCAAGTTAAAAATACAAGCGAATGAAGTGAATGACCCAACTTAGGGAAGGATTTTGTCAAAAGTGCAAAGGAGGGTGGGCTGGGGGTGCTTTCAGGGGAGAGGAACAGAGAGACCAGCCTTCATCCTGACAGGTCCTGCAGCAGCGACTGGCCCAGGAGATCAGTGCGATGGAGCACAGGAAAGATCAGCTACTTGTGGAGAGTGAGGCTCGGGCAGTGATGGGTGGTGGGACCCATGGCTTCAGGGGCCCCCCTTGATGTCCCACTACCGCCTTCAGGGACTCTGCTGCGAGCCAGGCTGGAGAAGGTGGAGCAGCAGCTGCAGGAGGCCAGAGAGACCTGGGACAGCCCAGGGAACTGTGGGTAAGAGGAGGAGCATGGCCCTCAGCCTTGGTGTCAGATCACAGGCCTCTCTGTCTTGACTCTTCTGCCCAGTGCCCTGGACCACTGCTCGCCTGCTTTTATTATAGGCTGAAGACAGAGCTGGAGGAATTGGGGGGGCAGTCCCAGTGCAGCCCAGAAGCTCAGAATGACAAAGGGGAGGTAGGCACCTGGTGAACAGAGGCAGAGACCAGAGAGAAATGAGGTGGGAGTGGGGTAGGGGTGGGGTGGGGCGACTCAGAGGTTCACTGAGAGAAGGGATCAGAGGTTTTCCAAGCCTCTGGGACACACTGAGGGAGCCACAAGGAGCCAGCAGATGCAGATAAGGGAGTGTCTAGGTGAAAGTGTCCAAGGTTCTGGACCTGCAACCCGCTCCCACTAACCTTAGGCTAGCCAAGAGGAGCAGCATCATTTGGAGCCATCAGGAGAGTTGCCAAGGACAGGAACGCCCTGCTAAGCCACGAGGACCTACCAGTGCTCACATTCCTTCAAGGACTACCAAGAAATAAAGATGATTCCAAGAGTCTCCTGAGTCTGTGCATATCAGGTCTCTGGAAGTAAGAGAGGCCCCAGCCATGAGGTGGGGAGGTGTCCAGATCCTCTTTCTCCTTCACGTTGGTGATTACATTTCATACAACGAATAAATGAAGTTTGTTTATTTGGCAGCGCTGGGAATGGAACCTACGGCCTTGAGTGTGCCAGGTAAGCCATATCCCCAGTCCCAATAGGGACCAATTTCAGCTCATAAGAACTTGAAGGACTCTCCAACCATAGCAAGATCATTGAACTATTTCCAACTCTAAGAGTTCAAACGTGCTTTGACCATACACCACACTCAGGCACTTTGCTAGTTCCCAAGAAAGTTCTAGAAACCATCGCTCCCACAGGTTTTGCCACCATAGAGCTTAGAATCTCAGCTGGAGGAAGTGTGCTTAGTATTCTGAGGGTGTCAGTGGAGGAAGTACCTTGTCAGTAATTGGGCACCTCCCTCATGACTCAGTTCTGTGTGACCTTGTCAAGGGAACAGTGAAACCAAAACCCTCTGCCAACCCAGGGGACCCCCCACACAACATGTGGCCAAGAAGACACTTTCCTCATTGCGTGGTCTTTTAAGTCAGTGTGCAGGGCCATAGCCCAGGCAGTCCGCTAAAGAGATCACAAAGACAGAAATGCTGAGCTTGGATGAGCAGGCAGATCCGGTCTGTGAGCAGTCAGTAGTCTTCAGGCAAGTACACAGATGGTTCACTTCATCACATGGCCCATACCGAGTCAGAGGCACTGGCTGTATTTCATTTGCTCTACACAAGTGATCAGTTTTTAGGAGGCAGGCACCTACCGAAGTTCCCTCTACCTCACTACAGGGTCCAGGCCAAAGGGTCCTTAGAAGGCTTTTCCTGGCTTATTACAGTGGTCAGTGGCACTTCTCTTTGGAAAAGATTTGTATATAGAGACAGGGAGGCCTTTCGAGATGAGTGCGGAAAACCACAGCTATAATGAAGCACTGGGGAAGCAGATCTCTATCAAAGGAAAGCATGGGCTGCATTGCAGACTCTGTAGAGGATTTTAAAAGGCGGGGCTTGGGAGAATTTAGGCATAGTCTTTCCAGTTGCCATTCGTCCTTACAACTGTGAGCAAGTCACTTCTTTCCAGCACTCCTCGCCTCCCCTTTCTATGTGTAAAGAAACAGGAGATGCATACGAGTGCTCACCATTCTTAGGTACCCTATTTTAGGCTTGACCAAAGTTGTCTGAAGCTCAGATGACTGGGTTAACTTTGGCCTCATTCTCCGTCCTCTTGTGATTGTGATGGGAAGCCCACGTGTTCTTCATTGCACTGATCCCAAACCCAGCATACTCATAGCTGGTGCCCATAGTAACTCCTAACGATTGACACCAGAGTCATGGGAATAAACTCCTTGCTTTTCTGGTGTCGAATTATCTACCCCAAAGCCTCCTGGAAAAAGCAGAAGGGGTAAAGTCAGGACCACGATCCTCAAACCAGCATAAGTCTGCACAGACCCTCTGTCTTCTGCTCTCCTTCTGCTGCTTTTGGTCTCCAAACCTCCCACCCCTACTTGTAATCTCGTTGGGACTTAGTCGACCTGACACTACAGCAAAGAAATGTCTTTAAAGACATCCCATAAACATCGGCGAACAGTTCCTCTGCCCAGAAAGGGGTGTAATTCATATCCACTCTACAAAGACCACCCAAAACCAAACAAAGAAACTGCGTAGCGTTATCCATCTATAGAGAGTCTGAGCAAGATCCCAGCCATCCAAAGCATATCTGTGTTCATGGATATGTTCTACAAACCACCAATATTCGAGTCGGGCTTCAGGCATAGGTCACCAGCAGCTCCGAGAATGCCCAGAATTGCCTTCAAAAGGCCTGATTCCATACCTTTTATGTTATCCCAGCTCTGGCTGGATTTATTTTAAAAATTTCCAGTAGATGATGTGCACGTGGCCTTGCAGAGCACTTAACCAGAAATAAGGAACTGTATTGATCAAGGTCAAGCTCCAGGAAAAGTGATATCTCAACCCCCTGCATCAGCAGCACCTGGGGACTGGCTAGGAAGTCAGGAAGCTGGCTCCTATCCCAGACCCACTGAGAGGTACACTCCAGGTGGACACAGTGATCGATCTGAGTTTCACAAGCCCACCGGGTGGCTCTAATGTCCACATGGGTGAACTGAATTGTGGCAGAAAAAGAGCTTCTGGCTTTTCCTGTTCATTTGTATCCTCATGGTACAGGTGTTCAAAAGACGGCTATTGGAGATAGACATTTCTGACTTAAGCCAGGGACTCTCCTAAGAAAAGTGCAGTTCAAGAGAGTAGGCATGGTGGCACGTACACGTAATGTCATCTCCTGGAAAGCTGAGGCAGGAGATTGAAAGTCTGAGTCCATGCTGAACTATACATAGGGACAGGTTTCCTGTGAGAGACAGAACTGGTTACTTGGCAGATGACATCTTAGGCCAAGGGCCAGTAAAGAACTGTTTGGAAACACATTCCATAAACATGTCTCAAAAAACAAACTTCGATCGAAGAAAAATTATTTACATCCAGAATCTTCACCTGAACTGTAAACCAGAGACTGAAATAATAGTTTCAGTAGAGGTATGTGAAATGTCAGTTTCCTTTGCCTCTATTAAAAAGTATTATTTAATGAGCACTGCGTATATAATATACAGTATCTGTAATATATATTCTATACTTTCCCGTTCCCTTCTGCCCCCTAAAAAATTTTTAATGATTTGCTGTTACATGTATACACACATTCATGTGTATCTCTGTGTTTATGTATGTATGTGTGTATGTATGATACTGAACATACTCAGTCCATTTAGCGTTGCTCATCTGTATTGGACATCATATGTGGAAACTCATCCCTGTCTGGAGGAAACTATTCCTTTCTCTCTGATGTGGTTGACCACCTATAGCTCTTCATCTAAGGGTGTGACCATGTGGAATGTTGCCCCCACCCCCCACCCCATGCACATTGGTATGTCAGCTGGTGTTGTCAGTGTGCAGGTCTCGTTTATGCAAGCACATTGTGAAGGTTTTACGTATGCATTTTGATCAAAATGCAGAGACTAGAGAACTGTGGGGGTACCCAAACCCAACTGATGTGATGCAGACTTTCTCCCCATAAAGGAATTAAAAAGTACATGCTTTGGTGTGAGTCATAGGCATATTTCTGTTTCAACCTAATCCCAGTTATAAACATATGCATTTGTCAAATGGGATTCTTTTTCTACATAAGGGGCTCACTGTACATCCCTAGTGGGCCTAGAACTTGCTGTGTAGAGCACTCTGGCCTCAAGATCCAGTGGCTTCTGCATGATGGGTGCTGGGATTAAAGGATTAGCTGTTTCACCACACCCCAGCAATATAATTTCTGTGTGCGTAACTTAGACCAGTGTGGGACAAATGTCATGATGCTCTGTGTGGGCCAGATGACACCTAAATCATCTATGTAGATTGTTATTCTCCTTTCAAAATGTTAAGGAATAAATCTGCATTTTGGGCTAAGATGCCTGAAATACAACTTTAAGTTTTGAATATCCCCCTTTGTATAAAGCTTTAAGGAAGCAGTTAATTTTTTTTAGAATGTAATTTATTTGATTTATTTTCCTTATATTTATTTTTTGTGCTCTACCTCCAAAGACAATTCACTTTAGGTAGCCATATTTGGCAATAGCATTCTTTTTAATTAATTATTTTAAAAATGAGTTTCTTGAAAGTAATATCTAGAATAAAATGAGTAGGGTTAATAAGGACTTGATGTGGACGTCAGTATTTCCTGTACTTACGAAGGCTGATTGGAAGTCACAGCCTTCGGTTGTCAAGAGTCATGCAGAAATGAGGATGAGTCTGTGGGAACTGTGAACACAGGTCAGAACTGATCCTATCGTGGGATAAACGTGAATAACTCACACAAGTCTTAAAGACTCACCGTGTGTGATGAAAACATGGGCATTTCTGTGAAGGAGATACAGTGCTTAAATGACATCAAACATTCATTTATTTGTGTATGTGTGTGTTCCTCTATGTGCGTATATGTAGACAGGTGCATGACCTGGGGAAGTCAGAGGTCAAAGGTTGACCTCGATGCTGTTTCTCAGATGTTGGTCTTTGAAGCTCTTCCTGGGGCCCGAGGCTCACCCATTAGGCTAAGCTAGCTGACCAGCAAGCACCAGTGATCCTCTTGCCTTTGCCTTCCTAGAATTAAAATCACCAGTGTATACCATCCTACCTAGCTTTTTACAGGAGTAGTAAACTTGGGTCTTCATGCTTGTATATCAACACCTCTCCTGCCCGATCCATCTCCCCAGCTTCCCTTTATAACCATATTTAACCATCTGTGTATATACTGTATGTTGGTTTGAGAATGTATGGCCCCCATAGATTCATGTGTTTGAATGCTTGGCCGATAGGGAGTTGCACTATGAGGAGGTATGGCCTTGTTGAAGGAGGTGTGGCCTTGGATGTCAAGTTGGGGGTGGGGGTTGAGGTTTCCTGTGCTCAAGCTATGGCCAGTGTGGCACACAGTCTCCTTCTGCCTGTGGATTAAGATGTAGAGCTCTCAGCTCCTCTAGCACCATGCCTGCCTGTATGCCGCCATGTTTTCCCCCATGACAATAATGAACTGAATCTCTGAACTGTAAACCATTCCCAGTTAGATGTTTTTCTTTATAAGAGTTGCTGTGGTCATGGTGTCTCTTCACAGCAATAAAATCCTAACTAAGACACACTGATAGAATTCTAATATTCGGGATGAAGACACTGTATACTGCTGGTTTAATCTCTGCTTGAGCATTTCATAGGATACAGATAAACTCACTCTGAGTTGACTATTCACAAAATGGGCTTCTTTTTCCCATGAGGAAATGGAGGTCTGAGAAGGCTAGATACTTCTAGAAGTTCCACAGCTACAATGCCATGAGAGTCTACATCTATTGATCTTCTCCATTGTTGTGGATTCTTCTGAACCCTGTTTCCACAGCTTCATGTGTCATGAACTCAGCAGAAGCCACCAGAGTGCATTCCATCCAGGCGTGCATGCTTTGTATGGCTTCTAGTTGAAGTCACCAGCAGCTAGCCTGGGAGAGTCCATTGCTAATCCAAGTGCCCTCCAATACTCAACAGAAACTCTGTGCTGAGGCAACCACACATTCCTTCCACAAACCCAGCAGGTAGTGGACACTGCACTATGCCATCCCATCCCACTTTTGAAATGCAGTATTATACTGAGTTGGTTTAAAATCCTTTGCTTTTCCTTCGGCAACCCATACCCGCTGCTGTCTTGACAGTATAAAGGAGACCTTGAGGTGGGACATAGACCCCATGTCCTTGGCTGAGTTTGGAGAAATCTCATCTTCAAAACGGCCTAGGAGCTTGGGTTGGCTGCTGCCTTCATTGAAGCCTTCTCCCCACTGCCCAGTTCTGCCTCCTTCCTTTTCAGAGGAATTCACCCCAAGATCTTTATGATGGCCAATCTCTACTGGGAACTTGAGGACAGATTCTAAAGTTGTCATGGAAACAAGCCTCTTAGCAGATCTGTGGAGGATTATCTAGATGAATTAAAGTACGCAGACTCTTCCCCCTAAGTGTTTGTGAGTTCCCTGATGGTATACATAGACTGCAGCTGTGTACCGCGTGAAGGGGTAGTAGGCTGTTCTGGGCATGCTCTGTTTTCTTATATTCTTATACGAAGCACCTAACTGGGGGAGGAGGGATCCAGTCTTCCCCTGGCAGCCAGCTTTTTATGTTCATCTCGATGCCTCCTGTCACAGTACCAACAACCACTTGGTCCCCATTTTTCTTTTTTATAAGCGAGAAAACTGAATTCCAGAGAGATTTTTATCTTTTATCTAACACCAGTAACAGAACGGAGAAAGCCAGTGGGGTCCACCTGGGTCTAAAAGCTATGCATCTTGTACCATCCCATGGGAGTCCGCTGTAGAGGATGACCTTTAACTGATTTCAATTGTTTATCAACCTCTAGGGTTTTGGATGATTGCTTTGGATCAGAGCAAAATTGGGGAACAGTTATGAGAATGGGCTAGAGCTAGCCAAGCTGTGAAACTAGCCAGGAGATGGAGCATGGCTGGCCGGGTTTAGCAAACTCTACAGCATCCATTTCAACTTCCAAGATGGGTTGGTGGCTCTGTGACATGAATGACTTTTAAGACACCAAAGGCTCTTTTCCAGAAGGTCCCACAAATGAATGACTGGCTTTCCATTGTCCTTCCTGCTTGGCTGATGTAGAGCTGCATTTGAGTGGATTCCTGGGAGCTTGGCCTTTCAAGAGGCCATAAGGTTCTCCTGTCTGTCTTTCTGTCCCAGTTCTCTTGCTTCACGTCGAAAAGGCAGGAATTTACATTTTAATTAAAGTTCACATTTTACTTAATCATGAGACCACCCCCTCCTGCCTGCTGAGTGGGCTTCTCATGCCCACCTTCTGGTCATCTTCCTCTGACTGCCACCATCTTCCCTGACTGTCCTTGCCACTTGTCTGGCTTCTCCAAGAATCTAAGTTCTCACTCTGACTCCAGTCCCATCAAATGTCCATTCATCATCCACAATGTGGTCAGAAATAATTAACTGATACCACTTCATTACACTGGTGATTTCCTATGGACCACAAGGTTAAGCCCCAAGTCCTTGTTCCAGACAACCAGGCCTTCCCACCAGTCTTGTGCAAGCATGCCTTTGTAGTGCTGCCTGTAACCTCCCCCTCCCCACCCCCACTTCTCCCTGCTCACCTGGATCCTTGCCCCCCACCTCCAAATCTCCCAAGGTAGAAACTGGTTTTTATTTGTGCTTACTTTGGATAAGGTACTCTGGATATCTTACAATTTATTATTTGTTTGTTTTATTGGAGACAAGGTCTTTCTATATAGCCCTGCCAATTCCCCTTGGGATATCCAGACATCATTGAGCAGTGGGCTGGACTGGAAGGAGGGAAGCTTAGCTGGGTGGTTGGGTGGATGGGTGGGTGGGTTAGGCAGGATCTTGGCTGGCCTGAGTGCGGGGCAGGGGGTGAAGCGTAGCCTTCTTTGGAGAGAGTTTTTAGGGAGTGGGTAGGGGTTTTTGGGGTGAGTGTACATTGCTGGTGCCAAGGTCCTGGGAATGCTTCCTTTGCATGAAGAGGAATTCCAGGAGCTTGCTGGGCATGTCCTTATAGGGAGAGAGGAAGTTTAACCTGTAATCTGGACACCCAGCTACATGACTGCCTCAGGGGTGGCAGAGTTGGTGGCAATAAGGCTATGGTGTACTAGGACATGCAGGCCCGGAGCAGGGTAGAAGCAGTCCTAGTCCTGCTGGTCTCAGGATGAGACTTTTGGGCTTTGGATGACTTTACATACCCTGAGCTGGCCTGGCATGTGTTTAGTGCACACTGGCCTTGAATTTATAGCAACCCCCCTATTTCAGCCTCTTGAAGTGCTAAGGTATTAGGTGTATCCCTTAATACCTGGCCTCTACGATTCTTTTTAAATCAACACATAAAACTTATACAAATGATGGCATGGCATGGCATGTCACGTGGTGTTTGGATACCTGTATATACTCTATGATGTTTAAATCTTGACAAGTGTATCTATCTGTGTCCCCAGTCAGTTCTTCACAGAGAGAAAAAAAAAAAAATCCAAACCCTTTCAGTTTAGCAAATGGCCCTACCAGATTGGCCTGTGGTCATGCCTGTGGAGCAATCTCATGATTAATGACTGCTATGGGAGAGTCCAGTTCACTATGGGCAGTGCCACACCTGGGCAGGTGGCCTTGAGATGTGTAAGAAGCCAAACTAAGCAAGCTCTAAAAAGCAAGCCAGTAAGCAGCATTCCCCCACAGTTTCTGCATCAGCTTCCTGCCCCCCAGTTCCAGCCTTGAGTTCTTGCCATGATTTCTCTCAGTAACAGAGTTATGGCCTGGGTATTGTAAGACAAAGTAAACTCCCTCCTCCACAAGTTGCTTTTTGGTCATGGTGGTTCATCCTACCAATAGAAATGCTCACTAACGTTATATACTCTAACATGCATGTCCAATTGCTTTTGCTTTCCCCATTTAAAAATTTTAATTAAAGTATAATTATATTATTTCCTCTCTCTTCTCCCCCCTCATTCCCTGCCATATCTGTCTCCTCTACTTCCTCCCAAATCATGGCCTCTTCTTCAACTGTTGTTACAGACATGTGAATATATATATTTGCTGTAATGTGTAGTAGATAACATGTAAGAAAATAGTTTTTGGTTAAAATTCCCTCTTACCCTTTCTACAGTGACAACATCATTTATAACACTGAGCCTTCAGAACTTCCTATATGCCTCAGAAAGGTGTTTCAAAGATCAGAGAACTATGAACAGAAAAGTTAGTCTGGTATATGGGTGGCAATGTTCTTTGACTTTCCCTGGGGGCGCATAGACAAACATCTCCTCATTCAGGATAGAACGATGTCAGTAGACCAGAGACTACACCCAAGCCCACTCGAGTAAAGTAGTACATTTACTAGGCTCGCTTAGCAAGCAAGGGGGGGGGGACTTAAGGCAGCTGCATCATTGAAAAGCCTGCC
This sequence comes from Mus caroli, assembly GCF_978045245.1. NCBI lineage: Eukaryota > Metazoa > Chordata > Mammalia > Rodentia > Muridae > Mus > Mus caroli. The sequence goes on along the minus strand of NW_028227265.1, from coordinate 15,783,446 downwards.
CTAGCATGGGTGAGAGATGCTCCCCAGAGCTGTACAGCTTTCAGACAGCTCTCAAGTGGAGTCTCTCCTCACCCCTGCAGCTGTTACTGCTGCTATAAGCATGAGAAAGACTTGTGATTGGTTTTCTGAGGAAAGAGCTGCTCCCTTGCTGGAAGGAAATTTTGTGGCCATTAAAAGCTCACCTTCCAGACTGGTTTGGAAATATGGGTCACATAGACCCAGCCCTGGAGGTTTCCAGTCTGCAACATCAAACACCCTGGATGTTGCTAAGGGTAACTGTACCCAGCAGATGGCAGCATCTGTCCAGAGATGCACCAACTCCCTCTAAATAACACAGGATGGCACGCGCTATGCTGAGGGAACAGCAGAGGGCACCAAGACTCCACTGTTGGGTGTAGAAGAGCTGTTTTAGCAGGTCTTGTGTTGTCCTTGTGCTTGTGGCTTTCAACAGCAGGGTTACTATTCCACATGCGCGTGCTACAAAGTTGCCAAGGGGTGGGGCAGCAGAGAGACAGACACAGAGACAGGGAGAGAGACAGAGACACCGTACATCTGCTTTTGCATTGCAGCAGTTACACATCGAAAGCTTTTGCATTAAATACTTGTTTCTATCTAAAATTCCTTTCATTTTTAATTGTGTGCCTAGGTCTACGCTTGGGTATGTGCGCGTAAGTACAGGTGCTTGTGGAGGACAGAAGAGAACATTAGACACCTAGAAGTGGAGGTATAGACATTCACAAACTTCCCGCTAGGGCTGCTGGGAACCAAACTTGGGCCTTCTGCAGGGACAGCACACACCCTTACTGAGCAACACAGCTCCCCAAGCTGTGAGCACTGAGGGTGAAAGCTGAGCCAGCGTTGTCTCCATAGGAACCAAGCAACAATGAACTCGGACCAATCCCATGCGGCCTGCCTCTGTTCCTGCTACCATGGCTACTGATATTGCATCAAATGAGCTTGCATTGATCCAAGCCGATGTAGGTACATGAATTGAGACCATCAGGAATATATCTTCAGTTCCTTACATTTTGATGAGTTGAGTTTTGATGTTACCTCTTAGGCACGTTTGTTTGTTGTTTGTTTGGTTGGTTCGTTTTAAATAAAACTATACACAGACCAGAACAGAAGATTCAGTCTTCGAGCTGAGCTGGGGGCTTGGTGTGTTTGCATAGCAGGTGTGAGATCCTGAGTTGGATCCCCAGCATCATAAAACATCAAAAAAAAAAAAAATCTAATCTCCCATTTGCCTGGTACCCAAGCCCATATTTGTTCTATAACTCTAGCTTCCCTTACAACATGAGAGAATGTTCAGTTATCTGAAAGGAATTTAGTGTTGCTTGTAATGTGTTTTTCTTTTCTAAAAACCTTTCCCAAGTGCTGAACAAAAAATTTTTATGCTAAAGGCAAGTTCTAGTAAAGTCGAATGAAATGTGGAATTCCGGCTAGATGAAATTCTCAGGAGCCTTGCATAGCACAGTTTAAAAAGAAAAAACAAAACAATGTATAAAAGGCTCCGTTATTTACATTTTAAAGCACAGAGAAATAAATTGGCTGTGGTTGTTGCTTACAGTGTTAACACATCCTCAGGTTGAGGTGAGATGGCAGTAGATGTAAGTCTCTTCTTCATGCAGGCTGTTGCTGGCGACAAGGCCCGTGTAAATTGGCAAAATGAAGCTACTTAGTAAGTCAGTGTGAGTTCCACATGGCCTTAATCAAGGCGTCGGGTTCTAAGCTGCAGATGCGATCTGCTCCGCAGTGGTCAGACCACTGTCAGTGCTAAGCTTCAGTTGCAGTCTTTTGGAAATTTGTTTTGGCAATGGGAAATGTGTCAGAAGAGCAACAGGCTGGGGCTCTGGGGCCTCCCGAGCTGGTGGAACATAAGACTGCAGCTGTTCTCTACACGTAGGCAGAGGAGGGGTGATTGCTGGGTGGGGATGGCACCTTGCACCCCCTACTCCAATACGCAGGGGAAGGTTTGATCCAATACAGACCTATGTACACAGAGGCAGAGCAGATCCCATATGTCAACGGTTCTCAACGTGGTAGATCATGACCCCCAAGGTGTGTGTGTGTGTGTGGGGGGGGTCACACATCAGATACCCTGCATATCAGATATCATCATTACGATTTGTAACAGTAGCAAGATTACAGTTATAAATTAGCAATGGGATAGTTTTAGAGTTGTGTGTGGGGGAGTCATCACAGCGTGGGGATGCAGCATTAGGGAGATTGAGAGCCACTGCCTTACGGTGTCCTGACAAGAGGATTGAGGGAGCCTTGGCAGGCTGATGGCCAGCACACCTAACAGGGAATCTTTCACCATTGGCCTGCGCTGAGCTGCATTCTGGGAACACAGTAATGGTCATGATGGACACCGGCCCTGGCTTTACCACACATTTGGTCTGGTGAGGGGAGCTGACAGTATGGCCTCCAGGTGGGAGACACATGGCATGTTAGAGAGGAATGGGAACAAAACAGGGAGGGGGGCCGTGAGAAAGAGCTTTCACAGGGATGAGGGGTGGGGGTGAGGAGTGTGTGTGTGGGGAGCTGAGAGTGGTGGGGGCAAGGGGTTGGGAGGGGGAGGGAGCCAGAGACAATTCCCAGAGGAACGGTGTCCAATTTGAGGCCTGAATGGTGTTAAGAAGGGAAAATTCCTCAGACCAATTAAATTTAGTGGAGTTTATTTGAACAAAACAAAACAAGAGTAATGGACGAACTATGCGGCTCCTGGAACTAAAAGACAGCACTGCAAATTCCCACCAAAGCACGGTCTGAGCCCTGAACTGGGAACAGCTTAATTAAGTAAGTGGTTTCAGAGTAGCCTGCAATTAACCAAAGCTCAGCTACTGTCATTAAAGTGTGCATTGCTTTGGTCTGGTGAAGACGGCAGAGGAGCCTTGTCCACTCCAATGGCTGCCTGCAAACTCTAACAGTTGTCAGCGGGAATTAGTAGGACTAGGAGCACAGGGGTAAAAGGATTTTCTCATGGGAACCGTTTGCCATTTCAAGCACAAAAGTACCCGAGAATGGCCATATATCTGTAAACTTTACAGCACGCCCAGGAAATCTGTGGCTTACCTAACAAGAGGTCAGAGTTGCTGTTGGGAGCCATGATGGTATTAGCTCAAGATTCCCAGCCTGGAATGGGCTCAGCCAGGTGTCTCTCCTCTTGAGCTGTCTACTGTCACCTATAAAGTAGTTTTCCTGTGTGTGTGTGGTCCAGGTGGCCTCTGGTTTCTGGTAGCGAGAGCAGGAATCCTTTGGTACTTCAGCCTTAAAATGGGGTAGACAGAACTTCTTTATACTGCGGTCACACTCCAGCAGTTCAAGAGGCCAAAGGAGGGGGGGGGAGGGGTGCTTGAAGACTTTTGGGGAACCTGGTTGTAGAAACAGTTTCCAGGGTTCAAGGCAGGTCTGAACAATGATGAAATCAACTCCATCTTCCA